>NC_067155.1:50749811-51375133 GCF_903995435.1 Acomys russatus | reverse complement strand
CTGAGCTGGGGAGTGGTGGCACATGCCTTTAATTCTTTTTTTTGTTTGTTTGTTTTGTTTGTTTGTTTGAGACAGGGTTTCTCTGTGTAGCCTTGGCCATCCTGGACTCACTTTGTAGACCAGGCTGGCCTCGAACTCACAGCGATCCGCCTACCTCTGCCTCCCAAGTCCCAGCATTTGGGAGGCAAAGGCAGGCAGATCTGTTTGAGTTTGAGGTCAGTTTGGTCTATAGAGCAAGTTCCAGGAAAGCCAGGAGTACACAGAGAAACTATGTCTCAAAACAACAAAAACAAAAACGGGGTAGGGGGGTTGGGGATGGGGGTGCTAACCAACAGCAAGCAGACAATTCACAGGAGAGAACCAACTCCCGCAAATTGTACACTAGAATCTACCTACACACACACACACACAGACATAAAAATAAATTAAGTGTAATTTTTAAAAAACACATTATAAGGTATCATTCAAAAAGCAATTTAAGTAAGAAATTGCTTCAAAACAAAACAAAACTACGAACAACACCAGCTCTAGTCACTTAACCTCGAGCCTCAGTCACCATACGTGCACAGAGCGGTGGCTCTGAGCCAGGCCTGCAGGACTGAAGACCGCAGCCTCACTCTGGGAGTCTGGGCCGCCATCCTGGAAGCCCTCACTGCCCTGCGCCTAGATCCCACTCAACTCCTCTTGCATGGAACAAGACTCCTCTCCGCCCTGGGAAGCTCAAGGTGCATCTCCCAGGGGGCCTCCGTCCCCTACAGACCCTGGATTCTGTTGGGATTCAGATGTGTACACCTCATGTGCCCAGCCCAGAGGCTTCTCAAATCAAGATATAACCCCCCTCCAAATAAAAACAGGAAATGGCACGGCTCTGGGCACCCAGGGTGTGGGGCCAGGCTCCTGGCCTCTCGCTGGAGTCCCCAGCATCCTCGCTACCGACCTGCTTTTTCTTCAGCTTGGAGATCTGCTGCTCCACCATGGTGATCTCGCGATCCACGCGGTCCATGTTCTGGATCAACTCCTCCTTGGACAGTCGAGACGGCGCCAGCTCCAACTCAGGGTCAGTGTGCGGTGGGCTGGGGGGTGACACGGGCTCCAGCTTGCCCGCCAGGCTCCGGTCCTACAGGTAGACAGGAGCAGAGTGTGGTTACCCACGTTAGTTAGCCCGGCACCTGTTTTCAACCATGACTACAGGCCGCAGGATACCAACTTCCCACCCTGAGCATTCCCATGGTCACAGGGCTGTATGTGGATCCTGCCTTCCTGCCAGGTCCAGACCACGCTGCCTGTGGCTGTGTTCTCCGAAGACAAAACCCAGGTGGCTGCCAGGCCACCTGAGCAATGACAGTCCTTACTGCCTCCTTCTGACCATACCGCTCCTATTCCCCCACCCCAGAAGAGAAATAAGACTCCGACAGTGACCCCTGACCTCCAGCCCAGACCCATAAGCCCTCCAGGCACATGACAGCCTACACAAGCAGGCTGCAGACCCTGAACCGGAGCAGCCAGCTTTTCAGAAAACACACCTGTCACAACACACAGGAGCTAACAGTCATCAGGCCTCACTTCTTTCTTCTGTCTTTGCAGAGCAAGAGATAGAACTCTGGGGCCTTACCAGTATAGTGTAAAGTGGGCGCTCTACCACAGACCTAGTGCCTCGGCCATTTTTTAAAACTTCAACCTTTTTTGTTGTTGTTTTTGGTTTTTCGAGACAGGGTTTCTCTGTGTAGCTGTCCTGGACTCACTCTGTAGACCAGGCTGACCTCAAATTCACAGAGATCCACCTGCCTCTGCCTCCACCGCAGCCTCCCAAATGCTGGGATTACAGGCACACACCACCACGCCCGGCTTACCTTCAACTTTTTAAAGATTTATTTGTGAGTGTTTTGCCTGCATGTATGTATGTATCTGGACACGTGCATGCCTGATCCCTTCAGAAGTCAAAAGAGGGAATCAGAACCCCTGGGACTGGGATTAAGCCACCTGTGAGCCATGAGGATGCTGAGAACCAGACCTGGGTCTTCTGCAAGCCATCTCTCCCTTTGTTGCCCATGGTGTACTCCTGCCTCAGCCTCCCATACACAGGGATGTCAGTTCTGTACCACCACACCAGGCTCTTTGTCATTTATGGGTATTTGTCAGCTTCATCAGGGTGCTGCTCTTCCCTGAGGCTGATGGACTGACTGTGTATTTCACACATGGTCCTGCACCTGGCCCCACCATGGTTTCCTGTTCTCTAGCTAGGGTCAGGGACCACCCAGGCTGTACTGGGATGCCCAGGGAACAAAGAGGTTAGGAAAACAACCCAGTTCTCTTCTAGACAGCCCTGGGCTCTGATCCCAGCCCCGCCCTACAACACTCAGTTCAGTGACCACAGATCATACACGGACGTGTTGTCTGCCTCAGTGCCCCTATCTATACAATGGAGGAAATGAACAAGACAGGAGTCCTTTCACCTCCTCTGTGAGCCTAGGTACACCCAACCCTGGTCCCCAGCTAGGTCAGCCCCACCCTAGTCTCCTCTGGGCCAAGACAGCAGCTGCTGGCAGACAGGGCCAGGCAAAGGCAGTGGCTGCTCCCCACCCCCACACAGCTGCGCTCTAAGGACACAGGATGCTTTTATTCCCTGGAACAACTGCAGCCTGGGCAACCAGGTGCCCCACCTACCCCACCCCCACCACTCTCGCAACTAGAAGAGCCTACAAATTCTATTTGTCCTCCTTCCCTGCCCCGGGCCCCTCTGAACCCAGCGCTTTGCCCCTGGCCTCATACCGCCATCTAAAATACGAGGATGGCAGAACATGGCACACTGGGGGAGGGGTGCTTCAGGCTCTCTTCCCAATGCAATCCTTCAGGAAATTCCCAATATCCATCTTGAAATAGAAGGTGGCTGCGAGTATGGTCCCCTGAGCCCAGTGGTCCTATCATCACCAAGACCAGGAGAGAAATAGAATAAGCGTGGGCTATGAGGCCAGGCATCGTGAAACCATGGATCGAACCTCCCACAGCCAAGGATGAGCTCCAAAGCCGAGCCACCTACAGGAGGCTCCGTCCCCAAGACTGGGGCAGCACACTTAGAAGACGCACCTGGCAACACCAGCCACACCATGTGGCTGAGCCTGGCTTCCTGGACCAGTCGAATCAGGTTGTCTTTCACGGTGGCCCATCCTCACACCCAGACATGAAATGACTGGACCCACACATACCCCCACAGCGTACAAACACACAGCAGGTCCCCATGCTCCCACATAATGGGAACAAAGGCCATGGGCTGTGAAACAGGATCACAGAAACATCCAGAAGGGGAGAATCCACCCACCAAGGCAGACTGCAGGGCTGGAAGAAGCCATGCGAACGACCCCTCTCCCAGATGGAGGGACTCTCTCCAGGGGGATGACGGGTGGGTCAATATCCTCACTCCTGACTGTCCTGCTACTGGCTTCACAGATGGTGAGCCAATGGCTGGAGAGCTGGGGCCGGCATGCCAAGATACTCTAAGTGACAGGTCACTTTGCTTGCGGGTGACCCACTCTCCTGTTGAGTCCTAAGCCTGAGGTGACAGAAGCCCCAAGCCCAACAAGAAACTGGGCAGCAATTTAATTCTCTTCCCAGACTCTCTTCCTCAGTCAGATTCTCACCAGTCAGCCTTCCCCCAGTCCACCAGTCTGTCTCTCTTCAACCCACCAGGCAGTCTGACTCGCTCCTGCCAGCCAATCAGCCATTCTCTGCTGACCCAGTGGCTCTCTGCAGCCCCATGCCTGGGCAGAAAGCTTCAAGGCAGCAGCAAGAAATGTTCTGTATCTGACTTAAAGACCTGCCACAAAAGGCCTGGGATGGGCCCCAAGGCTGATCTCTTCCCGTTCCAGCAGAGGCTTGTGGCCAACCCAGCCACAGAGGCAGGCTCCAGGCTAGGGGAGCAGGAGAGGTTGGGGGGGGGGGGGGGGCGGCAGCTTGCTCAGAGTCACAAATGCTGTCTCTCAAGCGATTCCAGATACTACATCAGCTCAGAGGCTGTGCTTAAGCTGGTGTCCCAGGCCCCAACCACCCAAGAACCTCTCAGAGACGGCCCTACTGCAACACCCTCCAGTTCCCAGAAACAAAGCTCAATAACCTCCCAAGGCACTGGGAAGCCCAGGCAGGAGGGCACTGCCAACCCTTAGGGGGCCAGAAACTCCCCCAAAGCCCTGCTCCTGCCTCCAGCTGGATTCCTTACAAACCATGTTTGCTCAAAGCCGTGTATATTCCATCCACACCCACCCAGTTCCCCCTGAAGCCTGGCTCCAGCCCAGCCGGGGCCCAGGCAGGGGAGAGGAAAACAGATGGTAGGAAGGCGAGAGGCAGAGACACTGAGAGACAGACAGACAGACAGACAGACAGAGTCAGGGGCGCACAATCAAGCAGAGACACGAGACAGAGACCCTAAAGGGGTGTGTGGCTGGCTAGTTTTATGTCAATGTGATGCAAATTATAGTCATCTGAGGAAGGAAACTTGACTGAGGAAATGTCTCCCTAAGATCTGGCTGTAGGCAAGCCTGTGGAACATTTTCTTAATTTGTGACAGGGGAGGGCCCAGCCCTGGGCTGGTGGTCCTGGGTTCTATAAGAAAGCAGGCTGAGAAAGCCATTGATGAGCGCGCCAGTAAGCAGCGCCCTTCCATGGCCTCCAGCGTCTTGTCCTGTTTGTTTCTGTCCTGCCCTTCTTTGAGGATGAACAGTGATGTGGACCGCATCTGCCAAATAAACCCTTTCCTCTCCAAGTTACTTTAGCAAAAGTAACCCCGAACTAAGACAGAAATTGGTACAAGAATAGTTGGGTATTGCTGTGACAGACCTGACCATGTTGTTTTGGGGAGGATTTTGGAACTTGAGCAAGAAAAGCCAATGAGTGTTTAAAGGGTAGTGAGCTATTCTGTGGGACTGTGAAAGAAAACAGTGTTGAGGGAAATGCAGATGACGGAGGTGTGGCTTGTAGAGTTCCAGAGGGAATTGTGAGAGTTTCCTCAATACTATGGGACCCTTGCATATTTGCTATTTTGGATTAAGACTGCAGTTCTAAGCCAGGCGTGGTGGCACACGCCTTGAATCCCAGCACTTGGGAGGCTGAGGCAAGTGGATCGCTTTGAGTTCAAGACCAGCCTGGTCTACAAAGCGAGTCCAGGACAGCCAAGGCTACACAGAGAAACCCTGTCTCGAAAAACAAAAACACAAAACAAAACAAAACAACAACAACAAAAAACCCCCCCAAAACAAGACTGTGGTTCCACCAGTCAACTGGAACCTCAGAGTCAGCCATGGTTTAGCAGGAGACCAGCACCACTGAAGTGACACCTTTGCTTTATTGGGACAAATGATGCTGGTTGGCTGGAGCTGAGAGACTAGTGGTGATTAAGAGACCAGAATCATTGAGGTGAAATCTTCTGGGAAGTGTTTCCTCAGACCCAGCCCACAGAAGCTGTGTTCCAGAGGCAGTCAACACCTGCCCCTTGCACTGGCAGCCAAACTTGATAATCTAAGAGTCACCCAGGTGGGCTGGGCAGTGGTGGCACACACCTTTAATCCCAGCACTTGGGAGGCAGAAGCAGGCAGCCAGCCTGGTGT
The DNA here is from genome assembly GCF_903995435.1 of Acomys russatus. NCBI lineage: Eukaryota > Metazoa > Chordata > Mammalia > Rodentia > Muridae > Acomys > Acomys russatus. The sequence continues at coordinate 51,369,539 of NC_067155.1, read as the reverse complement.
ACAGAGTGAGTTCCAGGACAGACAGAATTACACAGAAAACAAACAAACCAGCCTGGTGTACAGAGTGAGTTCCAGGACAGACAGAGCTACACAGAAAACAAACAAACAAACAAACAAACAAAACCAAAAAAACAGAGTTACCCAGTTGGTACTGGTTTTAAAGACACGAAGGCAGGAAGCTGAGGTTAGGCACCGTGAGAGGTCAGGAGAGGCCACTGGTGAAGGTGCAGCCTCAGTGGCAGTTGAAGGCCAGGATTAAAGGGGACATAGAGAGAAGTTGAGGCATGGTACCATGAAGAGAACCCAGGAGAGGTAATTGGCCAAAGTGCAGCCCGATTGCAGCAAAAGACACCAGCGTTTTGGAGATGCCAGTACCATGGGCTGATCACCAAAGACAGCAGCAGCTGTGGAGTGGAGGCTGGCAGAGCCTCGAAGACAAGCCCTTTGGAGGAGCCCAGAAGACCCCGAATGGATCCCAAATGCTGAACATTGTGTTGTTTACACAGTTGGAGTTTGATTCTACTTTGATCTGACTGTGACTGTGCCGTGGTTCTTCCCTCTTAGAGTAAGAAAGTGTTCAACTCATTCTTTATTTTTACAGAAGCCCACAATTGAGAGACTTCAAACTTTAAAACAAAACAAACAAAAAAACACACCCAGATTAGAAAGTTTTACAGAGACTTTGAATTTTAAAAAGAGACTGCATATTTTTTAAAGGATTTATTTATTTATTATTATGTATACAGTGCTCTGCCTGCATATACACCTGCAGGCCAGCAGAGAGCACCAGATCTCATTATAGATGTTTGTGAGCCACCATGTGGTTGCTGGGAATTGAACTCAGGACCTTTGGAAGAGTAGTCAGTGCTCTTAACCTCTAAGCCATCTCTCCAGCCCGAGAGTGCATATTTTTAAGAAGACAAGTTTGAGTGCTTGAATTTGTAAGGCTGTGGGGCCTTCTGAGTTTATGGAGTGTTTTATATTGTATTGTTATATCTGTATTAATGTCTGATCTTGGGGATGAACGAGAAACAAAAGGCTCAACAGTGATGTGTTTATGTCAAGTTGACAAGGGGTCAGATGTACTGGTTGGTTTTCTATCAAATTAAAGCAAGCTATAGGGGGCTAGAGAGATGGCTCAGTGGTTAAGAGCACTGCTTGTTCTTCCAAAGGACCTGGGTTCAATTCCCAGCACCCACATGGCAGCTTACAACTGTCTGTAACTCCAAGATCTGACACCCCTACACCAATGTACATAAGTTAAAATTAATAAAATATTAAAAAAATAAAATAAAATAAAGCAAGCTATAGTTATCTGAGAGGAGGGTCCCTCAATTGAGAAAATGCCTCCATAAGATTGAGATGAAGGCAAGCTTGTATGTAGAGCATTTTGTTAATCAGTGATTGATTGCGGGGGGGGGGGGGGGGGGGGGGGGGGGGGGGGGGGGGGGGGCGCAACCCATTGTGGATGGTGCCAACCCTGGGCTGGTGGCCCTCTGTTCTCTAGGAAACAGGGTGAGCAAGCCAGTAAGCAGCGCCCCTCCATGGCCTCTGCATCAGCTCCTGCTTCCAGGTTCCTGCCCTGAGTTTTCCTGTGCTGACTTCCTTCAGTGATGAACAGTGGTGTGGACTTGAATACCAAATAACCCTTTCCTCCCCAAGTAGCTTTTGGTTATGGTGTTCCATCACAGCAATGGTAATGCCTAACACTAAGACAGGGTAACAGGAGCATCTGAGCTACAAGTGGCCTCACTGCGTGACTATGAGGACAAAACCCTCAGAAGAGCCACAGGCTAGGCCTGGGACACTCTGGCAAGCAGCTAGTGACAGCAGAGGCTGACAGGTACTCACAGAGACACAAAACCCAGAGCTGGTCCTAAGACACCCATCTGCTCCCCACTGATGAGAAGCCAGTCATGGTCCTTCCTGCCTTCTGCAAAGCAGGGAGAGCTGGCTCCGGGAGAACGGGGGTTCTAGGATGGTGAAGAGACTCCCCAGGAGTTGCCTGCCCAAATCCCATCCCCCACTTCTAGCTAAGCTCCAGACATGGATGTCCTAGGTTGGCCCCACAGGGCTGGGAAAACTTTGGCATGTGACAGTTTATGTAGTTGCTCACTTGGTGTTAGCCTGTCATCCTTGTAGCCTTCCTGGGCTTGCTTCCTCTTTGCTGGCCACCCCATAAAGCCCCTACCTACCCTGGAGCTACGTGACTCACCCACTTTGGGGTACACAGCAAGGAGGAAGATCCCCCACCCTACTGTCCTGAGTGGCCACTCCCCCTCTCAAGCCTGGTCCCTAGACACCCCACACAGTGATCAGATGTTACTCCCAGCTTCCTGTCCCCACTGAAAGGCCACTCCTTGGCCACTGGAGGCACAGCAGGCACCTAGGCTGAACACACATAGGGACAGCTGTCACCAGCCAGCCAGGAAATGGCCATGCTGGTGGCACTAGTCACAGGACCCAAGACTTCTGGGGGAGGGGGGAGCAAGAAGGGATATATGGACAGTACAAGTGGACGGGTAGACGAGGACAGACAAGTAGATGGGACAGCTGTTGGCAGGTATACAGCAACAGAGCACAGAGGCTGGATGGTGACTGGACTGGGCAGATGGCAGGGTGGGGGTGGGGACAAAGGAACAGAGGCAACTGGAGCTGGAAGAAGATCCAGCAGAGGGGTGACAGAAGGGGGAAGGAAGAAGAGGGGCAAGCAAGGGACAAAAGGTCTGGTAGGGATGGAAGGAGTAACATTTGGGCAAGAAGAAGCGGCAGGAGAACAGAAGTTGGAGTAAGCAGGTCACCCAACAGGACAGCAGAGCTGGAGCAGAGTCCTGTGTCCACACCTGTCACAAGTCCAGACCCAGCATGGTCAGCAGAGTCCCCTGCCAAAAAGACTTCACAACATTCCATCAGGGGCTACCCATGCAGCAAGCCTCTGAAGGAAATAGAGGGTAGCCAGACACACAACAGCCCTGTCAGGGCCTAGGGGTGGGGCCAGGTCAGGTTTAAGAAGCCACAAAGAGGGGCAGGAGGCTGGTACGGAGAGAGGAAATCAGGGCTCGGTCACACCAGACCTGATGGCCACTTTAAAAAGAGACAGATCTTTCTGCCTGTGCCCACATGACCCAGTGGTGAAGGGGGAGGGGGGAGGGGAAGGTTGAGAAGGCCACTGCCACAGTACAGGTGAGACATAGTTGCCCAGGACAACTGAGTCCGACAGAGGCCAGATGCTGGCTAGACCTGGTGTCTACATGGAAGGATATGGGTGCTGGTGAATGGGCTGAGTGGGTAGAAGAGAAAGGAGGGGGAAGGGCCCTGGAGCAGGAAGGGAGAGGGGGAGAGGAGGGGGGGAGGAGGGGAGGGGAGGGGAGAAGGAGGGGAGGGGGGGCTGCCTGAGGTTGGCAAGCGTCAGTCTATCAGCCTGTAATTGACCTCCATTTCCCAGGGATAGTCTTGGGTGGGGAATAAGGACTGCCTCAATGTCAGGGATGTCCTAGCATCTGACTTAGGTCACCCTGACAGGGGCCACAGGAGCTGAGCAGAACACACTGGGAATGGGCTGGACTCCTGTTCTATCACACGAAGAACATTCCAGAGCTGTGCCAGTGCCTTACTCTCCTACAGAGGCTGGAGTTTGATCCTGTCACCTGGTCCAGCCGTAAGGTGTGTGTGCAAGGCTCACAAGCCAAACCCTGTACCCAGATAGCCTGGGTCACTCAGGGTCGGTCTGCTATTGACTAACAAGGAGCAAGCTGGGCTCAGGGAGGCCCGAACCCAGGGCAGCACAGCAATAGAGTGAAGGCAAGAGAACAGACAGAAGGCTTAGGTCAAGCCTGGCCCGGAGTCACAGGCCTGCCATGGGAGCTATATGCAAGGCCTAGGTAAGGTTGTGATTTCAAGGCCAGCCTGGGCTAGAGTGAGTTCAGGCCAGCCTGATCAGTTTAGTAGGATCTTAGTAGTAGAGTGCTAGCCTAGGATGGACAAGGCCCACGTAGACCCCTAGCACACCAAAGTGGGTGAGCACATAGGATGGAGCTAAGAGCTGGGTAAGCACTGCCTCCTGGCGTGGAGAGAGCCTCCACGGAGACAGGGCTCAGCCTGGCACTGCCCTGGGGCTCCACAGGCACACATGTCTGCAGATGTAGACCTGTCCAGCCGACCTGGCACCCAAGGAGCCAGTCAGGTAGCAGCAGGGCTGTCTGTCAGTCTGCCTGAGGCCCTCAACTCAGGCAGGCCCTGGCATGCCAAGCGCCATCCCACTCCTCCTGTCTCGTCTGAAAAGACTCCACAATCCCCTTCTCCAAGGCTCAAACACAAGGCAGTCCTGGCTGTCCAGTCGGCTGCATGAAAGCTGAGGTGTCCCAAGCCATTGCGCCACACGCTCTGTCAACTACGCAGCCCAGCCCCGATGGGGCACACAGAATGTGCTAATCATGTGGACACAGGGCGGACCTCATGCCAGTCACTCACCAACTCTCAAGACTCTGCAGGACCCTCATGCCCCCACTTCCAGGCCATCTAGTCAGTGATAACAGCGACACACCGGGTCCTGCCACAGGGTCTGTACATACTCCTGTTGGCTAGAGATGCCATCACCCACGCTTACTTTCCTTACCTGGCTGCAGACCCAGTGTTTGGTCCCACCCTCACACCCACTCCAGAGCTGCCCTCCCTCATTCCGCCCAGCCTTCCCCAGCCCCTTCCCTGCCCACAGCAGCAGTGGCAACAGAACCCATCGGCCTGGCTATGGTGTACCTTGGTAAGGTCTTCAGACCCACTGGGCTGCCCAGTGGCCAGCAGGGGTGAAGGGCGCAGCAGGGTATCGGGTAGTAGCTCCAAACGCGGGCGCTTGCTCTCCGTGAATTCTATGTCAGGCTTGCCCAGCTCAGGCAAGAAGGTGCGGGACTCAGGGCGCAGGTGGAGCTCCTGAGATCTGTGGGAGGCCAGGAACACACATCACACAAGAGAGAAAGGCTCAGGACCAAGACTCTAGGTGTCCACCTAGCCAGGTTCTCGTGAGAAGCCATGTTAGAAGGTCCCTCTGCCTTCCCTCACAGGAGGGGACATGATTCTGACTCATGAGGCTTATGACTGTCTAGCCTGAACAACTCAATGCAGCACAAAGACCCCACAGACCCTTCTAAGGTGATGAGGAACGCAAAACCTAAGACCCACCCCACTGCTACAGATGAAACAGACAAACCCCTGGGGACTCCAAGGCACAGGCCTGAGAAGCACTACAAGAATTATGCAAAGAACAGCACACTCGACACTATTCCTTCTCACCTTCCCTGGGCAGACATCACTAGCTGATCACAGCATTCTTGCTGTTAAACCTAGTCTAGCCAGCAGGAGAGCTATGAGCCTTCTGCCTCTTGACCACTCTCCCTTACCCTGAGTAGATGGGCATAGTTGCCTCCTCTACCTGCCAAGTCCACGGTCCCTGCTCCTGGGAGACCACAACCCTGCCACGGCCCTGAGATGCCACCAGGAGGAAGGGCTGACATCTGAACCCCTACAGCTTTACCCATAAAAACTCTCGGTATCTCCCTGAGAGACATTACAGCCTAGACAAGGAGGCACAGCTTCTCCTCACCTTTCACTGCCAGGCTGGAACTCAGACAGCAGCGAGGGCCGCCTCCTTTGTGGCTGGATGATGGAGCCGGGCGACAGGTGTGAGGCATAGTCACGAGGATGGTGTTGGTACTCAAGCAGCCCCACGTCCTGCAGGAGAAAGGGAATAGTGAGCAAGTGCAGGAGCAGCGGCAGCTTCCTTGCCACCCAGCAGCAAGAGGCCCCCATGAACTCGCAGCGACAACTGCCACAGCAATGCTCCCACCATGCACTGAGCCCTGTCCAACCACAAGGTACTGCTGGGGTACCCCTTAATTAGAGGAGCGTCCATAACCCACAATGCTGGACGCCACATCTCCATACAAGGCCTCACTGGGACCTGTAGTGTTCCTGGATAGCCCTACTCTGCAGCTCGTGCACCTGAGCCTGGAGGAGGGGGGCTAAGTCCCTCTAAGGCTACGGGTTGGTCAGATTACAAATCCCACTTCTATCCCTACCCACACCATCCAGCTGCAGGTTTAAAGAAAGGACCACACAGAGAAGAGTGGGTCACTTATCCCAGGCCTGCCTACTGACACAGGGCTAGGAACTGCCCTGGCAGGGGACTGGTGAGCACGGAGTGGCCCTAAGAGCAGAAACGCACCAGCCTTAGGGGGAGACCCAGACATCCTTGTGACAGGTCTCCCTGTGGGAGCCAGGCTCAGACACTAAGGGGAGGGAAGGATTGCATAGCCAGTGCAGATAGGGTAGAATGATGGCCCGGTAAGCCCAGATCTCAGGCAAGCAGCTGCTCAGGAGCCCCACCTACCATGAGAAAGAATATCTAGCGTACACAGTATGGGGCCGGGGAGAGGCAGACTACACCCTCCCCCCTTGGAGCAGTGACATGATTTCAATGGTGTGACCGCACCCGGACCGTCATGGTCCATGGAGGAGGCCTCAACCATGGCCTACCCTCGCAGCAAAAGTACTGGAGAGTCAACACAGTTGACAAATTCCCCCAACCTTGAGGTCTCAACCCAGTGCCAGGCTCCCTCGCTGTTCACTAGCATCTTCCGTCTTAACCTGGATCTCACAATCCCTACATAAAGCCTTCACACATTCTTCACAAGGGCCAAGATCATCTTATCACTGTGGGAAAATGAAGAAAGGGGGGAGGGCAGACAGCGAGTATGCACACCATCTCTAATAAGAAAAACAAGACGTGCTTCCGCCTTGTACCAGGCCAATCTGTTCTATCTGCCCAGACACTTGGTTACACTGCCCGGTGATCGATTAGTGATGCCTGACTCAGGCATGGTTACAGACAGTATAGACATAGCTAACCTAGTTTTCCTTTGGCATATTTTCTTCTCTTTTCTTGGTCCTTTTTGTTTGTTTTAGATTTTATTTTAATTATGTGTCTGTGTGCATATGCCCTTGAGTGCAGTGTCCACAAAAGCCAAAGATAACACTGGCTCTCCTGGAGCTGGACTTCAAAGCAGCTGTGAACTGCTGGATGTGGGTCCTGAAACCAAGTCGGATCCTGTGAAAGAGCAGGATAGGCTCTTAACTGCTGAGCTGGGGCATCTCTCCAGCCCCTGGCTTTATGCCTTTTTTTTTTTTTTTTTTTTTTAAGGATTTACTTATTTATTAAGTACACAGTGTTTTGCTTGCATGTACGCCTGCACACCAGAACTCATTATAGATGGTTGTGAGCCACCATGTGGTTTCTGGGAATCGAACTCAGAACCTTTGGAAGAGCAGGCAGTGCTTTTAACCTCTGAGGCACCTCTCCAGCCCAGCCTTGTGTCTTAAAGCAGTTCTTACTGCAAAGAATCAATGGCACCAGTCAGGTGAGCTGAGGACATGGAAGCAGCTCGGATCCTGCCCCCGTCGGGTGGGCAACTGGAAAACTTCAGAGAGCAAACTTCAAGGGAAGGATCTGGCAGGAAAGACTCATGCAAAAGACCCGGAAGGACAATCCTACAGGACAGGACCCAAGGAAGGACAAGGCTGCAAGGACGACAAGGATTTCAAGGGGAAGGATCCTATACTCAGGTCACTACAGCCATGCCCTCTGCACAAGCTCAGTAATGTGATCCCCCCAAGGCAGCCGGCCACACAGGACGAGATCATGGGTGGTCCGAACATCAGGAGACTGATGGGCCGAGAGAGCTAAAACAGTTCCTCCAGGTCACACGGCAAGGGCAAGATGGGTTCTGCAGGGTGAGACTTGGCTGCCACTCTGTGGGGAAATGGGACAGCCACAGATCACAGGCTCCAAGCCTACCCTACAGATGATTACGGCAGGCCTGACTCAGGAGTGGAGGCCCACCCCATGCCCCGTATATTTCCACAGCAAACAGACCAAGTGGGGAGCCAAGAAGCACAGTCCAGAACAAGCCTAGGAAGTAGAGAACCCCTTAAGATCATATAGAAGGAGAGTTCAGAGCGACTCTGTGAACCCCAGGTTCGTAGGTCACTCGGGGCACTGGGCTCACATTCCATCAGAGCGTCACCCCGGGACTTCCGCTCAGCCTGGAGTACTGCTCAGCCTGGAGTACTGCGTATCCAGACACCATGCACCTGGCCGGTGCTCCTGTCGGGTCCCAACTCCACTGTCAACGCCTGGCTCTCCACTTAAATGTGGCTCCCCCTAGCTCGCTGTTCCCCAAGAGAATGTCAGCTCCCCAACATGAGAGGGCTTCTCCACCTTCACAGCTCCGTTCCGAGGCTCTGAACCAGCATTTGTTGAACAAATGAATGAATGAGTTAATGAGCGGATGAGTGAGCAGATACATTAATGACTGAGAGAGTGAAAGCTGAATGAACGGATAGATGGGTGAAGACCCTGAGGCGGTGCTGTGGCATGTGCAGGTGCTACCAGGCCCCTCAATGCGCCCACATACCCAGGACATCAGCCCCAGCCAGCATCCGGTCCCACTATACAAGGGCAGGCTGAGCCCTGTGTGGGAGAACAGAGCTTGTGACCAACTGGACGACAGCCCACAGGTCTATCCCATAGCCAAGAGTCAGCCAGATAGGCCCAAGGCCAAGGCTGGGGACAGCTAACTTTGTCAGGCGTCCCTGGCACACACCTTGCCAGGCACTGACCTGCGGGTATGTGGCTCTTGTACCCCACTGCCAACAACATGGAAGCTGGGGGGGGGGGGAGAACTACAGGATCTGGACAGCAAAGCACATGACCCCTGGGTGACAGAAGGAGACTAACAGTCTGATGCTAGAGGCAGGGGGATCCCTACTGTTGCATCGCACAGAGGTAACAGCTCATGACCCAAGCATGAGGTCACCTCAGTAGAACCCCAGCCATTTTATAAACACCTCACTTGACTGAGCGGGAAGAGCCTCTTGGGAAGACAGCCTGCTAAACTGTAAGTGACCTGGGACCCAAACAGCATGTTCCCCAGGCCCAGGACACCTCAGACTGAACTGGTCACTGCACCAGGGACGGGATACAGGCCTCGCTATGCCTCCATTTCTCCTCTTCTTGCCCTCTTTCCCAAGACAGTAGTGTTAAGGGAGAGCATAGCCTTTTTCCTGGATGTGCTCTTCCCACCCCTGGGCCACAGGAAAGGGATGGGGTAGAGTGAGGGTGGGGGTTGTGGAAGGGGTTAACGTGAGGAAGGGCCTTGGGGAAGGCTAGGGAAATAAGTGAGGGTGAGGAGGCTGAGAGAAAGGGGTGCAGAAGGGACGGGGCTAGTGGAAAGGTCTGAGGGAGAGAGAGAGAGAAAGGCTGTGGGGACAAGGTCACAGGAAAGACCACGGGGCTCCTGATCACAGACCCTGGCCTTCACCAAGCCATCACAGAAAAGCGGCGAGGCCTGGATATCCACCAGGAGAGATACCCACCGTGGGTGGACCCCAGGGATCGGCAGAGGCCTGCTTAGTGGCCCAGCAAGGGCTGGAGGCCAAAGAGCAAGCAGGTCCCCCTGGAAAGGAGCACGCGGGTCCCATCAGGGAACAGACATGCTCCAAATGTAGCTATCCCATCAGGCCACATGCACCCCAGACGGCTTAGTAAAGTAACCACTGGGTCTGGTCCAGAGGTACCCTGCGTCACCAATGGCCCCGCAGGAGAGTGGGAGGTGCCTAGGGTCAGCCAGTAACCCTAACCGCTTCCAAGAGGACACAAATGGGGCAAAGAGCAGGAAGGCAGGTAGGAGGGAGGGGGCTGCAGCAGCCAGAGGACTCCCTGAGGCGGGGCCCACACACAGAGAGAGGATGAGCAATCCGAATGGAGGAGGACACAGAGGAAGCCACAGGCATCTGCCTGGGGAACCGGGACGGAGGTGGGGTAGGGAAGGGGAAGCAAGGTTCATCCAGGAAATGGCTTTAACAGTACCAAGCTATAGTGGCAACAAACAGCCACATGCAGACATGCACAGCATCTTTGTGGGTGCTCTCATTGCCGCCACCACCCCTGACTCTACAGGTGACAGAACTGAGAGGCCGGCCTTGCTGCTGGTGCTGGCTCTGACCCAGGACCTTAAACAGCAGATAGTCACTGAGTGGTGGCATAAAGGCTGGGGGATAGGGAGTGTAGGACACAAACACTGCTGTGGCTGCGCCCGGGTCACGGTTAGGGTTCGTCTCCTCCCCCCAGGCCTCAGCTTCTTTACCCAAGGACCCGCCACCCTGAGGACGCTGAGTACCACACAGGAAACATCATTCACTGCAGCTGGCCCTGCACCTAAGTCCTCAGTTCTAGGGGAGCCACTGTACATGGGACCTTGAGGCCAGGCCCTGGGGCTCATGGGCAAGTATACCTGACTCACAAGCCAAGACACATCCCACACAAATACAGCTCTGTCATGGAAATGGACCACACCATGCAGGATAGACAGACATGAGCCTACACACACACACATGCACACACACGTGCACGCGCAAACACACACACACAGGGACTCCCAGCCAGCTGTGACTGCCACGTCTCCCATCATATCCACATCTAGAGACACAGTATACAACAGGCACACAATAAAGGCCCAGCCTCTGGCTTGCTCTACAATAAGAAGTGAGCAGGAAACAGGACCTTGGCAGGGGCAGACACTGCTCTGGGCCTCAGAGTCTTACAGCCAAACAGACACCAAGACCATGAGAGCTAAGAAGAAGTGGGCTGTGACCTGTCTCCCTCCCCAAAACCACCCCAGTCCCAAACAGAGCAGAGATGAGTCTGGCTGTGAAAGAAGTGTACACTGTAGGTGCTCCACTGTACATGCCAACCCTGCTGACTATTAAGCCACAGGCAGAGTGTCCACTCAGCCTAGGCCCAGCTCCACCTCCCCACACTGAACTAAGGACTTGCTATGTAGCCCAGCCTAGTCTCAAAACCACAATCCTCCTGCCTCCTCCTCCACAATGCTGAGATTTCAGGCCTGCGTCACCACACCTGGCTGCCACCAGTGTCCCCACCGCAACCAGAACAAGATGGCTTCAGAAGGTGCACTAGAGTAGCAGAGGTGGCACTGGGCAGACATGCCCCTTACCGTGTGGGGCCGGGCTATCTGCACCGGGTAGGAGATGCCATGGGGTGGGTAGCGGGGCTCAGCAGCCCGCCACGTCTGTGCCACAGGCTGCGTGGATCCTGACATGGTGGTACAGTCCAGGTGGGCTTTGGAGCCCAATACACTTTTGACCAGGGGTAGGACTAAGGGCTGGTCTCAGTCATCTGCTGGCAGGCGACCTCGTCACAGGTGCCTGTGGAGAAAAGAGAGAAAACAAACTGAGCCGGAAGCAGCTAGTCCATAGCCACAGCGGCCTAGTCCTTCCTCCTGGCTGAGCCTCCTCCCACTGACAGCCCAAAGCCACAACACCTTGTCTACCCTCCACAAGCCATCTCTCTACTAGCCGGGACCTGGGCAGGCAGGCCTAGGAGCCTCCGAGTGGACACCATATCCACAGCCGTGCAATTGCTCCCGCACCCACCGAGGTCAGCCAGCTCACTCCACGGCTGGGACTTTCCAGATCTCCAGAGCAAAGTTCTTCAAAAGCCCCTGGCAGCTCTAGCTCACAGCTGCTGGGCCTGTCCCCAGGTTGTGCGCTAGCGGAGCAGGGCACAGCAGTGACCCACTATAGGTCACAGGGGTGACCTAGGCTGAGCAAGGCTGCCTGGCTGCTCTGTTGTTTTGATGTGGGAAGGATAAACAGGAGGTTGCCCTGGTGCCACCAGGAGTCAGGGAACTGGATGCTGAGGGCCACACTAGGGACAATCAGGACCAGACACAAGCTTTCTGAACAGGAGGACACCAAACTGAGCCAGGGTGGATAAAGGCCACCTTCTAGGCAGGAGCCTCCATGGCTAATACAGAAAGTGCTATGATAACAGCCCAGTGGGCCCAAGAAGAGGAACCTAGAGGCAACAGGAGCCAGGGGGCCCCCAGTGGGAAAGCTGAGACCTTGCTATCTCTGCAGGCCCTTCACATAAAACCCTATTCCCCTTCACACTGCACCCAGAGCTGAGGCTGACGCTGTTCCCAAGCTGTCAGGGATGAGGAGGAGACTGACCAGACCCCCAGCTCCCTATAATTTCATCCTGACCTTTCCTCTCAGGCTAACTGGTAACAACTGTCCTCTAAGCAGTAGATGGCCTACGTCAGCCAGTGACAGGTCTTATGGAGAGAACTGAAGCAAGGAAGAAGATCAGAGATCCAAAATAAGCCACGAGGCCCTGCCACCACCCACCCCTTAGCCAATCTGTAGGTCCTGACTATACACCACTCACTCCCTACCCAACCCACCAGTGTGCACTTGACATTCCAACCCAGGCCCCAAGAAGGGTCATGTGACCCAGGCATGGCCAATCAGCAATTGGACTGTCGGGAGGGGCAGGCAGTGACTGCCTGAGGGGTGAGCAGGTAACAAGCTGAGAACCCAGCAGACAGCTGTCCCTGAGTGCCCTGGACAGGCGTGGCTTTGCTCTTGACTCTGTTACTTGCTACCAAGAACTCTGGCTCACACCGACTTCCTGCCACCAAAATGAGTCACGTGGCACACACGAACACAAAAGTGCATGGAGGCCAACATGGCAGCTATCCTGTGCCTGCGGCAAGCTGCTGCCTTGGGAGGAGCAGGGATAAACACATCTACACCACACCTCTTGCCTGGCTTCAGAGACAACAGCACCACAGATGCGACCCCACCCCCAAAGTTGACTGTCCCGTGTCACATGGTCTGCACTGTGCACACCATGCAAGGTGTGCACTATTTGATTTGGGGATACACAGGAAAGCTGGGAGGTGGAAATGTAGGGCCTCTCCAGGTGGACTTCTGGGGAACCTCACACCTCTGCCTGGCCTGGCTGGCATCCACCCAAGATCACAGGCCATCCCCTGGAAGCACAGGAGCTGCATCGTCCATATTACCCACCCCTCACCAACTTCTTTCCAGTGTCCTAAAATGTGCAGGGTGGCCCCAAAGCCGGAGACTCTATGACCCCAACCTCCGTCAGCTCATCCAATACACTTTTCACCTCTTCAACCCTCAGCCTTATTTGGAGCCAGCTTGAAAAACAAACACAAACTAGGGAAACAATTTGGCAGGTCCTCAAAACTTGAATACAGGATTACCGGGGATCCACAATCCCACTCCTAGGAGGCCACCAAAAAATTCAAAGAGTGGACAGGTGTGTGTGTGTGTGTGTGTGTGTGTGTGTGTGTGTGTGTGTGTGTGTGTGTTGTGTTCAGAACAGCCCCATTCTCAATAGTCACAAGGCAGGAACACTCACCAGCATGGCCTGCCCATTCAATGAGTGCTATTTGAAAAATAAAAGGGGGGGGGAGCGTGGGCTGAGGGGATACTGACTGATATAGACCACACCAGATGACTTAAAGGATGTCACACTGGGGAGCCAGACACTTAAGACTATACAGTGTATGACCAACTCATACAAATGTCCACAAGGGGCACAGCACAGGTCAGAATGGAAAAGAGTTGGATACCCGGGTCCCAGAGGGAGGCACAACAGTCTTGGAAGCGGCAGTGAGAGCAAGGAGGCAGAGAGCATTGCCACAGCAGGAGCCCAGAGGTGAGCCTAGATGTGTTGGGTCTGAGAACCACCACTGAATCAGATGGGAGGAGGTCACTCCAGGCCCCATAGACCATGGTGGATTCAAACAGGCTCTGTTCCAGGAATGATGGGGAGCTCCAGAAAGTGGTTGAGGGCCATACAGCGTCAGTGTTTTGCCATGGGTACCACAGCTGGTGAACCACTATAAACGCCCAAACTAGAGACAGACTGTGGGATGGGGTGATAGCAACTGGGAAGGGAAGTAAGCAGATGGCAGAGCATCGGGTGGGAGGCAGACAGAAGCCTTACAAGCTTGCAGCGGTGGGGGGACATCGTCATATACCTCACATTGGAGTGGCTGCAGCCCAGGGACAGCAGGGTCCTGGCTGCACAGCTTGCCAAGAGAAACCTGTCTAGGTAGCGCCAAAGCAAGGCAAGCCTGGAAGGCAGCAGGCTCTCAGGAAGGCAATTTCGACAAGGCAGCCTCTGTGGAACAGTGTCATCCTACATTGCAGGGTGAACCTGGGACATACGCTGCTACAGTCACAGCCTCTGGCAGGGACATCCTCCACGGCCATTTCTGTGCATCAAACACCTTAGACATGCGTGCCCACATCCCTTGCCCCACTCCTTCTCCTCACAGCCCTGGCATAGCTGGTGTTCAGCAAAGGACTGTGCCCAGCAGATGTGGGCCAGCCCCAGTGATGGACAGGCACATCTGTGTCCTTGCCCACTAGCAGCAACCTCCTTCTGGGACTGCAAGCAAATATGTGGCATTTGGGGACACAGCCAGTGGCCTGGCTCAGACACAGGAGGTAGAATAATAGGACACAGCTGGAGAGCATGGAGAGGCTGGGGTGACAGCCCTGAGACATGCTGTGTGCAGCACTAGCCTGCAGGTTCCCAGAAAACACAGCATGGGAACAGGGTGGCAGGGGCTTCCCAGAGGACAGGGGACGTGTGTGTGGCAGGCAGAGGCCAGAGTTCACATCCACCATGGGGCCCAGAGTCCCTGTGGAGGCGTCAGAACCCAGACTACCACGTTCCCTGGACAGGGGACCCCAGGAGGGCAGGGTATAGACCAGTTCCCACAAACACCAAGAGCCTTGTGAACAGGAACTGGCCTCCCATTCCACCTGACAGATCTGCCTCCCTGCTCCTGTGTTTCTGGGGAGCCAGAGGCAACCAGACACACCATATTGCCACAGGACAAGTCTGCCCTCCAGTGATGTCTTCTCTGGGGCTTTCTGAGGTTCCTGGCTGAACCTAGGCACTGGGTGCCCCACATCATCTCCCCACCACACAGGGATCCTCTGCCCCAGCCCCAGTGCCCTGGGATCCAGCACATGGACAAAGAAATGGAGACTGAAGGCCAAGTCACAGTCTCTTGGTCACTGAGTAGAAATGATGCAAGTGCCACCCAATCCTGGAGAAGTCCCCTTTCAACAGGGTCACATACACTACCGTCCCAAATGGCTGGAACAAGGCCAGAGTCTAACTCCACCCCTTACGCTGCTGTGCAACCTTGGGCTGGGTACAAACTTCTCTGTGCTTTAGGTGGGAGGTTTCACGGACAAGTTATGCATGAAAAGGTACAAGCCAGTCTTTACCTTTCAAAAGGCACTGTTTCAGGGGAAAGGCTCAAACCCCTCCAGCTCCCACATGGCCCTCGAAGGCTCCCCTGTAGCAGTGAGTCCCCATCATGGGCCCTGTTCATGGTGTATGATGTGACTGGAGGCTGTGTGCCTGTCACCAAAATCACATGAACCATTCAACAGATGGGGAAACCAGACCACAGAGAGAAGCTGTCCTCTGCCCAGGATCATACAACATCTATGGGCCTTGACCACCTAGGCACTGAAGAACTGTGACAAAGTGTGGGCCACAGGTTCTGGTCCCAGCTTAGCCACACTGGTATGCCCTAGGCTGCATCCAGCCACCGGCTCTTGCCAAGATAGACAGAGCCACTTCTTCCTCATGGCTTTCCTTGCACTTAGTTTTTAGTGTGTGTGTGTGTGTGTGTGTGTGTGTGTGTGTGTGTGTGTGTGTGTGTGTGTACACACGTACGCATGCGCGTGTGCAGATGTCAAAGGTCAAAAGTTTGGGTGTCACCACTCAGGGGCCAACCACCTTATCTTTTGAGACAGATCTCTCACTGGGACCTGGAGTTCCCTGAGGTACTAAGCAGCCTGTCTCTGCCTCCCCAGAGCTGGGATTACCAGCACATGCCTGGCTCTTCTCTGTGGAGTCTAGGAATGGAACGTGGGTTCGTACGCTTGCCTGGCAAGCACTCTACTGACTAAAGCATCTCCCCAGCCGGTGATCTTTGGCCACGCAGTTCTCTGGCCCGACACCAGGTTCTGCCCAATCCGCACCAGCTCCTTGTCCTCTTGCCCCAAGCACCCTGCGCAGCCTTGGGCTTCCACAAAGCCCTGTCCATCTCGCCATCTCCACAAACACTCTGCTCACAGAGAGGAGGGATCAAGAAACAGGCTAGGGTAGAGATGGGAAAGCGGTGACACTAGCTGGGCGGCCCTGAAGCACTCTGCTTACTCCAGGTCCTGGTACAACTGACTGGCAGAGAAGCAGGTCACCAGGCAAAGCCACTAGGGAAGGACAGCAGGGACTGCCTGAGATTCAGGTCCTTACAGGCTGGGCAGCCAGGCCTGGGTCCTTCTTCTCCCTCTGCACAAGAGACTCAGAGCCCAGGAGACAGAGAAGACAGAGAAACAAAGAGCTTCAGCTACAGCAGGAAAGCTGGGAGGTGAGGGGTGTGAGGGAGGTGGTCTCAGGGCGGACCGTCACAAGGTGAGGGTTCTAAACATCAGGTGCACACTAAGAAATCGGTCAACCTTCCCAGCATGCAATTCAAAACACTGACATATCAGTGTGCGCAGACATGCATGCATGCACGCTCATGCCTTGATGAGATTCCTATAGGCCCCAGAGACTACACACCCAGCACAAAGAGCGTTAAGGTCCCCTCTCCAACCCACCTCACCCCACAAAACCTGAGGCTGGCCGGGCCTGTCCAGCAGTGCCTCGCCATTTGCTGGGCTGCAACCCACCAGTTCACCACACAGGGGGCCTGAAGGACATCAGAAGGGCCTAGGCTGGGAGGAGCCTGTCAGGACGGCTGGTTTTCATGAAAGTCATGAGACCCCACAACCCAGACAGGACCAGAGCCTCATTTGTCCACCTGACCACACATTTGGCTACCCGGCTAGAACTGGGGTACCTCAGGAGGAATCCGGGAGAGATCACTCACGGCCTGAAGGGAATAGCCACATGTAGATGAGGACCTGTGTTTCCACAGCCAAAAGTAGCTGGTCACTAGCTGCCCAGCTGGAGGACCCCTGCAGTGCAGTTCTCTGGCCCAGCTTGCACAGGGCTGGCCATAGCACCACCTACCCAAGCCTCCCTGCCAGCCAGGAGAGAGAGACCTGTGGCCACCTGGACACGCAACCAGGAGGACAGACGGAACACAGACATACAGTCACCAGTGATGGCCCAGCCACTCATCGATGACCAATGAGAGACCTGAGGTTAGGCAGCCAATGAAGACCTGAAGGCCCTGTGGCTAGGAGCCAAAGGCAGTACCCAGATAACCTAGGCCCCAGAAGCAGGTCCGGGTGGGTCCTAGCCCAGAGGGGATCCCAGAGTGGACAGGACCAGATCACCAAGGATCCAGGGGGAAAGGTCTAAACAGGAGACAAAAGAGAAGCCACCAAGCCACTGCATCACGCAAGCCAGGCAAGATTATGAACAGCACAGACCCAAGGGCTGGGCTGGAACGCAGTAAGTGGCTGAGAGGGCACACAGAGCCCAAATATTCCAGGCAAAGCTGAAAAGCTAGCTCCACTTGGGGACATCTCCCAACATGGTCTCTGAACAAAGGTGACCCAGTAAACCGGCCTGCTGCCCAAATACAAAGGTGGCCCAGGGGCCCAAGACAGACTTGCTTGTGCCTTCAGATAGCCAGTTCTGGAAACCTCTAACAGCACCCCGCTTAACAGCAATGCTAGGCTGAGAGCCTATTGAGCCATCCAGGAGCCTCCTTTACCCCAATGAGACACACTAGCTGGTCAATGTCAGGCCAGTCAGGGGTCTACACTGGTTCTTTCTACACCCCAGGAGCAGCCAGAGGTGGGTCCAGCCTCCTCTGAGCACGCTATCCCCAGTGCTCTTGGCAGCCTGGCCATAGCACCCTACAGTTAGCCCCAGCCCAAGAAGCAGGCCTCGAACTCATTGACCTTCAACTTCTGATCCTCTGGCCTCCAGCCTCCCAAATGCTGGGATCACAGGTGAATGTCAGTCACATCATCAGGCACCTGAGATGACTCTGCTGACATATCGGGAGCAGACAGCTCTCCTGCCCAAGGCTGGTAAGTGCAGAGAGAACACCGCGCGCCTGGATCCAACTGTGTCTGAAGCTCTCTGTTTTGTACTAAGCACGGGAAGGAATGGAACCAGGGTCCTCCCACTGTCGCGGGGAGAACCGGGTGAGTTGTACCCTGAGACCCAACTTCTAAGGCCCAGCGGCCCAGATCTCCAGCCTTCAGGTCCCTCTTCCACGCAGAGTGGAGCGAGGAGGAAGCGAGCAGTCAAATGAGCAAGTGTCTGGGGCAGGGGCGCAGCCGACCTCTCTTCCAGGAGCCAAAGCAGGCGGGCCCGACTCCTCTCCTTGCTACTGGGGGCTCCAACAGGGGCACAGGCCTCGCAGACAGTGCTGGCTCCTCACAGTTCTTGAAGCTCTGGGTCAGTCCCTGGCGGCAGACACACTCCAGGGCCTGGCAGTAACTGAAGCCTCCATGTGGGTTCTGCAGGAACCTGGTGGTGGCCTTTCTGCAAATGAGGGCCTGACCGTGGCCCTCAGCCCAGAGCTGAGAAACAGGCCAAGAGGACCCTGGAGGGTGGGCCATACACCTGCCCTCACCACACCCCACCTCTACCACAATGGGAGCTCCGTTTCCTACAAGATAAAAAGGGGCCAGCCAGGCACAGTGGTGCACATCTTTAATCCCAGGACTAGGAGGCAGAGGCTGGTGAGTATCTGTGAGTTCAAGGCCAGCATGGTTTACATAGCAAGTTCCAGGCGCCCCCCCCCAGGGCCTCTAGTGGGATGGGCAAGACAGCCTACAGGGTGTCCTCTTCCCTAAGCCTCTCTGCTTTTGTTCTCCATCTGTGTACCTGGGACAGCTCCATGTCTTACAGTGGAGGAAGAGACCCTTCCCACAAGATAAAACTTCTTCCATCACAGGGCCTGAGTGGTCACCATGGTGACAGACCAATGTGAACAGCTTCTGCCACCTCGGTGGCCAGCCCTGTGTCTGCCTCTCAAGCTCTCCTGGCGCCCTATACAGTCATCTCACAGTCTGGCCCAAGATCCCAGCTGCCCACTCTGTACAGGTGCAGAGAAAGGTATCAAGGGTCTGAGGAATGTGTCCAAGGTCACACAGCAGGCAGGTAGCCAGCCCAGGTGAGCCTACTCCAAGAAAGGGGTTCCAGGCCACGACCGTCCTAAACTGCTGTCAAACCACAAGTAAGGTACTTCAAAAAAAAAAAACCACAGAATTGGATTCTCCCACAGCTATGGAGGCCTGGCCAGCTGTTCCCGGGGTTCTAGGGCAGGTTGGAAGCCTCCTCCACCCACAGGTAGTCCAAGTGGGGCCATGTTGCCCAGTACTGCCTCCATCCTGAGATTCTCCCTTGATTATAATGGAGTGTTCAGGGAACGGGGCCACCCCAGAAACCCAGGGGGATCCTTTCTGCAGTAACCCTACAAAGACCTGATTTCCAAATGCTGCCATGGGATCTGAGGTACCCAGACCTTTGTTCACTCCACTGAGTTAGGCCTGTCTCCTCTGAGGCTCCCTCAGGCCCACAACTAGGCCCTCTAGGGTCATCATGGAGCTGGGGAGGGCAGAGCATGCAGCCACATGCAGGGACACCTAGGGGCACGGTCCTGGCCTAGAGGCCCCTCTGGTTGGCAGGAAGCCAGGGTCTCACGCCCAAGGCTTTTGGGAGAGGCCAGCTCAATGACTCATCCAGCTCACAGGCCAAGAGGCTGGGGGGCGGGGGGTGGCTTAGGGAGAGGAGAAAAATGCAAAGCCAAGGGCCCAGCTGGGACCTATGTGTTGCTGTGTAGATGGGATAATATCACACACATACACACACACACAAAAGGGGAGGGGAGGGGGCGAACAAGAGCACAGGGTGGGGGTGGGAGGGGACATTAACCCTGACCTTGAAGAGTTCAGGGTAGTACGGTCATGGTAACCGCACGTCAGCCTTTCCTAGCCTGCTGGCCCCCACACTGCCCATCAGCCAGGTCCCTGGCTGAAAGGGCCTACCATGACATCACAGGCGGGGGAACTGTACTGGGAGCCAGGAGGAGGCTGGACCAGGGGACAAAGGGCGCATTGTCAAACACAACTGGAGGCAAGGGGCGGATCTTCTGCGTGCCTGGCTCAGAGTAGCTGCAGAACCCACCCCCAGTCTTCCAGAGGGCGGGCAGCCTGGGCAGTGTCTGCACCAAGGAGAAAGCTCTGCCTGGGAAGCGGGCCTCCCAGAGGAACTCAGGACCTACCCTAAGCCAAGGATAAGAACACAGCCTGCTGGGGAGGAAGCAGGGTAATCCGCTAAGCACTAAGAATCACCCTCAAGGCAGACAGACACAAATTCCATTCAGCCCTTCATGCTGTGTGCCTGCTGTGTGTCCCTCACATCAGGGAGCTGCTGACCCTCTCTGAGACTTACAGGGCAGGGTGATTCTGAGCTTAGCTGAGGTCTGCAAATGCTCCAAGTTTCTCAAGGTAAAGCTGGCTGTCAGCACCCACACCTCAGGCAAAGAGCCCTATTTCCTTGATCCCGACCCCACCTCCATGACTTCTCCCAGGAGCTAGGCTCCCAGCAAACACAAAAGTATGCTCCAGTCTCCCAGGGTGCCACAGGTACATCGGGCCCAGCTACTCAGTCTCAACATAGAGGATCTTGTCTCTAGACAAGAGGCATACACAAGCCGTGCGTGGTGGCGCACGCCTTTAATCCCAGCACTCGGGAGGCAGAGGCAGGCGGATCGCTGTGAGTTCAAAGCCAGCCTGGTCTACAAAGTGAGTCCAGGACAGCCAAGGCTACACAGAGAAACCCTGTCTCAAAAAACAAAAAAAAAAAAAAAAAAAAAAGAGGCATGCACAAACACACACAACATACATACATACATACACACATATATAACACACATATACACACCCATAGTCATACTACACATACACACACACACACACACACACACACACACACACACACACACACACACACACACACACACCACGCCACTCCAAGCTGACCCTCCAGGGCTGGGGTAACAGCCCTGGACACCAAGTCAGGCAATTCCGAAGGAGCCATCTGAGGATGTTACAGGCACAGCTGAGGAAATTGTTGTCAGGGCACAAACATCCGTGACCCCCAAGCTCCTACACTGACACCCAGAAGCCAAGTGATGGCATCAGATGACGAAGAATTTGAGAGGTGATGAGGTCATGGGAAGGACCAATGTCCCTGCAACAGAAGCCGCCCATGGGCAGCTGCCTGAACCCCTCCGCCAAGTGAGCTGCAGCTGGAACAGAACAGCCCTGCCTAGGTGGCACCTGACCTGAGCCCCACCACTTAGCACTTTGGTGGTGGACTAACCGCTTCCAGAACTGAGAAGAGCGAGAAGAGTTCAGAAGGCCCAGCCCATGTACACAGAGCTCAGAGGGACTCAGGGAGCTAGGCAGAACAGATACCAGGACGTCCCAGGTGGGGACAAACGCACAGGACCAGGAAAGCGCAGAGTGGCATGGGCATCTCAGCCCCCCAAGGGGCCACAGGAGGGGGGCGGGGCAGAGCATCTCAGACAAGGCAGGTGCCACAAGTTCAAATGGACCACAGCTGAGGTCTCCAAGGGACAGCAGGCCACAAGGCTAAGGAGGCTAGAGTGCTCTCCATCCACCCCTACCCACACCACACCGCCCCACCTCTCCAGGCTCTGCCCAAGGAGGTAAAGACCCTACGCTATGACTTCTGTCTGCCCCAGAATAAGCCTGCACCACTCCACAGGATGGCTGCCAGCGTTCTGACTGTGAAGCGTCTCCTGTGTCTGAACACTTGGTCCCCAGGCACTTGCGCTTTAAGAGCATGGCGCATGGCTAGAGGAAGTAGGTCACTGGGGGTGGGCTCTGAGGTTTTCCAGGTAGGCACTACTTCCTGTCTGCTCTCAGTTTTCTAAAGGTGGATGGGATGTGACAGGCGGCCGTCTCAGCTTCCCCACCATCAGACACTGAAACCACTAAACTGTGAGCCAAGACAACCCTCATTTGGTCCCATTTACAGAAGCAATAAAGAAGATGGTGGGAGTCTCCCAGGGCTCAGCCCTGCAGGGTGCTGGGGAGCCTATACAAGTCTTAGGTTCATTTTATCAACCTGACACTAGCCCAGGTCACCTGGGAAGAAAGAACCTCAACTGAGAAAATGTCCCCATCAAACTAGCCTGTAGACAAGTCTGTGGGCATTTTCTTGATCACTGACAGCTGTTAGAGGGCAGTACCAACCCTGGGCAGGTCATCCTGAGTTGTAAAGGAAAGCAGACTGAGCATCAAGTCATCTAGAGCAAGGCAGTAAACAGTGTTCCTTCATGACCTCTGCTTCAGTTCCTGCTTTTAGGTTCCTGCCTCCTTCTTGGACTGTAACATGGGGCTATGAGAGCCAAATTGGTTGTAGTGATTTACAATAGCACTAGAAACCCAGCGAAGACAGAACCTCCTGGGTATTGAGAGCTCAAGCTCAGTAGTGTGCCTGTTTCAGAGGCGGCCTTGTGTACGCTCTGCCCAAGCCCCAGAGGAGTTTCCACCTAGAACCAGCAGCTCCTGAGAGACACCACTAATACCTATGGCCAACCACGCCAATGACAGAGCAGATGAACCATGGAGACCATGACAGTGACAGAGCAGATGAACCACAGAGACCACGCCAATGACAGAGTAGACGGACCACGGAGACCACGCCAATGACAGCAGATGAACCACGGAGACCACGCCAATAAGAGTAGATGGACAACGGAGACCATGACAATGACAGAGCAGATAGGCCACAGAGACCATAGCAATGATAGAGTAGGTGAACCACAGAGACCATGCCAATGAGAGTAGATGGACCCCGGAGACATCAATGGCAGTAGATGAACCACGGAGACCATGCCAATGAGAGTAGATGGACCACGGAGACCACGCCAACAGAGTAGACGAACCACAGAGACCATGCCAATGACAAGGTAGATGGACCACAGAGACCACACCAATGACAGGGTAGATGGACCAGAGACTACGCCAACAGAGTAGGTGGACCACGGAGACCACGCCAACGACAGAGTAGATGGACCATGGAGACCATGCCAACAGAGTAGATGAACTACCGAGACCACACCAATGAGAGTAGATGGACTACAGAGATGATGCCAATGACAGAGTAAACTATGGAGACCATGCCAATGACAGAGTAGATGGACCACGGAGACCACGCCAACAACAGAGTAGTTGGACCACACCAAGGACAGAGCTGGCAAACCATGAAGACCATGCCAATGACAGAGCTGGTGGACCATGAAGACCACACCAACAACAGAGCAGGCAATGTATGATGGTCACACCAACAACAAAGCAGGTGAGCCCTGAAGATGACAGAACAAGCAAACCATGACAATCATACCAACAATGATGGGAGGTGAGCCACGTGACCATGCTGACCTCAAAGCGAGGCCATCACAGCGATCACACCGATGAACAGGTGGACCACACTATCTGATGACAACAAGATAGAGTGTGAAAAACACTCAGCTTATGGACAGCAAGATGACTGGGTAGGTAAGGGTCTCCACAACCCAGCTTGACAACCTGCATTCTATCCCCAGGACAGCAATGGTGGAAGTAGCAAACCAACGACCCACCCCATGATGTAATAAAATTTTATTGTTGGTTTTGTTTTTTGAGACAGTTTCTCCGTATAATGTAATAGCCCTGGCTGTCCTGGAACTCACTCTATAAACCAGGCTGGCCTCAAACTCAGAGATCCGCCTGCCTCTGCCATCCCAATCCTGGGATTAAAGGCATCTGCCACCATGCATGGCTAAGTACAATAAAAGCTTTTTAACAAGCGCTCGGTTCAGATGACTCCTAACCTAATGGTCACACAAGCCCCTCCAAGTGCTAACCGCTCATCCCATCCTACAAACGAGGAGACCAAAGCTCTGAGGGCTAAGTTAAATCACCCAGCCTGCATGGCAGATCAAGGAACAAGCTTAGGCTGCCCGGTCCTGGGAGCCATGTCCCTCTCTTCACATTACACTGCAAAATCGAGAGAAACCTGCAAGCTGCTCTTAGAGATGTCACTGCAAGTGCCACAGTCTCACTGTCCTCCACAGAGATGCCCCAATGGCATGTGCTTGAACCACCCACCAGAGCTCAACTTAATCAACGTCAGAGCCATGTCTGCATATAAGTGTGCATGCATAAGTGTGTGTGTGTGTGTGTGTGTGTGTAAGCCTGAATGCATACAAGCACTCTCACACTGCTGGTTCAGTGACCACCAACTGGCACAGCTCCTCCACCCAATAGCCAGCCTCGCTCTGGGCTTCTGTGCAGGCTTCTCAGAAGCAAGGGCATTATCACTACTCCCCCAAGAGAGGCAGTCGCCACTCAGCCAGCACCCTCCAAGAAGACAGGCCTCAGAACAGCAGGGGCCCTTCCTGAGGAACTGGAGAGGCCCAGGCCAACTGATAGTGGGCATCTGGCATGGTGGCCTAGACAAGAGAGGAACCCCCCAGCTGACTGCTGCTAGCCAGACAAGGGAGGTCCTGAGCCAGCAGCAGCAGCATCCAGTGTCATTTACAAACACAGAGCATTGCCACCCTCAGCAGGAACTTCGGTCCACCCACCCTGGCCCAACCCCAAGGCCACTCTGGGCAGTGTCAAGGACTCTGGTTCTGGGGGAAATGGGACAACAGGCTTGCAGGGGAGGTCAGGTTGAGGCCTGTCCCATCCCAGGGCTCAAGTCCCTGCAGAATGAGAGGGGCGTGGGGAGATGCTGCTGAGTCCTGAACACCACCCAGCACCATACCCCCTTGGGGCTCCCATAGCTCCCTCAAGGCACACCTGAAGGCCAGGGAGTTCCAGGGCTTGACCAAGGCCATATATCCTCCAAGACTCAGGCTATACCTTAAACCTCAGTCTGACCCCCACAACTTCATTAACACTGTCACTCCAAGATGGCACCTTTCCCACCCTTGGTTCAGGTGAGGCCACTGTTGTCACCATCATCGCCCCCCCGCCCCAGGCAACCACAACCCTAGTCAGTACTACAAACTCACCCTGTGCCAGAAAACCATGTCACCAGGTCCTTTAAACCACATGCCTTGATTGAATGACAACCAGAGTCTGGGGCATATGAACCATGCCTTCTGGAGTCCCCACACCAGGCTGAGCTTGGGGGTCCCTGGGAGCTGCAGCCCAGCTGTCCCCAGCAGGCCTAGCACCGGGCCTGGAGGAGTCCCTCCCCCGCCCTGGGCTTGCTGTCGCAGGCTGCTATGAGCTCGGGAAGCCTTTCCAACTTTCCAGTGTTTACCCCTCTCTCGCTGCCAAGGCCCTGGGCAAGCCTGGGCCGGTGGCCCTCATTTCAAACCAGACAGGGCACTGAGCCAAGCTCCACTTCAGTGGGGAGGCAGGCTGGGCCCACGACGCCTGCACCTGGCTCCCCCAAGCCCAAGCTCCCAGGTCCCCAGACCCTGATCCCATGCAGCCCACAGTCAGCAAGAAAGCCTCTGTCCCACATCCCAAGCTTACACTGTTCTACTATCCCACCACCTCGCACTGGGTGGGCGTGCTCAAGGCAGGCTCCGGAAGGGGGCACAGTGTCTATACCACACATCTCCTCCCAGGGCCACTTATGGATTATCAACGCTTTCTCCCGATAAGATAAACTAATGTCCCATGCACAGGACCCTGAGATCCATGCCCACCCTGCCTGGGGCCTCCCCATGCACCCAGCTGGCTGACAGGGGCCCACAGAAACCAGGGCCACTGTATCTCAAGCAAGGCTGGGGTACCTTTCAAGCAACTCCAGTGGTCCCCGGGCACTGCCCCTTGTCCACATCTTGCAAATCACAGCCCCTCTAATCTGGTACCATCCCCGCATCTGGGGATGCCGGCACCCGAGCCAGGCAACTTCTCTTACCAGTGCATGGCCAGCAACAGCTTGAGTGGGCTTCACACAACTTGCAGGAACTCTCCCACGCGGCAAGCGAGGGCCGGCAGCATGCCAGTCCAGGTCAGCATGCCCTGTCCCCGAGGCCCGACCCACAGGCATCTAGGGGCCAGCCCTTGGCCAGCAACAGGGCCATCCTCCTTCCAGACCAAGCGGGCAAGGGGCGGCCCCACATGGCGGCCGCACCCCTTCCCGCGAGACTTGGGCTCCCACCGCAGCTGGGGAGGCCCTGGTAGGGACCAGCAGCCTGCCAGGCCCCTAGACTTCTGTCCTAATGCTCCCCAAAATCAGGGCACCGGAGATGTGTCGGAGATACCCTGCAGGGTGGTGTGACCCACTGTGGGCCACCACCAAGACGCAGGCCCAGCTCTGCGTCCGCCACCCAGGCCTATAAACACGGAATTACATAAGTCCACTCTTGTTCCAGAGCCAAAAGTACGGAGCTGCTAGCAGCCTTGGCAGTCGGGACTAATTCCTCATCGCCATGGTAACCCTGGCGGGCTTCCAGCCACTGGGGCTCAACACTGCGAGGCCTTTTTATAGCTTTTGAGAAGCCCTCTCCCTCCTTACTGCTGGCAGGGGGACCAGCGCCAGCCACGTCCCCTCCTTTAACCATTTCCTCCCAGCCAGCCCTGACCGTCCTCTGGTCCTACAGGGCCAGATGGCCAGAGGAAAATGCTCCCGGTTCTTCCCGTCCTTCCCATCTCAACTAAAGGAAACAGGGCCTGGGGCTCAGGGACCGGGTCATCTTGGTGACAGACCCAGAAAAAGACAGAGCCAAGCACACACAGAGGCCAGAAGAGATGGCCGGATGCTTGGGCAGGCGTCAGCACTGGCTGTGACTTGCTGGGTGACTCATCTCAAGCCCGACCTCCTCTGGGTGCAGGCTGTGCATCTTCTCATGGCAGGCTGGCTCTGCAGCTGTGGGGCTCCGGGCAGCAGCTCTGAGGTGTTGGGAGAGCGGTTCTCAACCTTCCTAATGCTGAGATCCCTCAATACAGTTCCTCAACCATAAAATGATCTTCCCCGCTACTTCCTAACTAATTTTGCTGCTATCATGAACTGTAATATAAATACCTATTTTCTGGTAGTCTTAGGTGACCCCATGAAAGGGCCAGTTGCCCTGCACCAGTCAAGAACCACTGCTGTCAGGGAAAGCCTCAGGGTGGGTCTCAAATGGCCTGCACTTCCTTCTCCTGGTCCCAGCAGCACCCAGGAGTCAGGCCAACGGTATGTTCCCAAAAGGGACTCTGCATGATGCAAGGTTCCCCCCAGCAGGAAGCCCAGGTCATGCAGACAGCCTCTAGCTAGGCCACATGTTGGGGCCACACCAGAAATGAGGAGGAGGGAAGTAGGTGAGGAAGGGACAAGGCCTCCAGCAGGTGCTTCACTTGGAGCCACACTCACGCCATCACCCATCTCAGGACGCCCAGCAATGCTGTGTACAGCACAACCACAATGATGCCAAGCAGAGTACCCGGGGCACAGCCATCCCTAGAGCATAACAGAAAGGGGACCCACTTTCCACTGTGAGCCCAGGGGGACAGCTATGTCTGTCCCTCAAGAAGGACTTTCAGAGGCTTCTGTAGACCCGCCCCTCCCCCTCGTACTGGCAAAGGTGGGATGCCCACCCTGCAGCCATCTTTTATAGGTAGGGGAAACTGAGGCATTAATTAACTAGTGGGGTAACTAAAGGTCATCTTTTCAGCCAAGACGTAAGCCACTGTCCTCCTCCCCTGGCTCTCACTCTTCACCAGGAAACTGAAACCCAGAACCAGGCCATAACCACACCATCCAAACGCCACCAGGAAGCTGTGTAGGCCAGCAGCTGGGACAGGGGTGTCACCCATTTTCTGCCCTGCATCTGTACCAGGAGAACCTTGCCTTCCACAAGGTTACTCTGAAACCTACATGCACAGTTCTCAAACCCCACTGGGTCAGATCACAGTCATTCAGCCATGTCCCTTTCTGAGGTCATGTCCGCTGCTCTGTCTTCTCATAAGACATCAGGCAGCTCAGTGTTTATTAAGTGACTTAATGATGCCAATGTATCACCAAAAAGCAGAAGCAGCTACAGGCAGAGCCTTCCAGACAGCATTAATCGCCAAAACCAGGCTCAGGGGCACAGTGAAGCCGCGTGTGGTCTGCAGCGCAAAAGCACCGTCATCTTGGGCCGGCTGCACCACCAGCCAACATCTACAACATGCCATTCCCAGGAACCCGGCTTCTGAGTGCAGTTCCAGTGGTAGGAAAAGTTGGTGAAGGTGGTCTAGTCCAGGTTAGAGGCTGAGATCAAGTCAATAGGGACCAAAGAGGAGACTGGACGCAGAGCGACTGCCTGTGGCTTCTGACAGGGATAGCAGAGAGCAACAGTAGAGAGATCTGGACCTCAGAGGACCACAGCCAGCTCAACATAACAGCTTACTCTCTAAGCAAGCTGCTTCCTGGCCAGGCAGGAGGTGAGGGGAGAGGGTGAGACAAGGAACAAGAGAGCAAGAAACTGCCTGGGCCACCTCTTCCACCTCCTCTCTGCAAGCCTGGCTCCTACCCAGTGCACAGTGGCCATGCAAGCCTCAGTTTCCCCATCTGCAAAAACACTCTAAGACATTCTATGGCTACACTGCCACACAGTGAAGTATAGCCACACAGTGAAAAGAAATGCAGTATTCAGGGACCTCAGAGAAGAGCGCCCCAAAGCCACGCAAGAAACAAGACACATAACAAGGTCCCATCTGAGAGTCTATCCAGGGACAGGCTAGCCACACAGCCTGGGGCCTGAGACAACAGCAACCAGCCCTAAAGGGCACAGGGTGACAAACAGTTCGTAACTAGACAGAGGTAGCCAAGCACGATTCTGGGTGCTTAGAACTGACACACTGGTCACCCGCTGAAAATGTTTCATTTTCACTAGGTGTGGTGGTACATGCATGTAACCCTAGTTAAAGCACACCAGGGGGGGGGGGGGGGGGAGGTGGTAATGCTGAGGCAGGAGTATTCCACAGGTTTTGAAGCCAGCCTAGGATACAGTGAGTTGCGTTTAAGGGCAGCCTAGGATACAGAATCAGACTCTATCTCAAAGGGGGAAAAACTAAAGGTTAATCTCACCCGACATGTTGCCAACCACGATCTCAACACATGGGAAGGCTGAGGCAGGAGGAATGCTTTGAGTTCGGGCCAATTTGAGCTCTGTAGTTAAGTTTCAGGCCAATTTCAGATACACGGTAAAACCTGGTCTTAAAAAAAAACAAGTTGGGCTGGAGAGAAGGCTCAGAGGTTAAGAGCACTGATTGTTCTTCCAGAAATCCTGAGTTCAATTCCCAGCAACCACATGGTAGCTCACAACCATCTATAATGAGATCTGATGCCCTCTTCTGACCTGCAGGTGTACATGCAGGCAGAGCACTGTATACATAATAAATTAATTAAATAAATTAAAAATAACAAGAACAACAAAAGTTAATGTCATAAATCTCCTAAATGAAAACCAAGTAATAGAGTTGTGAACAGTGACGCACCAAAGCAAGACATGCCCCTCCCCAAGACTCCTGGGCCTCAGGCCTGGGGCTGCCAGATAGTCAAGAGATGTGTTGAGCCCCTACCGTGTACATGGAGCAGTGTGCATGCACATGGCGGCAGTCACAGACTCAAACACACGTGGGGTGAAAATAAAGCCCACAGGCACCCTCGCCCGTGTGGCTGCCGTGACAGGTGAGCAGCTACTGGGGGGTCCAGGACGAGAGCTAAAGGAGGCCAGAAATCCAAAGCTAAGGTGTGGAGGACCACGCTCCTTCCTAAGGTGTGTAAAGGGCCCTCACGGCCCTCAGTCCTGGTGTCCTTCAACTGTGGCAGCATCAGCCACCTCTACCTCCAGCTCACGGACTCTCCCAGGAATCTCAAGAGTATTCGCCACTGTGTCCTTGTCCATCTCAATACAGGGTGGTCCACCAGGACCTTCTAGCCAACGATCACATCCCATGACTCAACTGAGCAGCACAATCCAGGCTTTCAGTGGGCTGTGCAACGGCCTTCTCTCCCTACCCCACCCCCACCCCAGTGCTGGGCCCAAAGGAACCAGCAAGAACACCATGACCAAGCCAAATGTCAGCCACAGGGCTGCATTACTGACCACTGCCACTGACAAGACAGACCATGGAGCCCAAAGCCCTTCCAGAGAGGCACAAGGCAGCCAGCTCTCCCCTAAGAGGGAGGGGTCCCCTCGACCCTGCCCCCTGCTCCAGGCACAGGAGACTTCCCACAACACATTAGAGTAACCCTTCGGCCACTGGCCATAACACAGCAGGACCAAAGATGGGGTGCACTGCTTTATGCCCAAGGGGACACCCCCTCCAGCAGAGCTACCAGCCACCTACGCCTCCCCGAGCAGCAGCCACAGCTAGAGCCAGGAAAGGCAGTAGCCACTGCCCAGGGTCCTGAAAACCTACACCCAGGCAGCAGTGATGGAAAGATGAGGCACCCAACAGTCCCAACAAGGACTTGACCAGGCCAGGACATCACATCCCCAAAATGCCAGGCACTGGATCGCAGGCTACACAGGCTCAATGACACCTCATAACATTCCTGACAGCACAACTATCCCCATGTCACAGATAGAGAAACTGAGCAAAAGACAGCTCTGCCCCTGGAGCAAAAATGGAACGTTCAGTCACTAGCCACCCGACCACTGTCCTTTGGTATGCCCCAAGCCCACTGTGCCTGAAGGATCATTCTGAGAAGAAGGACTGCAGCCTTGGGCCCTGGCCTTCTCAAACAGCATGTGCAGAGGTGTCAGACATGACTTCCCAGACTTGGAACTTTCTGGAAGGTTCCATGAAACATTTGCCCAGATCACAGGGGGCGGGAATACTTTGAGATAAAAGTCACAGGCTATTAAAAAAAGAAATGGTACCGGGCAGTGGTGGCACATGCCCTTAATCCCAGCATTCAGGAGGCAGAAGCAGGTAGAGCTCTGTGAGTTCAAAGCCAACCTGGTCTACGAAGTGAGTTCCAAGACAGCCAGGGCTACACAGAGAAACTGTCTTGAAAACACCAAAACCTAAACAAAACAAAAATGGTGACAGCTAGTTGACAACTAGGAAGGCTCTGGCCCTGACTTAAGATGTGTCACACAAACTCTGCTGTCCAGCTTCCTTTCCGCGGCCCAATCTCCATCCTGGGCTCACTCCCTTCCTTCCTGAGTCTGGCTCTTCAGTCATCTCTCCCCACAGAGGAAGAAAGATGAGGAGAAAACAGGCCAGATCCCAGGTTCTGGATGCCTCTCCTTCCTGAGGAGGCAGGGGCAGGCTGGTGGTAGGACCAAGTACCACAGAAGGAAACAGCACAGAGACAGTGGCAGCGCCCAAGGTGCTGTGTGTAATCCTAGGCCCAGCTGTGCCTGGACACGTCCTCTCCTGAACGTTCCACTCTGATCACCCATCAGTTAGTTCCCTCTGGGATCTAACATGACCTCAGCGCATCCGCCCCTGACCTCAGGAACCCTAACCAACTGCCCCTAACCACTTGGATTCACGCCTCACCTCACACCTTCAGGCCCTCACCAGCCTTGACCGCACTTCCTTGGGAATCTGATACTCCCTTGGAGCACTCACAGTGCCTGCTTGCCCAGCACTCTGCTCTTACAAGTGTCCAGATCAGCCCACATGTACAAATGCAAACGAATTCCTAAAGGAAGGGAAAAGCAAGTGACAAACCCAGAGGTTGGCTCCGCGTGTCAAAGGCAGCCCAACCCCACACGGCTGAGTGGTCTTCGACCCACCCTGGTCGTGGCCATGTCATTCCCTGTCAGAGTCTTGTCCTTGTATCGTGGGCATGGGCCCCACCCCCTACCCCAGGCTCTGCTCCTACACGAGAAGCTGGAGATAATCAGAATCCCAGAGCCTGGTGGCCCCACCACCCGCCAGCCGCCAGCCATGGGTGGCTGGTCCTCCTCCCCCGCCAGCCAGGAGTGGCTGGTCCTCCTCCCCCGGCCGCCATGGGTGGCTGGCCCTGCTCCCCCAGCCTCCATCTCTGTGGAACAGACCCCGTGATGAATATCAGAGGGAGGACACACAACGCCGGCTTTGTCCTTAGGGGGATGCAAGGTCGTCCATAGCTCGGAATAACTTCACTGCGGATCAAGGCCATCATGCGGGATGACAGGGTTGTTCCTGCTCCCATTCAGTGCAGGGAAAGTACCCAAAATGCCCCCATAGAGGACAGCTTGGAGACAGGAAGGACCCAGGCCCGAGAGCTGTGTGACTCTGGTCAGCTGAGGTGCTAAACCTCTCTGTGCCTTTGTCTCCTTGTGCATAAGAGGGGAGGATGATAGCACTCGAGAGGGTTTGGAGGTTAAATAAACCATCATTAAGTGCACTGTGGGTGCTATTATAAACCCTGTCATTGTCACCGCTCACAGTGACTTCAGAACTGGAGTCAGCTTACAAAGCCTACCAAGGGATAAAGCCAAAACTGACCCTGGCTGACCCGGGGAACACAACCATGTGGGGACCCTACCCATCGGCCCGCCAGGCCCACAAAGGCCCCAAAACAGAACCTCTTCTGCCGACAGCTGGGGCCAACGACCACTGTTAGATAAGGGAGACACATGTCGGAGCCGAAGATTAAAAACAAGTACAATTATCGGGCAGGCATCCATCCGTAATTACGACTCTGATGTAATTAGGCACCCCACTAACTTCATTACTTATTTATTTACGGGATTGCTTATTTGATTTACGGGCCTTCTTCCCCTGAAAAGTCGTCTTAGCTGACACCCCCTCAGGCAAGGAAGGGGGGGGTTGCAAAGAGCAGGAGTCCCTCCCGTGCCACCACCTCCATTCCTGGGCTTCTGAGGGTCAGGCCTCTGCCTCGTCCCACCACAGTTCCCCGGAACTCTGTAATTTTGCTCAAGACAGCAGGCTAGATCAGGGCAGACCCTTGGCAGACCATAGCTTGACATTCCCTTCGTAGTACTGGATGCCAAAGGACAGGGCTTAACCCGGAGGCCCGGGCTCTCCTCCACACCCTTGGCACTGAAGCAAAGGAAACCCCGGGAGGGAAAGCTGAGTTCTGGCCCTGCCTGGCCATCAGTTCTTGGCACGACCCTCTAGCTCAGCAAACGCATCCACGTAGCACGCGGAGCCAGAACTTCCTGACACAGAGGAGAAAGTGCGCAAGCTGCAGTTCTGAATCCTCCTAGGGGGAAATCGCCCGGCCTCTGCGTGCCTCAGTTTCCTCCTCTGTGAAACAGGAAAGTTCAGAACAGCCACTGCTTGGTAACCCTGAAAAGTCCAGATGCCACTATTCGACAACTGTGTGCCCTGGCCCACACAGTTAAGACGAGAAACAGGAAGTCATTCCCTGGGACTTCAAAGAAATGGCAGAGTCAGTACCGGCAGGTGTGTGATGGCCTCACCCATCCAAGAGTCCCACCACCCACCAGGTGGCCAGACACAGAATCAAAACACAGCCAATGTTGAAATGTGACCGAAAATGTGACAGAACTCACTCGGGCGGCCAATGGAGCAGACAGAATCAAGTGCAGGCGAGGAAGCGGGGCAACTGTAATCCCCACACTCTGCTGGTGGGAACGCAAAGTGAGACAGCACCTCAGCCAACAGCCCTGTGGCTTCTCCACACTTGCCATGCACCTAGCAACCCACTCCTAGAAGTGTTTCCAGGAGACTCAAGCAGGAATGGTCCAGGGGAGCTTCCTTAGAGCCACAGCTAGGGAGGAACAGATTGGCAAGCTGTCAAACACCGCAGCAAGAAAAAGTGAGCCGGTGCTATGAGAAACAAGAGAAAATTCAGAACCACCATGAGGAGAGAAAGAAGCCAGGCAGATTCTGTGTGCGACAGACAGACAGACACACGCACGCACGCACACACACTTGCACGAACGCACACAGATGTGCACACACCCATAATAATCCCCACTTAATTTCCCGACTTCACACGAGGACTCTGGGTTCTCCTGACATAAGAGCTTGGGAAGCACTGGTCTGACTCAAAGTCACATTTGTCCTTTTCTTGCTAAGTCATTTGTACCAAATCGCTTTAGTTTCTGTTCCTCAGTTTCTCCATCTATAAAAATGAGGTTATAAAAACCAGGAAATGGAGCTGGTGAAGTGTCTCAGAGGGCCAAGGAGCTTGTGGCCAAGCCTGACCATTTTGAGTTTGAACCTGGGACCCACATGTATAGAAAAAGAAAACTGACTCCTACAAGCTGTCCTCTGACCTTTTGAAAGGCTATGTTGTGTGTGTGCACATACACACACGTGCACGCGCGCGCACCCACACACATACATGCACACCCACAAATTAAATGCCAAAGTATTTTTAAGGCTCAAAATGAACCAAGGCACTGGCTGTAGGTCCTAGTATACAGTAGGAGCCTCATTACTGCAGCTGCAAAATGCCTGATGGGCAAAGCCCAGTGTGTGGGGGACATGCTGGGACTCTTTAACCCTGGGAGAGGCAACAGGCAGGACTCAAGCTCAGTGGTTGCCTCCAGGTCCCCCAGGATCAGGCCAGGGATCTGACTGAAGACGCTGTCTAGGGCAAGACACGGGTCTGATTCCATGAGAGCCCTCTCCTCTCAGGAGACAAGAAGCACAGAGGCCTGTTAGGAAGACTCCTCACTCACCCTGAGGGTCATTTCAGGCCAGCACCAGGCCTGGAACAGGACGTGTGAGGGAGGTGGCCAACTGGGGTGCCCACTGCCACAGCCACACTCATTGGAGCATAACAAGGTCAGGCAAGAGTCGTCCTGATATCAGGAGAGGACAGACAGAGGCAGGACAGAGGGAGAAGCTGCAGGGATAGGGCAATTCTGCCACCTCCCAGGGGCCTACTGCTGGCCCCTGCGACCCAGTGAGCAAAGGGAGGGCGTGCACAGAACAAGCAGGAGGGGGGTCCCCGGGGCCCGATTAGCAGGGCAGCTGCAGGCAGGCGGCTCAGCTGTCAGACTCCACCATCACAGGCACCATTAATTGCTGTCATTTGAGGGTGGCCCTGGGGGGGAAGAAGGAAAAAGGAGGGGAGGGCAGAGAAGGAGGGAGGGAGAAGCAGGGAAGAAGGCAGGCAGGAGGAGCCTGGCTAGGGTTCAGCACCCCGAGCTGGGAAGGAGCCAGAGGATGGAGGATACTGACCCATTGGGAAGGGAGGGCGGGGAACTCTGTGCTCTGTGGCCCATGAAATCCACAGCCAGGGCTTAAGGGACAAAACCGGTCCCCGCTACCTAGGTCGGACCCACAATCTGGAGTGTGAGCTCACTGGCCACATCCCCAAAATTTACCCGCTGAGCCCTGGACACTTACCTGCCTGCTGATAGTACTTGTAACCATCCCAGTCCCCCATCACCTTCCCCCATACCAGCTTCCCTCTATATTCTACCAGCATTCCAGACTCAGGTAAGCCCCATCCCCCACCCAAGCCTAAAACCCCAGTGACTCTGCTCTAGAAAATCCTAGTAGACCCCCACCCCACAGAACCCCAAGGTCCTCAGCAGCGCAGAACAGTGTAGGGACCTCCCGTCACCTCCCAGCCTTCCCGCCCCCATCTGAAATGTAGAGACAGTGACATGGCAGTTTTGGAGTGCTCTGGGGACCAAATACGGTCATTCCACAAAGTGGTCAACAGGGACCTGAGAGTGTGTGCAGCTTAGTACCCAGATGTCTGTCCCCTCTCCCTCACCAGATGTCCCAAGGCACAAGGGTCTCCAAAAGGCCTCATGGCCCTCTGCTCACAGAGGATGGGGTTCAGAACATTGCTAGCCTGCTCCTGCAGTTCCCAGACAGCAGCACGCTGTCTTGGCCAAGGAGCTGCTCGGGTCCCTGGCTCCCCACCCTCCCCCCTCTGTCTGCTCCCCTCCTCCCACAGGCATGATGGATCGCCCCAGTGGAGGAAGCTAAGTGCTTGCAGACAAAAAGCCCTTTTATCGTCCTCGGGTGGGCCACTGGCGTGACAGGCAGATAAGTCAGGCTGAGGTGGCTCCCCATTAGGCGAGATGCGGATGGATGGGGGTGGGGCAGCAGCAACCAGGCCCTTCTTTCCACTCTGAAAGTGGACAGCCCCACCCCCCACAGACCCATACCCACCCCTTCCCACCTCAGATGGATGAAACCACAGCCTGTGGCTACAGAAGTGGCTCTGTTGGCAGTGCTTGCCTGGCACACAGTGCGTCTGAGCCTCAGCAACGCGGAACAGGGTGCGGTAGCACACACACCTAATTGCACACAGGCAGTGGAATCAAAAGAACCAGAAGCTCCCGGCCGCACCGTTAGTTCAATGTCATAGGAGAAGGGAGGAACCACGGCCCTTCTCACCAGGGCCAGTGTGAGGGGGAGCCTCCTCCCCCTCCTGACTATTGGGGTGCCGAAAAGGACTCAAGAAAAAGAGAGGAGTCCCAGTCAGACATCCCACAAGTAAGGCAGAGTCTCGCCAACCAGGCAGCCCTGTGAAGACTGTACACAGGGCTTCTACAGAGGTTCTGTGTGCCCTCTGCCTAAGCACTCCCCCCCTCCACGACATCCCCCTTCTCAGGCCTCAATCCAACGCCATCTTCTTTATTTTTACGTGTGTGAGTATGGGCCTGCATGTATGTCTATGTAGCACATGTATAACTGGTGTGTATGGAGCCAGAAGAGGGAGTCAGATCCCCTGGAACTAGAGCTAGCGATAGCGTGAGCTGCAACACGGGTCTAGGAAACAAACATGGCCAGGCCCTCTGAAAGAACCCTCAGTGTTCTTAACCACTGAGCCATCTCCCCAGCCTCAAATCCCATTTACTTGAGACTCCATATAAAACTGTACCCCATCTCATAACTCTTCTTGGTTGGGCTTATTCCTCACCCAATGGCACCTCACATGGGGCTTGCTGACTGCTGGCTGTTCGCTCACTGAGGGCAGGGCACTTGTTAGCATGCTATGTCAGTCACCCGCTGCATAACCTAAACACACAAGGTGCTTCAGAAAGAAGAAAGAGTTCAAGGAGGCAGGCCCTACCATCCCAGAAGCAGGAGGACCTCAAGCTCTGGCACATGAAGTGAGTTCAAGGCCACCCAAGGCAACTAAGTGAGACCCTGTCTCAAAATAAAAAGTGAAGAGAGAGCTGGGAGCATGGCGCAGCGGTGAGTGCTTGTCTAGCAGATGTGAGGCCCAGGTTCCATCCCCACTACCACAAAAGGAAGGAAGGAAGGAAATAACAAATAACCCATCAATGAATAAAGAACAAACGCTCCCAACAGCAGCCAGTGGGAAGAATGGCGGTTCACAGCGCCCAGCTGCTCCCTGCCCTGCCTAGGCAACCCTGAGGTACCAAGCACCATTCCACCCCACTCCCATTTGCTGGCTCCCCAATACACCACACCAGCTTCCACCAGAAGACCCAGGCAGTATGAATCCTTCACACCCCAAATGGAAATAAAGATGAACCTACGAGAAACTTCTACCAGGAGGCTGTGTCCTCAAAGACTTAGAGAAGTTGTTGGGGGAGTGGGGGGTGGGGGGTCTTGTCATTCAACATTACAGCTTTTCCCATGTGAAGTAGGACTTCCCACAGTGACCCCATGAAGAAGGCACCTCAACACACAAGACAGAGAAGGACACTGAGGATCACACACCCAAGTCTGACTCCTACCTTACAGCTGCTGCCTTATGAGGGGACAGTACTGCACTTCCAACCCCAACCTTTTGGTTCCAAGAAACCCCCAACCGACAAGGATCACCTTGCAAGACCATCATGACCATGACCCTGCTCCAGCAACTCCCCCAGGACCCCAAGAACAAGCAAGTGAGGTGGCACCTGACAGGCAGGTACATTTTACCATCTACACCTACAAACCCCTGACGGAGCAGACCAGGTAACACAGGCATTGTCACCCCAGGCACACAGGAGACAAGAAGATCATGAGTACAAGGCCCGTGAACTACAAAGAGCTCAAGGTCAGCCTGAGCAACCAGGGCTGGGGTTTGTGTAGGGCTGGGTGGTAGAACCCCCTGCCCAGCGTGCCTGAGGGCCTTCGGTTTGGTCTCCAGTGCTGCCAGGTCAAACAAACAAAACTTCTTAACCATATCATCATAGAAAGACTGAGGCTGCAGAGAGTCTGGATCTGAAAACAGCACAGGTACATTAACTGCCCACAGGTAACAACAGTCGGTGGGTGGCACAAGGCAATACTCCCAGAGTGCAGATCAGGCCTGGAGCCACCAAGACTGCCCACCAGGGCGGCTGAAATCAGACAACATCAAGTGTTGACAAACACAGGAAGCAGCTGGAAGCCACAGACCCTGCGGCTGCAAACACGGTGGAATTCATACACAGCCGAGCACCCACAGGCCCATGCTTTTTTTTTTTGGTTTTTGAGACAAGGACTCACTACATAGCTTAGACTGGCCTGGAGCCCACAATCCTCCTGGCTGAGCCTCCCCGAACACTAGAGCTACAATCCTGAAACCTCCATTCAACGTCCATGCATTCTTTGTTGTGTGGCAAAGGATTGGGGGGCGAGGGGTTGGCACACAAAACACAGCAGATAGTACACTATGCAGTCCGAACAGCTCTGACAGCTGTGGCATCCTGACCTCAGTACAAGCCAGCCCCCAAAGTCACCTCCAAGACCCCTCTCAAAACACCAACATCTCAGCCTCAAGTGGTTTGGAAACCCCCAATCCCCAAGCCATTTTAGAACCCCAAAATAAGAGGCCAATGAAGGAGGAGACGTAGCACGCTTAGGCTCTGCAGCAAGCACCCCAGGTGCCCAGCTGTACAATTTGGAAGCCAGTGGCTTCCCCTCCCTGTGTTAATGTCGCATCTCTGAAATCTTCACAGTGGTACAAACATCACTCTCACAGGCATGCTGGAATTGAGTATATAAGGAAGGAAATGGCATGTGTGTGCTCCTGTAAATGTTGGCTGGCGTTGCTAGGGCTCCATCCAGGGCTGGCAGCCCAGCTCTGGGCCCTGCACTAGCAACACTGCCTGCCCTGGCAGGCCTCTTCAACTCCAGGCTTGGAGGGGCAGCTGCAAGCGACTCACAGGGGACCATCTAGTCGCCTCTTTCTGCCCTGTGTCCTCTTTAAGCCTTTGTTTGCTGTTGATGCCCCGAGGCTTGGCACCGGGTTCTGCCATCTGCAACAACTCCAGAGACAGGCCCTGTGGGAAGCATGGCTCCCGGAAGCTGCGGCAGCCAGCCACCTGCAGCCTGTCTGTAATGGGTCGGGTAGCGCCAGGCCTTGAAGGAGAGCACCCTCCCTCCCTAGCAATAGGAAGCCTGGCCCCTACCCTGGGAGGTCAGCTGGGGAAAGGAGCCTTCCTGCTCCAGGCCCTCACTGCCTGTGACCCCGTCAATGCAATGGGTGAGGTGTTCACAGGATCCACGTGGCCCAGTTGTGAAAGCAGCACTAGGATCCAAGGGAGGTATTCCCCTTTTAGGGAGCCCAGCAGGACTGCTAAGAGAGGCGACTGCCATGCTGGCAGGAACTGGCAGCACAGAGACAGGAGATCTAGCGAGAGCTAAGATCCCTTGCAAGGCACCTGGTCGCCCATGCAGGGAGGGGTCCAGACGAAGCAGCACAGCCTTCAGGAGCAGCACAGCCTTCAGGCGGGAGCTGGCTGAGGAGGCACCAGGCCCCATGCTGTTTTGCTGCCTTAGAGAACAGAGCGGAGGCGCTGGGAACCGCCCCCCCACCCACCCCACGAGGTGAGGTGGCAAACCAGGGAATGGCACGCGGCACACAGCGGGTGATGGGGAGAGCAGTATGGACAAAAGGACTCCACAGAGGTGACAAAGGACTAGACTAACTGGACTTTCTACACTGGGACGTAGATGTGGACAGCTCAGGAGAGGGACAAAAGGGTGGCTGCGGATCATCAGCCCCTCACTTAGTTCTGACAGTTACCTCATGTGGCTGTCCCAGCTTCTACCCCCAACCACAGCAAAGCCTGGGTCCAGGGCTGCTGGAGCACCAGGATGAATGGGGCAGAGCTCAGACACAGGCCTTGTCTTACTTTTTATGTCTACTTGACACAACTAGAGGCGCCTACAAGAAGGAACCTCGAGTGAAAAATGGCTTCTATCAGATTGGCCTGTGGCCATGTCTGTGAGAGGCTGCCCTGACTACTGATGGATGTGGGTGGGCCCAGCACACTGTGGGTGGCACCATCCCTAGGCAGTTGAGCGCAGACGCGTAAGAAAGCTAGCTGAGCATGAGCCAGAGGGAGCTGGTAAGCAGCATTTCTCATGGTTTTTGCTTTCACTCCAGGCCCTGACTTCCCACAAGGAGGGACTGTGACCTGGAAACTGTTAAGCAGAAAGAAACTCTTCGATCCTCAAGTTGCTTTTGGTCAAAGTGCTTTACCACAGCAACAGAGATGAAAAAGTAACAGGCACATACATGTGCACAGAAGCTCACACACGCATGCACATGTGCGCGCGCGCGCACACACACACACACACACACACACACACACACACACACACAGAGTCAACAGCTGGGTTCTCTCCTGTGCAATATTCCTAGGAGGTGGCCTCACCTCCTGCCATAAGGAGCACTCTCCCACCACAGGGAGCACACCTGCACACTCAGCAAGCCTCCACCACTCTCCATTGCTCTTCGCTCATTTCCTCCACTGTCGATGACAATATCACACCTACTGTTGTCCTGTTTAGCTAGCCACTCCTGCACCTCTTCACAGGCATTCTGCTCACAAGCACACGCGCAGCATGTACGCACAGTCCTCTCCATCCTGCCCCTCCTATCCCTTTGGCACACTTGGCAAGCAGTCTTTGCACATCCATGTCTGTTCTGCACGCCCACCTCTCCTCTCACTCAGTGCTCCCCAATAGGTGCTCCCCAACAGCCCTCACTCAGCACACACTGAGTATGGGTGCCCCTCCTTCCTAGCTAATATCCAGCTTTCCCCTCCAACAGCTGGAGGAAATTCCAAGGGCCCCTCCCGGGCCCCTGAGGCTTAGAAGTCAGAAGTCAGTTCCCAGGAAGGCAGCTGGGGGAGAGGACACTTTCCAAGGTACTTCTCCCAGGCCTTAGGCAGAGCTGGCCTCAAAGCAAGGCCCATTGGCTGCCATCTTCAACTCAGTGCCATCCCTGCCTTCCTAGGAACAGGACAGGCACCGGCAACTCCTCTGGGAAGTCACCTGATTGTCCCCCTGCCCAGTTCAGAAACAAAGCAGCAGGAGGACAAGAGGCTGCCTTGAACTTAATGGGACACCCGAAGGCTGATTGAGCCCTTACCCTAGGCCAGGCAGAAATGCAGCCATAAGATACAGTCACACCCCTCACATTCATAGGCCCCACGGGAGGTACCAGGAGAAGTAGCTCCAGGCAATTTGCCATGGACTAGGGGGCAGCAGAAGGCAGACAGGCACTCAAGATCAAGGCCTAGCTGGCTGTGGAAGAGACACAGTGCAAAGCGGGAGGCAGGTAGGGGGGATGGGAGAAACTTCTGCAGTGCCTGGGAAGGGCATGGCTAAAGGAAGGGACAAGGGGCACCGATCTGCTCTAACATTTAGGGGTTGCAGGTATGGGGTAACAACAGGGCCAGCCTGCAGACTCAGGGCAGTCTCTGAACTTGAGGCAGTGCCCCTCCCCAGATCCTATCTAAACCCCTCTCACGGGAAGAGCTAAACACCCTGGATCTAAGCCACGAGCAAGGCCCAGCTCTGTGATCCTCAAGGCTCCAGCCATGCCAGGCCTATGCCTCCCAGCTCCTGTGCTCCTGGACAGATGACAGAAACTGTTCCTAAGAGGCGCTCAGCACAAATGCCCATTACCTTCCAGTCTCTTCCTGGCCAGCAGTCACGGCCTCTATGGGACAGAGGACTCTCAGTCGCCAGGTAAAAAGGCAAGTGTGGATGGTCAGAGACCCTGGGACCCAATCACAAGCAAGGCCCAGACCCTGCCCTGCAGCCCACACCTCAACCCAGACCAAGGTTGTTTGCTCTGGTGTCTGGTCAAGGCCCTCTCAGCACCTAGTTCCTACTCAGGACCCTTGGCTTCCATTCAACCCCTCCTGCCTCAGTAGGTGCCTGGAGAAAAGAGCCGGGTGGTGGTGGCAGCGCACGCATCTAATCCCAGCACTGGAGAGGCAGAGGTAGGCGGATCGCTGGGAGTTCCAGGCCAGCCAAGGTTACACAGAGAAACCCTGTCTTGAAAAAAAAAAAAAAAAGAAGAAGAATTCCAAGAGAGGCAATGTCCAGAGAAAGCCCAGAACTTAGACACACACCTGGCCCAGACCTCAACATGCACATGATGTGCACGCACGCACATACACACACTCCCCCACCCCACCCTAGCCTAGCCCAACCCCATGTCAATCCTATATAAACAACTGTTTGAGGACTTAGACCAACACAGCCCAGTTGCCCAAAGCTGGGGCAGCCAGATCCCCAAGGCTCTGTGGGACCTGAGGGATCCGCCTCCCCCCTCCCAGGACATCCCCGGCTGGGCACATCTTTCCACACCAGGTAAACAGGAAGTCTACCCTGTCCCCCAGGGGCCTGTGTCACTGTGAGAGCCAGCAGCTGAGACAGCCAAGCAAAGGAGGCCGCTCCACCGCCCTTCCATTTAGAAGCCACGGGGATATTTTATTTTCCTTCTCAAGTGACAGCTGAGATGCCCGCCCTCGGCGGCTCTCCTTGAAGCTGCAGAGAAGCAATCACGGGGAGGCCACCAAGGTCTCAGCTCCAGCAGCTTGGCTGCCACGGCCACGGCAGGAGGCGGATGGCAGCAACCTCACCCCTGTAGCCCTCCCACGAGCAGGGCAGGGGCTGTGAAACCAAGGCCAAGAGGGCCAGCAAGCACCCCGGGGGCGGGATGGGGGAGGATACCACATGACAGGGCCTTGGTGACAGAGTGAGGGGACACAGGCTGCAACCAAGAGGATCACGAGGTCGGGAGAGAAACGGAAAAAGCAGTCTGCCCACTATCACGAGTACACATGGCCCCCCCCCCCCCGAGTGTACCTGCCTGGGTCCCCAAGACATCAGGCCTCTTCAGTCTGGGTATTATGACAAGAGGCTGCAGGAACAATAGCCACAGCCACCATGTGGGCTCTGTGCCAGCCATTGTAATGTCTCCCAACCCTGTGAAGGAGATGCCAGCCAGCCTGACCACACCTCATAAACGGATAAAACTCCTCAGTCCCAGAACCTCATGGTGAGGGAAAATTGGGGGTGCAGGGTAGGGGTCCTCAGGACTGAGAGGCCCGGTCCTCTGCCCAGGTTACCTGCCCTTCACTCACACCCATGGCCCCGGAATCAGCTTCTCAGAGCAGCCATCTAGCTCTTATCCAGGGTTGGGGGGCTGGGGGGGGGGGATCTACAAATGGCAGAACCAGAGGGAACAATTAGAGGCCAAGGCCGGGAAGAAGCCGCATCGACCGGCTTCCCAGGGAAGGGGCCTCTCTGTGGTCAGAGGCAGTCTGGCTCACAGCCAAGCACAGGCCAGGCCAGGACAAACCAGGCCGGGAGCCCATAAGAGGCCCAGGCAACCCGAGACGCCATCTGCTATCCACCTGTCCATCAGCAGTCACCCACATGGGCCTAGCCCCATGCAAACCTTCACTCCCAACAAGTACCACTCTGGTTTTATTATTATTA
Source organism: Acomys russatus (assembly GCF_903995435.1). Lineage (NCBI taxonomy): Eukaryota > Metazoa > Chordata > Mammalia > Rodentia > Muridae > Acomys > Acomys russatus. The sequence goes on along the minus strand of NC_067155.1, from coordinate 51,326,045 downwards.
TTAGCTTTGGTTTTGTTTTGTTTTTTCAGCAGCTAGGAATGGAACCTTGTCAGGCAAGCACCTTATGGCTAAGCTACATCCCTAGCACATCTCCCCGCTTCCTGGATGGGAGTGGAGAAAGGCAGGAAATGGGGGGAGGGGGCTAAAAGACCCACAGAGAGGACACACACCCCCAGCTATCTCCTGGCCTGGGGAACAAGTGAGCCAGAAATCAGGGGGATGGATAGGGGATGTTGCCTTTGAGGCCCATCTGCAGAGGGGACATACCAGGATTGCCTCCCAAGCCTCAGCCTGGGGTTGAGTAGGAAAATCGCCAACAATCCCCACCAAGCTTGCTCTAGGAGACTCAATCCAGAGCCTGGGGAAAAGTAGGCTTGCTGCAGAGGGTCCCCGCCTCAGCCCCAGAGTGGGGATAGGCCACTAGCGACCGCACGTACTGGGCCAGAGGCTACAGCGAGATGAGGGACACAATCGATCGCCAGAATGCAATTAATTGCCTGGGTCAAGAGGCGGATTAAAGAGATCTGTCACCCGGGGCTCAGGGGACAGTCAAGAGTCTCACAACCCGGGATGGAAAAGGCAGCTGGCATTGAAGGTGTTGTGGGGGAGGCAGCCCCTTGCTCCCTACACTTCATTCACAAAGTCCCCTTGTGTGAGGGGACACTGCCTGCCACGACCGTCCAACCCACAGCGCCCAGTGTAGATCCAGGAGGGAGGCTCCTCCACGCCTCTGCAAACAGTGCTGTACTGTGATGGACAGTGAGGATCAGCCCTCAGAGTCTGGCTCACCCACAGCAAGGCTGTGTCCATTGCGTACCTCATTGTGTCCAGTCTACAGAATGGGGTGACATCAGCACCCCTCCTCACCACACCCCAGGCTTTGCAGCTCTGCATTCTGAGATGTTGATCCCAGTCTCCAATTGGAGAAACTGAGGTTCAAAGAGGCCAACGGGAGGGGGCGCATCAGCTTCAGACACTATTCTTAAGAGGCCCTAGCTCAGCCTGTGTTTGGAAGCCAGGGTCGCATGGGGGAAGGGAGAGAGAAGCCCAGCACTGTGCACTCCAGGTCTGAGCAGCACTCATTCACATCCTAGCCCATGACTCTCCCAGGCCCACTAGGGTGACAAGGCTGTGTACACTGTGACCAGGTCCCGGGGACTCCAGGTTACAGACACACACACAAGCAAGTGAGCCTGCCCTTCGCCCAGGATAGCACTCAGGGTCCCCAGGGAGGCCCTGGAACACATCTCAATCTTAGTATGCTGTGAGACCCAAATTCAAATTCTACCAGCCCCTCTTTCTGTCTGGCCCAACGTCCCATCTCTCATCCTGCAATGTAATTAAATGACAAGCCCACAAGGTGCCAAGCAGAGTAATAAAGAAAAACCGAAGCTGCTTAATAAAGAAATATTAGGGCTGGACACAGTGGCGGATGCCTGTAATCCCAGCACTCTAGGAGGCAGAGGCAGGCGGATCTCTGTGAGTTCAAGGCCAGCCTGGTCTACAAAGCGAGTCCAGGACAGCCAAGGCTACACAGAGAAACCTTGTCTCAAAACCCCAAAGGGTGGAAAAAAAAAAAAGAAAAAGAAAAAGAAACATTGGTTGATTGCGTAGGGCCAGGGAGATGCTCAGCAGTAAAGGCATTTGACACCAAGGCTGACGACTAGACTTCAATCCCAGGGACCCACATTAGCTTTAGAAGAAAAACTGAATTTCAGTAGAGCCAGGACTAAAAGAAAGAAACGTTGTCTCAACACCCCACCCCCCACCCCAACCCACTCAAAAAATCTAAATAGAAGAACTGACTCTGGCAAGTTGTCCTCTGACCACCACACATGCACCATGATATCTGGTTTTTCGAGACAAGGTTTTCTCTGTGTAGGCTGTCCTGCACTCACTTTGTAGACCAGGCTGGCCTCAAACTCACAGAGTTTGACCTGCTTCTGCCTCCCAAGCGCTGGTATTAAAGGCGTGTGCCAGCACTGCCCAGCATAAATGTACTTTTAAAAATACCTATTGATGGGTGTTTTCGCCCGCACGCATGTCTGTGCACCATGTGAGTGCAATGTCTGTGGACCAGAACAGGCTGTCAGATCCTACCCAGCTGGAGTTGCAGATGCTTGTAAGCCTATGTGGGTGCTAGGAATTGAACTGGAGTACTCTGCCAAGAGACTGGGCCATCTCTCCAGCCCCCAAAATGAATGTTAACTCAAAAGTTAAAGATAAATAAATAAATCATTAGTTTTCCCATGTATTTATTGAGGTGAAATCCACATAACAGAGTCATTACAGAGTGATTGATTCAATGGTGTTTGGTACACCCAAGGCTCGGCAGCCATTATTATCTAGTTCCAGAACATTCTGGCACCCTAAAAGTGACCCTGTCCACACTGAAGTCTCTCGCGCTCCTCTGTTCTCCAGGGAGTTGTCCTTTTATGGCTGTTTCAACATTCATCTCACACTCCGGAGCTTTTGCGCGCTCCCTATGTCATTCCATGTCATTCCATGTTGTGTTCCTACGGGCAGAACATGTGGTGCTCCCTTTCATTTTGTGGCTGAGTAGTCCTCAATTGTGTGGACAGGTCAACGACATTTTTAAAAAAGATTTATTTGTGTTTTATTTTCTGTGTATGAGTGTTCTGCCTACAAGTACGTAGGTGTATCACATGCATACGGTGCCCATGGAAGTCAGAAGAGGATGCCGGATCTCCTGGAACTGGAGTTACAGGTGGCTGTGAGCTGCCATGTGGGTGCTGGGAACCAAGCCTTGGTCCCACGGAAGAGCAGCCAGTGCTTTCACCTACTAAGCCATCTTTCCACCCACAGCAGGGGCGACAGTAAAGCGTTTACTTCCAAAGTGTGGGGACCCCGATTCTGGATCCTCACCCATGAAGTAAGCACATCTGGAAGCCTCTGGCTGGCCAGCCTAGCCTACTTTGTATATTCCAGGTCCCAGGGAGAAACTGCCTCCACAGAATGCAGGAACACCTGAGCATGCCTGGCATGGTGGCGCATGCCTTTAATCCCAGCACTCGGGAGTCAGAGGCAGATGGATCTCTGTGAGTTCGAGGCCAGCCTGGTCTCGACAAAGTGAGTTCAGGACAACCAGGGCTACACAGAGAAACCCTGTCTCAAAAACCCACCTAAGGAAGGACACTGATGCTGCCCTCTGACCTCCACATGCACACAAGCATACTTTACACACAAAAGAAATAGCATGGGAAAGTGTGTGCAAAACTCATATTCACGCAGAAGTAACTTCAGAGAATCGTGAGCTGAAGAAATTCTTTCCCAAGAACTGATTTGTAAAATCATAAACCAAGCCTAATGCCTGTAATGACATGGGACCTGGCCAGTGGGAAGAGCCAGCCAATGGGTGGGCAGGGTCAGTGGGAACCACTGGCCCCACCTTATTCTAACTCACCTCATGCCCCTAGGACTACCTGGGGCCTCCTAAAAATGAGCTGAGGAGACCTGACGTGCTGGCAACAAGGAGACTCCATGTCTGTCTCTAGGGAAAGGCATCTATGTAAGTGGAACAGGATGTAGGGAGGCCCAGAGGTAAGCTGGGGAAGCGAAGCCCCCAAGTGAGGCAGCTCAGAGCCTCTCACAATCCCTCTGGCAAGATGTTGCAGGCCAGGAGGTCCTGGGCTGGACTCTGTTTAGGGCCTGGCCTTGGCAGTGATTGAAATGAAGGGGAAAAAAGTCTCCACCCAGAGCACTTAGTATGGCTGCAGTATCAACCTACAGTGGTGGTATCACCACTCCTGTTACCCCTAAGAGCCATGGCAGTGGGGTCTCCATGGCAACATCCCCCACTCCACCCCCAACATCTTAGGGATGACTGTGGCTTAGTCCCCTCCCCACACAAGCTTGAATGGCCTGAAATCACAGGCCCTTTAGCAGCACAGCACACAGCTTTCCTTCCCTGGACTCTGTGCCCAGCCACTCCCACTGTGCACCGAAACGTCCACGGTCACCTACTGTCAAGGGCTCCTGGATACACTGGGCAAGTTCACTAACCTCTCTGGACCTCAAGACTTCGTTCAAAACACGGGACCGTGAAACCCAAGTATGTAGGTAACACGGGCTTCCTCAGCTGGGCACAGGCCTCAGACTGCCCCGCAGCACTGGTCCACAGTGGAAAGTCCCAGATGCTGGCAAGGAATGCCAGCAGGGAAGCCCCGGGTCCTAGCAGGGCAAGTAGAAGGGAGGGTAAAATCCTGCACTTCCTCCGCACGCCAGGTGGCTCATGGCCTACCCAGATTTTATCTCAGAGGAGATAAGCCGATGCTCAAGTTCACGGTGATGATCAAATGAACCCACTTAATCCCCATAGGGCTCTATGCTGAGCGGCTCCCAGGGCCTGTGGAGATGGGCTACTGATGCCTGCGGGTACAGAGGGGCCACACTCCACAGGCTCCACATCCTGGGCAAGGCCACTCACCAAATCCCAAAGTAGCCCAGAGCCCTTCTCTGGATAGGGATACTGGAGCCCAAGGCGAGGGGCAAAACCAGGCTGTCCTCACTGGATCACCTACCCCCCTCAGAATAATCCACGCTCTCACACTGAAATGCCAAGACAAAGGCAGCAGGAAGAAAAAGCATCTGCAGTGTGTGGCACACACTGAAAGCATTTCAGGCACAGAACTTACGAGCAGGCCTAGGCACCAGCAAACTCAGCTGCATGCAGCTTCCTTGCCCTGAAGGACACAAAGAGGCATGGGAGGAGTGTGCCCCAAGGACACTGGGCAAAGTCTGGAGGCATTTCTAGCTGTCACAAAGGGGCAGGACAGGGACTGCTCAGGCACTGGTGGGCAGAATCAAATACTGCCCACGCCCAGGAATGGGAACAGTGCCCAGCCTGAGCTAACCTAGGCTACATGAGACACTCTCAAAACACTAGAAAAGAGCCGAGTGTGGTGGCACAAGCTTTTAATCTCAGCACTCAGGAGGCAGAGGCAGGTGGATCGATGTGAGTTCAAGGCCAGCCTGGTCTACAAAGAGAGTCCAGGACAGCCAGAGTTACACAGAGAAACCCTGTCTTGGGACACGGACACGAACACACACACACACACACACACACACACACACACACACACACACACACAGAGAAAAAGGAGGTGAGATAGCCCCCTTCCCCATCCCCACAAACCTGAAGTTCCCTCCAGAAGGCTGGGCTATGCTCAGGCGTTCTGTTTCTAACTGCCTTACCTACGGAAAACAGTCTCAGAAGCAAGGCAGCCCCTCGGTCGGACAGCTGCCACACTCAAACTCTGCCTGGCAAAGGTGAGTCTTCGCAGAGAGTCCCTCCTCTGCACACGGGCAGGCGCCTTCAGGGAAGGCCCCACACCTATTTCTCTTTACTCCCCAGTATATACAGAAAGGTTTAGCAGCCATGTCCCATCACGAGAACACCCTCCACAACAGACACTACTCCAGAAATGACATCAATCCACAAGACATGGGCCTTGACAAGGGTCTAATGATGATGGGGACAATCACTACATACAGCCAGGGGCTCGCTCCTAGGTCCTTCCGGTTCTGCCAACAAGCCAAGAAAGGGAGTACTGTCTCATCCCTGTTTTGCGTACAAGGAAACTGAGGCGGCGTGACTTAAACACACTGAGGCTATGTGGAGGGTGGCAGGAGAGGGGATTCCAGGATTCCCAGAGAGCCCCTGGGACCCATCTTCCAGAGCATGGGGAACTGCAGGCTGTCACTGTTCACCCACTGCTGACCTACTAACTGGCAGGGCCACACGGCTCCCTGTGACAGCAGGCTGCGGCTTGCCTCCTGCAGAAAGATGGGACCCATGAACTCTGGCATGAGGACACAATGAGGCCCAGGCCAGCACGGAAACAAACGGGCCTAAGGAAACAGAAAGACGGGATGGGAAAAGGCCACACTCAGTGAGGGTAACGCTCAGCAGACAGTGTCCAGTGAGCCTTACTTAACCAACACATCTTCCATGTCTCCTTGCCTCATGGTCCAGCCTGGTAGACACAACCCACTTCTGCCCCGCAGCCTCTGTACCCAACCCCACCAGGGCACCCCCCCCAAGCCAATGCAGCCTCCAGAGCTGGAGGGGGTGGGGGGTGCACGACCCTTGCATCGAAAGATCTCATTTCATTTCACTTAATTGCTGCTCCGGTTCCTGGCGAGGGGCCCAGAGGCCTTGGGACAGGAGCCGGCAATTTCCGCCTTTCTCTGCAGCTGGGTTGTTGGCCTCTGGGCACTGCCTGCAGCAGAGAACCCAGGGCACCTACCCATTGGAGACAAGGCCATGGCTGGAGGAGCCCATCCTGGAGAACCAACTGCAGTCTGTCAGGGGGATAAGTTAGGGACACACTGTTCCCTAGCCATCCGCTGGGAACAGGTACACACTGGCTTTGAGGGAATAAAAACCAAGAGAGGACATGGGACCATAGACTTCCCTGTGTCCCCAGCCTCCCCAGCCTCCTCCCCCCACCTCTCTGGCCTCATCAGCTTCCTTGCCAATGGAGTTTCTTGCAAGACGAAGTTCTCTCCTGCGGCTCTGCATCCTGTTTCCCAGATCTCAGGATATAACGACCATCCATGTCCTGGGTCTGGGATAATCACCATCTGCGTGACTGTGTCCCCAGCTCTAAGCATGCTCTGGTTCAGCACAACAGTCAAAACCATCCATTTGAGGGTGGGAGTCACTAGGTGGGACCAGACCTCCCAGTAGCCAGGGACACAGGATATTGCTCCCTGGCCTCCAGCCTCTTTGTCATGAAGACCCTGTGCACACATTAGCAAGGTCACCCCTAACAGTCACCACCGGGCTCCAGCTAACTCCCACCCATCCTAAGTTCCATCCGCAGCCTCAGCTCTCCTTTGCCATTTGTCAAAACATACAATTCCAACACTCGGCATCACTTGGGGCCAAAGACTCCAAAAAGCCAAGTGTTGTGGTGCACGCCTGTAATCCCAGCACTCGGGGAGGCAGAGGCAGGTGGAGCTCTGTAAATTCGAGGCCAGCCTGGTCTACAAAGCGGGTCCAGGACAGCAAAGGCTACACAGAGAAACCCTGTCTCGAAAAAACTAGAAAAGAGGCTGGAGAGATGGCTCAGAGGTTAAGAGCACTGACTGCTCTTTCAGAGGTCCTGAGTTCAATTCCCAGCAACCACATGGTCCGTCTATAATGAGATCTGGTGCCGCCGGCATACATGCAGACAGAATGCTGTATGCATAATAAATAAATAAATATTTTTAAAATAGAAAATATAATAAATAAATCTCTTAAAAGCACCTTAGGGCCTCAAGGAAACTCCCAGAGCCACACCCCACAAACCCTGAACTCTAGCATCTAATTTTGGGGTCCAAATAACTCAGCCTTTCCATTCCCACAGGGCACAGTGGGCATGCCCAGATCTGCCTTCTGTATGACGTACACCCGTGCCTGGGTACACAGTCTAGTCTTTATGAAAATGTGACTCAGGTGGAGCCCTGCACTGGACCTCCCTCCCAGTCAACACATTAACTGTCAATCACTGTTCTTGAGTTTTGGGGTTTGGTTTGTTTTTGTTTTGTTTTTTGACCAGTCAGGAGAGGAGAGCCACCAGGGGCACAGGAAATTCCTCCTCATTGAAATCTGTACTCCTCCTCCCCAGCCCCAACCCTTGGTCTGCACAGCTGAGGCCAAGAAAAATACTGGCGCATATCAAGCCTCCAACTTCTGAGAGGCCTCCAGGCGTCACCAGGCCAGGTCATGGAAGTCTGCAAGGTATAGATGGTGAGCAGGGGTGAGACATGTGTGGGAAGCTTCCAGAAGGCCAAGCTGGCAGGAACGAGGACTGGAAAGGCTGTTAGCCACCCAAAGATATACTCAGACAACTCTGGCCCTTGGACCACCAGGGAACCAGAGCCCCTATGGCAATACCGAAGGGACAAAAGCCAGACCTGGCCTGTGACAAGGTACACAGAATGAAACAACCACCAAACATTGAAGGCTGACCCAGGGACCCATGAAACATTCTTTTTGGGTTTTTTTGGTTTTGTTTCTGGTATTTTTTTGTTTGTTTTTTTTTGTTGTTGTTGTTGTTGTTGTTGTTTTGTTTGTTTTGTTTTGTTTTGTTTGTTTGAGACAGGGTTTCTCTGTGTAGCCTTGGCTGTCCTAGACTCACTTTGTAGACCAGGCTGGCCTTGAACTCAAAGTGATCCGCCTGCCTCTGCCTCCCCAGTGCTGGGATTAAAGGCGTGCGCCACCACCAGCCGGCCATGAAACATTCTTTTGCCTCAAAGCCTTTTCTGTCACCTTCTGACCAGAAAACAGAGGAAACGCTGGCCTCTGGTGCCCAAAGCCCTCCCACAGCACCAGCACCTTCTCAGCTTCCCCTGCCCCAGACCAACTTGTCCCAACCCATGCCAGGCCCTCTCTCCTAGCCATACACACACCTCAATGTCTCCCAAACACCCAGAAACACTCTTTCCAGCATCCAGAGGGCCAAGATGCCCAGCCAAGAGGCTCAAGGCACAGAGAGGGCAGCACAAACCTGAAGGTCACACAGTAAACCCAAGGTGTGATCTCTACCTTACTTAGTGTTCTCAGGAAACTGTGACAAGGACAATAGCAGAACCCAGGTGCCAGGGGACACAGTGGGGGTGGGGGGACACGGACACAGTGGGGGAATGCAGCTTCCTGTCACTGCTGTAGCTCTTATAACTAACAAGGAGAAACAAAGATAGCAGGGTCAGCCTCCCACACTGCAGAGCCAGGCAAAGCCCTGGAGCCTTGGAAAGTGACCCTGATGGAGCAAGCTGCAGTGACCAGTCAAAGGGAATGACCCCAAGAACAGACGAGGTCCTGCCCAGGCTACCTGCCACCAGGAAGGGGCATAACCTTACTGTGGAGCATAGCATTACTGTGTGCCTCAGTTTCCCTATCTGAAAAAAATGGAGAAATGGGCACTCTGGTGACCAAGGCTTAGGAGGGCCAGCCCAGGACAGGCACAGTAAGGCTCTGATATTCCTAGCCAGCTCTCATGCCAGAACAGAGTAAGCCTCCTACACAGGAAACCCACAGATGTCACACCAACGTGCACAACTGTTCCCAAGAGCCAGGCAGGAGCAGGCCAGTGGATGGAAGGACAACACGCGTGCGTGCACACCATGCTGTTAAAGGCAGTCGCCCACTTTAAAGATCCAGACACTGAGGTTCCATCAGCAGCTAGGCCTGCTGCACACCAGCCCAGAGCAGTGACAACCTCGGAGAAAGAAAGTGCTGGAGTCCAGCACTGAAATCCAGACAAAGACATCAGACACAAAAACAGACCCCTGCAGTCTCAGGGCAGGTACCTTGCAACCAACGTGTCTTCTCACCACGAGAACTTAGGGTGTAGTTAGGATGACAGCCAAAGCCCACACATTAGAGGACGGCACAGACAAATACCTGAAAGGGGGCTCAGCCAGGTGAGACAGATCAGGAAACAGCCCTTAGGACAGGGCAATATGGGAACAAAGGCTGATGCTGCCCCAGGGAGAAGCACCTCAGGCCGAGACTTTGCAAAGGCCCTGGAGTAGAGGCACACATAAGGAGAAGCAGCAGCTCAGGCCAACGTGGCAGGCACAGAGGAAGCAAGGGACAGAGGTGGTGAGCGGCTGTGCAGGCCTTGCCAGTGAGGGTAAGGCCTGGCTCTGCCACTGGGCCAGCTAGGTCAATCTGACTTGGTTTTATTTGAGTATGGGTGGGTGTGCACACATGCATGTAGAGGTCAGAAGCCATGGCCAAGTGCTGGTACCCAGATCCAGTCTAACCTTGGTTTGTTTTGTTTTGTTTTTCCTCAGATGGAGTCTGTGGCATAGGGCTTTCCAATTAGGCTAGGCTAGCTGGCCGGCAAGTCCCAGGGATCTTGTTTCCACCTCCCAAGCACTGGTTCTCAATCTCCCTCATGCTGGGACCCTTCAATACAGTCCCTCATGTTGTGGTGACCCCTAACCATAAAATCATTTTGTCACCTCTTCATAACTGTAATTTTGCTATCGTTATGAATCGTAATGTTTTTCCGATGGTCTTAGGCGAACCGTGTGAAAAGGGGAGTTCGACCCCTCCAAATGGGCAGTGACCCACAGGCTGAGAAACACTGATTAGATGGTCACATGTTCATGCCACTATTTTACTGAGGTCCTGGGAGCTCAGCTCAGCCCTCCTGCTTGCACAAACACTATATTGCTGAAGCCATCTCCCCGAGTTATTTTACCCTTTTTGTCTTTCTGTGTGTGCTCATGTTATGGGGGCACTGGCTGAGGCATGCATGCATAAGCCTAGAGACAAGTCTGTAGAGTCAGCTCTCCTTCCACACTTCCATGGGTTCCAAGGGTCAAACTCAGGGCACCAGGCTCGTTATGGTAAGCACCTTTACCTGTGGAGCCACGTTGGCAGGATCTCACCATGTGGCTCAGACTGGCCTTGAATTTGTGGTCCCTCTGCCTCAGCTTTCTGGTGCACAGATTCTCAGAATGCACCTGCACACCCAGTTTGACTGGGGTTTTTTTGTTGTTGGTTTTTCAAGACAGGATTTTTCTGTGTGGCCCTGGCTTTATAGACCAGGCTGGCCTCGAACTCACAGACACCCACCTGCCTCTTTGACTGGATGGTGATGGGTGGCTGGGGCACTGCTGAGAAGCAATCCACTTCCCAGAGTGACTCTGGTGAGAAGCAGCCCCACCCCCACACCCACACCCACCCCCAGGGGCCTCTATGCTTTTAGAGCCAGAAGGACACAATCAAGAGCAGGACTGGTCCTTCTGGGACCATGACAACTTGCCCTTAACCTTCCATGTTCCCGGTTGTAGCCCTTGGCTGTCCCACCTCTGTCCCATCTCCCCTGTCTATATGTCTTCACGCCAGGCCCTCTTATGAGGATGCCACACTGTATTCAGAAGACACCTCACCGCAGAGTGACTTCACCCTAAATGCCGATGTCCACAGTGACGCTCTTGCCATACCACTGAAGGTCACACACATCTAGGGTTCTCTGAAGAGAGAACTTGAGTAGGAGGGAGACACTGGTCAACCCATGCCAGGGCCTGGTCCAGGCACAGAAAACAAGTGGGGACTGGGACAGGGCATGGTGGCACGGGCCTTTGATCCCAGCACTTGGGAGGCAGAGGCAGGTGGATCACTGTGAGTTTGAGGTCAACCTGGTCTACAAAGCAAGTTTAAGACAGCCAAGGCTACACAAAGAAACCCTGTCTCAAAAAAACAAAAAAAAAAAACAAAAACAAAAAAAATGAGGAGGAGGAGAAGAAGAAGAAAAAGAAGAAGAAGAAAAAAGCAAGTGGGGACACGAAGATGGGCCAGGCAGGTTGAAGACACAGTCTCAGCTTCCCAGGGCTCCGTAGGGACCACCCAGGAGTCATTATGCTTATAATGTGGCTCAGCTGGCCTAGGGCAAACCCCTAGGACTTGAGGGTCTCCAAGAATAGCATCCCTCCAACCCTGAAGCCAAATCAGCCCTCTCATCACAGCAGGCAGGCTTGTGCCATTAGCCCAGTGAAGGCCCAGTGCCAGGCAGGTTGCTATGGCTATGGAGATACCAGGCCACACAGGATTCTCTCAGACTGACTCAGTGGGCCCTGCAGAAGCCAACACGAAGACAGATGGGCCTGAGACATCTCTACGCCTGGCCTCTGAGGCTTAGGATTTAAATCCCCCAATAGAGGGCCTCCACACATAAGCCCATAGAGCAAACTCCAGCCCCGCACCACCCTCCAGGACCAGAAGCCAGGGTCTCCCCACAAGGGTAGGCAGCGCAAGAATAGGGCTCTGAGGATGTTAAGCAGACAGATCTTCAGGAGTTGGGACACAAATGTGGGGCCACCTCACATCCCTCCCCACCTGCCTCAAGGGAAGGGCTGAGCTAGGGGGTGACAGTAGGCTTCAAGGTTAGAGAAGGGACCAGAAGTTAGCGCAGGCCAGTGTCCACCTGCACCCCACACTAAGCAGGAGCTGAGACTAACATAAGAGGGTCCCCGGCTTCCTCTTAGCCAGCTCAGATCCTAGGGAGGCTGTCCTCCCTGAAGACAGAGCAGATGGGGGTGGGGGTGTCCACTGCCTCTTACTCATGAGCCTGGGCTGGAGCAACTGGGTTAGGTCTGCAGGGGGAGCCTCCTGGCTCCTTTTGCCCCTTCACACTCTGAAAGGTCACCACTCTCAGTCCACACCAACCACCGGGGCTTGCCCAGACCTAGGCTAAGACAGTTTTCCTCAAGGATCCAAAGTACATACAAGTCAGAGAAAACCAAGTGCATTGCAAGACAGAAGGGGAACCCAGCCACTAGCCCCAGGACAATTGACTAGCCTGAGGGGTTGGGGGAAAGGGGACACAGACTGATCCTAAGGCCACCTGCACAGCAAAGACTGACCCCAGGGGCCACCTGCCAAGGAACAATTAACCCTGGAGGCCATTGAGGCCAATAGAGATTGACCCCAGGGCGACTTTCCCAAGAGACTGACTGTGGAACCTACCCAGGCCAGGAAAGACTGACTCCAAACCACCTGTATGGTGGTTTGCTGCACTTCCCACCCACCCACCCACAGACAGCCCCGCATCAGTCCCAGGCCTAAGCCCAGCTCCAGCCACCCCCTGGAGCTCTCACTCATCTCATCTTCCCAATCCAGTGCTACCCAGATGGGTGAGTGGAAGCAGAGGCATCCTAAAGCATCTGGGGCAGGGCTCCAGCATCCCTGGGTACCAGGAAGGTGACTTCCCACCCCAGGGCACATTGTTCCTTAGGAACTGGAAGCCCCCAAATCACTCTGTCAACTGCCCAAGGCTGACAGGTGCTCACAGATGCTGGCTCAGTGTTGATCTTGCTAACCCAAGACCCAGTCAGCACTGAGGGGACACCCCACAAAGGACCTTCCTCCTGGATCTTAGCACTTTTTTTTTCTTTCTTTCTTTCTTTTTTTTTTTTTTTTTTTTTAAGATTTATTTATTATGTATACAGTGCTCTGCCTGCATGACAGAAGAGGGCATCAGATCACATTATAGATGGCTGTAAACCACCATGTGGTTGCTAGGAACTGAACTCAGGACCTCTGGAAGAGCAGTCAGTGCTCTTAACCTCTGAGCCATCTCTCCAGCCCATACAGAGGCAATTCTTAAGAATCCTCACAATGCCAGGTGGGTAGTGGCACACGCCTTTAATCCCAACACTTGGGAGGCAGAGGCAGGTAGATCGCTGTGAATTCGACACCAGCCTGGTCTACAGAGTGATTCCAGGACAGCTAGGGCTACACACAACAGAAACCCATCTTGAAAAACTTTTAATAATAATAATAATAATTATTATCATCATCATCATCATCATCATCATCATCATCATCACAAGATGAAATCAATGTTGGAAACCGAGACAAAAAGAAATGTGAGCTGGGTGTGGTTGATCCCAGCACTCGGGAGGTAGAGGCAGGTGGATCCCCGTGAGTTCGAGGCCAGCCTGGTCTACAATGCAAGTCCAGAACAGCCAAAGTTACACAGAGAAACCCTATCTCGAAAAAACAAAAACAAAAACCAAACAAACAAAAGCAAAAAGAAATGTGGACCCAAGGTGACACTGGTGAAAAACCTGAACACAGACCCATGCTACTAACAAGCAAGCTTACAGAGCTGCCTCTGAGCTCCCAAGCCAACAAAGCAAAAGGGAAACAGGGCGAGCTAAAAGCTGGTGAGAATTCTGAAAACATCAAGTCTTCCAGAAAGCACTGAGAGCTCTACACAAAAGGCATCAGTATTTAAGAAGCGAATGGATGGTGCCCAAAGTCAGCCACCTCCTCTTTTTCCCACTGAATACAACAGTCGGGTACAAGCACTAGACCAAGCCTGACTGGGCCAGGACCCGAGCCAGAAGCAGGGGGCTTGGACACCACACAACGTGACCTCCAGACCCGCTGAGTCCCCAAGTACAAAAACCTGGATAGGCTACAAAGAGGTCAACGAATGTGAGAGCACTGTCTTAGAGAGCACCCCATCCCCCACCGCACCATGCTCTGCTCCACCTGTGTAGATAAGACTTTTAGAGCTGGAATCCAAAAAATATTTATAGACCCCAAAAGCTGTATTTCACAAAATCTTTTTTTTTTCTTTCTTTCTTTTTTGAATGCAAGTCAGGTGTAGTGGCATACACCTTTAATCCCAGCAAGAGGCAGAGGCAGGTGGACCTCTGAATTCAAGATCAGCCTGGTTTACACAGTGAGTTCCAGACAGCCAAGGTTACTTATAAGACCATGGAGGCCGCCATCACCCCAGCCCTGGCAGCCAGGAAAGCAAGCAGTTAAGCAAGCAGTGAACGGCACCCTTGAGAGTCTTCTGGACTAAAGTATGCGGGGTCCAGTATGGACCACACATGACGATCGGTGTGCAATCGGATCACATATACAATATGACACCAGGGACACGGAGGAAAGTGGCTCATGCTCAGCGTGCCTGCACACACCCAGAGTAACAGCCCTGGGGAGGGAACCCACCTCTGCCTTCCCCACTGTCTTTGTCAGTCCTCTAGAGCCCAGCATCTCCTTCTATGAAGCCTGGAGCCTTCTGCAGTTCAGAATGCATTACTTCTTCCTGCTGTATACCTTATTTTTTCCCCCCTGACAAATACACAAAAGATAACAACAGCCACCACTCTATGTGTGTGAACATGTGGCAACCAGCTGAGGTGACACACATTTGTCATCCCAGCACTCACAGGCTGAGACAGGAGGATTGCCGAGAGTTCCAAGCCAGCATGAGCTACAGGTTGAGGGAGACCTTGTAGTGGTTTGAATGAGGATGGTGCCCGCAGGCTTAGATGTTTGAATGCTTGACTCCCCAGTTGGCAGAACTGTTTGGGGAAAACTGGGAGGCGTGGCCTTGTTGGAGGAGGTGTGGCCTTGTTGGAGGACGTGTGTCACTGGGTGTCAGCACTGAGATTTCTAAAGCCCACACTAGTGTATATACGCATCTCTCTCTCTCTCTTTTTTTTCTTTTTTTTTTTTTTTTTTTTTTTTTTTTTTGGTTTTTTGAGACAGGGTTTCTCTGTGTAGTCTTGGCTGTCCTGGACTCACTTTGTAGACCAGGCTGGCCTCGAACTCACAGCGATCCGCCTGCCTCTGCCTCCCGAGTGCTGGGATTAAAGGCATACGCCACCACGCCCGGCTCACGCATCTATCTCTTGTATGTCTGTCTCTGGCTACCTGGTACCCTTGGATCAGGATGGAAAGCTCTCGCAACTACTGCTCTAGGACCATGCCTGTCTGCTTCCCAGCATGAGGACCCTGGACTGACCTTCGGAAATTGTTAAGCAAGCCTCCCAATTAAATGCTTTCTTTCATAAGAGCTGCCTTGGACATGGTGCCTCTTCATAGCATAAAACATTGACTAAGACACTCCACCACCACCCCAAAAAAAGAGGATGTGTCCATGGCACATTCATTCATAGCAAAGAAAATAAGCTTCACTTACAGGAGGCAGTCCCTCTCTAGAGGACCAGAGGACCAGAAAGAACAAGCACACCAGGGTCCCAGCTGGATCAGCAGCTAGTGTGTCAGCGTGCACGTCACCCAGAGCCACCTATGCATATGGCTCAGACCAGCTCTGCCTGCTGAGCCTGGGAAAGGGGAAACAGGAAGGTGCTGGGACCTTGGTCTTACAGGGCTGCCAGACTCATGGCATGGTCCGAGTGCGCACACAGCCACCATCACCTGCCACATGGAGTGCCAGGCTCTCCAGCCACAACGCCAATGGCCCTTCGTCTCAATGCCCCACGAGCTTCTCACTTCTATTGTAACTAATAATTGAGTTCAACAGAGCTTGTCTTCTCAGCTACTCTGGAAGTTGAGGCAGGAGGACTCCAAGTTCAAGACCAGCCTGGGCAACTTTGTGAGAGCTTGCTTTATAAATAAAAGGTTTAAAAAATTAAAATTAAAAAAAAAAAAAAAAAAAAAAAAAAACCACTCGGGAAGCAGAGGCAGGCGGATCACTGTGAGTTCGAGGCCAGCCTGGTCTACAAAATGAGTCCAGGACAGCCAAGGCTACACAGAGAGACCCTTTAAAAAAAAAAAAAAAAAAAAAAAAAAAAGCTTAATATATGGCTCAGTTAAAGCAGAGCGTGGTGGCACAGGCCTTTAATCCCAACACTGGGGAGGCAGAGGCAGGCGGATCGCTGTGAATTCGGGGCCAGCCTGGTCTACAAAGAGAGTCCAGGAGAGCCAAGATGACACAGAGAAACCCCATCTTAGAAAAACAAAACAAAGGTTCAAACTACGTGATACTCTACAACATACTAACACACTACTGTCAGCTGCACTGACAGCACCAAGAGACTGGTGGGAAAATAAGGCCATGGGGTAGGTACCAAGACTAAGACAGAGGGCCTATAACTAGGGGAACATGGAGCTAGGCATCCCTGCCTAGGGCAGGTAGACCTTCAGGACAGCATGAAGCACAGAAAGCCCATAGAATGGTGAGGGGAGGGTGGCGTTAAGATGCTTGGTACCAATGATGCTCCTACATCCAGTGGCCACTGTGTACAGGGAGCCCAGGCAGCCATTGAAGCTGTGTAAGTGAACTAAAATTAAATAAAGTCACCTGCTCAACAGCTTGGTGCTCTGGACACAGTGTGTGTCGGGGTGGGGGGGGGAGGTGTGGAGAGAAGCAACAGAGCAACACACAGGAAGTCACAGTACGGTCTTTCCAAAACACCCCTGAGGCAACCCAACTGTCAGGGTTACAGAGGGGGAAACCCCCAAAACACATCAGAGGGTACCATTCCCACCTTCATCGCCATAGTCCTCCTCCCATCCTCCACGCTGCCACGCTGCTATTGATCTGCAGGCAGGTGGATTCCAGGTGGGAGGGGAGATTGCAGCTTCTAGCTCAGAGAGAAGCAGCTGAGCCAGGAGTCACCAAACAGGGAGAGGGGAGGAGCCCTCAGTCTCCAGAGGGCAGCAATCCCCAACCTGGGGTCAAGGGAAGAGTCTAGTCTAGGCCAGCCAGCTGCTGGAAGAGCCTTCCCAGCAGCCTTCAGGAGGGAAGATTCCAGACTAGGGGTATAGCTCAGTGGCTCTTTCCCAGCTCCAGAGGAAATAGGTTCAACCCCAGTACTGCAAAATAACTGTACAAGGAAAAAAGATGGGAGAAACACATCCTCTCCAACCGCATGGCAAGCACAAGGACACAAGTCCCCATGACAAGCCCTTCAGGCAAATCTTTGCTCTCCAGTGAGGAAGCTATGTACAGTGACAGCAAAGCCGAAACCATATATAAGGACTTGTGTGACCCTCAACTGTGGAGCACTCAAGCAGCGTAGCAATAGCAACAATGGTGGTAGACCCATCTTTTTATTTTTTTAAGCCCCATCTTACAGATGAGCAAACTGAGGCTTTGAGAGGTTAAGTAACCTCCCCAAAGCAACAACTGGATGCTGTGGTGCTGAGCGTCAAACCTTGGCCTCTGCAATACTCACGAGATCGCAGCGGTAGAGGGCAGGGTTCCAACTTGCCTGGTCCTATACGGTACCACGCTGGGCACACAGCCTGTGAGCCAGAAAACAGACTGCTCAGAGCCTTTACAATGCTGTGCTAAATCAACCACCAGCTCAGACGAAGCAGATCAGGTGACCTGTCCCCTGCCATGCTTCCACAATCCTTTATGACCAGACAGGGGCCCCTGAGCAAGGCAGTTAGGGGGGTGAGGGGCAGTTGGAGGGATGGGGTCCTGCAGTCAGCTCCAACATAGGTACCACTAAGAGGACTCTGACTTCACGAACCATTGGCACACAGTCCTCCCATGACCTTGGGCAACTGCACCCTCTGACCTGTGGCACTCTCAGGAGCAGAGGCTGAGCAAGCCTCCAAGCACAGGTACATAGTAATGTCCCGAGCCAGATTCCCCAAGGAGACACCCAGCCGAGCACTCCAGGGCTCCAGGGCTCCTCGCTTGCAGCTTTATGCCCTGTTAGACACCATGTTAAATAATTCAAACCCCTGTTTTCATTTCAAAATAAACACAGCACTGTCGCCAAGGCAGATGCCAAAAATTTGCATGAATGTTTGAGATAAAATGAGACTTCAAAGAAATGCCAGCCTGCCGCTGGCACCGCCCCCTCTCAGAACCCTGGGAGAACAAGTTCCCAGTCTCGGAGCTGCTCTCCTCCTCCCACAGCCCTGCAGAGATCAGCAGGTGCCGCACCATGAGAAAGGTCAGTTCTTGCTCCTGTCCCAGCAGCTGGGCAAAGCCAAGGTTGTCTGCTGTGTGAGCAGTGAACCCAGGTGTTAAGTCCTAGCGTCCAAGGCCAGTCACCAAAACCTCTCAAGGCCTCTATGACAGCATCAAAATAAAATAGGACAGTCACATCCCCAAGGCCCACCTCAGAACGTTTGGTAGATTCATGCCTGGTGCACACACAAAGGCGCTTTCTGAATGTCGGCACACACAGTAAGCGCTTTCTGAGTGCTGGCACACACAGTAAGCGCTTTCTGAGTGCTGGCACACACAGTAAGCGCTTTCTGAATGATGGCACACATAGTAAGAGCTTCCTGGATGTCACCACTTTGCTACTGCAGTGCAGATCTGCCAACTAGAACAGAATTCACCTAGCACACCACAAAGTGGATTTCCGATCTGCCAGCTTCCTCTAGGGAGGCTGGCCTGACCCTTCCCAAGCTTTTCTTCCTCCCTAGGGAGGTGGGTCTTCTGAGCTACCCACTCCACCTGGCTTTGTGTAGCCTGGCCTTCCCCAGACAGCTGCCTTAGCGTGCGCGCGCACACGCGCGCGTGTACACACACACACACACACACACACACACACACACACACACCCATCCCCTGGGCACCTTAAGTAGGAATCACCAGCTCCTGCAAGCCACCGCCTTTGCAGGAAACTGTCCCCGAGGTATCACCTGGGGAGGCTGCTATATGCTATTGGAGACTTGAACAGGAAACAGAGCGGGGAGGGGGGGGGATGCATACAGAGGGGGAAAAAAAAAACCTCCTCCAGCCCCTGGCCATAAGCTCATGGAAGCTCCTGCTGGGTATCTCTTCTCTTACTGGGTGGTAGGAAGGTGCCACCCTCCCTCCCCAATCTCAAAAGAGGTTAGCACCGGGTTCCCCAGGACTAGCTTTGGGTGGGACCCAACTAGAAACAACCAGTTCATTTCCAGCCAGCGCTCCAGGGTCCCTGTGGAGAAGTGGGGGTGGGGGGGGGTACTGTTAGAATGACAAGCACCTGCTTGGCCCAGAACAATCCCAGATCCAGAGGTGGTGCGGCTCAGTTCCTGTTTGCAGAGCTAGGGAACCTTCGGGAGGTGGCAGGAGTATTCACTGGGAGAAAAGAAGGGGATTAAGCCGTGAGCCCTCACCGAGGGGGGAGGGGCATGGCCCCAGGAGGGGTCTTCATCCCTCACCAAGGCCTGACAGCCACATTACCACGGACATGGGTTTATCAATAGTTATTGATTTCTGGGCAAGCGTAAATAGGTCCGTGGGAAGAGGCCAGGTCTGGCCACTCACTCCCACCCCCCCATGTCTGGACCTGAACACCGCAGGCTCCTCTGGCACCACCCCCCCTCAAGGCAATAGCGGTAAATTTCCAAACAGGGACATGGCAGGAGTGCAGGGAAGCCAGGCAGTACCCGAAATGCCCTCTCCATCCCCACCACCACTCACTGCAGCTCAGCTGGCTGCCAACTCCATGTTTGCCTGTGTTCACTGGGCTGAGGCCTGGCCCTTCTCCATCCGGGGGGGCCTCCTCCATCAGACCCCCCAGCTCCCAAAGGTGGGGTAGACACTCTGTGGTTTCCCCAATCGGAATACAGAGCAAGGATGAGAATCCGGAAATAATAGTAGTCATAGTAACCCATCCAAGGACCCCACACACAGACTCGGTTCACAGAAGCGCCCCAGACCCGCGAACTGTTTTTACCCTCACCCTGCAGAAGAGAAGCCAAAAAGCACAGAAAGGTGAAGTCATCTGCTCCCACCCCACCCCCATCCATAACAGTCTGCCACTATAGATTCGAACCCAGGAACTGAGCTGCAGAACCAGCCAAAACTAAGCTTAGACCTCAGGCTCACCTCAGCCTCCCTCTGACTATTCTGCTCCCTCTTCAACAATTAAAAAAAAAAAGGCCACCCACGAAGTCCCCAGCAGTGGCCTGAGATGCACCCCCCCCCTACACGCGCCTGGTCTCAGAGCCTCTTTCATCAAAGCTGCCGCAGGGACCAGGGCTGGATTCAAAAGTCAAGGCCACCCTAACATTGCGAGCCCCCAGGGATTCTCTGCCTCCCACTCTTTCTTTCCCCCTCACACATCCCTCCACCAAATCTGCAAAGGGGTGGGGGGGAGCGTAATCGTAATAAAACCAGTTCTCACCAACGGGGGGAGGGGGGAGAGGAAGGGGAGGAAGGGAGGAGGCTGAGACAGAACGGATCCGCCCCCGCTGCCTGCACCAGACTCTCGGGGAGGGCGCGCGCACGCCGGCGAGTGGACCTGGCTGCTCGAATAAAGCTACAATGTATACAATGTAAAGATCATTCAGCCAACCGCTGCTGGGCGCCCCCAGCCCTCGGGGCCTCGGGGACCGCCCGTCTGGATGCCCGCCCCACTCTCCTCCCGCAAGGTCGGGAGAGGAGGCCGCTTCCCACGCGCGTCTCAGGGCGCTGGGGCTCCAGACTGCCCCGCTAGGCTCGGATCTGCAACTTCCCAAACTAGTGGCATCTGAAGTATCCGCATGGCTAAAAGGAGGGAGCAGGAGGCGGCGCCGCGTCACCGGTGGGGGGGGGGGGCGCGGCCGACCACAGGGTCCTCAAGTCCCAGGATGCACCAACCACGGGGGTCTCAGGTCCTGGCCTGCATCACCCCAGAATCCCCGGGCAAACTGCCCAAGAGGGGCCCCAAGTCCTTGGGTTTTGCCACCCACCCCTGAGAATCCAAGTCTTGAAGCTGCGCCACAACAGAGGGTCCACGGGTCCTGGCCTGCTCCAAACCAGAGTCCATCAGTCAGTCCTGAGACTGCGCCACCCTGCAAGGATCCCTGGGGCCTGGCCTTCGACATGCCAGAGGGTACCAGGGTCCTGGCCTAAACTGTCCACAGGGCCCCCGGATCCTGACCTGAACTGCCCGGGAGAATCCCCAGGTCCCGGCCTGCACCTCCCTGCAGGGTTCCTAGGTCTTGGTGCCATCTCAGAAGATTCCAGGGACTTGGCTTGTACCACCCCAGAGAGTCCCCAGGCACCAGGCTGCTTCGTCTCAGAGGGTCTATGGGTCCCGGCCTGCACTCCCTGCAGGGTTCCCCAGTCCTCAGGCTGCGCAACCCTACAGGGTCCGCAGGTCCTCAGGCTGCGCCACCCGGGAGGTACCCGGCTCCCGGCCTGTACCGCCTGGAGGGTCCCCGTTTCTTGGCCTGTTCCATCCACAGGGTCCCCAATTCTCGGCCTGCACCACTCGGCAGGTCTCTGAGTCTCGGCCTGCTCTATCCCGCAGGGTCCCGGGTGCCGGGGTCGCGGCCTGCACCGCCCTGCAAGGTCCCGGGAGTTCCCGAAGTTCCCGCGCCCCCGCGCGCGCCCCGCCGCGCCGCCCGTCCCCTCGGGGGCGCCAACTCCGCCGCGTGCGCCGCCCCGGCCCGGAAGCCACCCGCTCCTCGCCGCCCTCCGCGTACTCGGCCCGACTCACCTCGCCAGCGGCAGCACCGGGCACTGGCGCCGGGCTGCGGCACCGATCGGGCTCGGGGACGCGGCGGGCCCGGCTGGGAGCCTGCAGTCTCCACCCGCCGCGTTACGACGCGGGGCCGGGACGCGCGGGCCGCTGCGGGGCGCGCATGGCGGGCGCGGGTGGCTGGCGCGGGGACGGGGATGCGGCCCGGCCTGCGCTGCCTGCGGCTCCGCTCCTGGCGGCAAGGGGGCGGGGTTAGGGGCGGAGCCTCGTGGGGGCCCGCCTCAGCCGCCTTAAAGGGCCCGCAAGCAAGCACGCCTTCCAAGCCTGCGCACCCCGCCGCCTTGCGCGCACGCGGAGCTGCGTTTCTTGCTGGAGGAAGGCGGAGCAAGTGCCTCCCCGCCCCCTCCTCCTCCAGAGACTTCACAGGAATCGCATTTCAGCTATTAAATTATAACTCAAGAGTGTCCAGGGGATGCGGAGACGACGCCCCGGGGAGGGCCACCCACGGAGCCCTCAGAGAGGCACAGAGATGCTCAGAGACGCACTGGACCTCGCCTGGGAGGTTAGCCCTTGGGGAGTGCTCCAGGCACCACAGCCAGTGAGTGGCAAGCAGGTTCAGTGACTGGAATATGAGATCCTGGAAAGGCCCATGCATCTTCACAGCACGCGGGTCGCAGTGCACTGCCCTGTCACCCGGGCTCCATGTGTCCCAGAGTGAACACCCATAAGAAATTTTCTAGGACGCGTGGCTAGGCTGCATACTCTTAGACACACAACCAGGACCACTCAGTCCCAGTAGGAGCTTGCTCACTAGCGGTAGGGCTCATCCATACACCCCATAGTGGGGCCCTCCCAGCCTTAGATTTTTAACAGCAGCCAGGCAAGGGAGGCTAGCCCCACAGCCACCTCCTCCCTCCTCTTCTGCTTTCCCTAGACTCGTTGAAGAGTTTGAATTTTTTTTTTTTTTCAATTTAACTTTCCTTTTTTGGAGTGAAGTCTCAGCAGATTCAGTTCTGCCAACAAGAGAGTCCCTAGGGAGCAGGGGAATGGCTGCAGCAGCGGGCGGCCGGGAGTGCGGTTGCCAGGGCAAGGACCTCTTCCTCAGAGGTGCTGAGGCTCCTGCACCCATGCAGCGAGGTCCCTCTCCACGCCCTGAGCCTCAGTCGAGGGGCAGGGGCGAGGGACAGATGGTGGAGGGGGAACCGAGTCTAAGATTGGAAAAAAAAAAAGGAAGTGTACCAATGGGCGGGTGCCCTTTGGAAGAGGAGTCATAGGTCAGGGGCACACACCCATCTCGTTGCACCCACTTGCCTCTGCCCATCTGGCAACGGAAGGCTCAAAACCAGACCTGCAAAAGACCACTGGCTAGATCTGCCCGGGGAAGGGAAGAGACCAGGCTAGCCCTCCTCTCCATCTCTCCTTCTGGTCCTCTGGAGTCATCTAGGGACATTCCCTCATTTGCATCAGTTCAGATTTCTCTCTGATGGAGGAAGAGTTTGGGGTGTCTTCCCACTCCCCCCCCCCAGCTTTTGCCAACCTCAGGCACGAGGTGAGAGTGGGGATGGGAGTCAAGTATGCTTTCAGGCAAAGCCCCACGGTCACATGGAAACCCCGGCAGTTTCCCACCCAAGTCTCTGTAAGGCAAAGCCACTGAGGCCGGAGGGAAAACATTGTTCTAAAGAGGACTGGCTAACTCCCTTCCCACAGGCTGTTGCTATGAACTGTGGAACCCTGTCCTCCTGAGCCACAGGGAAGGACAGACACTCCCCACAGTCACTGTTGGTGCTCCAGCTCAAAGCCCTGGCTTAGTCTAATGTTGATTCCATTGAGACCCAATAGTAGACCCAGGCCTGAGAAATGAATCTGCCTTGCCTAAATCCCCCAACCACAAATTCCTAATGGGTGCTCCCACCTACGCAGGCTCTAGACATGGTGGCAGCAAGAAGCCTCAGCTGAGCTGGATTCCCCTCCCCCCCCCAGCCCCATCCCCACACACTGGCACTTCAAGGGCTACTTTCCTGTGGCACCACACCCTAGCTGCTACTGGGCTCTTGGGGGTGGGAGAGTGAGCAAACTTGGGGATGCTAGAAAGAAAGCTTTGAGTAACTTGCTGAGGAGCCCGAATTCCAGACATAGCTCAAGGATATTCTGCAGTGTATCCAGCCCGGTAATGTCCCCTGCACATAAGAGGAAGAGGCTGCCGCTGTGGTTCAGTGGGTAGAGCCCTTGCCTAGAAGTGGAGGCAGGAGGATCAGGAGTTCGAGGTCATCCTCATTCAAATATTGTGGTTCAAGCCCAGCTTGGAGCTTTGTGGGGTTTTTTTTTTGGGGGGGGGTTGGTTTTGGTTTTGGTTTTTTGAGACAGGGTTTCTCTGTGTAGCCTTGGCTGTCCTGAACTTGCTTTGTAGACCAAACTGGCTTCAAACTCACAGAGATCCACCTGCTTCTGCCTCCTGAGTGCTGGGGTTACAAGCATGTGCCACCACGCCCGGCCAGTATGGAGCTTTAAATCCATGAGATTCTATCTCAAAAATAAATTACAAAGTAAGAATTGGAGAGATGGCTCAGCAGTTAAGAGCACTGGATGCTCACCCAGAAGACCAGGTTCAATTCACAGCACCCATATGGCAGCTCACAACCTTCTGTCCCTCCAGTTGCGAGGGATCTGACACCCTCAACACAGACATACATGCAGGCAACATACCAATGCATGTAAAAAAAAAAATCTTAAAAAATAAGTAAATAAGTCCAAGTGAGAGCTTGGCCTGGTGATATACACCTGTCACCCCAAGTACTTGAGGGTGCTGAGGCAGGAGGAGTACAAGCTCTAAAGCTCTAAGCAGCCTGGGTAACAGTAAATTCAAGGCCAATCTAGGAAGCTTTGAGACACCCTCTTTTAAATTTAGAAATAGAAGAGAACTGGTGGTGTAACTCAGTGGTAGAGTGCTCATAGCTCAGTGATAAAAGTACCTAAAGCTCAGTGGTAGAGTGTTTGTAGCTCAGTGATAGAGTGCTTATAGCTCAGTGGTAGAGTGCTTGTAGCTCAGTGATAGAGTGCTTATATCTCAGTGGTAGAGTGCTTGTAGCTCAATAAGAGTGCTTATAGCTTAGCAGCAGAGTTCATGTGTTAGGCCCTACCTTCAACACCCAACATGATAACAACACTTTAATTCTAAATAAATAAATCCATTTTCCACCCTCTAATTATTCAATCAGTTCTCCCTAAGTGCTTAGCAAACTGGTGGAGGTCATTTGCACGTGGTGATCCCTCAGCCAACCATCTCCTAACTTCAGCCCCACCCTCCAATAGCATCTCTTTCAAAAGACCTTCACTGACCTCCTATCTAAAAGCAAGCCCTGAAGTGCTTTCCAGTTCAACACCTGTTCTGTTTCCTCATTCTTCGCCACCTGAGGTTCCCTAGGGCGGTTGTCAGCAAGAGTGCAGAGTGCAGACTGTACCTGTTTAGCTCTTTGCCACATCCGGGTCAAGTAGCAGACACTCAACAAAGATGGCCTGAGAGCCTCACTTGATGGTGCAGACCTGTCATCCCATCACCCCAAAGGATGAGGCTGAGGGGATGAGGAGTCCAAGGCTGGTCTGGGATATACAAGAGAAGCCCTACCCTAAAGAAGAAAATTCAGGGGAAGATCAAATTACACAAATAAAGAAATGATTGGAAGCTGGGTGCAGTGGGGGACACCTGTAATCCCTGCACTCGAGAGGCAGAAGCAGGTGGATCTCTGTGAGTTTGAGGCCAGCCTGGTCTACAAAGCAAGTCCAGGCCAGACAAGGCTACACAGAGAGACCCTGTCTGGAAAAAGAAAGAAAGGAAAGGAAAGAAATGATTGAATTGGAGAGCAGGAGATAGCTAGTACTCAAGGACCTTGAGAATCTAGAGGATTAAACAGTGGAATGTTCTAGAATTTGTCACTCATGATCCTCTATCTCAACCTCTAAGCAGGTGAAGTCCCCTCAGGCAATAGCCTGTTCTTCCAGTGAACCACTCAAGTTAACAGTTCTCCGTAGCCAAGCCTTCAAATAAAGCTTCTCCAGGGCAAATCTGAACAAGGCAGCAGGATGGGCTCAGAACTCAGCTGCGAAACAAAAGCCCTGCCTAGCCACTCCAAGGACCAGAGCTGGACATCAGAGCACATGCAAAGGGCCCTGTGGCACGCTGTCTATACTGAAAGATGCCAACGGGCCTGGGGCCAGGTCTCGCACTCACACAGAACTGCATCTGCAGAAAATTCCATCAGAGCTAGCAAGCTGGGCATCCTCATGCCTTGCCGGATAGGACCAACCAACCCTAGACTAGAGGACAAGCAAATCCCAGAAGCCTGCTGGCATATCTCACACCAAGCCTATCGGCGGCGGTGGCCTCCTTCATAGCACAAGTCAAGCAAGCCAAACACTAAATGACTGGGGGTGAGAGTGGGGGGTGGGGTGAAATGTGGGGGGAATAACTGATGTACCTGTCTACCCAAAGCCCAGTCCCAAAGCATGGACCTCAGCAAATGGTAAGGGAAGCCACAGTTTCCATCATTAAGTACACAGTAGGCAACTTGCTGTGTCCCGCGGTACTGTGACTGTGGCAGTGGAGACCAAACCTCGCTACTACAGTGGGGGGGGGGGGGGAGCTCACAGCCGCAGGGTGATCCGTCCTTCCGTCCTCGCAACCCTGCAAGAGCATCTCTGAGGATGTGGTTTGGAGCCCCCCAGCCTTCCATTTCCCATCCCCCACCCTCACCCCCACCCCCTTCACCACAAGAAACTGCAGAGTCACCACCAGCCGCTTCCGCGTCTGTCTGGACTTTATTTGTGGCACTGCCAGCATTTCAGAAGGAGCTGAGCAGGGAACCACGAGGACCACAAAGCCTTGGTCCTGCCTGTCGGTGGCCAGAGGCCAGGGCACCCAAGGGCTGTCTCAGCTGCTGGCTCCTAGAACAGCAGGAGCCCGGCCACATGCCAGGTCTCTGAGGTCTAATGCAAACGCCCCGTGCAGAGCCTGCAAAATCAGGGCTCGATAGATAATCCTGTCTGCAGGGCTTGCTTATGCAGGGACACTTCTGGAAGGATATTCATTAGCCCGAGGTACCCACTATGTACTGTACCCCTGCGGGGAGGGCAAGCAAGTGCTTTTTTGTTTGCTTTTGAACCCAGGACTTGGAATGCAATGGGCAGACAGCCTTCCACAAAACTACATCCCCTGCATACAAATAAATATACCAGAAGCCCAGGCTGGGTGGTAGGTGCTCTGAGAAAAAGGAAGGGGAAAAAAAAAAAGAATCAAGAAGGCAGGGCAATGTGCTGAAGGGTGGGAGGCCAAGGAAGGAAGGAAGGAACAACAGTGCATATGGCCAGAGGCTAAAAAGGAACGGGCTGTGAGTGCTGCCAGTGCAAAGGCCCTGGGGTAGCCCGGGAACAACAGAAAGGCTGTGGGAGAAGAGTGGGTGGAGGAGCTGTGAGGTCTGGAGTGCAATGGAAAAGGTCGCGGAAGAAACTGATTCCAGGGCATGCCAACAGGACATCCGTGAGGACCACGTGCCCAAGCTTTATTCTCTTGGGTCTCAGAAAATGGAAGCTGGGATGGGGGGGGGAAGAGGGGAGTGGGTAGAAATGAAGAGTGGGAACAGACAAGAACAGAGAAGGGTGCAGGCCTGGGAACAGGGCTGGAGGGAGGGAGAGTTTGGCTTTTACTATATCTCATGTGGAATTTTTGACGATGGGTCATGAAAATTTCTTTTCTTTTTTTTTTTTTTTTTTTCCCCTCTCCCAGAGTGGACATCTGGTTTTGAGCAGACTGTGAGCTTGCCTGGGTCTGGAGCTCCTGCTTGAGGCAGGCTCCCTTCACATCTTTGTGCCATATTCCCTGTTTCTCAGCCTCCTAGAGAATGTCGGGAATGAAGCCCTGGGTGGCCTTGCCTCCCCGCTGGGCCTGGGAAGGCAGCTTCACAGTTGGTGGAAAGCCCCCTCCCCCACCCAGAACTTCCTAAAGCCCTGGCTGGTGACACTGCCTTAGGGCTCAGGGCAACTCAGAGTAGACAATTAGTCAGGCCCAGGTCAAGACCCAATCAGAGTCCGGAGGCTAGGCAGAACTTGCTCCTTGGGTACGCCCTCTAGTTTCTGCTGGCCACCCTTGGGCCAGGTGTGGCAGTCTCTTTAAGGATCTGAGAGCACCGCAAGGCCAGAGATGGGGCATGCCTTTAATCCCAGCACTTGGGAGGCAGAGGCAGGTGAATCAATGAGTTCAAGGCCTGCCTGGTCTACAGAGCAAGTTCCAGGACAGGGAAACCCTGTGTGTGTGATGAGGGCTGGGGGGGTTGGGTTGGGGGATGACTCTAAAAGCTCTAGAGACTTCAAGCCTGTCTGAGGCACAGACAGATACCTCAGGGACTTAAAAGCTCGAACAGGCTGAGGAAGGTCACACCCCAGAGAAGGCTGTGCAGCAAGAAGTGATCCAAGATGCGTAGGACCCAGATTCCAAGGAGACACATCTGGGTTCTCTCTCCCCACCCCAACCCCAACTGAGACTTTCTCATCCCATTCTGCCAATAGAGATGAAATTGGCCCAACTCACCCCCCCCCCACACACACACACACAGGGAACCTGCCATCTGGCAAACCTGGGAGGGAACAGCACAGTGGCCACTCTGCCCCCATCCCACACACACACCTGTCATCCTCATCAGTCTATCGACTGGGTCCTTTGAAATCCCCAGCCTGAAGCTTCTAAGAGAAACCTTCCAGTCACCCATTCTACTACTGGGAAGCAGTCCCTGGGGACAGGCCCTGGCCCTGGGTGGCTAGGTAGGTATTAGTGTCTCTGAGAGGGTGGCTTCGTGCCTCTGTGGGGCTGGAGCTCTCTTGGTCCTGAGCCTCTGTGTCTGGGAGATCTACTGGAGGCCACTGAGCATCATTCGAGATGCTGCTACCGCATGGAGCAGAGAAGACGTCAGGAAGCAAGCTCAAAGAAGGAACACAGGCGAAAGTGCCGACGGCTGCCTCCAGGCAACTGCCTAGGGATCCAGATGACTCAAAAGTAGCAGGGGAGCCAAGCACTCCCAGCACTCAGGAGATAGGGACTATTGCCTAGGGAGCTGTTGTGATATGATGGCGGGCACCCATACCTCCAACTAGGCTGACAGCTGTGCAACATCTGGTAAGTCACTCAACCCCTCCGATCTACATCTTACAGGTTACTGTGGGAATTAGGTGATAAACTATGTTGCTGAGTTTGTACGGAACCTGAAGATAGAACTACGGCTGTCGCTGCCATCCAGATGTGGAAAGCATCTGCAGTCCAGCGTCACCCAGCTGAGAAGCAGCGTCTCTGTGACTTTTCTACTGCTGAGATGCCATGGCCAAGGCAACTTATGGAAAAAAGGGTTTGTTTGGGCCTTGCTTACAGTTTCAGAGGTGAATCCATGACTGTCAGTGTGGGGAATATGGCAGCAGGCATGTTAGTAGAGCATTAGGTGAGAGCTCGCATCTTGAGACTCAACCATGAGTGGTGCTGCCAGAGACACGCCTCCTCTAACAAGACCACGCCTCCTAATCCTTCCTAAACAGTTCCACTAAATGGGGACCAACTATTCAACCATATAAGCCTATGGGGGCCATTCTCATTCAACCGATTACAAGCAGCTGTCGCCATTACCGCACAGCACCATGGGATTGCAGAGCCATGGGAACCACTGCATGAGATCCAGGGGGACAGGGAACCAATTTCCCTGAGGAGGTGGCACACTAGTACCAACTGCAGTAGCCAGAAGGTGCAGCTACACAGCCTGGCATCAGTCAGCATTAAGCTGGTATGGGACTCTCTGGTCATGGTACCTGCCGCCACCCCAGGTTGTGTCAAGGCAAGGAAAGCAATAAGGACAATTAGGAGAGGAAAGGGCTAGGCAGGGAGACAACCAGGTCCCGACAACTCATCTTAACTCTGCCACACTATCTCTGCCAGCACACACACCTGGGCCTCGGGACCTCTGAGGAGCATGCCTGGCACTCTGTCTGGGTCACCGCTCTTCACCTCCTGAGTTGCTTGAAGAAACCTGCCTTTCCCTCCAGCCCCCAGGGACTCCTCCGTTGTTTCATTTTCTGCAGGACTTGCCCACCCTTGTGTTGTCAGGGCCCTCCAAAGTCACAGAGGGTACGAGATATGACTGGAAAAGACAGATGATTGAGAAATAGGTAGATAGAGACATATATATATACGGGAGATAGATGATGGAGAGACAGATGTATGATAAATAGATGGCAGACAGACAGACAGACAAACAGACAGACAGACAGACAGTGTGGTGATTTGAATATGAACGGCCCCCACAGACTCCTGTGTTTAACCCCTTGGCCCATAGGGAGTGGCACTATTAGGAGGTGTGGCCTTGTTGGAGTAGGCGTGGCTTCATTGGAGGAAGTGTGTCACTAAGGGGTAGGTTCAGAAGCTCAAGCCCAGGCTCAGCGGCTCACAGTCACTTCCTGCTGCCTGCCCTTCCATGTGTAGAGCTCTCTCAGCTCCTTCTCCAGCACCGTGTCTGTCTGTGAGCCACCATGCTTCCCACTATGGAGATAATGAACTAAACCTCTGAAACTGTAAGCCAGCCCCAATTAAATGTTTTCCTTTGTAAGAGATGCCATAGTCAATGGCGGTGTGGTGGCGCACGCCTTTACTCCCAGCACTCGGGAGGCAGAGGCAGGTGGATCGCTGTGAGTTTGAAGCCAGCCTGGTCTACAAAGCGAGTCCAAGACAGCCAAGGTTACACAGAGAAACCCTGTCGCCAAAAAAAAAAAGGGAGAGAGAGAGAGATGCCGTGGTCATGGTGTCTCTTCACAGCAACAGAAATCCTAACTAAAGAGCCAGGTGTGGTGGCGCACGCCTTTAATCCCAGCACTCAGGAGGCAGAGGCAGGCAGATTTCTGTGAGTTCAAGGCCAGCCTGGTCTACAAAGCATGTCCAGGATAGCCAAGGCTAGCTAACACAGAGAAACCCTGTCTCAAAACAGAAAAAAAGAAAAAAAAGAAAGAAAGAAAAAAGAAATCCTAACTAAGACAGATAATAGAGACAGATGATAATAAATAGATGCTAAACAGTAATTAGACAGATAGATAATAGGTGATAGAAGACAGGTAGATAAAAATGGATTGATAGATGATAGAGATTTTTTTTATAGATGGCAATAGATCAATAGATAGGCAGATAGGCAGTTGATAGGTAGAGCCTTAGGATCTGGCTAACACAGTCTTCAAGGGTACAAAACCCCAGGGTCAGCAGTCTGTCAGCTGGAGGCCCAGGAAGCCACACTCTGGTTCCCGCTGAGTCTGGACTTAAGACCCAGGACAGCTGCCCCAGGAGAGAGCTCTCATCCAAAGCCTGGAGGCCAGAGAGGAGCTCAGCTTCCAGCCCAGAGCACAGGGAGGGACACCTGCTGTCTTGGCTCTCAGGCTGCCAGGCTAGAAACTTCCTCTCACTCCCAGGATAGTCAGCGCTTTCTTCTCAAGCTTTCTCAGATGATAGGGAGAGCCCCGCCCACACTCGGGAACACCATGGCCTTGGCTCATTGTAGGTACATCCAGAATCATCACCAGGAATAGTTAACGCTGGTGCCAGGGTCCCTGAGTGAATGAGTGAAGAATGAGCAGAAGAAATAGAAGCTGCAGCCGGGTGGCTGTGGCGCACGCCTTTCATCCCAGCACTCCGGAGGCAGAGGCAGCCAGAGCTCTGTGAGTTCGAGGCCAGCCTGGTCTACAGGGCGAGTTCCGGGACAGCTGGCACTACACAGAGGAAACCCTGTCTCAAAAACCAAAACAAAAAAAACAAAAAAACAAGCCGGGCGTGGTGGCGCACACCTTTAATCCCAGCACTCGGGAGGCAGAGGCAGGCGGATCGCCGTGAGTTCGAGGCCAGCCTGGTCTACAAAGTGAGTCCAGGACAACCAAGACTACACAGAGAAACCCTGTCTCAAAAGACCAAAAAAAAAAAACAAAAAACAAAAAACAAACAAACAAACAAAAAAACAAAACAAAATCAGAATGTAAATTCCTGGGTCAGCTTTCTAAGAAGAAAAGGCTTAGAAGAATTAATCCTTTAAACTCAGGGTTTCAGAGGGGTCAATCTGAGGTTACTTGGACAGAGGTCATGGTGACCCGGGATGTGTAGGGAAGGCTGCTCTCATCTTGGTGGACAGGAAGCACAGAGGGGATATGGGGAGGGACCCTAGCCTCCATCTCCCACCCCCGCACCCCCATCCCCCCACCCCCATCCCCACTACACATACACACACACACACACACACACACACACACACACACACACAGTGATACACTTCCTCCAGCTAGGCCCCGCCCTCTGGCCCTACTGCCTCTCAACAGCGCCACCTGCTGGGGTTGTTGCCTGAGGGAGCTGCTCAGTGTCTAGGACCATCCCTCCTTGAGCTGCCTGCCACACAGAACAGGGCTAACTTTTTTTTTTTTTTAAACAACCAGCAGGAACTGGCAGGTATGGTGTAACACCTGGACTGGCTCACAACAGGCCTTGCAGCTTTTGTGTCTCTCATGTTTAAGGCCACACCCTGAGAACACACAAATGGGTCTCAAAGATGTCCCCAAGACAGGGAGCCATGGCCTCCTGTCACTCATCACATCTGACAGAGCGAACAGCCACATGAGGTCCCAGAATGACCCTTGACCTCAGGCTTGAGAGACACCCTGCCAACTTCACCCCCACTCACAAGCTATAGCCCAGCTTGGCTATCTTGGGACCCCACACCTAGCATTTTATCCTGAGGCTTCAGGGTAAACTGAGGCAGGCATGGTAGGAGATCATGGGACAAAGTACTGATCGCGTGACCTCAGGCCAAGTACAGCTCTGAGCCTCGGAGGCTTACCCAGTAACAAGAATGGTCAGTCCCTCCCCCAGTGTTCATGCAGGCCTGGAGTGGACCAGGCACCTGGAGTGGGGAGGCCACCCCTCCTGCTTCTCCACAGCCTGAGACACCCAGCACCTGCAGAGGGATGCCACAGCCCTCCCTGCTCATTGTCTTGGGCGATGACCAACACTCCAGGCCACATTCAGACTTTTTGCATTCACCCAGGCTTTTCCTGAAGCATGTGGTGGCCTGGACTCCCTGGGTACACTTTTTTTTTTTTTTTTTTGGTTTTTTGAGACAGGGTTTCTCTGTGTAGCCTTGGCCGTCCTGGACTCCCTTTGTAGACCAGGCTGGTTTTGAACTCACAACGATCTGCCTGCCTCTGCCTCCCGAGTGCTGGGGTTAAAGGCATGTGCCACCACGCCCAGCTCCTGGGTACACTTTATATGAAGAGCCAAATCCTGAGCCGGGCATGGTGGCGCACGCCTTTAATCCCAGCACTCGGAAGGCAGAGGCAGGTGGATCGCTGTGAGTTCGAGGCCAGCCTCGTCTACAAAGTGAGTCCAGGACAGCCAAGGCTACACAGAGAAACCCTGTCTCGGGAAAAAAAAAAAAAAGCCAAATCCTGTCCTCGACCTCTGTGGATGGGACGAGGCTGTACTTTCCAGGCCTCCTCATAGTCAGGTGTCTCCACAAAAGGTGGGCTGACAGGCACATGGGGGGTTGGGGGAGTGGGGGGGTGTCTCTCTTCTGCTGGCCCTGTTCAACTCTGTATAAGGCACATACCCACCACTTGTTCCAAGCCATGGAGGGTAGAGCAAAAGATTCCAGGGACACCTGGAATCCTGCCGAAATCCAGGAATACTCTGTAGGGAATCTTCTGTGGTTTTGGTAACCATGCTACTTGGTCCCATGGCTTCCTTAACAGGTTTGCAATAGAAGCACCTTTTTTATTAAGCTTAGAGATACTGGAGCTGCTTGTTATGCAGCAGCAACTTCCTCGCTGACTGATACATTAGGCTCAACTCCACCTAGCACTGTTTAACTTTCATCCATAGCACTTCATGGGGGCTACAGCACGTGCAAGAGACAAAGGGAGAAACTGGGGCTCAGGAGACCATGGTGTGGGGGACAGAGACAACACTGAGCAAACTTAGGGCTCTGCTAAGAACACTTACTCTTTGCTCTTGCTCCTTGCTTTTATGGGACCTACGTCCTAGTGAGGGGCATAACACAAGGAAATTAGTGTGCAATGGCTGTTGTAGGAGATGGCCCCATGTGTAAAGTACTGGTTACGTAACAAGCACAGGGACCTAAATCTGATCCCCAGATTTTATGCCAAAAACACTGTGCATGTTGGCACACTAATCCTCCTGCAGGGGAGGCAGAGATAAGTGGATCCCTGGGGGGAAATCACTGACCCCCCCACACAACCGAGTTACCTTGGTAGGTTCCAAGCCAGTGAAGGGCCCTGTCTCAAGAGTAAATTCAAGGCACCCAATGACGACAAAGGGTGCCTAAGGTTGTCCTCAAGCCTACACATGTGGTATGTGTGCACACTAACACACACAGAGAAAAGAATGACGTGGAAGTGGGAACATCAGGAACTGGGGAGACAGACCTCGGTGAAGAGAGAAGCAGCCACAGGGATATCAGGTATCGGGCCTCAGAAACGCATGTCGGGTAAGGAGAACCCGGAAGTGCAAAGGTCCTGAGGCAGAGCCCGGGGGAGCTTGGTTGACACCAATGGCTTGAGTGTATGCTGCCAGTCTGCCCCTCCCTGTGTGCAGCAGGGAGTCTGGCAGCTTTCCATCCATCCAGTTCCTCCGCGCCCCCCCCCCCCCCCGTCACAGTCCCTGGGGGGAGGGGCAGGGAGGCCAGGCCACTGCAGTGGGAACTAGAGGTCTCAGGATGGGAACAGCAGACCCAGGAGGGCAGAGGGTAGGTGACAGGAGACACGGCCCACCCCCTACTCCTGCACTGCACTCCAAGGAAAGAGTCTCCTGAGACCCGACAGTGAGAGAAGCCCAAGCCAGAAAGAGCAGAGGCCATTTGTTCCTGTGAAGCCTTTATCTATGGCAACAGTGAGGAGGAAGAATTCTAGAGTTGTTGTTAACCCCTGAGCCAGCACTGCCCCAGCCCCCACATACAATGTCTTTTGTATACATACAGATATCTTTTGAAAGCTTATCCATAAATAAAGTCAAGCCTGGGCCAAGACATAAGCTCAGAGATAGAGCATTCACTTAATACCTGTGAGGAAGGCCTGGTGCACCCCACCCCCACCCCCGGGATCATGTGCACACACACATACACATGTGCATGCACACACACACAGGGTCATTCACACAAGTGATGCTATAAGGTCTTTTGGCCACAGTAGAAAATTTCATCTGGGGTGGAGATAGAAAAAAATAATTAAGAGCTAGGCGTGGTGGCGCACACCTTTAATCACAGCACTTGGGAGGCAGAGGCAGGCGGATCGCTGTGAGTTCGAGGCCAGCCTGGTCTATAAAGTGAGTCCAGGACAGCCAAGGCCACACAGAGAAACCCTGTCTCGAAAAACCAAAAAAAAAAAAAAAAAAAAAAAAAAAAAAGCAAATTTTATCTGTTCTAAGTGACCTCACCTTTACCCTGTGACCCACAATCTCCATTCTGGTAGAATCCCTTGAGAAACATATTCCTGTGCTTAGAAAAAAACAGGTAGACCAAATCAAACCTGGTGGCAGTGGCAGTGGCTAGGGAGGCAGCGCACACCTTTAATCCCAACACTTGGGAAGCAGAAGCAGAGGCAGGCCAATCTCTGTGAGTTCAAGACCAGCCATGGCTACACAGAGAACAAACAAACAAAAACAAACAAACAAGAAAAGCAGGCTGAGAAGGGAGCTAGAGAAGGGACACCCATATACAGGTACTCCTCGAATGCCTATCCACATGGACCCAAGGACAGAAAAGCCTGGTGGTCATTTGCCAGGGCATCCTATAGAGCAAGGAAAAAGAACAGCCATAGCGATGTGGATGAAACCAGACACAGAGGCATTCGGCTCAGTTGGTTCTGTTGGCTTAAAGTCTCAAGTCAGGTACAACCGAGCCCAGAGAGAAATGGGCATCAAGAGGCCGTTTAGAGCCAGTGACTAAGGAGGATTCCGGGTGAAGGCTGGGGCTGGGCTGGTAAAACTCCTTGAAGTAGGAGTGACTACACCGATGTGACACACCTGTATATCGGTACCAAGGCAGAGGAAGGATCGCAAGTTCAACACCAGCTTGGGCTACAAGGTGAGTTCAAGGCCAGCCCTGGCTGCCTTGTGAGTGAGAGTCTATCTCAAGAAAAGAGAATAGTGCTGGGCATGGTGGCGCACGCCTTTAATCCCAGCACTCAGGAGGCAGAAGCAGGCGGATCGCTGTGAGTTCGAGGCCAGCCTGGTCTATAAAGCGAGTCCAGGACAGCCAAGGCTACACAGAGAAACCCTGACAAGAAGAAGAAGAAGAAGAAGAAGAAGAAGAAGAAGAAGAAGAAGAAGAAGAAGAAGAAGAAGAAGAAGAAGAAGAAGAAGAAGAAGAAGAGGAAGAAGAAGAAGAAGAAGAACAACAACAACAACAACAACAACAAAAACTGGGAGTAGGTAAGATGGCTCAAGAGGTAAAGGTGCTTGTTGACAACCTGAGTTTGGTCCCCAAAACCCATATGGTGGAAGGAGAAGCTTGCTCTCTGACATCCACACGTGCACTGTGGCAGGGACACACACACACACACACACACACACACACACACACACACACACACACACACACAAAATTCTTCTTAGGGAAGCCCGTGCACTTTTCTGAATGCACGCTGGATGTCAACAGAAAGCTTTCAAAAGGGTAGCACCTTGAAAAGAAACATTGGCTCTCCAGAAGCCACTGTGTGTGGGTTTGAGAGGATGATGAAGGTGTCTGACGCACTGGGGAAGCTGAAGCCAACTCTACCATCATTGGCACACCCAAGGTGGGGCCTGGAGTTGGGGAAACTGAGCCCAGCTGATGCTTATGTACAGATGGAGGATCTGGGACAGATGCTGTCTTTGAGGACCGTTCAAGAAGGTTCCGTTCAGGTCCTGACAAAGCACGTGTGTCCTCAGTCACTGGGTGGTCTCTGACAACCCTTCCTTGAAAGCTTTAATAGGCCCAGGAAACATCTCAGCAAATACTGGCATGCCATGTATGTGTACCACCCTTCTGTCCTCCACTCACTAAATGATCCCAGCACTGTCGTCCGCTGATTCCAAATCTAGCCTTTAATTCCTTGCAACCATATCAAAGGTAGTTACACCTGCTTGCTGACAAAAGGCCAGAGGCTTCTGTAGGTAGCGGCAGCTGCGTAGTGAACTCCCAGAAACCACCTCTCACAACCTGCTTCCTCCCACAGCTGCTACTCTGAACCCAGGCTCTCCCTCCCTCCACCAATACCAGAGTCTCAGGACATATGGCACCTCACAAGGGCACACTTGGGTGGTCCAGAAGTGACACCACATGAGAGTACAAACCACCATAGGATTGTCCAGAGCGGCCTGCCCTGCCCTGCCCTGCCCTGCCCAGTCAGTGGTCCTCAACTTTCCTAATGCCTCGATCCTTTAACACAGTTCCTCATGTTGCGGTGACAACCCTCCCCCCCCCCCCCCGCAACCATAAATTATTGTGTTCCTACTGCATAACTTTAACTTGGCTACTGTTGTGTGTCGTAATTTTTTGTTTTGTTTTGTTTGTTGAGACAGGGTCTCTCTCTCTGTGTAGCCTTGGCTGTCCTGGACTCGCTTTGTAGACCAGGCTGGCCTTGAATTCACAGCGATCCACCTGCCTCTGCCTATCGATGAGAACCGCTATTTTGTTTGGTTTTGGTATCAGTGGTGGGATATAGTGAGGGGGAACCATATCAGAGTGTTCTGGCAAACTCTAAGACGGAGCAGGCTCCACCCTCTCTCTGATTACATTTTGTATAACTAATCATAAGTTAATTAGAGCCATGGCTTGTCCTAGCTAGGAGCATCCCTTCTTGCCTAAAAGTGAGCATCTCAATGTCCCCAGGGCACTATACCTCTGTGCAGTTTCTAAGGTGCTCTCTATGGAGGACTAGCCCAATTCTGGTTCAGTGGGGGTGCAAATCAGGCCCTAGATACAGGAGCCATCAGTCCAGATACTGGAGCACCCTTCTGGCCCAGGTTGCCATAGTGATAGTTTGTCTAAGAGCCAGTCGCCCCAGCTCTCCTCCCCCTGAAGAGATGAAGCATCAGCCACAGTTGTACCCTTTACCCCCCATTCCAACCCCACCGTGAGAGTGTGTGAGCACCCAGATCCAGCCTTTCCTGAAACTGTCCCCTGACTGAAGGCTTACTGGGATGGGTTTTCTTTCCCTGTCCAAAAGGCTGGTGACGAGTACAGATTACTAAAATAAGTCTCAACGGCTTCACAAATGGAAGTTACCTAAAAAGCTGTGTGTAGGAATGACTTGGCCAGACAGGGTGGGTGCAGAGAACACGGCCATCTCACCAAGGGTTAGGTGACAGTTCCTGCAGCAAGGACAATGGAGAAACTTCCAGAGGCCTGGGTCCTCAGCAGCCATCTGGGCCACCAGGGTGGTCTCTCAGGGAGACAGGAAACTGACAGAGTTGCCAGACGGCTGGTCTGGAGCCTTCTGTAGATCTCATGACAATCTGATTTTCTTCTATGAGCCATCTGGCCGTGCCCTGTTCCTGCCCTCAGCCACCCCACCCCCACCCTGCTGGCCTTCCAGAATGCACACTGTTTCCCCTTTTGTAAGTAGAGGGGGCTAGGAATGTGGCTTAGCTGGTAGACTGCTGGCCTCTATGTATGCAGCATTGGCCTCCATGCCCACCCTAAGCTGGGCACGGAGCTACACAGCTATAATCTAAACCCTTGGGCAACAGAAGCCAGAGGAGTTGCAGGCCAAGGTCATCCTTGCCTACAGAATGAGTTGAGGGACAGCCTGGGCTACAAGGGATCCTACCTCCAAAAAAAATTTTTTTAAGATTTCTTTATTTTTATTTATTGTATATGAGTGCTTTATCTGCTGAAGAAGGCATCAGCTCACACTATAGATGATTGTGAGCCACCATGCGGTTGCTGGGAATTGAACTCAGGACCTGTGGAAGAGCAGGTGGCACTCTTAACCACGGAGCCAGCTCTTGCAGAGGACCTGTGTTTGGCTGCCAGCACCCATATGGTAGCTCACAAACACCCATACCTTCAATTCCGAGGAATTCTTTTTTTTTTTTTTTTTTTTTTTTTGGTTTTTTGAGACAGGGTCTCTCTCTGTGTGGCCTTGGCTTCCTAGACTCACTTTGTAGACCAGGCTGGCCTCGAACTGAGAACGATCCGCCTGCCTCTGCTTCCCAAGTGCTGGGATTAAAAGCTTGCGCCACCACCGCCTGGCAATTCTGAGGAATTCTAAGGACACCAGGCACGCATGTGGTGCACACACATACATACAGGCGGAATATGCACATAAAATAAAACAAATAAAAGATAGAATTGAGTCCTGACCCGTTTCAGGCTCCACTGTGTCTTAGTAAAGTCTCTCCTGGGTTCAATCCTCCTTCAGAACAGACTTCTCCTGGGACAGAAAGCACATTTGTCCTCAGAGCAAAGGCTTAGCCTGGCACTGCTCCCGACATCGGAGCACACAGCCTCCTTACTCCCCACACAGGCCTGCCTGCCAGCTCACTGCACTCTTGGTTTCTCATATTCTTTTTCAGTTCACCTGGGAGCTGTCTGCTTCCTTAAAGCAACATGCGCAGGAGATCAAACACCCCACAGATCCCAAGGCCTACCTTCCCGATTGATTCCCCAGCCCTGGTTTCCTGTCCCTAGCGGCAGGCACAGGTTGGCTCGCTTTTGCTGGGACGTGCTGGGCATATCACAGGGTAGGTGTGCACAGGAGGTGCATTTCTGACACTGATCTAGAGCAGCTGTGTTTGTCTGAGGCTGGGTGAGTTTATTAAGTGCATAGCAAGCAAAAATAAAGAGCAAATATCTAGCAGCAGATAGAAGACACAGACAGAAAACCCTCAGAGGCTGGAGAGGTAGCTCAGTGGTTAACAACATGGGCTACTTTTTCTCTTTTTCTTTTCTTTCTTTCTTTTTTTTTTTTTTTTTTTTTTTTTGGTAATCCTGGCTGTCCTGGACTCCCTTTGTAGACTAGGCTGCCCTCGAACTCACAGCAATCCGCCTGTCTCTGCCTGTCCAAGTGCTGAGATTAAAGGCATGCACCACCACGCTGTGAGTTCGAGGCCAGCCTGGTCTACAAAGCGAGTCCAGGACAGCCAAGACTATACAGAGAAACCCTGTCATGAAAAAAACCCAAAAATGAAAAAGAAAAAGAAAGATGTGTGCCACCGCAATTCATCACGACCTATAACTCCAGTATTAGGGGATCCAATGCCCTCTTCTGGCTTCCCTGACCACCAGTCAACACATCCGGTACCCAGACAAAACACTTATATACATAAAAGAAAAAAATAATGATTAAAAAAATATCCATTGGTGTTTGCCTGCATGTACGTCTGTATGAGGGTGACAGGTCTTGGAGTTTCAGACAGTTGTAAGCTGCCGTGTTGGTGCTGGGAATTGAACCCTGGTCCTCTGGAAGAGAAGTCAGTGTTCTTAACCTCTGAGCCATCTCTCCAGCCCCCAAATAATGATTAAAAATAAATAAATAATATATCATCAAATCAAAGCATTCACTGCTATCCAGCAGAAACCATTTGGGGAAGTTGAGGCATCAGCTGGAGTTCCCATCTAGTCTTTCTCTCCAAAGCTGACCTCCTGCCTTCTCTCCCTGTTATAGGCTACAGGCATTATTTTCATGCCATGGGATAAGAAATAACTCCTATTGGAAATGATTCGCTGCTTCACCGATCTCCAGAACATGGTGTCTTTATTTATTTGTTTTTTTGAGACAAGGTTTTTCTGTGTAATATCCCTGGCTGTCTTGGAACTCTCTTTGTAGATCAGGCTGGCCTTGAATTCACAGAGAACCGCCTGCCTCTGCCTCCCATGTGCTGAGATTACAGGCTCCATTACTGAGCCAGGGAGCCAACCTGACCCATGGCAGAGGGTTGACAGAGATGGGCGTAGGCATTTCTCCGGAACTCCAAGTTCAACAAGCTTAAACAACGTACAACAATGTTTGTTGGCTGACTGCCCAAACAGAAACACGTGAATCGAAAGATTTTACCAGGAGCTGTGATGACACACACCTGTCACCCCAGCACTCAGGAGGCTGAAGAGGGAGGACCAGGAGTTCAGCACCAGCCTGGGCTATGTTAGACCCCAGATCAAAAATAAAACACACACAGAGACGAGACAGAGACAGAGACAGAGACAGACAGCACACTTGGGACAATTAGCACATTCTCTGCCACCACCACATCCTTCCTGAATGTGTTGGTGACCCCAAGGAGTGCCTGTGAGATGATCATCTTCCTGCCACCCCTCCATAGGCTATGCCCATAAAAGTCTACCACAGGAAGTTGTTCCCGGCAGTCCATT
This sequence comes from Acomys russatus, assembly GCF_903995435.1. Classification (NCBI taxonomy): domain Eukaryota; kingdom Metazoa; phylum Chordata; class Mammalia; order Rodentia; family Muridae; genus Acomys; species Acomys russatus. The sequence goes on along the minus strand of NC_067155.1, from coordinate 51,284,970 downwards.
TTATTACAATCTGTGCTTCTCTTTATTACATAATGTGTGTGTGTGTGTGTGTGTGTGTGTGTGTGTGTGTGTGTGTGTGTGTGTGTGAGAGAGAGAGAGAGAGAGAGAGAGAGAGAGAGAGAGAGAGAGAGAGAGAGATATTTGTAAGCTGCCTGACACAGGTGCCCAGAATGGAACTCCGGAAGAGAACAAATACCCTTTAACCGCTGGGCCACCTCTCCTGGCCCTGCTTTGATGTTCTTTGTTCTGTTTTTGTCTTAGATGTGGCCTCCTGAGTGTGGCAGCTGAGGGAACAGGATCAGAGCCATTCTCCTTAACGCTCTCCCACTGCCACCCTGCCACTGGGTTGGCTTTTTGTACACAGCCCGTTTGTCAGGTCCCACTGTGCCCCCTGCACACTATGTGCAGGACTGAGTAAGGTTCTGTTCCAGGTTCACACATGGGGTTCCTGGCAGTTTCATGGGGGGGGAGGGAGACCCAGGGATTGGCCTTCACACAAGGCCCTCTTGCCCGAAGCCCCTAGAGAAGCTGTGCCCAGAAGCTGCCCTGCAAAGGAGCTACCACTCTGACACCACGGAGTGAGTCCTGCCTCTTAGATTTTCGTACAAAAATAAAAACCTCTGGGCTATAAGGAATGCTGTGACAGGACCAGAGGGTGGGCTTTGGGGCACAGAGGTCTGAGGAAGTGTGGGTAAACTTCTAGGGATCCAGCTGTGGAGATTCACATGGGTCAACTTAGCATTTGAGGAGCTGAGGCAGGGGGATTGCTCAGTTTGTAGCTGGGTGCGGTGATGCATGCCTGTAATCCCAGCACTCTGGGAGGGAGAGGCAGGCAGATCAGTGTGAGTTCGAGGCCAGCCTGGTCTACAAAGCGAGTCCAGGACCAGCCTGGGCTACACAGTGAGCTCCTGTCACCAAAACCAAAACAAAGGGGGCTGGAAAGAGGGCTCAGTGATGAAACAAGCTTACTGCTCTAACTGAAGACCAGAGTTCAGTTCCCAGCACCCATGTCAGGCTGCTCACAACTACTCCAGAGGATGTGACGCCCTCTTCTGACCTCCCGTGGGCGCCCCCACAAGCACAAAACCACACATGCACATGGAAGGATCAGTATTAACTAATGAAAGGGGTAAGAATGCGGCCCAGTTGGTAAAATGCTTACCTAGCAGGTCCAAAGCCTTGGGATCCACCCCAGGGCCTTTGCACATACTATCCCTTCTGCCTGGGGACCACCCCCCAAAATCTGTACGGCCCTGATGGGTGTTCTTCCTTCTTCATATCATGGCTCAGAGAGGCCATTCCTGGGCCATCATCTCAATAGCTAAGCCATCATGGCTCCAAGCTTTTCCCTCAGGCTCTCTGGAGCCAATCTAGCCAATCAATCTACAGAGGGATTGGCAAGAGGCACCGGGCAGGTGAGGATGCACAGGGCAGTTCACCCCAGTTCACTCTGTAGTTGGGAGTCCCAGTGTTGGTCACCTGCAGTGAGGGTGTGGAGCACCCCCAAAGCCTTGTCTTCAGTTCATACTGTAAATCTGCAAGCCGAGAACAGAGCCCAGGACCTCACACACTCCTGGCAGGAGTTCTGTCACTGAGCCACTCCCATCCCCAACCGTTATTTCCAAACACATGGTGATACAGGTGTTACCTTAAAAAGCCTCAAGTGACTTGGTCTTTGATGTACAGATCATGGATGGATCCTTTAAAATTATGTCTCTTTGGGGGTCAGAGAGATGCTGATGGCCCTTGCAGAGGACCCAGATTTGAGTCCCAGCAACCATGTTAGGCTGCTCACAGCCACTTGTAACTCCAGTTCAGGGATTCTGATGGCCTCTTCTGGCCTCCTTGGGCACAGGCTTATGTGTGGTACACATAAACTGAAAAGCACTTTTAAGGCCGGGCGTGGCGGCGCACGCCTCTAATCCCAGCCCTCAGGGGGCAGAGGCAGGCGGATCGCTGTGAGTTCGAGGCCAGCCTGGTCTATACAGTGAGTTCCAGGGCAGCCAGGACTACAAAGTGAGACCCTATCTCACAAAACAACTAAGAATGATAATTTTTAAGAGGGTGTCCATTTTAGTTAATTTAGAGACAGGGTTCGCCTGTGCTAGGGTAGTCTCAAATTCACACCTCAACTGAGAGTGACTTTGAGCCTCCATTCCTTCTACCGCACCAAAACAAGATTTGTTATTTTATTTTTATTATTTTTAAATTGTGTGTATATCTGTGCGTGGGTATGGATTCCACATGAACGCACGTCCTGTGGAGGCCAGGTCCCCTGGAGTCGGAGCTACAGGTGGCTTCGATCTGGGTGTGGTGCTGGGAATTGAACTTGGGTCCTCTGGAAGAGCAACTTGCCCCCCCCCCTTTTTTTAACTGTGTGTGTGTGTAACATTTGTGTTTTACAAGTACAACTTGTGGTGTTGTACACAGGTACCCTGTACAGTGCACAGTCCCAGCCTGTTGACACCTTAGTCCCCGTTCACAGGGCTTTCACAGCAAATGACATGACCACTTATTCTGGTTCCCCTAGATTTCTCAATCCCTGGGAGTCCGTTGCTAATTTAGCCCCCAAAATGCCTTAGGTAATTCTTCACTGTGGCCTTCCTTATTTCTGGTGACTCTCTGTTGCGGCGGGGGAGGGTCTGGGGGGGAACACATTCTGGTAAGATCAAAATTAAAGTCGCTGAGGTTGTGTGCTTGTGTGTGCATGTGCAGGTGAGTGCATGTGTGTGTGCATGCATGCATGCATGTGTGCATGTGTATATGTGGCCCTCTGAAGCCAGAATGTATCCAGAAAGGCCACTTAAGCTGGGCCAACTCCCCCTGCTGTAGAGCAGAGCAACTCACTCCCGCAAGGCAAGGGCAAGGGCAAGGGCAGTTGGCTGTGCCTCATGCCAGTTGGTGCCACCTCCATGCCATATGTGCATGGGACTGAGCCTGCTGAGCCTGCCTGAACCCTGAAGATAAGGCTCACTGGGACCCCTGGAGTGTCTCTGCCCCTCCCTGGCTGCCATTTTCTTCCTGCTCACTCTCCCGTATCTTCAGTCACAGCCTGGAACTCTTCCCTTAGGTAGGTAGCCTAGGTGTCTGGGTGGCCTAAGGTCTTCCGCAAGGGACACTGTCCACTTGAACCAGGATGAGGTCTGGCAGGTGACAGTGCATGAGGTATGTGTGGGCTGTCTTGGGGACCCTTCTTCCTCCTAGGAAACTCCGCAATGGGACATGAGCACACATTTGGTGGTCAAGCCCCAGTTGGGTTCCCCATCAGCACTGTGTCTGGCTCTCAGGAGTCCAGCCGGTCACTCGGCCAGGTTCCTGCCTTCACATTCTTCAGACATTCAGATCGCATTCAGACAGCTAGGGCAGCTGTATGCAGGGCCGAGGATTCATGCAAGCTGACCCCTGTGAGCCCTACAATCTTGTGACATCGGCCTGTTACAGTCCCCATTTGACAGACGCAGAAATGGAGGCACAGGGTCAGCAGAGAACCTGTCTCAGGGCCCCAAGATAGGGCGATATTGATTTGCTTAGTCCCCTGGCTTGATACTCACAGACCAAAAGCTTTTCTTTTATTTTTCTGTTTTTCAAGACAGAGTTTCTTTGTGTAGCCTTGGCTATCCTGGACTCACTTTGTAGATCAGGCTGGCCTTGAGTTCACAGTGATCCACCTGTCTCTGCCTCCCGAGTGCTGGCATTAAAGATGTGCGCCACCACTGCCCAGCATCCAAAAGCTTTTCTGTGCTTACTGGAAAACAGGAGGTTTGACTTTTGAAATGTTCCCTGCGCTGAAGCCACCACAGGGTGGTGGTTCGATACCCTGTCACCAGTTTTTGGGGGGAGTTGTTTGGTCTTTTTTTGAGACAAGGTTTCTCTGTGTAGCCTTGGCTGTCCTGGAACTCAGGACACTCTGTAGACTAGGCTGGCCTCGAACTCAGAGATCCACCTGCCACTGCCTCCCAAGTGCTGGGATTAAAGGCGTGCACCACCTCCGCCTGGCTTGTCATCTAGTTCTCATAGCTGACAACTGGAGCGTGTCCCATCAGGGGCAAGAACACCTTCCAGAATACTTTCATTTCTTCCCTTTGCTATTCAAAGACCTGGAGGGGGTCACTGACCTCCAGGACTCAGAAGGCCAGCCACATATACATCCGCCTTTCAACTACCTGAATACACTTGCGCAAGTCCTGCCCCAGGGCCTTTGCACACACCTGCTTCCCTGCTGCTTGGCTTGTCCGCAGGGCTTCTCCAGGTATCTCTAGAGAATCTTCTCCAGGACACCTGAGGCTATCCATGGTCCTCACCTCACCCCTCACCAAGATTTCCTGGCTCCGCAGCAAAGTTCCCAGTCCCTCCCTTTGATCTCTGCAACAAGGAGCTTGCCTCTGGACTGGGATCTCACCTTGGTGGCATTTGGTTGAAGCTTGGCAAATGTTGGTTGAGGGAATAGATGACTCCTAATGCAAAACTGAAAGGCAGGTTTCAGATAGGCGAATTTAAAATAACAGAACTGAGGTTATGTAGCAGCTCACACACGCAGCACCTAGGAGGAATCCATGTCAACTTGATCTCCTCCAACCCAGAATACCCCAGGGATGGCTCTAGAGGGGACCCCCTCATGCTGCCCCCCATCCTTTCCCCCCTCCCAGCCCCCGCTCAGCTGGCCCCTCCTCAGGAGCAGCTAGGTGGCTGGCAGCTGCATCCCCTGAGGCTCAGAGCCAGACTCTGGCGGCAGGATTAATCTGGCATTGGACTGAGTTGGCTCCGGTCCCAGTGAGGTGGTGACTGTCACTCTGATAGAATAGGGTTCCTCTCGCCATGGCAACTGGGACGTCATTGGAGAAGTGTCTGAGCACAAAAGGGGGAGTCAGGAGACACCCACAGGCTTCGGCAGGAACGTGGTGTCACGTCCTCAGTCTGCTTGGGGACAGCTGCAGGGAGGCGCCTGTGTTGTTTTCCCTTGGCAAGAGCAGGGCTGGTGCGGGGGCACCAGAGCCCACAGGTGCCCAGCCTCCTCTCAGACCTTCTGAAGTGAGCCTCAATGAGGGGACAAGAGATGAAAGGAAAGGCTGCTGGGTATGCCTTTAATCCCAGTACTCAGGAGGCAGAGGCAGGTGGATCATTGTGAGTTCGAGGCCAGCCTGGACTACAAAGCGGGTCCAGGACAGCCAGAGCTACACAGAGAACCCCCCCCCCCAAAAAGAGGCAAGTCATTCAGGACCTAGGGGTGGGAGCCACTGAGCTCACATCTCTGAGTTCTTACGGGCAGGTCATGGTGGCCTCTTAAGTGCCAGGAGTCCTCCTTTGTACCTGTGGTTCTTTTGTCTGTTGCTATCAAGACAGGGTCACACGTAGCCCAGGTTAGCCTTGAACTCACTATGCAGCCAAGGATGACCTTGAACTGATCTTCCTGCATCCACCTCCCAAGTGCTGGGATCAAAGGAGGCCAATACCTCTGTGCCCAGCTCCTCACCTTCTTCGGTAAGTGACTCAAAAGTTCTTAGTTTCACAAATCACTAGAACATTCTCTCTACTCAGCAGGGAAATGACATTTCTCTCAGGCTACCGTGTTGCCAGCTCCCCAGCCCCTGAGAATCGCTATTGTGTCTTCTAGTGGATCTGCCAGGTCAGGGCACACGGCCTTCTGTGTTTGTCTGACACCTGGCACAAGGCCTTTGAGGCTTAGTGGTGGTCTGGCATTCTCCTGTTGTTGGACACTGGGTAACAGCTTTGGGTTTTGTTTTGTTTTGTTTTTTTGAGACAGGGTTTCTCTGTGTAGCCTTGGCTGTCCTGGAACTCATTCTGTAGACCAGACTGGCCTCGAACTCACAGTGATCTGCCTGCCTTTGAATCCCAAGTGCTGGGATTAGAAGCGTGCATCACCACCACCCCCTGAACATCTTTGTTGTTTTTTCGAGACTGGGTTTCGCTGTGTGTATCCCTGGCTGTCCTGGACTCGCTTTGTAGACCATGCTGTCTTCAAACTTGCAGTGACCTGCCTGCCTCTGGCTCCTGAGTGCTGGGATTAAAGGCACGTGCCACCATGCCCAGCTGAACATCTGTTTTTTGACTTGAACGTATTTGTGTGAATTTCTGTGTGTATGATTCACATATGTTTGTGCACTCATACACGGAGGACAGGGAGCATCCTTGCAAGGTGTTCCTCAGGAGATGTCCACACTGCTTGTTTGTTGGTTTGAGACAGGGTCTCTCAATGGCCCAGAGCTCACAGGCTGACCAGGAAGCTCCAGCATCCTAGATGGCAGGCTAGGGTAGTGGTTAGTTCTGCAGTGCTGGAGGTGCATAGGTCATGATTCTCCTGGGAAGTGGCATTTTGCTGGACCCTCAAGGGCAGCACTTGGCAGAGGCATCCATGAGCCACCTGCATCCCCCAAGCCCCAAAGGGGGAGGAGGCACAGGCTTTCTGGAAAGAGAGTACAAAGTATCTTGGCCCCTAGCAGATGACAGTTCCATAGTCTGCTCAGAAATGTGTCATCTTCCTTTCAACTTTGACCTTCCTCCTTGAGGGTGGCTCATGTTCCTGGCCTCATTGCATTGGGTGGTCTACTCTGTAGACCAGGCTGGCCTCCAACTCACAGAGATCCAACTGCCTCTGCTTCCCTAGTGCTGGATTACAGATGTGTGCCATCACTGCCCAGCTCCTGCCCAGCTTTTTAAATTTTTTGTGTTGAGTGTTTTGCCTGCCTGTACATGCAGCATATGCATGCAATACCCATGAAGCCCAGAAGGGGGCACAAGATCCCCTGGAACTGGAGTTACAGAGAGCTGAGACAGCCATGTTGGTGCTAAGAACAAAACCTGGATCCTCTGTAAGAGCAACAAGTGTTCTCAACTGCTGAACCACCTTGCCACGCCCCTATTTTTAGTATTTTGGGGTTTTTTTTTTGTTTGTTTGTTTTAAATATTTATTATGTACACAGTGCTCTGCCCGCATGTACACCTGAAGGCCAGAAGAGGGCATCAGATGACATTATAGATGGTTGTGAGCCACCATGTGGTTGCTGGGAATTGAACTCAGGACCTCTGGAAGAGCAGCCTGTGCTCTTAACCTCTAAGCTATCTTTCCAGCCAGTATTTTTTGTTTTTATTTTTTATTTTTATTTTTTTTTATATTTATTTATTTATTATGTATACAGTATTATGCCTGCATATACACCTGCACGCCAGAAGAGGGCACCAGATCTCATTGTGGATGGTTGTGAGCCACCATGTGGTTGCTGGGAATTGAACTCATGACCTCTGGAAGAACAGTCAGTGCTCTTAACCGCTGAGCCATCTCTCCAGCCCTATTTTTTGTTTTTAATATTTTGAGAGAGTGTTTCTCTGTGTAGCCCAGGCTGTCATGAAACGTGCTTTGTAGAAAAGGCTGGCCTTGAACTCATAGAAAGCCACCTGCCTCTGCCTCCCAGAGTGCTGGAATTACAGGCATGGGCCAGTGTGCCTGGCTTATTTTTGGTATTTTGTAACAGGGGTATTACTATGTCACCCAGGCTGACCTCTAACTTGCAATCCTCCTGCCTCAGCCTCCTGAGTATGGAGATCACAGATGTACATCAACACACTCAGCAACATAATGGTTCGTTTTTGTTTTTGTTTTTGTTTGGTTTTTGGAGACAGGGTTTCTCTTTGTGTAGCCTTGGCTGTCTTGGACTTGCTTTGTAGACCAGGCTGGCCTCGAACTCACAGCGATCCACCTGCCTCTGCCTCCCGAGTGCTGGGATTAAAGGCGTGCGCTACCACGCCCGGCTAACGTAATGTTTTATAGATTTCCTTCTTATTCTTTCTCACGGATGCACTCCATTCTTTTTCATGGGTGAATAGTATTCCATGGTGTTGTTACCCAGCAGTGTGTTTATTTGGCCATGTGCTTATAATCAAAGTGTAAGCATTCAGAGTTGTGGTATGTTCTGTCACATTCCAATCATACTGCATTACTGGACACCATTTTTTAAAAACCAAAACCCTTTAACCCTTGACTTCCCTTAACTCCAGCCACCCATTCCCCAGGGAGGAAGGATGGACAGAGAAATAGCCAGAAATTAACTCCATTTTCAAAGCCAGCAGAGAAGAAGTTAGATGATACAGCTGATTGTGGGCCTGGCCCCCCACAATAGTCCTTTCTCTTTTCACCAGCCGCAGCCCCTGAAGCCTTGTGAGGCCAGAAGCCAGCAGAGCAGCTGGAGGTCTCCGTGACCACAAGGAATGGAGACTCTCCCCTTGGTGCTGCCTGCCCCTTGACTGCCACGTGGGGCAGAGACTGGTGTGACATCAGTTTCTGAACTCCAAGCACCTGGGGCTGGCAGGATGGCTCAGTGGGTAAAGGCACTTGCAGCTAAGCCTGATGAGCCGAGTTTGATCCCCGGGACCTACACAACAAGAGAACAGACTCTGACTTTCGTATGAATGCCGTGGTACATGGCACGCACACATGCACACGCACACACGCATATATGCACACACATACATGCATACACACATACACTACACACAAATAAAACTTGAGTACCAAACCCAGCTGCTCCGGGACCAGATGACAAGGGTAACCTGTGGGTGGCACAGGGGCAGTGGGGACTGTGGCACGTTGGACAACCCAATCCTGGACGTTCTCTTCCATCTTTTACTATACTTTGGAAACATCCGTCCTACAGGGTCCCACATCCAATGAGACCAGAAACCCTAACTCTTCCGGATGTGGGTTTGGCTGTGAAATGTCCTCCCAACAGACTGCAGCCACGTACTCAAGCTCAGCTGGCAGCACCTTCGGCCCATGACCTGTGGGTGAGTCACCAGCCAGTTCCTTCTGCCCATCAGCTTCCCAGCCCTGGATCAGCCAGCCTGGGGAGGGGGGCAGCCTAAAAGTCAGAGACCTCAGGGTGGCCAGGGTGAGGCTGGGGCTTGGGGAACCTTGGGCTGCTGGTGAGGAGGATCCTGGCAGATGGTCTATAGAGGGTGGGCCCTGCTTTCTCACAGGGTCACAGGGATCCCAGATATTTGCTGGTTGAGGGAGGAGGATCACAAGTTCAAGGCCCATTTGGCTACAGAGTGAGTTCAAAGCCAGCCTGAGACTCTGTCTTACAGAAAAAGAACAGAGCCAGGCGTGGTGGCGCACGCCTTTAATCCCAGCACTTGGGAGGCAAAGGCAGGCGGATCGCTGTGAGTTCGAGGCCAGCCTGGTCTAGAGTGTGAGTCTGGGACAGCCAAAGCTACACAGAGAAACCCTGTCTGGGAGAAAAATAAAAAATAAAAACAGAAACCAGAAAAAGGATAAAGAAAGCTGGGGCATGGGCGTGGCTTGGTAAAGTGCCTGCTTAGGTACCACCAGGAAGAGAAGGGGGTGGGGCCAAAGAGGGAGGGGGGGAGAGAGAGAGGGAAGGAGAGAGAGAAGATTGATTTATGGGGAAACTTTCCTTCAATGGTTCTTGGAATCATTAAACTCCCAGCAGCGATAATTACTGCGCCCTTGCGTAAAAATATTCATCTAAAGAGCATAAAATTATAATGACTTACTTGACGGAACTGGAACAAGCAAGCTTAGGAGAACAGGCAGCTGGGGGAGGGGTGCCCACCCACAGCTCCACCCCTTCCCCCCACCCCCCCCCCCAGGGCTGGCTGCCCACCAGGACGCAGCTGGGGACCACAGGAGTTACCTGGCCACGGGTTTAGCCTGCTGAAGTTCTCTTCCCCTTCCCCCCAAAACCCAGCCCAGCATGGGCCAGCCAGGGGCTAGGCCTGCTGCCTGCTGTGTGGCTTCAGGATGGTGACTTGCCCTCTCTGTTTGCGCATTTCCTCATGTATCACATGAAGCAAATGAGGCCGCTAACCCTCAGAGCCCTTCTACAATGTGTTTGTAATTGCCTCTCACAAGTGATTGCCCAGACAACGGCCTCTCGGATGTGAAGAGAGAAATGGATTCCTTTCCCCTAGGCCTGCGGAAGTGTGTGCAGTGCAGGCAAGGCACATTTCCAGTCTGTGCCTGCTCCCCTCTTCTCCAGCCCTGCTCTCTCCACAATCACAAAGGTCCCTCATTTGACAAGGCTCTACAATCCTGTCAGTGGGGTTGAGAGGAAGGCAGGAGCTGGCCATTGCTTGTCATAGCTGAGAGATCTTGCACACATACTCCCGACTTGTGCACACACCCAGACCTATGCACACTCTAGACCTGTGCATATATCCATACCTGTGCATACACTGACCTGTGCACACAGATTCATACGCACATACAGACCCATGCACACACTAAAATGTATAAAAATACACAGACCTAGCTGGGCAGTGGTGGCGCACGCCTTTAATCCTAGCACTTGGGAGGCAGAGGCTGGTGGATCGCTGTGAGTTCAAGGCCAGCCTGGACTACAAAGTGAGTCTAGGCCAGCTAAGGCTACACAGAGAAACCCAGTCTTGAAAAACAAACAAACAAACAAACAAACAAACAATACACAGACCTGTGCACACACCCAGATCTGTGCACATACCCAGGCCTGTGCATATACTCTAGACCTGTGCATACACACAGACCTGTGCACACTTTAGACCTGTGCATATACCCATGCCCGTGCATACACTGACCTATGCACACATGCAGACCTGTGCACACAGATTCATGTACACAAGCAGACCCCTGCACACACTAAAATGTATAAACATACACAGACCTGTGCACACACCCAGACCTGTGCACACTCTAGACCTGTGCATTACCCACACCCATGCAGACACTAACCTGTGCACACACATTGACCTGTGCACCCAGATTCATGTGCACACACCCAGACCTGTGCACACCCTAGACCTGTGCATACACTGACCTGTGCACACACCCAGACCTGTGCACACCCTAGACCTGTGCATATACCCACACCCGTGCATACATTGACCTGTGCACACATGCAGACCTGTGCACACAGATTCATGCACACCTACAGACCCATGCACACACTAAAATGTATAAACACACCCAGACCTGTGCACACACCCAGACCTATGTACACACCTGATTCTCTACAAACACTTATACTATGTACTCCCTAGAGCCAGGGTACACACCTGAGCCTATGCATAGCCCTTCATTTTATGTGTGGAAACTGAGGCCCAGTATGAAAGGGATTGAAATCAAAGACCCCCAATTTGCAGCCTACGGGATTGTCTTTCAGGAAGAGCCACTGTCCCAGAGCGAGCATAGCAGATGTCTATGTCATCAGCAGTAATGGCACCAGCAAGAACCAAGGGAAAAGGAGCATTTCTCTGCAGCTGGCACCCAGCAGCTGGACATGAGGAAGACATCCCACCAGCAAGGCTGCCAGACGCTCCAGAGGCCACCGAGGCTTCTGGTTCTGCCTTGCAGAACTCTCAAAGCACGCTCCGGGGAAAACAAACCCCACAGACCTGCCCTGTGTTCGGTGCCTCTCTCACTTATCACACTCATCGGCACGCCAACTATATGACTGGCACAAATCAATTTGTGGGATTAAAAAGTAAGACCTGTCAGAAACTATTCCTGTCAACCAGAGGTGCATGGCTGAGAGGTAAAGAAACCAGGTCCAAAGAGCAAGCTGGGGGTGGGGTGGCAAGATGTCTCAGCCGGGGAGGCCTGCCTGCCATCAAACCTGACAACCTGAGCCTGAATCCTGGGACCCACATATCTGGAGAGGCCGATGCTCTCACATTGTTCTTTGATGCACATGGGCACATAACAAGCCAATAATGTAATAATGTAAGCAGGTGGTGGTAGCACATGCCTTAGTCCCAGCACTCAAGAGGAAGAGGCTGCTGGGTCTCTGAGTTCGAGGCCAGCCTGGTCTACAGAGCAAGTTCCAGGACAGTCAAGGCTACACAGAGAAACCCTGTCTCAAAAAAACAAAAAAACAAAAAAAAAAAACAAGGGATTTGGGGATATATATCCTAGGCTGGCCTTGAACTCACTATATAGCCAAAGATGACATTGAACCTCTGATCCTTCCACCTCTATTTCTTTCTATTTCCTTTTTAGTTTTTCCAGACAGGGTTCCTCTGTGTAGCCTTGGCTGTCCTGGACTCACTTTGTAGACCAGGTTGGCCTCAAACTCACAACAATTCGCCTGCCTCTGTCTCTAGAGTGCTGGGATTAAAGGCGTGTGCCACCACCTCTATTTCTTTAGTGCTGGTATTACAGGCATGAGCCAACATGCCCCACCCTGGGCCACCCCTGGTGACAACCACCCCGGAAGCCATTATCATTCACCACTGTCACCAATGCCTCTTGCCACCTCACTGACACCCCTATGAGCTGTCGCTGGAGTGCCTCTGGCCCAGACAGGGATGGCTCTGAGATCTAAGGGGACTCACTCACTTGGCCCGGCGCTGGCTAATGGAGACTCTGCAGGCTCTCATAACCACCATTTCTGTGTGCCTCCTTATAGTCAGGAACCATATGCTTTCACCATCTACTAGCTTAGCTAGCTGTCAAGGAAGGATTTGTGATCAGTTATTCTTCAACAAACATTACTGCTCCCCACCTAGTAGGCTCTAAGAGCAGATGGAAAGAAAAAAAAAAATCTCACACCAATTTGTCTCCAGGATCTGGAGGCCACCACAGGACACCTTACAGGATCCCATGTCATCTCGAATGGTGTAGAATCTCCTCTGGGCCTCCAGGAGAATGCAGAGGCTGGGGAGGTACTGTCCTGGTCCTCAAGGCTCTGACAGTTCCACAAGGAAATACCTGGCGAAGCTGTAACCATGGACCCCAACACCAGGTGATCTTGGGGAGAGTTATGTCTGTAGCCTGTGTGCTAAGGACTCACTGTGCAGGCCTGGGCTGCCACATCCCACCTAGGCTAAAGGAAGAGTAGCTCCTGACCAGCTCTGCATGATGACATCCAATGCTGTGAGAAATGTCCCTCCTGCAACTGGTGTCTTTTATGTCTGAGATGTGGGTCCAACAGTTTGCACTGACACTATGGGTCACAGTGAAGACTGCTTGTGTTTGCTCCGGCCCCTGGCCACACTTGTATGGGTTTGACCTCCAGGGCAGACAGGCTAGAGACAAAGAGGAACCAACTGCCTGAGTCCAAACATAATAGACACCCTGTGCCTCTGTGACCGATCCCAAAGAAAACCCCAGACACCAGATCTTAGTTGAGTGTGGCCAGCTGAGGGGTCACTGTACTTATGGTCACCCAGGGTTGCGGGAGAACAGATCAATGCCCTTGGCTCCACAGGGCAGGATATCTGAAGCTGTTTGCTTGGCCTCTTCCCCATGCCCACCCTTGGCTGCTCTAATCTGTCCTGGGAAAGTGCCTGGTGTTCTTCAAGTCACTGACACCAGGTGTGGCCTTGGGAGCCTAGATGCAGTCTGTAGAAGAGGCCTTTATCTTACCAATAAGGAAACCGAGTCTGAGGGACTCAGATGCTGGCCCAGAGCTGCAACTGTCTGACCAGTGTCTGGGTTACGGGAGAATAAGACAACTTGGATCCCTGCCTCACCAGCCCTGCTGCTGCTAACAGAGGTGGGCATGGCAGGGTGTTCACTCACTCTGCCTAATGCATCAAGGTGGTGGCAGATCTGAAGAGAATTTTGCTCTGGTTACAGATTTGTTTTGAGACAGGGTCCTGCTATGTAAGCCAGGCTGGCCCTGCACTTGAAGACTGCCCTCCTGTTTTAGTCTCCCTAGTGATGGGGTGACTGGTAACTGCTATCATACTATGCTTAGAAACTTCAAAATAGGGGCTGGAGAGATGGCTCAGAGGTTAAGAGCACCGGCTGCCCTTCCAGGGGTCCTGAGTTCAATTCCCAGCAACCACATGGTGGCTCACAACCATCTATAATAGACTCTGATGCCCTCTTCTGGCCTGCGGGTGTACATGCAGGCAGAGTACTGTATACATAATAATTAATAGATCTTCATAAAACTTCAAAATAGCTACCTGTGGGCCAGTGAGATGGCTCAGCAGTTAACAGCACTGGTTGCTCTTGCTGAGGACCCTGGTTCCGTTCTCAGCACCTACATGGTGGCTCACAACCACTTGTTAACTCCAGTTCCAGCGGTTCCGATATCCTCTTCCAGCCTCCATTAACTCCGGAAATGGATGGACATCCCATGATGCTGGCCTCTTTACTAGTCCCCATCATGGCTCTCTGATGAGGAGTGGCATCAGAGGGTCTCGGCTTGAGAGTTCACACCCAGGTGGTACCTGAGACCTGCTGTCCCAGTTGGAAGGCTGAGGAGCACCCACTGTCCTGGGGCCGTGGGTCCCTTTGTCCACACAGGGTGTAGCATGTCTGCGCTGCTTCCCCTCTGAGGATGGAGTGTCTCTTTAACATCCTGGGATGAGCAGTGAGCTCAGTCCGCAGCTTGACCCAACCATACCTGCCCATCACCAGCTGCCCCTTTCTTGGTAGCCCAGGAACCTGATATGAACCCTTTTTCTTCTTCTATCTCAAATAGGATGGCTATAGGGATGGCCTTGAGGGTCAAGTGGACAGCTCCACCCACGTCTGCCTGGGACTGTCTCAATCTTGCATCTCTGGAATGTCTTGGGCTGACTAGAGACGGCAGGGTGGTGGCTCGCTCTACTTAGGGTGTTGAACCAGTGACTACATGAGCAGAAAATAGGCACAGAGCCATCACCTAGCTGCAGGGGCAGCTACTTCTGCCCAGCTCCAGCTGCCCTTGGCCCTGGCCTGCTGGGCTACTGCCCAGACCTTCTGGATCTTTCCTTTTCCAAAAGATGCCAAGTACACAGCTATTGCTGTTAAAAACAAAACAAAAAAAAAACAACTTTCATTTAGAAAAATAGATGCAGCTTATTCAAATTTACACAAAGGAAAAAAAAGAGTCAAGGAGCCGAACCTCGTGTGGATAAACAGTCAAGCTTGGCCAGAAAGCTGTCGTTGCCTGCTAGGAGAAAGTGGACACTACAGCACAGGGTGACAGGCGGGGATGGTGGTAGGGGATGGTGACAGCAGGCTCACAGCAAAGCCTGGAGTGGGGAGATATCTGTTCCAAGGGGTTCCCCACCCCAGGGGCCTCTTTCCTCCCTAGCTTGGGAAGGGCCCTCGCTTACCCACTCCCCTCACCCAGGTGGCCGCCAGCCGCCCCCTCACAGTGTGTGGCGTGTTTGTAGAAAGGAAGCCCAACACTGCGCAAACAGGCTGCTCTGCCTCCAGCCCTCACCAGATGGTCCCACGCTTCAGCAGCTGAGACCGCTTTGTGAGGCTCACCCGCCTGGCTGCGTCACAGCCGTTCCTCCCCGCCCCGCCCCCCCCAGCCACCCCCCCCCCAGCCAACCCCCGCAGCCACCCCCCCCCCAGCCACCCCCCCCCCCTTCACGAAGCCTACCCGGTGGAGCCTCTGGGCAAGCTTCCTCCTGCTCCGGGATTCTGCTCCCACTCGGCAGGTTTTTCTTGGCCCACACACAGGAAGGCTTATTCAGCTGGGAACCTTCTGGGATTTCTCACCCCCGCAGCTCCATCCCCCTGTGACCTGAGCTCCACGAGCTGGCTCAGTTATTGCTAATTGTTCTCAGACAGATGGCTTGGCCCAGACTCTTAATTCCCCAGGCTAGGGGCCCTGACCTTGACTGTGGGCATCCTTGAAGAGACTGTTTCCGTCTATGCTTGGAGAATAGAGGCAGGGGCTCTCGGAAGAGTTTGGAAATAAAGGCATCAACGCTGGAGCCCCAAAGAGACGAAACTGGGAGAATCGTGGCTCCTCCTCCATGAAGCCCTCTGGGATTGCAGGTCTTCCTGACTCGAGTGAATGGAGCCTCCCCCTTTTTATTTTTATTTTTTTAATTTAATTTAATTTTTTATTTTTTGGTTTTTCGAGACAGGGTTTCTCTGTGTAGCCTTGGCCATCCTGGACTCACTTTGTAGACCAGGCTGGCCTCGAACTCACAGCGATCCGCCTGCCTCTGCCTCCCAAGTGCTGGGATTAAAGGCATGCATCACCACGACCGGCTCTCCCCCTTTTAAAAGTAGGATTCTGAGATTAATTTGACGAATGTACCCTCACAGATTCTAAGCCTTCATTCAGGAAGAGCCCAGAGACAGAGGAGTTAAAGGCAGGGGCCTCTGAGGGGGTGTGACTACAGTGAGGTCACAAAGTCATAGCACTGGAAGTTCAGTAAGAGTGCCCCGGGGATAGTCTGGGACACCTGCTGGGGACATCAGAGGCAAGCCCCATCAAGCCTCTGACCTTCAGGGTTTTAGATTCTGAGGTGACACTGATTCATAAGTAGTTCAGAAATGATAGGAAGGGGCTAGATGTGGTGACCCTTAACCCTAGCACTCTCTGAGCTTGAGGCCAACCTGGTCTATCTATAGTGAGTTCCAGGCCAGCCTGGCCTATATAGTAGGACCTTGAAGAGAGAGACAGAGAGAGAGAGAGACAGAGACAGAGACAGACAGACAGACAGACAGACAGGAGAACAATAAGAGCAAAGGCCCTGAGGTAGGAATACCTTAAAATTATTTTAATATTTATTTTCTGTATAAGGATGTTTTGCTTGCCTGTATGTGCACCACAAGAATACACATACAAAACATTACAGTGTCCACAGAGGCTAGAAGAGGACACTAGGTCCCTGGGAACTGGAGTTACAGAAGGTTTGAGCCACCATGTGGGTGCTGGGAACTGAACCCAGGTCCTCTAGAACAGCAATAAGTACTCTTTTGTTTTGTTTTGGTTTTTTGTTTTTTTGAGATAGGGTTTCTTGGCTGTGCTAGTCTCAGACCAGGCTGACCTCAAACTCACAGCGATCCACCTGCCTCTGCCTCCCGAGTGCTGGGATTAAAGGCATGAACCACCATGCCTGGCACAGTAACCACTGAGCCATCTCTCTGGACACCACTCTCCTTGCACCTTGTTGTTTTTTTGTTTGCTTTTTGAGATACAGTCTCTCACTGGGACTTGGCGCTCCCCAGTTAAACTAGGCTGGATGGCCAGTAAGTCCCACCTATCTCTGCCTCCTCAGTGCTTGGGATTACAAGCATGTACAGCCACACTGCTGGCTTTTTACCTAGGGTCTGAGGGATGCCTTTGAAGGATGTTGATATGCATGTGGCATTGGAGCAGTGGGTGTGGGTGTCATAAGGGAGGACCATAAAAAAAAAAAAAAAAAAGAAAAGTGTATTGAGAACTAGGGTGATGGAGCGCTGGAGGGACCCAGGGGCCATGGAGGGGTACAGGTCAAGGAAGGCCACTAGATGTTGAAGAACCAAGCTTGAAATGGTGCTCTGGCCTTGGCTCATCTTGACATCTGTTTGGCTTCCCAGAATGCCTTGGGCATCCCGCAAGAGCTGCTGGTAACTTTCACTTACATGGCCACTGGGACACCCCTGTCCCCATAAGACCTGAGGCACTGTGAGCCCGCTGGCAGTTGGTACGTAGAAGGTGCCCAGAAGCCTTTTGTGGGCTCAGGACAGGGGAAGGTGTGGCTGGCAGTGTAAATACCATTCCAGGCCCTTTTAAGTTCCTCAGCCACCCAAGGGGCCACATCACACAGTTAGCCTCTTGGCCAGGTATCTATCCCAATCCATATAGAGTGAATTCTGGAGCCCATAGAGCTCCGTTCCACTTTGTGACTGGCTGTGTGTCCTTGGGGCAAGTGCTTGCTCACTGTGTGCCTCTGTGCTTCCTGGTTTATGTTGTGGGATCTGTGACAACCCTCTGATCTGAGGTCTGCGTGAGAGTTCCCTGTGGGGTTGCTTGAGCCCTAAGAACCTGGCCTTCTATTTGACTGTCGAGGTGCTCACTACAGTCTGCTCCGTGCCCAGTGCTGAAATGACATGTGCTCAGTGCTCTAGTTCCAATGACTTTTGGCCTTGGGCCTGCAGCCTCCCCTCTCACACTTGCCCTGATTACATATCCTTTGGTACCCACCCTGCTAGGTTTTCAGCTGGCTGCAAGCCAGGGCATTTCCAGCTGAGCGGACCTAACATGTTGTCTGCACCCTGCCATCAAGATGGAAACCAGCACTCCCTTCACAGCCCTCCCTTCCCCCCCTCCCCTCATCCCCTAACACCCCCCCCCCCTTGCAGGCACCCGAGAGGCCCAGGAGACTGCCTCTCAGGAGGGGGGACCAGCTGACTCCAAAGGCACAGGCAGGTCACCTCCCTGTGGGCAAAGAGGACATGTCCCTGTGTCTTGTCACAGTGCTAGGGGGCTCATTAATTATAGGGCCATTAAGCATTGGGCTCCTTGTAGACTCAGCTACAGCTGTCTAAGGCCCACCATCAGGGCGGGGAACCCTGTGTCCTTGTCATTAGGCGCTGCCGCCAGCCACCGGGTCATAGAGACTTTTAATTTCATCGTGGCCATCCATCCGTGCTCCCTTCTAAATCATGTTAATGGAGGATTAAAAATATGTAAGCTTAAATTAGTGGCACTCTTATCGCCTTCATAAATATCTTAAGTCAATAGTCAGGCTTAATTGCAGTTGGGTACCACAGTAGGGGACGAGAGGCTTTCCTACCAGTCGCTGGCTCTTCCCTTGTGGTCTAAGTCTCGCTTGGTGCCCTAGGTATGTCCCCATAGCAACAGCCATCACTAGCACACATTCTGTGTGTTTTTGGTATACACAGTTCTGGGTATTTGGTATACATGATCTATATTTGACTCTCATCAGCCCCATGCTAGGGGCCGTGCCTCACTACTGTGTCCAGTCATCTCAGGTGGCACTTAGCACATCTCAACCAACTGCTACATGGACTCCAGGTCCACATCACTAGCTCTGAGAGGTGTGACTTCTCTGGCACCTGTTTGGGAAGAGGCAAGTGTGGACACTGGACCATGCTTCCATCCTGTGCCCTTCCCTAGAAGACGGTCTCCCAGATGCCCACTGTCCCCCAGCCCGCACCCTCCTCGCCCTGTGTTTATCCTCACTGTTCTCGTTCTCCTATTATTTACTCAGCACCTGTGATGTGCTAGGAGCCAGACGCTGCAGATGCTCAGATGGGACCTCTTGGCTCCCAGGTGGGGCTAGAGCCAGGGGACGGGACGAAGGGCTGCGTGTCTTACAAGTCTGGTGCCTGGGATGTCACAGAGACAGTGTGTGGCCCTAAACAAGCCCAGAGGAGACATGGGTGGAGACACAGGGAACAAGGGACACTCTAGAAATCCAGTAGCTAATAGGAACACAGCTTGGCCAATAGCACCTGGGCCAGAAGTGGGCTAAGAAAGTTCCAGTGGGGGGTCTGGAGAGATGGCTCAGCAGTTAAGAGCACTGACTGTTCTTCCAGAAGTCCAGAGTTCAATTCCCAGCAACCACATGGTGGCTCACAACCATCTATGATGTGATCTGATGCCCTCCTCTGGCCTGCAGGTGTACATGGAGACAGAGCACTGTATTCATAATAATAAATTAAATCTTAAAAAAAAAAGTTCTAGTGGGTTGGAAAGATGGCTCAGAGGTTAAGAGCACTGCTTGCTCTTCCAAAGATCCTGAGTTTAATTCCCAGCAACCACATGGTGGCTAACAACCATCTATAATGAGATCTGGTACCCTCTTCTGGTGAACATAATAAATAAATAAATATTAAAAAAAAAAAAAAGAAAGTTCTAGCAATAAGAACAGCCCATGTTGAGCTAGGCATAGCGGCATACACCTTTAATGCCAGCACTTGGGAGGCAGAGATAGGCGGATCGCTGTGAGTTTGAGGAGAGAACAGTCTACAAAGTGACTCCAGCCAAGGTTAACAGAGAAACCTTGTCTTGAAAAACAACAAACAACAAACAAAAGAACAGCCTATGCAAAGGCCCTGAGGCACAGAACCACGGGAAGTGAAGGCTAGCCAGGCATCAGCATGTGGCGGCTGGTTCCCATCCTCCACTCCCTACATCCTACTCTGAGGGATTCTGAGAAACAAACAGACTCGTGTGATACAGGCCAGGGAACCTCTGCCATGGCTTCTACTGTCCTGACAGGGACAGGTACAGGTGCCAAGAACCTGGTGGGGATCCCTCGGTACCCAGCGCTAAAGAAGGTGACACTTGTGAGGTGATGAAGGCAGGGTAAGAAAGTGGTCATGAAGACAAGTCAGGCCAGGGTGAGAGGCAGCCTATCTTAGTTATTGTGTACTGCTGTGAAGAGACACCATGACTGTGACAGCATTGAACTGGGGCTGGCTTACAGTCCAGAGCTTTAGTTCATTGTTATCATGGTGGGAAGCAGGAGACAGACATGGGGCTGGAGAAGTAGCTGAGAGTTCTACATCCAGGTCCACAGGTAGGAGGAAGGAGAGAGCAAGACACTGGGCCTGGCTTGAGCATTTGAAGCCTGGAGCCCGGAAGCCCACCCCAAAATAACACATTTCCTCCAACAAAGCCACACCTCCTCAACAAGGCCACACCCGCTCCAACAAGACCACGCCCACTCCAACAAGGCCACACCCACTCCAACAAGACCACGCCCACTCCAACAAGGCCATACCCCCTGCAATGAGGCCACACCCATTTCAACAAGGCCACGCCTCCAAATCCTCCACCAAGCAGCACCACTCACTAATGACTAGGAGCCTTTGGGGGCCATTCCTATTCAAAGCACCATAAAGCCCAATCAACTTAGTGAACCTTCTCAAAAAGTAAAAAGAGGGAGAAGGGGAGCTGGAGAGATGGCTGAGTGGTTAAGAGCACTGACTGCTCTTCCAGAGGTCCTGAGTTCAATTCCCAGAAACCACATGGTGGCTCACAACCATCTATAATGTGATCTGATGTCCTCTTCTGGTCTGCAGGGGTACAAGCAGGCAGAGCAATATATACATAATAAATAAATAAATCTTAAAAAAAAAAAAAAAAGGGAGAAGAAAGAAGGCTTATCCCTCTTGCAGAGGTCCCAAGTTTCATCTGCAGTGCCCACACTGGGTACTTCATAGCATGCCCCTACCCCAAATATACCCACATATACACAATTAAAAATAAGATTTCTTTTAAAAGTAAAAAGAGAACTAAGGGGGGGGGGTTGGCTCTGTGGTAGCACTCCTGCTTAGAATTCCCCAGGGAGGGGCTGGGGGTGACTGGTTAGCATGGTTGATGTTCTAAACTCATTAAAATCACAAAAAGGTGTTATCCAGGAAGTCATTCAGCTGGGACTTAGCTCTCCCAGTGAGCATGAGCTGGGCAACACACAACCCAGTCTTCTACCCACCCAGGCCCCTGTGGTATTAGCTGAGGGTCTTAAAGTATCCAGCAGCCAGGCCATTCCTGAGAATGCTCAGAAAGTGCTGATGGGAATCACATGCCTGCTGGGTCATCCAATCATCCTTGACTTGGACATTCTAGATCCTTCTAGCTACCTTGTTATGGCTCTGACGTAGTCCAGCTGCTAAAATAATGCCAACAGGGGCTAAAGGGATGGCCTAGCAGTTAAGAGTGCTTACAGCAATCCCAGAAGACTCAGGTTTGGTTTCCAGCACTCATATAGGTGGCTCATGACTACCTGTAACTCCAGTTCTGGGGGAGCCAGTGCCGTCTTCTGGCTCCTGAGGACACCAGGCACATGCGTGGTATACACAATCTCTCTCTCATACACACACACACACACACACACACACACACACACACACACACTCAAATACAAGTGGATAAATCTTTGAAATAATGCCAACAGCTGCCAACTTCAGCCAGGTCACATGGCAGCGGCTTTCTCCTCCTCATCCCGTCCTTTCATAGCTCTGAGGATGTCACCCAGAGCGCTGTGCCACTGAGCTGCACCTCCAGTCCCAATTTTACTAATGGGGACCGGGTCTCACTAAATTGCCCAGACAGACCTTGAACTTGCAATGCCCCTGCCTCAGCCTCCACCAAGCAGGCCTGGAGTCAGATCAGATGCTTCTCATGCCCCGCTGAGAGACTGGAGAGTCACTGATGTTTGTGTGCTTACCTTGCAACCTGCAACCTTGCTCAGCTGCCTGTTCATACCAGAGGGTTTTGTTTTCTGCATTGCTTTCACCCGTGAGTGCCTGGGACAGTGGTTTCCGCCTTCCTAATGCTGAGGCCCGTTAATACAGTGCTTCATGTTATGGTAACCCCACCCACCTTACCACCCAACCCCATCTCCCAAAAAAAAAAAAAAAAAAAAAGATCTCACAGTTGGTACCTCACTCATGGTGAGGTGCTTGGTCCTGTTCCTGAAAGAGACAAGAAGGCTACTCTACCCCTCTTCAGAGTCACCACAGAAGTCCTAGCTAATGCAGTGGGACCAGTGAATAAACACCCCAAAACTGACAAAAGCCACTTAAGGGAGGAAGGGTTTATTTTGGCTCAGAGTTGAGAGTGCACTGTATCATGGTAGGATGGCAAAGCTGGGCAGAAATGTCAGGGGCTGGTCATGTTGTGTGGCCACAGTCAGGGAGGGACAAAGACATGATGAATGCAGATGCTCAGCCTGCTCTCTCCTCTTTATTCCATCTGGAACCCCAGCCAGGAAATGGTGCCCCCCACATTTAGGGCTGGCCTTCTGGTCTTCATTAACCTAAGCTAAAAACTCCTTCATTCACAGGCACGGCCAGAGGTGTGTCTCCTAGGTGATTCCAGAGCCATGTCATGCTGTGATCAATAGTCACCATCTGGTTTAGTCAATGTCCTGTTGCTGTGAAGAGGCACCATGACCACGGCAACTCCTTATTTATTTATAGAAGGATGTGACGCTGCCTTTACTCCTAGCACTTGTGGATCTTTGTGAGTTCGAGGCCAGCCTGGTCTACAAAGCGAGTCCAGGACAACCAGGGCTACACAGAGAAACCCTGTCTCCTAAGACAAACAACAACAATATTTATATATTTATTATTATGTATACAGTGCTCTGCCTGCATATACACCCACAAGCCAGAAGAGGGCATTAGATCACATTAGAGATGGTTATGAGCCACCACGTGGTTGCTGGGAATTGAACTCAGAACCTCAGGAAGAGCAGTCAGTGCTCTTTTTTTTTTTTTTTTTTTTTTTTTTCCTTTTAATCTTTTCAGATTACATCTCAAATTTTATCTCCTTGCTTGTCTCTTCCTGTTCCTCCCTTTCCCCCTCTTTCACCCTGTTCCCATCCCCTGAGCAGTCAGTGCTCTTAACCGCTGAGCCATCTCTCCAGCCCCAGATTCCTCAAACTACACCAACTCTTATAAAGGAAAACTTTTTTTTTTCAAGACAGGATTTCTCTGTGTAGCCTTGGCTGTCTTGGATTTGCTTTGTAGTCCAGGCTGTCCTCGAACTCACAGAGATCCATCTGCCCCTGCCTCCCCAGCACTGGGATTAAAGGCATGCACCATCACGCCCGGCTAAGGGAAAACATTTAACTGGGGCTGACTTACAGTTCAGAGGGTTTAGTCCATTATGATCGTGGTGGGAAGCATGGTGGTGTGCAGGCAGACGTGATGCTGGAGAAGAAGCTGAGAGTTCTGCATCTGGCTCTGCAAGAAGCAGGAAAAGAATGTCACAGTGGGCGTGGCTTGAGCATCTGAGACCTCAAAGCCCACCCCCTAGTGTTGAACATGGTTATTAATTAATATTTAATATTGGTTCATGTGATTATTGAATGTAGCAGTTATTTCTTTTTATTTTATGTGCATTGGTGTTTAGCCTGCATGTATGTCTGTGTGAGGGTGTGAGCTCTTGGAGCTACAGACAGTTGTGAGCTGCCATATGGGTGCTGGGAATTGAACCCAGGTCCTCTGGAAAAGCAGACAGTGCTCTTAACCGCTGAGCCATCTCTCCAAGCCAGCAGTTATTTCTTATCTGCTATTATAGAAATAAATGGACACTGAAATCTGTTTAGATTTTTTTTTAAAGATGTATTTATTTAGGGCTGGAGAGATGGCTCAGAGCTTAAGGGCATTGACTGCTCCTCCAGAGGTCCTGAGTTCAATTCCCAGCAACCACATGGTGCCTCACAACCATCTATAATGTGATCTGTTGCCTTCTTCTGTCCTGCAGATGTACATGCAGACAGAGCACTGTATTCATAATAATAAACAAATCTTAAAATAAAAAATCAGACTCCGTCCAGGCATGGTGGTACACACCTTTAATCCCAGCACTTGGGAGGCAGAAGCAGTTGGATCGCTGTAAGTTCGAGGCCAGCCTGCTCTACAAAGTGAGTCTGGGATAGCCAAGGCTACACAGGGAAACTGTCTCGAAAACAACAACAACAAAAATCAGACTTTTTTTGGGGGGGGGACAGGGTTTCTCTGTGTAGCCTTGGCTGTCCTGGACTCACTTTGTAGACCAGGCTGGCCTTGAACTCACAGCGATCCCCCTGCCTCTGCCTCCCAAGTACTGGGATTAAAGGTGTGCACCACCACACCTGGCCATGTATGGGTTTTTTTTTTTTTTTTTAAAGCTGAGTTTCTCCTCAGAAATAAAAAAGATATCTGTTTGCTCAAGCTACTTATTGGTGTCATTGGTAAACCTTCTGCAACTAACAGCCAGTGAGCACCCCAAGTCACAGGGGACACTTCCGGAAAAGGCAGTTTAGCACCTTGGTTTCTGTGTCTGTGTCACGGAGTGTCTCACGTCTTGGAGGGGTGTGTTTGTTTCCTCTGGCTGCTATCATAAAGCCACCACAGGCTGGGTGAATTAGACCGGGTGAGTTTACTTTTACAGCTCTGGAGCCAGGCATCTGCAGTCGGGGTGTCAGCAGGGTGGGCTCCTGGCGTGAGTATGCCCTGGTCCTCTTCCCTGGCTTTTGAAGCACACTGGCTATCTTTAGCCCACCCCTTGGTGTGTAGATACATCGCCCTGATTTCTACCTACATGTTCTCAATGCATTCTGCCTGTGTGTGTGTGGTGGGGTTAACACTTCCTATTTTTAGGAGGGCATCAGGATCATTGGATAGAGCCTTCTGTCTTGTACAGTGACTTGGGCGTGGGCGTGGGCTCATTAGAACCCGCAATGGGTCTTTGGGTGCCTGGCAACAGTTCAGGGCTGGCTGAGAAGCTTCAGGAGGTCCAAGAGAGAGAGAAAGGAGAATTGTCTGTGCATAGTGTCCGAGAGGCTGACGGTCACTTGGCAGCCTCCAGGCTCACTGAGGCCCTGATGCGAAGCCGCCTCCCACTAGGTAGCCCCGACTTCCAGAAGTGAAACAGCTCACATACCACACACAGAAGCCAGACTGCGGCTTCTTCCCCGGCAGCTGGCCACCTTGGAGCAAGTGGCAGTGGCCTTCACAAGGGCCCAGTGTGTTCTGTCAAGGACTTGGCTGGGCTTCTGGAGCCTGCTGCACACAGAAGTGCTTTGAAGACTTTTGGATGAATTGAACCCAGTGTCTCCTCCAGTGGTTGGGCCTGGGCCAGGCAAGAGCAGGCTCCAAAGGGACAAGGAGGGGACAGGAAGGCAGTCTTGTCCCCTCTGCCCATGGCCAAGCCTGAGCAACATCCTGACCTTTCAATCTGACCACCACAGAGTTGAGATGGAGGCCAGAGCAAGCCTTGCACAGGAGTGAGAAGCCGAGAGTTGGTCTTGACACACATTTACATTTTTTTTTTTTGTTGTTCTTTGTTTTTTGTTTTTTGTTTTTTTTGAGACAGGGCTTCTCTGTGTAGCCTTGGCTGTCCTGGACTCGCTTTGTAGACCAGGCTGGCCTCGAACTCACCGCGATCAGCCTGCCTCTGCCTCCCAAGTGCTGGGATTAAAGGCGTGCGCCACCACACCTGGCTACATTTACATTTTTAAAAATAATTGTGCATTTAAATAGATACAGAAATAAATAATAAATGAAAGCATTTAGTTTGGGGGAGTTCACAGGTCCAGGGGGTTACTTGGAGTCTGTGATCATTATTTCAGGGATCATGGCAGCAGGCAGGCAGGCATGGGGCTGGAGCAGGAGCTGAGAGCATACATGTTGAGACCACAACCACAAGCAGAGGCAGAGCAGGAGTGGAGGGAGAGGGAGGGAGGAGGAGGTGAGAGAGAGAGAGAGAGAGAAAGAGAGAGAGAGAGAGAGAGAGAGAGAGAGAGAGAGAGAGAGAGAGAGAGAGAGAATGCTAACTAGGAATGGACTTGGGCTTTTGAAATCTCCAAGCCAACCCCAGCAACACCTCCCCCAACAAGGCCACGCCTCCTAATCCTTCCCAAACAATTCCATCATCTGGGGACCAAGTAGTCAGTCATTCAAACCACCACAGCACAACTCTCATTATGTGTATCCATGCCTGTTTTTTTTTTTTTTTTTTTTGTTTTTGTTTGTTTGTTTTGTTGTTCTTTGTAGCCCCACCTGGCTTGGAGCTCACTATGTAGACCAGGTTGGTCTTGAACTCACAGAGATCTGCCTGTTTCTGCTTTCTAAAGTTTTAGAGGACAGGAGAAGTCTGCCCAGCCTCACCAAACACAGGGCCCAGTACAGAGGGGCCATTCTTCTCGGCATTGCACCTGCCTGTTTATCGCCTCCATTGCCCCCCTCCCCGCCCCCAGTGGTGCCCTCAGTCACTCCCAGCACACCATTATCCCAATCCTCGCTTTGCACACGGCCTCTTCAATCCCACCAGGACAGAAGAAGCCCAGGGGGCAAGGATGAGAAGAGACTGGGACTATATCAAGAGTGGTGCCCTATGGCTGCTAGGTCTTCCTTGCAGAGAGTGACACTGCTCTACCACCTCTTGGGACACTGGCATTTGAAGCTCAAGCCACACGTGGTGGCCTCTGCCCAGTTTCAGATCTGTTTGGCAGCTAGCGCTAACTTCTAGAAATATACAGATAGAGCAACCTCAGCCACAGCAACCATAGACCTGCCGCTGCACCAGGGTCCCTGCTCAACAACTGGCTGGCTAAGGCCAGTCTGACCTGTCAGCAGCAGGACACTTCTGCCAGTGTCCACCATGCTGTGCTGTGTGCCTGGTGATGTCCAGGGACCACGCGGAGTGGCCCACATGCTTGGTGGTGGGGGCGAGGCAGGGCGGGGACACAGACACTCCTATTTCCTCAAGGCATGGCCATCTCAGCTCCCACTGCCGAGTGAAGGGAAATTGTCACCTGCAATGTGGCCATTCAACCTTGGGAGCAGAACCTGCTGCCCAGAGGCCACATGGGTACTTCTACTGAGACTGGTGAAGGATGGAGGGCAGCTGCCATTTGTAGTCCTGCCCAGCACCCCTGTGGGCCAGCTACTTAGAGCAAGCTGCCTGGAGAGGAGATGGTATCACGTGAATGGGCAGAGGGTTCATGTAATGGGGACCTTTGACGATGTAAAAAACACACTACTGGGGACACTAAGCTCATTCAGCTTTCTAACACCAGCACCGCCACCCCACCCCGCTAGCTATGCAGACAGATCTGACCTTGTCCACTTGACCTCTTGTGCTCAGCTTTACAAACTCCTGCCTTCTCTTTCCTTATAAACCAGTGGTTCTCAGCCCTTCTAAAGCTGTGACCCTTCACTACGGTTCCTTACATTGTGGTGATCTCTAACCATAACATTGCTACTTTATAACTGTAATCTTGCTACTGCAGTGAATCATAAATATCTGTGTTTGCTGATGGTCTTAGGGGACGCCATGAAAGGGTTGATTGGTTCCCCCACACACAACAGGGTCATAACCCACAGGTTGAGAACCACTGCTACAAAGGAAGGCACGACATCACAAGGAAGCTGGCATCCCTGGCTGTTAACAGTGGCTGGGACAGTGCACAAGGGAGGGTTGCCTGGTCCTTACAGAGGATTCAGATGGAGCCTTCTTAACTTGTATGACAGTAAAGACTAGGTTCCTAGATGAGATGGTGTCCTGGGCAACCACAGTATCCACAGGCACACAGTAGGTGGGTTGCCTGAAGAGGGAAGAGGAGGCCTTAGTGAGGCTCCACACCAAGGACTCCACCACCCTGGATAACACAGTCTGGGCTGGGGGCTACATTATCCACCCTGGATAACACCATCAGGGGATCAGGTCTATACCACCTACCCTGGATCCACACACATATATTCCCATATACCTAGAAACCCTATCACCACATGCAGCGAACAAACCCAGGACAATACATGCTCATTTATACGCTCAACTCACACCAGTCACACAATTCACACATCCATCCTATAGGACACATACACCCGAATCTATACACACTTGCATACATGTACATATGTATGTACATATATAAACACGGTGTTTGGCCCCTTCACATATCTGTACATGTGCAAGTATTTATGCTTAGCCAGAAACACACAATCCTCCCCAGGGGTGAGCTCATTGCACGCACACACACACGCGCACACACACACACACACACACACACACACACACACACTCTCTCTCCATGTCTGTGCACAGACACTTCGATATCCATGTGAAATCCTGTGACCCCTTCGGCACATATCGATACACAGACACACATGTTCCCTTATGATCCATGTTCTCAGTAATAAACAGAAAACTACACCAACTGAACTCCGTGAATCTGAAAACTTCTATCCCCTTCCACACACACCTGGCCTCCCACTCACATTGTCATGTGCCTGTGTGCATACACAAACAGACACACTTGGGTTCTCCCTTGCCTAGCCTCCAGCTGTGCACCACAGCTTCTTGAGTCCTGGGATGGCAACTGGTACCCTCAGATATGAAACGACCTTGGGGTACTGATACCCTGATCACTTGCTATCCCCTGCCAGCCTGCCAGGCGTCCATCCAAATGCTGACCCCACCCAGGGAGCCAGCAACCATGGGTCTCAATGGAGCTTCAGGGACCTGTCCTTTCACTGTAGCCCTTGCCTGGCCCAGCTAAGCTAAATACGTCTGCATGGTATGGACCGGCGGGGGGGACGGCTGCTGGCCCACTCCTGAGCAGCCAGATGGCCAACCATCTGTGGCTCTCTTTCTTTCCCTCCCCCCTCCCTACACACCCCACTTCACCCACCCCTTCCCCTTTCTCCTCCTCTCTCCTCACCTCCACTCTTCATCCCCACAAAGCTAGGCTGCCCCAGGCTTACAGAGTCATGCTAGAGTCCAATGTTGCATGGCAGCCAAACTAGCCATGGCGGGAGGGCGCTGCTGCCCCAGGAAGGGCCAGCAAGACACGGCCAGTCAGGCTGGTCTAGACAGACCCACATCTTCACACAGTGGAACCTCTCTGTTTTGAAACATTCTGGGCCTGAGAAGGAGACAGGTTGTCCCTGCACTGAACCATTTGGTAAATAGCCATTGCCTATTAAGCACTGGATCTCAGAGATACAGCAAGAGAAATAAACTAGGAGAGATGGCTCAGAGGTTAAGAGTACTGGCTGCTCCTCCAGAGGTCCTGAGTTCAAATCCCAGTCACCACATGGTAGCTCACAACCATCTATAATGTGATCTGATGTACTCTTCTGGCCTGCAGGTGTACATACAGGCAAAACACTGTATACATAATAATAAATAAATAAATCTGGGGGCTGGAGAGATGGCTTAGAGGTTAAGAACACTGCCTGTTCTTTCAAAGGTCCTGAGTTCAATTTCCAGCAACCTGCAGGAGTACAAGCAGGCAGAGCACTGTATACATAATGAATAAATAAATAGATCTTAAAAAAAATAAATAAATACTCTTTTTTTTTTTTTTTTTAAAGATTTATTATTTACAGTATTCTGTCCACACATGTGCCTGCCTACCACAAGAAGACACCAGAGCTCATTACAGGTGGTTGTAAGCCACCATGTGGTTGCTGGGAATTGAACTTGGGACCTTTGGAAGAGCAGATGGTGCTCTTAACCTCTGAACCACCTCTCCAGCCCCCAATACTCTTTTTTTTAAAAGAGAGAAGTGAACTAGCATTTATTGAGTACCAAGTGCCAACTGTATGCCAGCCACTGCTCTACATGCTGAGGGCCCAGCTACGCCAAAGTAAATATGTTAGACAGTGTCTGTATATTTCAAGCTCCTGGCTGACGTCAATCATGTAGATGTTGTCCGACAATTTACTACACGCCATACATGTTTCTGGCTGCTAGAGATGGAGCGGAGAATGAGACAACTGTTTACTAAGTACTTCCTGTATGCCAGACACCAAACTGGTCACGGTTAAACCTTCACAGAGAGCTAATGCCAGGTGGGGGTGGTAAGTAAGAGACGAGTGACCCAGGACAGGCGATCAGAAATCAAATGAAGTGTGGCGGGTATGAGAGATCTCACCGCGTGGTCATCTCAGAGGGGCGGGCAGTCAGGGAGAGCACCCCGAGGGATGATAAGGAGGCAGGTCCTAGATGGAGCGCGGAGCCCACCATGACGTTGGCTGGGTGAGGAAGAACGGCCCAGCAAAGGACATACCCAGGGCCCAGCTGGGCTGAGGTGGAAGAGATGGGCCAGGACGAGAGTTGTGCAGCCCCTAAGGGACTTAGAGAGAAGGGTCTGGTGGCCAGGAGCAGTGAGGACCTCCCAGGGACAATGGCTCCCACCTGGAGGGGGGCTCGAGTTGGGAACAGAGCTGCAAGTGCTGACGTATGAGGGGAAGGGACCTGATCCATCTGCCGCCACTTGACTTGGTGTCTGGCGAGGGAGCCCTGGGTGGTCCTTTTGCCTCACTTTGCCTCTGTCCCTGGCACCCTGATGGGGACAGGGAGGGAGTGACAGGGACTCTGCCCTTTTATTTAGCGGTGGGTTCCGAGGCTGTGTCCCTGACTGACCCTTCTGCTGCCACCTGGAGCTGTCAGCCTCCATTCCCCATGCTTTTAGTCACCCCCACACAAATGACATTTATTTATTCCCTCGCCTGGGAGCGTGGCGAGAATTAATTATTTAGCAGGAATGAAGTGCTTTGAACGTGGAAAGTGCTGAGGCGGCTCCAACTTCACAGAGCCTCTGTGTGTGTGTGTGTGTGTGTGTGTGTGTGTGTGCTTGTGTGCACGCATGTGTGCTTGCGGCTCTGAAGTAGTGACGGTGAGCCCAGGGTCGCCAGCTGCGGGGGGGAGGGGGACTGGATGAAGAAGGTAGAGGCAGCGAGGGAGGAATTTTAATTTTTTTTTTCCCCAGGGGTGGTTCTGTTCTGCTGTAGGTAGGGAAGGAACCTCATAGCTCACAAAATGCCCTCTTCCCATGAGTCCCCAAGACTTAGAGATATAGCACATAGCAGAGATGTATTAGATTGAGGTCAGAGACGCACAAAGCCTGGCTGGAAGGGTCAGTGGTGGTAACTGTGTATATTTATGTGCATCTGCATCTATACATGTATGCATGTGTTTGTGTATTTGAACATGTACCCGTATATATTTGTATATATATATATATATATGTATATATATATATATATATATTTGTGTGTTTACCTGTGTTCATGACCCCATGTGAATACATATCTAGACCCTCCCTTTGGGAGGACAAGCCCTGGCTTAATGGTGTTGGAGCCTGCAGGACCCACAACACATTCTAAGGACAGAACAGGAGGACATCAACGCCCAGAGACCAGTGTGACCCAAGGTTAGCAGAGACTCAAGGCCATCGGGGGACTCAAGATCAGTGGAGCCCGAGGTCATCAGGGACCTGAGGGCAGTGGAGACAGAAGAGCTGCAAGGACACAGGGCCAGTGGGAGCCTGAGACCAGGAGGGACTGGAGGCCATTGAGACCCAAGGCCTGCGGAAACTTGAAGGCAGCAGAGATCCAAGGCCAAGGCCAACCTCCGAACTTGCAAGGATTCTCTCTGGGTGGGGCCTGAGGCATCTGGAGGAGGTGGAGGTAGAGGAGGTTGTATGGGGGTGAACTTGGACTTGACTGTGTGAAAGTGACCCAATATCTACCGCTGGACTGGAGGGAGGCATCGGTGAGGAACCCAGGAGGGCATAGTTCCTAGCCTTAGGCATAGGCTGCTTGTGTCCCCTTTGTCACAGAGAAGAGGGTTAAGAATGTGATCAAGCCCCTTCCCCGTGCCAGAGCCAGGAGACCCAGCAGAATCCGGTAGCCTCTGGGATCTCAGCTTCCTCCTGCCTCCTGGGGACCTGGCTCCCCGCCTTGATTTACCACCTGCTCCTAAGTGATCGGTATGGTGCCCGCATTCAGTAAGTGCCCAATAAATGTCTACTCAGAAAAACTGGCTGTTACTCAAGGGCCTCTGTAAAACAAGCTAGAATAGGATTGGAGAGCAGATAAATGCTCGGCTTAGGCTGACTGCGTAACCTCCCGTGCCTCAGTTCCCCTACCTGTGACACAGATGACGGAAGCCGACCCACATTGTGTCTCCAAGATGCTTAGCATCAGCTCTGGCACTTAGCAGGTGATGTAGCCTGGGGCTACCACAGGTCCCAAGGCCAGGCGGAGGCCTAGACAACCTGAAAAGCTCTCAGCAGCCCAACCAGCTCATCTCATTGTTACCAAGCAGGTAATAAAACAATCTGGTCCCCAGAAGGCTGGAGAGAGGGCTCAGCTGTTATGAGCACTGGCTGCTCTTGCTGGAGACCGGAGTTCAGGTCCCAGCAACCACATGGTGGTTTACAATCATCTGTAACTCCACTTCCGGGGCATTCTCTGTCTGCTTCTGCCCATCTTTGTTACCAGGTATACATGTGGTACACACACATACAGACAGGAAATACACTCATACACATAAAATAAATGCATATTTTTATTTATTTTTTATTTTTTATTTTTTTTGAGACAGGGTTTCTCTATGTAGCCTTGGCTGTCCTAGACTTGCTTTGTAGACCAGGCTGGCCTTGAACTCACAGTGATCCACCTGCCTCTGCCTCCCAAGTGCTGGGATTAAAGGCGAGCGCCACCACTGCCCAGCATAAAAGATTGTCTCGAAAAACCAAAAAAATAAAAATAAAAATAAAAATATTTATTTATTTATTTTATGTATATGAGTACTCTATTTGCGTGTATGGCTGCCCACCAGAAGAGGATATTAGATCACATCATAGATGGTTATGAGCTTCCATGTGCTTGCTGGGAATTGAACTCAGGACCTCTGGAAGAACAAACATTGCTTTTAACCACTGAGCCATCTCTCCAGCCCCTGATAAATCCATCTTTAAAACACTTTCTAAGAAATGAAGTCCCATGCCCAAGGCCACCAGCTAGGAGATTGAGGCCTGCATCTAGAAGGGACAAAGGACCCAGGAAAGAGGGCTATCCCATGGGAGCCTGTGTGCTAACCTGCCTGGGCAGCTCTGAATGCCTTGGCATGGTGCCGCCCAGATTTTAATGGTCCACTGTGTGCCTGGGGCCAGCAAGCATTCCCAGCTGTGAGGCAGGAGGCTGCCGTGGGCATAAAGCCCAGCCACTGCGGCGGCTCTCACAGGGAATCGGGTGGAGCTACAGTTGTGTGGGCAGCTGGCACACACCCTGGAGACCGCTGCCACGGTGATGGGGCTAGGCCGGCTCCCCGTGCGTGGGCCACATCCTTCCTCTAGGGACTGCAGGGCCAAGGGCTCTGGAGACGCCTCTCCATTTTCCCTCTTCCAGGGGTCATCTGGGGGTCCTCATGGATGCCTGGCCGAGCAAAGGCTAGTAGGGCAAAACCAGGTCAGGCCTCTGAGCCTTCTCATAACCACAGGCACCAGGTGGCGTGTGAGGTCCTCAACTGGCAGAGCATCTGCCGTCTAACGTTCACGCAGACCCACGACCCAGGTGGAAAGTCTGAAGCTCAGGAAGTTGAATGGTTTTCCGTAACATCATGACGCTGGGGTTTGGGGGAGGAAAAGACTTGTCTCCCAGAGCTTTGTGACCCCAGGTAACTTACTCACCCCATCTGGCCCTTAGGTTCTGCATCAGGCAACTGAACTAATAGGGTCAGCTTCTTGGAGCCTTGAAAGATCTACACTCGATCTCTCAGCCAAAAGGGAAAGAGTGGATTACCTTGACCCCCAGGAACTGGTGTGTGTGTGTGTGTGTGTGTGTGTGTGTGTGTGTGTGTGTGTGTACATGTTCATGCTTGTATGCAGGAGTGTGGAGGCCGGAGGACAACCTCGGATGCCATTCTCAGGGGCTGTTCACCTCCTTTGAGATAGGCTCTCTCACTGGCCTGGAGCTCACCCATGTAGGTTAGGCTAGCTGGCCAGGGAGCCTGAGGGATCATCTTTTTCCTGTCCAGTGCTGAGATCACAGGTACATGCACCATACCTGGCTTTTTAAATGTGGGTTCTGAGGAGTGAACTCAGGTCTTCATGCTAGCATTGACAGGTATTTTACCCTCTGAGTCAACTCCCCAGCCCTGCTTCTCTCTCGCAAAAAAAAAAAAAAAAAAGGCATCTTTATTATTTTTATGCCTATGTGTATGCTTGCATGAGTTTGTGCACCGTGTGTGTGGTACCTACAGAGACCAGAAGAGGACACCAGAGTTCCAGGTAGCTGTGAGCATCTTGGAAACCAAACCCAGGTCATCTGCAAGAGTAGCCAGTGCTCTTAACCACTGAGCCATTTCTCCACCACCTGCCTCTCTTTAACAGCAAATAAACAAGCCAGGTGTGGTGGCACACAACTTTAATCCTAGCACTCAGAAGGCAGGGGCAGGCAGATTGCTATGAGTTCGAGGCCAGCCTGGTCTACAAAGCGAATCCAGGACAGCCAAGGCTACATAGAGAAACCCTGTCTCAAAAAAACAACAACAAAAAAGCAAATAAACATCCCACAGATGTTTCTCATTGACTGGAGTCACATGAAGGGAAATGGGTACCTTTGATTGTCTGTAAATTAAAGGTTGCTGGCTAAATCTGGCCCTGAGTCTGTTTTTGTCAATAAAGATTTATTGATACATAATCATGTCCTTTTTACATATTGTCATCGGCTGCTTCCAGGCCCAAAGACAGAGCTGCACAGTTGTCACGGAGACCATGGTTTGCCTAGCCCACCTCTTCAGCTAAGCTGGCTAACCCCTACGCAACTTGACCTGAGTGGTACTGAATCATGCATCCTGAGGGACTGGGCATAGCATGAGCAAGGATGATCGGTAAAGGCTGGGCCGGGCCATCAGGAAACAGTCCCCTAAGCTTTCGCTGCTGGGGGAGAGGATCCTGGTGCAGCCCTGCTACACAGGCAGAGGCTCCTGACCTCAGTGACGTTAAGACACCTACCTCCCCCAGTCTTCCGACTGGGCTTCTGGGAGAGTGTCAGACTCTGGGAAAGCAGACTCTAGCAGACAGGGGGTTATGGGTAAGAAGTGGCTGAGAGGACATACTCTCTGTCTCTCCCCCTCTCACAGGGACACCAGGCTCATGGGGGCCCACAGCCATGTAACTCCCAAGTGACTGGATTACCATTGGACCCACTTGTTTCTCTACTGCCTGCCCTCGGGGGCCCGGGACCTGAGAACTGTAGATACTCAATAAATTTCTCCACTCCTACCCAGCTGAGCTCAGGGCCTGAGGCCTCTGAGGCCGGCTCTGCCTGGCTGTCAATTTTTTCCAGGTGAAACCGTTCCTGTGAGATTCCCAGGGCCCCTTGGGCCTCACACTTTTCTAGAAGCCCCCATCCTAAGATGGCCAAGCAGCGCAGAGCTGGGAAGGGAAGTAGGCTACAATGCCTGGCTCTCTGTGTCCCTCACCACGCCCTGGCCTTTTGCCAAGCAGACAGGGCACTGGGCTGCTCAACCTGAGCTCACCCCCGTGTCCAGATGTAGCCCCCTGGGGAGTCACAAGTCAGGCCTTCCAAACTCCCTGGGTGTTAGCCACACAAACAGGATAGAGTTAATTTTCTTTTTCTTCCTTGTTGAAAAAAAAAAAGTTTGTCACAAACCCATATGATTGGCTGTGGAAAATTCCCGAAAAATCCCTACCTCTCACTGAAGCAGCAACAGCCAAGGCCAACAAGGCTGGAATCATTTAGGAACCCAGTCCTCGGGACAGCCCACATGCCTCCAAGATTGTCACCCTCCGTGCCCACCACACAGGCTGGTGAGCTAAGGCTGCTAGGGGGACAGAGGCAGCCAACAGTGGGCCAGGGTCACAGCCAGTCACCTCTATACCACAGGCTACCATGGGTAGGGAAATTTCTGCCTCCGTTGTTTGTTTTGGAGACAGGGTCTCCCTCTGTAAGCCTGGCTAGCTTGGAACTCAATATGTAGACCAGGCTGGCCTCCTTCTCACAGAGATCCACCTGGTTTTTCTGAGATCAAAGGCATGAACTACCATCCCTAGTTTGTTTTGTTGTTTTTTTTTTATCTTTCTGTATATTATTTCTCTGCCCAATTTTCTTTTTTTCTTTTTTCCTTTCTTTCTTTCTTTTTGGTTTTTTGAGACAGGGTTTTCTCTGTAGCCTTGGCTGTCCTGGACTCACTGTGTAGACCAGGCTGGCCTTGAACTCACAGTAATCCGCCTGCTTCTGCCTCCCAAGTGCTGGGATTAAAGGCGTGTGCCACCACACCGGGTTCCAATTTTCTTTTGGGATGACCCAGGTGAATGTGGCCATTTTGTTGACATCCAGAGCACCCAGCAGGTCAGAACGGTCCATTCCTAATCCTGCTGGACTCTCCAGGGACAGCTCCTTTGTGCACACAGTACAGTCTGTGTGGGGTGTCCTGGAGCACTTGTGGGAAAGCTGGTCACACCTGCTTCTGAGCAGATGGCTCTGACACCCACAGACCCAGGGACAAATCCTACACTGTATGGTGGAAAAAGTGCGTAGTGTCCCAGCCCTGGATTCCAGAGTATTCTAATGCCAAAGGTCCCCTTCCAGTGACATGGTGTGGTGGGTCTGATTCACACACAAGGGCTCTGAACATGTGGCCTTTTTAGCCCTGTGACTCCTCCCTGATCCCCGGCATGGAAATTCACAGGGTAGCCCTCAGCACCCCATCCTGTGCCTGCACCTCAGAGGTTAGTCCCATCCAGAGCCTGTCCAGGGTGAAGCAGGGGACACAGCCTTGGCTCTGCGGCGGTGGCAGAGGCTCGCTTGGCTGGGCACAGAGTCAACATGAACCTAACAGCGTGTTTCCCAAGTGACTCTCTCATGAGAATGAGGACCTCACTCTGAGTATCCCCATCAGAAGAGCAGCCTCTGCCCTCTTAAAGGAGCCCACCACTCCCTGCACAAGTGGCCGTGGGTGGAAGGCCCTTCCTACAGTACTCTCTGGAAACTCAGCACTGTCCTCCCACCTGGGCCCAGCTCCAGGAAGTGCAAGTGCCACCTCAGAAGGCTGAGCCACCCACCAGGGACCTGCGGTGCCTCCTGAGTCCCCCAAAGCCAGGGCGATGTGTCTGTGGTCGGTTTCTGCAGAGGAGACATGAGGGAGGCGTGAGCTGTGGCTTACCGAGGTCCGGATGGCGGTTGGTCTCGTGCTGTGCCGGTCCACATCCATCTACCCAGTAAGGGGGTGCTGATGGGGTTGCCGTGGGCGATGGAGTGCTTCAGACACTTCTCCAAGGTCATACAGGGCCTTACTTCCTTGGGTCACACTCCTTCATTGAGGGAAGTCAGGGCAGGAACTCCAGTCAGGAACCTGGAGGCGGGAACCAAGAAGGCAGAAGCCAAGGTTGACTGCTTACTAGGCTTGCTCTCTTTGACATGCTTGGTTTGTTCTCTTATATAGCCCAGGACCACCTGCCCAGGGGAAGCACCACCCACAGTGGGCCAGGCACTCCCAATGACTAATGAGAAAAATGCACCACAGGTTTGCCCGCAGGCCAGTCTGGTTGGGGCTTTTTCTCAAAGCACTCTAGTTTGTGTCAAGCCAATATAAAGCTTGTCGGCACACATGGCTAGGAAACATACAATCTGGGATTTGAACCCCGGGCAGCCCAGTTCCACAGCAATAAAATCAACACAAGTTGGGTAGCAAGGAGATTAAAACTTACTGGGAGGGGGATCTTTTGTGTGTGTGTGTGTGTGTGTGTGTGTGTGTGTGTGTGTGTGTGTGTGTCCATGTCTATGTGTCTCTTTTTTGTTTTGTTTTTGTTTTTGGTTTTTTTTGAGACAGGGTTTCTCTGTGTAGGGGGGACTTGGTGGCAGTTTTATTCAGGGCCTCTCATGAGGTTGCCCACAGTCAAGAGCAGAAGCAGCTGCCATCCTCCAAGGGCTGATCAGATCTCTGTTCCCCAGGAAAGTGTGAGCTCCCAGCCTCAGCCTCTTACCCTATCCTTTAAAAAAAGAAAAGAAAAGAAAAGAAATATTTAGTTATTTATTGGTTTTTCAAGACAGGGTTTCTCTGTGTAGCCTTGGTTGTCCTGGACTCGCTTTGTAGACCAGGCTGGCCTGGAACTCACAGTGATCCACCTGCCTCTGCCTCCCAAGTGCTGGGATTATTTATTTATTTATTTATTATTTGTTTAGTATTTTGCCCTATGTGTGCCTGCATGCCAGAAGAGGGCACCAGATCTCATTATAGATGGGTATGAGTCACCATGTGGTTGGTTGCTGGGAACTGAACTCAGGACCTTTGGAAGAATAGACAGTGCTCTTCACCTCTGAGCCATCTCTCCAGCCCCCTTTTTCATTTTTATAACTCCCTATTGTTACCAACTCCAGCATTGCATCTATATCCCAGGCAGGAGGGGCAGACCAACCATAGGGCAACTAACTTCTCCCTTTTCACTTTAAAACACTTTCTCCAAAGCTCCACGCAGTGGCACCCTCTTTATTGTCCTGGCAGGAGTGGTGACACAGGGTAGCCCCTACTTGAAGAGACTATAGAAGGAGCTTAAATAGGGCACCATGTGGTGTGGGCAGAATTAGGAGTTTAGGACTCAGGAAGGAGGGGTGGGTGTGTTGAGGTCACCGTGGAGCAGGCACACCCAACCCTCTCAATCACAGAAAACCCCACTTGGAATGTATTCACTTGTGTAGATGTGTGCCTCTGCCTGAGTTTACCTGCATCTGTGAGTGCAGTGTCCTCAGAGGCCAGAAGAGGGCACCAGCTATCCCTGGAGCTGGAGTCACAGATGGGAACTGAACCCAGGTCCTTTACAAGAACAGCCAGTGCTCTTAACTGCTGAGTTTCTCTCCAAGCCCAGAAGTTCCCACTTGGACTGGTGGTTCCTATACTTGAGCAAGCCCAAGGTCTCTGGGTAGCTTGGATCAGAACCTGCCACTCTTCCGTCTAGACCTGACACTGATGGTCTGCTCTGATTTATTCTCTCAGTACTGGGGACAGAACCCAAGTCCTCATACTTATGTCCTAGGAAAATGCTCTACCAAATAAGTTATATTGCCAGCCTCTTTTTGTCAATTAAATTTATTATGTGCATGATACATGTCTGTCTGTCTGTGCATTGTTCACGGGATCCAGAAGAGGGTGTTAGATCCGCTGGAACTGAAGTTACGAATGGTGTGAGATGCCGTGTGGTTGCTGGAAACCAAACCCAGTTCCTCTGGAAGAGCAGCCAGTGCTCTTACCCCCTGAACCATGTCTACAGCCCCAGTTTTTGTTTTTGATATGTATCTCACTAAGTTGCCCAGGCTGGCCTTGAACATAAGTCTGTAGTCCCTGCAGCCCTTGAAACTGAGATCCTCCTCCCTCAGCGTTGACTTGCTGGTTTGACAGGCCCTTACAAGGCACTCACTGCTACAATCTCATGGGACCAATTGTCCCTACTGTGAGTGTCCATCACCATCTGGCCTGTGGGCTGCTGGCATCTCTTCGCAGGAGGAAGAGGACTGGACCTTCTGAGATTCCTGCTACTCCTCTCAGATACTGCCTGCAATTCTGCCCTGATTGCCTGTGGCCTCCATATAGGCTGGGGAAGGTTGACCTCAGGGTGGGGGTTGGGGGTTGGGGTGGGGGTGGTGTGGTGTCTGTCTAGGCAGCTATGGAGAAGCCATTGTCCATGTTGGGTGCAGACTTCCCAGTGTGGCCACTTTAGGGTCCCCCACACCCCTGCCAGCCACCCCTTAGCCCTGCTTTGTAAGAAAGCTCTGCTTCCCCAGGGTGGACTATGGTGCAATTGTGCTTTGTTATCAGGGCCATTTGAAGAGTAGGTAGACACGGTGCACATCTCTTCTTAGAAGGAATCTTGGCAACACAAACCTGGGCCTCCCAGGCCAGCTGGACTCCGCATTTCCGACTAGCCCATATACCCGGGCGGCTGCTCCTGCAGCATGCCCCTTTGAGAACTCCTGGCCTGCAGCCACTCCAAAGCAGAGATAAGCAGGGGGACAGGAAGTGGCCTTGACAGGATGAGAGGCCCTAGTGATTTGCAGGGGCTCCCCAGGGAGGCTGACTCCACAGCTAAGTAAACTGCTCACTCAGCAGTTTTTTGTTTGTTTGTTTTGTTTTGTTTGTTTGTTTGTTTTGTTTTTTGAGACAGGTTCTCTCTGTGTAGCCTTGCCTGCCCTGGACTCACTTTATAGACCAGGCTGGCCTCGAACTCACAGAGATCTGCTTGCTTCTGCCTCCCGAGTGTTGGGACTAAAGGCATGTGCCACCACACCCGCCTCCAACTTCAGTTTTTATTAAAATTCAACTACAGGGCTGGAGAGGTGGCTCAGTGGTTAAGAGCACTGGCTGCTCTTACAGAAGACCCGGGTTCAATTCCCAGCACCCACATTACAACTGTCTGTGATTCCAATTCCAGGGGAGCTGACACCCTCCTACGGACATACAAGCAGGCAAAACACCAATCAATGCTCACAAAATAAAGTTTAAAAATTAAAAATGTTTAAATGTGGGTGAAACAGCTGTCACAGATCCATGTTTCCAAGCCAAGTGAGAGGCTGGAGACTGGAGGAGGTGATCTGGCTGGGATGAGACACAGAGAGTCTTTTCTGTGAGCTGCTGTGTCCCCACCCACCCTGAGTGCCCCACTAGACTTAAGTATCTGTTTTCACACAGGCCACTGACTGTGTGAACCACTGATGGGGGCAGGGTAGTTGGAGCTGATATAGCCCTCACAGCCCCAGGAATGGCCTCTCTCCAGGCTCCATGGCCCATTATGAAAAGGAGGAAGACAAGCTGGGCATGGCGGTGCACGCCTTTAATCCCAGCACTCGGGAGGCAGAGGCAGGCGGATCGCTGTGAGTTCGAGACCAGCCTGGTCTACAAAGTGAGTCCAGGATGGCCAAGGCTACGCAGAGAAACCCTGTCTCGGGAAACCAAAAAAAAAAAAAAAAAGAAAAAAGAAAAGAAAAGGAGGAAGACATGACGTGCTGCATGGGTTGGATAAACACTTTCCTTTCCTTTCCAGATTTATTGCTTTGGGCAAGATTAATAAAAACAAGCTATTGCTGGAGCAGCCTGTGAGCAAACACAAGGACTGGAATCCAGGGGCCCATGATGCCCAGCTCTCCTGTACGCCATGGCCAGGGCTGCGGACCAAGTGTGGACCAGAGGGCAGGCACAGGCCAGGTGGGGACAAGTGCTGGACACCTGGCAGACTTG
The DNA here is from genome assembly GCF_903995435.1 of Acomys russatus. Classification (NCBI taxonomy): domain Eukaryota; kingdom Metazoa; phylum Chordata; class Mammalia; order Rodentia; family Muridae; genus Acomys; species Acomys russatus. Next base: position 51,243,784 of record NC_067155.1, on the reverse strand, counting down.
TACATGCTGTGTCACCATTACCTCGGCTTTCTCTCATCCCACAAGTCCCTCCTGACTTCTCACAAAAGCTTACCTGGCTAGGATTCAGTTGTCTCCTCCTCCTGCCCTCCTCTCTCCTCCCTTCCCCCACTGCTGCCTTTCCTTCTCTTCCTCAGGCCCTTCAAGGCCAATACTCAGTCCTCCTGCCTCAGCTTCAGGGGCATGGCAGTTCTGAGTGTGTGCGTGTGCATGTGTGTGCATGTGTGTGCATGTGTGTGTGTGTGTATCTATGTGTCTACATGCGTGGATGTCCCACAAGGCAAAGACACTCCCTATCAGGGTCACTTGTCTGACATTCTTTGGGTGGTCACAAAGGCTGGCTCCATCTAAGGGACAAAAAAACAGAGTCTCTCCTGGGGACCTTGGAAGCTCCACCCAACATTCGCACTAGCCATAGTGGGAGAACCATTTACACTACCCCAGGGCTCAGTTCTCAGTCCAGCTCAGGTCTCTGAAGAAGGGACAGAGGCCCTATGGGTCCTTTCTCTGCTGCTGAGGAATGTCAGGGTAAGGCCGGGACAGAGGGATGGTGTTGGCAGCCACAGGGTGACCTACCTCAGCAGGGAAGGGAGCCCCCTCAGCTACCAGTGTGCCTTGGCTGGCCACAGGGAGGGCTCTGTCTGGGTCTCTGTCCTCCGCCTAGCTTTAGGCCATCATTTATCAACTCCCTGTGAGGCTTGGAGATGGGCCCTCTCTCACAGGGGGAGGGGCGGGAACACAACACCCAACTCACCATCAAGGCCAGACTGATTTGCATAGGAGCCCCTCCTTCAGGCCACACTCTGGGTGGTTCACCGGGTTCCAAGGGCTATCAGGAGCGGACCATCCTCCTATAACCCCTGGCCAAGCCTGGCTCCGAAGACTTGATAAGAATTTTCACAACCCGGGCTGTGCATACAGTTGGCACTCAACCAATTCATACCCCATCTTCAAAAGCATACAGTTGGCACTCAACCAATACATACCCCATCTTCAAAAGGAGCTTATTTGAAGAGTGACAGAGTGAACCTGGGCTCTAGGTGGCCCCTGACGCTCAAAGCCCTCTGCGGGCTCTCCAGAGACGGCAGGAAAGAGTTGTGTAAACGCATCCAAGCCTAATCTAATCTGGGTGATTTCATAGCAACCTTTCCGTAATTTCATCAGTGCTAAAGGACCACATTGGCAACAAATTAGAGCAACCGGCCCAAGAGGAAGATGGGGGTTGCAGCTTATCAACCAATCAGAATTAATTTGATTCCAAGCCGCCATTAAACACACATCACCGAGACTCAGCAGCCAATAACCCGGCTGGTGGGGACCAGAGAGCAAGAACAACCAATGAGTCAGGGCTCCACACTTGTGGAAAGCCATTCATTCTAGGGTCCAAATTGGAGGGCCTAGGGGAGCAGGTGAGATTCCCAGGGGCATGGGTTCCCAGCTCTAATCCCAGACAGATGCTTACTTTCTTAGTAGTGGAAAGTAGCAAGGGTTGGCTAGCTTCAGGTATCGCTGGATTGGGGTACTCACGGTCCACGGGAATTGGCTTTTTTGGATGCACCCCACTCCTTTTCTTCCAAGCAGGGTCTCCGCGATGGGGGAAATGAGGGTCAGATGCGGCCACTTTCATGTTGTGCGTTCCACAACCTCTGTACAGAAACCAGCATATACATGCTATCCCTGCCTTGGCACGAACACATCGCTATTGGTTGACTTGCTCTGAGGTACCACCACACGAAAGCCTAGATGGCCTCCAGAGTAGGACAAGGTAGATACAGGCAGATGCTGGCTAAACAATGGCTCAAGCAAGGAGTGCTCAAAGCCAGTCAGCCACAGAATGAGGGAAGAGAGCAAGGAATAGCAGGTAGCAAGAGAGGCTGAGATGCTACGGTCTCAGCAACATGGCTGACCATTGGAGCAGCGGGGCAAGGCTGAACTCCAAATAAAAGAGCTGGGCACTGGAGAGGTGGCTCAGCTGTTAAACGTACTGGCTGCTCTTCTCGAGGACCTAGGTTCAATTCCCAGCACCCACACGGTGCCTCACACTGCCTGTAACTCCACATTGGGGATTCAGCTCTCTCTTCTGGTGTCCGTGGGCACTAGGGACATACACAGTACACAGACATACATGCAGACAAATATTTGATTTCTGTTCCTGCTTGTTGGGGCTTCTGCCAGTAGCAAGCGGCTCTCTTCCCCCTGCAGGCAGCAAGCACCAGCTGCCTTTCTCTTCTGATCACTGTAGGCTCAGCTTTTATCACTGACTGACCTCAGGTCAAGTGCTACCAAATGGCCAGCTTCCTTTGGCTGGTCCTTGAGCTACATGAGGAGGGTGGCTCTGACAGGAGCGGGTGGGTGGAGAGCCAGAGCTGGAAGGGAGAGGGGAAGGAAGGGGCTGTCCTCAACATATGCAGAGAGACTATATGATTCTCAAGATGCATCCGCAAACCACCACGGGAGCAGGACCTGTGTGGCCAACATCTAGAGACACAGGGGCATTCTGGGTCAGGTGGACTGGGGGAACATCCCTTCTCCACAGTGCCTAGAGCCCAGCGATTTCTCAGTGCCTCACTACAATACTTGCTTCCTGGGGGGGGGGTGTCACGTGCTGGCCCACTCCCACTCAAACCCAAGCAAGGGAATGGGATCTCCTCTGGTTGCCTCATTGGAAGCTGCTTTTGTAGCTGGGTGGTGGGGTGGGGGGGGGGGGTGGCACACGCCTTTAATCCCAGAGCTCCGGGAGGCAGAGGCAGGTGGATCACTGTGAGTTCCAGGGTTTCATAGAGAAACCCTGTCTCGAAAATCAACAACAGAAAACAAAACAAAGCAAAACAAAACAGAAGTTGCTTTTGTTCAGTGTGCAACGTAACCATTGCACTATGGGACTGCTGTAAACCCTTCCAGGGCACCCTTGGCTGTGAGACACTGGGTAGGACCTCAGTTGATCCGGCCATACTACTTAGAACTTATGTCTCCCACAGCTCAAGCGCTCATGGTGACCCCGCTCTTGTTCTGGCTACTGACCTCACCTAACCCGTCCTCTCAAGGCCTCAGTGTGTCCCCTCACCATGCTGGGTGATATTAGTCTAACTGCCACCCTCCCTGCGTCAGGCTCCCCTGGGTTGCAGGGGCAGGACTGAGATGGAGCCGGAAGGAAACAGCACTGGAGGAAAGGCCCCTGGAGGTTCCCTGGGGGAAAGTTGAGTGGCCATGTTCTCCTCTCTTAGGTGTGCCCTGCTTCCTGCTGGATGGCACAGGATATGTGGAGTCTGGCTGCAAGGAAGGGGGAGGGGTGCTGGGGGAGGGGGAGGGGTGCTGGGGGAGGGGGAGGGGTGCTGGAGGAGGGGGAGGGGTGCTGGAGGAGGAGGGGTGCTGGAGGAGGGGGGAGGGTGCTGGAGGAGGGGGGAGGGGAGGGTGCTGGTGGAGGGGAGGGAGGGATGCTAGAAGAGGGGGGGTGCTGGAGGAGGGGAAGGGGAGGGGGGCTGGAGGAGCAGCTATGTGTCTGTGTGCTTGCTTGTGCCTCTTCCCAATGGTGGAAAGTACTTTAGTGCACTTGCCCTAAACCATGGCAAAGGCCATGCAGGGATCCAGAAGCTGACTCACCCTGAGCCTGCCAGGACCACTGAGGTTTCAAGTTTGTGTCCAGTGCTTCCTCAGCAGACAGGGTAGTAGATAGGGTCTGGGGCCACTGCTTCTGACACCTCTGTTTGCTGCCACCACCAGGACCTTGGGCTTCCATCTGCACCTTTCTGGTGCTCCTACCCTAGCCTGACAGCTTCTAGGTGCGGGATTCTGGCCAAGCAGCTGGTAAGTGGCTCTTGGGGTCAGAGTCTTTCAGGGACAGGTGATGTGTAGTCTGAAAAGGATGAGGTTCATCTGGGGTGAGTGTGCTAGGCCTGACGCTTTTGCCATTTGCTCCCAGACCGGATTTTCTCCTGACAGCTGAAGGACTCCTAGTGGCCCAAAGCCAGGCCACGATGAGCCAGATTACGCCAGGCTGGGCCAACAAGAACCAGGCCACAGTGACCAATCATCATGAACATTAAGCCAGTGCAGAGGGGACACAGGGAGGTGGGAGGAGCCAGTGTGCCATACCCTGCCTCCAATCTCCATCCCATAGAATGTGGCTCAGGTGAACTGCTGCACAAGATTGTTTGTTTGTTTGTTTTTCGAGACAGGGTTTCTCTGTGTAGACTTGGCTGTCCTGGACTCACTTTGTAGACCAGGCTGGCCTCGAACTCACAGAGATCTGTCTGCCTCTGCCTCCCAAGTGCTGGGATTAAAGGCTTGCACAAGATTTTTTAAATTAAAAATTTAAGGAAGAGCCGGATGTGGTGGTGCACACCTTTAATCCCAACACAAAGCAAGTCTACAAAGCAAGTCCAGGACAGCCAAGGCTACACAGAGAAACCCTATCTTGGAAAAAAAATTTAAGGAAGTATCTGTATGTGTATATATGTGTACATGTGTGTATATGTATATCTGTGTGTATATATGTGTATGTATATGTGTGTGTGTGTGTGTGTGTGTGTGTGTGTGTGTGTGTGTGTGTGTGTGTGTGCCAAGCCTCAGGGGAATCAGATCCCCTTGGAACTGGAGTCTAGCATGGTTGCTGGGAACTGAACTCAGTTCCTCTGTAAGACCTGCACCGTGTCATGTTTTTACCCTCACCACGAGATGTTGCAACTTTCAAAGCTTCTCAGATCCCACCTTGAAGGGACCTCCCTGCCATCTGCTTTCGAAATCACAGCTGATGGGTGCTGGGTAAAAACTCCTACCATCAGAGCCTGGCAACTTGAGTTTGGTCCCTGGAAGCCATGACAGGGTGGAGGGAGAGAGTCCGTTGTCTGATGTCCATGTGAGTACTGTGGCATACGTGCCACCACGCCCCATGTACACATCGTATACACGCAATAAGGGCCAGGCCTGGTGATGTGGGCCAACAGTCTAGGTACTTGGGAGACTGAGGCAGGAGGACTACAAGTTCTGGCTAGCCTGGGCTATGCACTGGGTAAGTTAGTGAGACTCTGCCTTAAAGGAAAAACGTACAAGAGCTGGAGGCTGGACGGATGGCTCAGTGATGAGGAGCACTGAATGCTCTTGCAGAGGCTCGGGGTTTGATTTCCAGCATCTACACAGTGACTCACACCACATATAATAACTCTAGTCCCAAAGGGGCCAGACGCCCTCTACTGGTCTCTAACAGGCACTGCATGTGCATGGAACAAGATGCACATTCAGGAGCCGGGCGTGGTGGCTCACGCCTTTAATCCCAGCACTCGGGAGGCAGAGGCAGGCGGATCGCTGTGAGTTCGAGGCCAGCCTGGACTACAAAGCGAGTCCAGGACAGCCAAGGCTACATAGAGAGACCCTGTCTCGAAAAACCAACCAAACAAACAAACAAACAAAAAAGATGCACATTCAGAAAAAACACCCACGCATGCACATAAAATATTTTGTTTGGCCTTTTGTTTGTTTGTTTGTTTTGAGACAGGGTTTCTTTGTGTAGCCCTGGCTGTCCTGGAGCTCACTCTGTAGACCAGGCTGGCCTCAAGGATCTGCCTGCCTCTGCCTCCCAAGTGCTAGGATTAAAGGCGTGCGCCACTACCACCTGGCTATTTTTTTAAAGAGTGGACCATAGCTCAGTGGTAGGGACCCTGTTTAGCATAACACCATGGTTTTGAACTTCAGCACCAGGAAAAAAAAAAGGTAATCTCAGCCTTTGGCAGGACCCACAGCTCCAGAAGTAGGGTCAAAGAGAGGGCTTTCCCAGGACAGACTTTCTGGGGAAAAGGGACAGAAGAAAAGCCTCAGACTGGCCCGTTCCTGCTCTAGACCCTACCCTGCACCAGGGCCTGTCCATCAGAAGCCAGGCTGGCTGGTGTGTTTGTGCACTCATGCGTGTGTTTATATGTGTGGACATGTGCATGCATGCGTGTGTATGCATATTTGTGTGCAGTGTTTATGGAGCAGCCTTTGTTCTGTGAAATTATCCCAGCCACCGCATTCCAGAAGGTGTTCATCTCCCTCAGAAGCCTCACCCCTCCCTCAGCCCTGGCACCCAGTGTCCCCGCCTCCCATCTGTTCATGTGACAGCTGCAGCTGCCTCCCACGGGGCCTCTTGCCATCTGGGGGCTGGCTGCTTCTCTGCCGAGTCTCCGTGTCAGAGCACGTGGCACAACTCTCTTCTCCCCCCACCCACCACCCCCGTCTCTTCGTGTCTTAAATAGATTTTCTTTTTTCAGAGCATGGAGACCCACAGCAGAGGAGTCAGCCAAGCCTGAGGAGAGGAAGGCTCCTGAGGGGCCCAGAATGTGGCAGATGGGGTGACGGGGAGCTCAGGGAAAGGAAGGTGACTACAGGACCTAGTCCAGCAGGTGCAAAGGTCCTGTGGCCATAGACTCGCTCTTAGAGGAAGGAGGCTAGGGAGCAAGAAGACCCAGGGGACGGGGATGGGTCTCAGCTCAGTCACAGCAGCTACTGGCCCTGGGCTCAGAGGTATCACAGCCTCCCTGATGAAAGGCCCGTGATAGTAACTAGACTTTTGAGCCTCCCCTCCCTCCAAATCAAGCAAGATGGTGGTTCTGTATCCACAGACTATGACATCTTTTAACTCACCAAGTAACCCAGAAGACCCATTCACAGGTCTGTGTTTCCATGGCCAAGAAGCGGCAGACAGCAGACAGGCAGACATCAGAATGAGATAAGTATCCAGCATGGCCTCATCACCATCTTGAGAGCAAACCGGGACAGTCCTGTGCTACCCGAGGCTCAGAGAAGCTGCAAAACTGACCCAGCTTCACACAGCGCCTGGTCCTGGCTGGGGAGCAGATTTTGAACCAGTTGGAAAGCACATTGCATGTCTGTTTTACTGCAAATCCCAGCCTTGGCCACATAGGAGGCCACACTGGGGGCCCGGCTGCCTTCCGGCTGAACTGTACCTTGGGTCTGCTTTCTGCTAGTACCTGCTCCCTCGCACCGCCTCCCCCCCAGCCTCCTCTCCACTGCCCGCCCTCCCCCAGTGCCTGGCAAACTGTAGGTGCAAATGTATACTTCTGGTAGACAGAGAGACCTGCTGTGTATCAGCTCTGATTTGGTGACAGGCCACAATCCTGAGCAAGACTGGAAAAATGCAGAGTGGGGGCAGGGCACAGAGAGACACCCAGAGGCCTTCCAGCAAGCTGCTGGAAAGGCCAAGCAAGAAGGGCTGACTTGGCTTGCACTTGTAAGAGGTGAGCTCCAGCCTGGTGCAGAGGCAGAACCATGGAGCCATCATGAAAGCAGATGTTAAGGGCAAAAGGGGTCACCAGTGTGAGGGGAGGGGGTCATGTTGTGAGCCATGAGGTCACCGGGGTGAGGGGATGAGGTCATGTTGTGAGGGGAGGTGGGATCATCAGTGTGAGGGGAGGGGGTCACCAGTGTGAGGGGAAGGGGGTACCAGAATGAGGGAAGAAGGGCACTGGTGTATAGGGAGGGGTCACGAGTGTGAAGGGGGGGTCACTGGTATGAGGAGAGGGGGGTCACCGGTGTGAGGGGAGGGCATCCAAGGTCTTTGCTCTGAGGAAGGTGGGAGGCACAGGAGGTTTTAGAGCAGAGAAATAGCACGCTTTAGGCTGTAACAGATTTAACAGACTGCTGCGTGAGAAATGGAGCTGGTCGGTGAGGTGTGGCCACCGGAAGCTCGGAGAACCAGATGACTGCATTGGCCCAGGCAACAAAGGTGGCTGGAAGCAGGGCTTGTGGTCCTAGCTAATGAATTGGTTACAGAACAGGCAGGCAAAGCAGCAGCCAGCGGTGACCTTAGTCTGGCATGGCCAGATGGTTCAGGTTGGCAGAGATGGGGGCTGCAAGAAGTGGGCCCGAGGCCAATCTCCAGCAGTGGCGAGTTCAAGATGGCATGAGCCATCTGCCACCCCACGGCGCTCCGTTTCCTCCTGGGAGCCCTCTGCAGGAAACAGGATGCACTGTCTGCCGGGAGAATCCAGAACCTTTGCTCATCTCGGCTTGCCTCAGGCTCTGTCTCCTTTGGGGATTAAGAACGCCAACCAGATCTTTCTCAGAGCTCAGCGAGCCCTGCCTCACGCTGTGGGGAGGCTGGCGTCATAAATCAGCCGCTGTGATCCCCAGCCTTAGATGTGTCTCCTGGAGCGACGCAGACAATAGACAGGATTCAGATGAGCTCACGCTGTGGCGGGCACCTTAGACATGCCATGAATCATAACACGGGACAGGAAGCCACAGTGAGCTCAGTCCCTAAGAGGGAGTAAAGGGGGGGGGGCCTAAGCCCCCTCCTGCCATAAATTACCATCTTGTGTGCAAGCAGGGTGGTGCATTTCAAATGCTTGTGCATGTGCGTGTGTGCGTGTGTGCGTGCGTGTGTTCCAGAACAGACATCAGATATATCTAGAGTAAAAGAAAAGATTAGAGCGGTTTTTGTTTTCTTTTGAAACTGGGTCTTGTTATGTAGCCCTGGCTGACTTGGAATTTGCTATGCACACAGACTGGTCTCAAACTCACAGAGATCCTCCTGCCTCTGCTTCCTGAATCCAAGACTTGAAGGTATGTGCCACCATGCTCAGCCGGTGGAAGGTTTTCTTGAGGACACGGGGGTGGGGTGGGGTGGGGGGGAGATGGCATTGCTGTGTGCCCTTGAGCAAGGTACCTGACCTCTCTGGGCCTCCTTCATCCCACAGTTAGCAGCAGTTAGTAAAGCTGAGTCTGATTCTCAGAGCAGTGAATCTGAACGGAGGTGGGGTGTGCCATTTCCGGGTGCTGGTGGCGCACGCCTTTAAACCCAGGCCGCCCCCCCCCCCGGGGGGGAGGCAGAGGCAGTCCGATCTCTGTGAGTTCAAGGTCAGTCTGGCTTACAAAGCAAGTCTAGGATAGCCAAGGGTACACAAGAGGAACCCTGTCTCGAAAAACAAAACAAACAAAACCAACCAGCCAAACAAAGGATGAGGACTAAGCTGGCTATGGTGGTTCATGCCTATAAGCATAGCACGCAGGAGGCTAGCCTGAGCTACAGAGCAAGACCCGGAGAGTGCTTGGGGAGAGCCAGTGTAAGATTTACTCAGGTTCACCCAGAGGTGCAGAGGCGGACACCGGCATCTCCCTCAGTTGCTCGCCACTGCGTGTACTGACACAGCGTCTCTCACTTGAACCCAGAGCTCCCTGAGCCCACCTAGTCTAGCCAGCTGCTCTGGGGAGCCCCCCCCCCCCCCCCCATCCTCCCATCCCCCAACCCCAGCTCCACCTCCGAGCGCAGGGATGACAGGTGAGCTGCCAGCCCACAGGGCAGGCAGGGGATCTGAACTGCCGTCCTCACAATTATGCCTTTCCCATCATCAAGCTGTCTTCCCAAGCCTGGCATATGTCCCTTACAATAGTCAAGAAGCTGGGATTTGAACCAGGGCGGTGGCGGCGCACGCCTTTAATCCCAGCCCTTGGGAGGCAGAGGTAGGTGGATCACTGTGAGTTTGAGGCCAGCCTGGTCTATAAAGTGAGTCCAGGAAAGCCAAGGCTAACACAGAGAAACCCTATCTCAAAACACACACACACACACACACACACAAAAGCTGGGATTTTGGGGGTTCATTCATTAATGAAGCAAAACCCACCCTCTCCTGACTGAGATCAAGATTAGCATGAAGGCATATACTGCTTGGGCTGCAGCTGGGTGCACAGTGGAAGGGAGAGGGCTTTTTTGGTTTTGGCCCATGCCCTTCACAGAGGACACTGCCAACATAAATGGCAGTCTCTGTGGTGACAGAAGTGTATATACCTTCTCTCATTTTGGTGACTCAGGATGCACAGACCATCCTGGCCATCACCACAAGGGAACACAGCCAAGGCTTGTCCACAGAGGGTTACTTCTGCCGGCAGGCCACAGCAGTAATCCCAGTGGTGGCGGCAGGGGTGAGGTGGGGGACGGGCTGGGGGATAGAATTCAAACAAATGAGCTTGTTGAGGGCAGACCCAAACCATATCAGATCCATCTCCAAATGGCCACATTTGGATGTCCTGGGCTTGCAGCCACAAGGGGTTCTAGACTTGATGGCCCGGGAACTGTCCAGGCCTAGAGTCAGACACCTCATGGAGGCCTCAGCTAAGTCTTGGCCCAGCAACACCGTCCCCACAGCCCTTGGCTGCATCCATGTGCACAGGGGTCTCACCTGACCCAGGAGGACCCTGGAGTTTGAGGACCATGATTACATGATTTTTGTAGACAAGAACCTGCCTCAGATTGAAATCAAAATACTCGTTTGACTCATAGGCCTTTGTGGCTCGCGGCAGCTCGGCAGGACCAGTCCTCAGGGTCCCCTCCCTGAACAGGCACACTGCCTGGCTTAGTGCAGAGAGTGCTGACACAGACCAGAGATGGAAGACAGCTCGCTGTTCCTCTTCTGCTGCTTGCTCAGCATTCCTGCTGAACTAAAAAAAAAAAAAAAAAAAAAAAAATCATCCCTCAGAACATGAGTGTCTCTTCGAAGGACCATCTTGTCCTGATCAGCCATCCAAAGTGAGGCGGGACCGAGGGGAAAACAGAGAGCTGCCTGGCTTGGTCCATGATCTGGTGCCCTAGAGTTGGGATCAGAACCTTCAGGCTGGGAGAGAGCCAGATTTCCCCCTACCTCCAGAAAATCCAGGGCTGGCAAGGGAGGTGATGGTGCATGCCTTTAATCCCAGCACTTGAGAGGCAGACGCAGGCAGGTCTCTGAGTTTAAAGCCAGCCTGGTCTATAGAGTGGGTTCCAGGACAGGCAGGACTACACAGAGGAACTCTACTGTCAAAACATCCCCTTACACACACACACACACACACACACACACACACACACACAAAGAAAGAAAGAAAAAGAAAGAAAGGAAGGAAGGAGGAAGGAGAAAACCAGGACTGCTGTCAGAAGGAATAAAAAATGGCTTTGGGCTGCAAGCCCCCAGATCATTCAATCCCATTGTCACCCCAAAGTCCTGGGGTGTTTTTTTTTTTACTTCTGCCTCTTTTTAGCCTTGGGGACCCCAATAGAGAACAGGAGAGGGGTTTTGGGACTCCCACTAGTTTCTGGAATTTCTCCTTGTGGCCAAGAGATGCCCACACTCCCTGCACTACCAGCCCAGTTCCTTTAGCACATCCTCCAGGAACTGCCCACCTGAGATTTCTAGCTTAAGAATCTTTGTTTTTATTTTGTGTGTATGAGTGTTTGCCTGCATGTCTGTATGTGTATCACATGTGTGCAGTACCTGAGCTGACCAGAAGAGGGCATGAGATCTCCCACAACTGGAGTTAAAGGTGGTTGTGAGGCATCACGTGGTTGCTAGGAACTGACCCCAGGTCCCATGGAAGAGCGACCAGCGCTCTTAAAACACTGAGCCATCTCTCCAGCCCCAACTTCCAGGTTTTGATCTACCCTGGGCTCCTGGCCTCTGCCATGACTCCTCCTTACTTGAGGCTTTAAGCCATTGAACTGGGAAGATGAAAGTTTCGCAAGTAGCCTGCGGGGGCCGCAATACGACAACGTCGCTGCACATCATTGGCAAAGTACTGGGTGCCAGAGAACTGGGTGTTTAAAACAACCCAAGTGGCTGCTTCCTCTTGTCTCTCTCTATTGTGGCAAACCATAGTTTTTCAACAAATTTAAGAAGCCGGGGAGCCCAGAGATATCAATAGCATCCTACTTTGTCCCTTCTTCCTGTTGGTGGCACCTGCACCCAGGAAGCTGGCTGGCAGCCGGTGGCTCATGCCATATTGATCATGTCTCCTAGGCAAGGACACAGCAGGTCTGTCCTGGTGGGCCTGACCTTCACCTGCCCTCAGGCAGCCAGCTATGGGCAGGTAAAGAGCAACAAATGCAGGTGACCTAGATGTAACCTAGCAGGTAGCCTCCTGTGGCTGGGGACTCTATTGATGACAGGCTCAGAGAGGACAGAGGGGCTGCGATGGAGAAAGGTCAGCAGGTAGCGCTACTTGTGACCCACGTCCACCAAGGTCATACATACCACAGACCTGGGCAGGATTAAAATGCACCCGATGCCATGTCAAGAAACAGGAAAAGATGGAGACCAGGTGCAAATGATTTTAAATTCATCATCACCCAATCCAACCCCACAAGCTATGGTCTGATTTGGATCCACGTATAAACAACTGTCTTTGAGGGCCGGAGAGATGGCTCAGCGGTTAAGAGCACTCGCTGATCTTCCAGAGGACGCATGAGCATGGTCCTTTGGTCCTCCCACGTGTCCCATACAGTGAGTGAGTTAGTGAGTGAGCAAATGGTGCGGAATGATTGGAGAAGACACTGACTTTTGCTCTGACTGAAGTTCATTAAAATGAGATAACACAGACAATTCCTTGTCTCTGTTTTCTAGTCAGCTCAAGGACTCTATCTACATGTGGCTCGTGGCTGTGACCTTTATTGATACAGTTGCAAGTGGACAATTTTTATATGATTGTATATAATTATTCATGCAAGTCTTCTCTCCCCCCCCCCCCCCCCCCGCCGAGACAGGGTCTCTCTGTGTAGCCTTGGCTGTCCTGGACTCGCTTTGTAGACCAGGCTGGCCTCGAACTCACAGCGATCCATTTGCCTCTGCCTCCCGAGTGCTGGGATTAAAGGCGTGCGCCACCACACCAGGCTCCATGCAAGTCTTTAAACTACCCCTCAGTCCTGTATGCTAGCTGAGGCTCATCCATGTTGGGGTATGTTGGGATGTACCCCATATGCACACAGTGTGAGGGCTATGGAAAGGGTCTACTTAGATCTCTTGGGAAAGCAACATTTGGGACAAGGCTAGAAGGCAGCTGCGTTCTGGGGTCACATCCGGGTCTGGGGATGTGTGTCCTAGGCAGAGAGCATAGCCAGTGGGAAGACCTGGAAATAGGGACTCTGTTGTGTTCAGGGAGCTGGAGAGGGAGAGCAGGAGGTAGACCTGTGGGGTCTTGGGGACAGACAGGTGACCGTGGTACACTGTAGGGTCTCCGTCTCTTCTGTGTCTTCTATCCTGACCCTATCCACTCAGCATGCTGTCTCTGCAGCTGGCTTCTGTCATTCAGCCTGTTGCTGTGGGGAATGATCTACTTCCCATATCCCAGGGTGGATCAGAAGTTCACCTCTTGGGGCTGGAGAGATGGCTCAGCGGTTAAGAACACTGGCTGGCTTTCTGGAGGTCCAGGCTGAATTCCGGCCGGAACCAGTCTGCTCGCAACCATCTGTAACTCCAGTTCCAGGGGAATACAGTGCCCTCTTCTGGCCTTTGATGGTACTGCATGCATGTGGTGTGCAGACTTAGGCGCGGGCAAAAACCACTCATACACAAAATAAAAACAAATAGCTCTTTACGAAAAATGTTTCACAGCCGGATGTGGTGGCACACGCTTTTAATCCCAGCACTCGGGAGGCAGAGGCAGGTGGATTGATGTAAGTTTGAGGCCAGTCTGGTCTACAAAGTGAGTCTAGGACAGTCAAGGCTACAGAGAGAAACCATGTCTCGAAAACAAAAACAAAAAACAAGAAAAAGTGTTTCCTTGAGTCCCTTTATGGGAATGACACAGTAAGTTGTTTTTTTTTTTTTTTTTTTTTTTTTTTTTTTAAAGATTTGTTTATTGTGTATACAGTGTTGTGTCGGCCTGTACAACTGTGCCAGAAGAGGGCACCAGATCTCATTATAGATGGTTAGAAGCCACTATGTGGTTGCTTGGAATTAAACTCAGGACCTTTGGAAGAGCAGCCAGTGCTCTTAACCTCTGAGACATCTCTCCAGCCCCCACAGTAAGTTTTAGAATGAGCTGAACAGCGAAAGTGTGTAACGGAAGGCCACCCATCTGGCCAGTGTGCAGGCCAAGTCTACAAGCACGGGCCAGGTTGTTGTGGACATATTGGCGGGTGTGGGGTGTGGGGGCGTCTGTGGTGTACACCTCCATGGAGCTTGCACAGCTCGAGGGCTTGAATTCACAGGCAAATGAAGCAGGAAGATGCAGGCTCTGCCCAGGGAGCAGCCAAGTCCACACATTGTTTTTCATAGCAGTGCCATGCTGGTGTCCTCCAGCCATCCTGGCAGCCTGAGGCCGTCAACAAGGGACACTAGCACCCAGGGGCTGGAGCTGGGTGTGGTTGAGTCAGTACCTACCCCACCATCTCAGCACTCGGAAGTAGAGGCAGGAGGTGGATAGAGTTCAAAGTCAAAGTCACAAAAAAAAAAAGCCGTAACAGGGAACAGACCCACAGTCGGGGGCAAGGGGCTACATAGGAGCTTAGAGGCCTGGGTGGTGTCGGGGATGAGGGACAGTCCCCACAATGATGAACACCCTATTGCTTACCTCTGTCCACACACACCTCCGTCCTCTATAAACAGATGAGGGCTAAATGCCTTGTCATCAGCCGCTGGCTGCCTCTGGGAAGATGAGCAGATGTGCTGAGGAGGACGGGTGGGCTGAGGAGGTGGCTGCTAGCCCCTCCCACTTTGCTCTGATAGAACCGTCTGGTGCAGGAAGGGTGCCTGGCCATCTCCAAGCCAAGCCGAAGGGAACAGCCATCTTCCTTGGCCCAGCATCAATGCTTTCTTACTATGGGAAGCCCAGCCCAGAAGGTCATGCCCTGTCCTTTGAAGTCTGAGTCATCAGCAAAGATTCCATTTCACACCCAGATAAGGGAGAGCCTCCCAACCAACTCTAAAGGCGGGAGTCCTACCAGCCCAGCCAGGCTCCGCAGCTTGGGGCAGCAGAAATAGGCTAGGACCAGTTTAAAGCCAGCACTGTGTTCAAGGATAGTCCCAGCCCAGGAAGAGACATGCTGGGGACAACTGACTGATTTTTACCGATGAGGGGAGGAGGACTGGTGAGTATGCCCCATCTACCAAAGGTCACACAGCTCAGAGACAAACAGTTGGGAGAGCACTTGAGGCTCCCCAGGCCCAAGTTCCCTGCTGCTGCTGCTCTCTCTCTCTGTCTGTCTGTCTGTCTCTCTCTCTCTTTTCCCCCTGAGACAGAGTTTCTATGTGTAGCCTTGGCTGTCCTGGACTCACTTTGTAGACTAGGCTGGCCTCGAACTCACAGAAATCTGCCTGCCTCTGCTGGGATTAAAGGAACGCACCATTATGCCCGGCCACATATCAAAGTTTGTTGATTGAATAGTTCACTGACTGAACAACTGAAGAAACACCCACCCACACTCCCTCTAGCTGCTATTATTGGAACAGGGAGACAGAGGAGGCTCTGCAGACCCCTCTGGGGGTGTGGCTTCTTCAGATTCCTGAGCCCCTTGGAGGCCTAGAGGAGACTTGGAGAGGTGGTGACCTTGGCGGGGTGTGGCAGAACCACATCCTGAGCCAGCACTACCAGATTAATCCAGGATGGCAGCTGCACCCCACCCCTCCCCCCTCCCCCCTAGCAAACCCATCTCAGGACAGGAAGCAGCTCACTTATAGTAAGTCACCGGGGGCCATGCTCAGGAAAAGGCAGACTCGGCATTTTTCACAGCTGCAGGCTATGGGAAGGGCTTCACAGTGGGAGGGGACAGAAGGGGGAGACCCCTCCCGACACGGGCTGCTTGTCCTCCTCTCCAGGGCTGTCACCTCAGTCAACAAGGCTCCTGTAGGGCTGGTAAACACAGCAGGAGGTTCTGCTTTTATCTCTAGTCACCTGAGGCAAGCAGAGACTGATAGCCTGATGTTTTCACACCTCCTTCGGTCTCTGTGCACCCTCAAGGAACAGCATTCTACAATGGCCAGATGTCACTGCACCCTGTCCCACCCCAGTGCACTGGGTACAGTGTATAGCAGGACTCTGCTCTTGCGGTTCCTCCCACCACGTGCGGGGTGTCCATGTGCAGAGTGTCCACGGGTGGAGTGTCCATGTGTGGAGTGTCCAAGGGCGGAGTGTCCACGTGTAGCATGTCCACATGTGGAGTGCCCACAGGCAGAGTGTCCACAGGCAGAGTATCCATGTACAGAGTGTCCACGTGCAGTGTTCATGTGCAGTGTCCAAGTACAGAGTGTCCACGGGTGGAATGTCCACAGGCAGAGTGGTCATGGGCAGTGTCCACGGCAGAGTGTCCATAGGCTAAGTGTGAGAAGTGTCTTTGGAATGAAGGAGAGGGAAGGCCTGCTCTTCAGTGACAAGATGCCTTCGTTGGTTCACGTCCCCAAGGGCCAGGAGCTCTCCAGTTTGGGGCTTGCCTGGATCCAGGTGGTCAGCATGCCACAGACACCAGCAGGGCTCACCTCTCACCATTTCCTCTGCTTTGCTCTTTGTTTTGTTTGTGTTTTGTTTTTTCTGACACAGATTCTTGATGTATAGTATGTGTCCAGTCCCCACCAATAGCCTCCTCCATGCTGGGACTACAGACATGTCTGGCCATGCTTAGCTCTGGCTTGGTTGGGTTCTCAGGAAGGTGGAAGGAAGAAAGGAAAGATAGATGGATGGATGAATGGATGGATGGATGGATAGATGATGGATGGATGGATGGATATGTGGGTAGATGGGTGGATGGATGGATAGATGATGGATGGATGGATGGATATGTGGGTAGATGGGTGGATGGATGGATAGATGATGGATGTATAGGTGGATGAATGGATGGATGGATGGAGGATGGGTGGGTGGGTGGGTAGGTGAGTGGATGATGGAATCTTTCCGAGACCCCCGCAGCCTTCAGTGGAGGGCACAGTTCTCTGGACTAAGAGGCTCCAGGTTGCTTGAGAGTGACAGTGACTCCCTGGAAAAGGGACTCCCAGCCCATGGGGACGGTGGGGCCACAGTAGGAGAAAGGTCATCCTAGGCCAGGTCCCAGCCGTGCCAGGGACACCATGACCCATAGTTCTGGCTGCCCTGCCCTTGCCTGCTCTGCTAGGATAGAATCTCCATTGTAATTGGGTGACTGGGCTCCTGTCCCCTTCCCCAGCGGGCAAAACTCAATCCACTGTTTTTCATAGCCACCAAGACCTACAGGGCTGTGACATTCCTTGGCCTAGGCTGGGCATGCATGAGAGCCACCAGCCCCAGTTGGCTGACCCAAGGAACACAAGAAAAACCTCAAAGCACCTTAAGGGACCTCCTGTTGGTGTGCTCCATAGTCAGACACACCCATGGGAAGCAGAGCCTGGGTCCAACGTGAGAGTTCAGCCTAGAGGAGGGGATGGAGCCTGGATCCTTGTCTGTTAAGCTGTGTGACCTTGGGCTAGTCTCTGGACCTCTCTGTGATTTATCTTCCCCATCTGTAAGAGTCCAGGAAGAAGAGCCAGGGCAGGGTGTGGTGAACATAGAGCAAGCCCCACTGGGTAGCCTCTGTTGGAGCTAGATCCTCGCCTCCTTTTGCTGAGCAGAGTTGGTTTCCCTGTCCCCAAAAAAGGGTAGCTGAGATAGCAGCTGTTTTTTGTTGTTGTTGTTGTTGTTGTTTTCGAGACAGGGTTTCTCTGTGTAGCCTTGCCTGTCCTGGACTCGCTTTGTAGACCAGGCTGGCCTCGAACTCACAGCGATCCCCCTGCCTCTGCCTCCTGAGTGCTGGGACGAAAGGCGTGCGCCACCACGGCCAGCATCAGCTGTTTTATTTCTGTTTATTCTTAGCATTTTTGTGTATATGCGTGCATGCATACATGAGAGAGAGAGAGAGAGAGAGAGAGAGAGAGAGAGAGAGAGAGAGAAAGAGAAACACTCAGGGACTTCCTGGAGATGGAAAAACAAGAATAGAGCTTTCTGGGCTCACACTAGCTCACTGGTTTCTCAGGGACATCAGCCCTGACCTTGTTTTTTTGTTGTTGTGGTTTGTTTTGTTTTGTTTTTTCAAGACAGGGTTTCTCTATGTAATAGCCCTGGCTGTCTTGAAACTCACCCTGTAGATCAGGTTGGCCTCGAACTCAGAGATCCATCTGCCCCTGCCTCCCGGGCACTGGGATTAAAGGTGTGTGCCACCACTGCAGGCCATCCTCCTTGGCTTCTGCCCTCTGGGACAGAGGCATGGCTCCCCATCGCTGCCTTACAAGCTCAGTCTCAAGCTGAGTGTGTTCAGAGTACCCCGGAGGACTATGGGAAGCCCAGGGACAGAGCCACCCAAGAGCACTGGTAAACCATCCCCAGGGGCCGGGCATGGTGGCGCATGCATTTAATCCCAGCACTCAGGAGGCAGAGGCAGGCGGATCGCTGTGAGTTCGAGGCCAGCCTGGTCTACAAAGTGAGTCCAGGATGGCCAAGGCTACACAGAGAAACCCTGTCTCGAAAAACCAAAAAAAAAAAAAAAAAATCCCCAGGGGACGCTGCTGCCCATTTGGGGACCCCCGAGATGTGTGTTCCCTGCCTTTGTAGCAGGGTTCTGTGTGCTGTGCCATCCATGGGCTGCTGGGGACACCAGAGCTGGGCAGGGCAGCGCCATAAAGAAGAATGGTGCAACTCTCTAAGTAGAAACAACCCAAAGTAAAGTCCCCCGCGGAATGAATGGCATGCTGGGCATGCTTCTGAAGGATTGGCACTCTCAGAGCACGATGGGCAGAGTGAAGGATGCAAACTCCATGTCTCCATGTTCCACAAGCCAGGCAGTGAGTGTGAACTATCCCTACTGTGAGGCTCCAGAGGGACAGAGGACTGGTGGCTGCCATGAATGGGGGGTGGGGTGGGGACGGGTAGGGAGCCTGAGAGTGACTTCAAATTGACATTTACAGGGAAATGCATGCAGGTCAGGCTGAGTCTTGGTGATGGATTTGGCATAGCTCACTTACCACAACTACCTCTCCCTCTCTCTCTTCCTCCCTCCTCCCTCTGTCTCTCGCTTTCCCTCTTCCTCTCTCTCTGCTTCTCCCTCCCCCTCCCCCTCCCTCCCTTTCCCTCTCCCGCAGAAGTGCCCCTACAGTACTGTCATCCCCACCACCCTCATGGGAGGGAGGGCACCAGGGCTCAGGGCAGTGAATGGCCAGCCTGGCCCACACGAGCTGAACCTCCCCCTCCCCCTCCCCCTCCCCCTTTCCCACTCTGTCCCAGGCAGGGGCCTCCAGTCATTGCTTCTGAGATCTCCATGCATGAGAGCCCTTAAGAGACTTCTACAACTCTCTAGAAAGTTCTGCTGAACAGTTCTGACAGATCTCATGAACGGATTGGCAGGCCTATGAAAGACTCACAGACATCTGTCTCCTTGGACATCCAGAACTCTCCACCACCCTACTCCTCCTTACGACCTTGTGTCCACCGTCCACCCCCCATACACACAAAGACACATAGAGCTGCATATCTCATGGCACTTCTCTGGGGTCAGCTGGACACACAGGCCCATTTCAAATCCCAGTTGTGTTTGTTTGTTTGTTTGTTTTTCAAGACAGGGTTTCTCTGTGTAGCCTTGGTTGTCCTGGACTTACTTTGTAGACCAGGCTGGCCTCGAATATACAGAGATCCACCTGCCTCTGCCTCCCCAAATGCTGGGATAACAGGCGTGCGCCACTGTGCCCAGCTCCCCAGTTTTCTTTTTTTTTTTTAAAAAAAGATTTATTTATTATGTATATAGTATGCATCAGATCACATTATAGATGGTTGTGAGCCACCATGTGGTCACTGGGAATTGAACTCAGGACCTCTGGAAGAGTAGTCAGTGCTCTCAACCGCTAAGCCATCTCTCCAGGCCCCTGCCCCTCAGTTTTATTTCGAGTGACCATACTGTGTGTCTACAAGACAGTGTGGCTTGACCTCCCGTAGCCCCTGATTCTGCATATAATAAAGCTGCCTGTCAAGACCTCACTACACACCCAGACCACAAAGCCGGGCCTGGTTTAGGTTTCTCTCACACCGACACCAGTCTCAGACCCTTGTCCTCTAGTCGCAAGACATTTCTGTGTCAGCCTTGGCTTGGCCATTCCTACACACCAGGGGTCAACATCAACTGTCCCAGGCACAATGCTGTTCACTGGGTCCCCTAGGGACCCTGAGATGCTGGGGGATTGGAACCAAAGGACCAATCACCTGTCCAGCAGCCTTGGGAACAGAGTCTAAGTCATCACTGTGACACGGCATGCGAGTCTCCAGGGCTTCCTCCCGCCCAGGCCCATCTGTCTCTTTTTCGTTCCTTAGATCAGTTCCAGGCGCTCAGGAGCCCAGCCCCACTGACTATCAGGTTAACAGGTAGACCCTGGTGACACCCAGACACACTCAGAACTGCCTCGCCCCCTGCTGTGTGTAACCCTCTACACCCTGATCCCTTAGACTCTCACCCCAGGCTGCCTCCACTCTATGGGGAAAGACTTTGTGTCGCCCTTCTCCCCTCCATGGCAGAAGAGCCACATGGAGAGACCCAGTCCCCAAATAACAGTGGGGCAGATCACCCACTATCCCTGGTCTAGCTGTTCCCTGGGAATCCCATGTCATTGGGAAATAAACTTTTGTTTGCTTTAACCGGAGTGCCGGGGCTCTTTGTCACAGCAGCTGAACCTGTAGCTGACAAATACATAGGGCGCAGATACAGGGAAAAACAAAGCTCAAGGTACAGGTTGAGTGCAGGGGAACAGGCAGAGAGCAGGCACTTTGGTGGGAGTCCTGCCTGGCTCAGCATCGCACCACTGAAGGACTCCAGGGCACATGGAGCTGGGTAGGTCATCTCACAGTCACTGTACACAAGTATTGTACACCTGCTGTGTGCCAGGCACTGTGGGAAATGCTAGGTATTCAGTGGATAAGAAGAACCGGGTTCTAGGCTCTCGGTGCCTTGCTTGGCTCTCTTGTGAGGAACAAGCCTGAGGTTCCCAGCAGACGCAGGGATGTGACAAAGGCCAGAGAAGTAGATTAGCCCTGGGTGGGAGTAGCCAGGCAGAGCTAGGTTCATTTTTAGTAACTGTTAGTTTGTCTGCTGAGTGCCACCTGGTAGGACTTCCCCCTACCCACAATGTCACAACCCAGGCATGCCCGTGTGACTGGCTAGCACAGACCTACACAAGTGAGTGCGGTATAGGGGCACCCCCTAAGGATCCGAGCACCCGCGCACACACACATGAAATAAAGAACAATGCTGCTGCTTGTCCCATCAGACTTGTGTTGAGCTGCTGTTCAGTCTGGATCTAGCACAGCTCCAGGCACACAGTAGGTGCTCAACAAAAATGCGCAGAAGGTGGGAGAGGGGCTGGAGAGATGGCTCAGTGGTTAAGAGCACTGGTTGCTTTTCCAGGGGACCCAGGTTTGATTCCCAACACCCACATGGCGGCTCACAATTGTCTCTAACTCAGTTCCAGGGGATCACACACCCTCACACAGACACAGATGCAGGGAAAACACCAATGTACATAAGATAAAATAAGTAAATTGTTTTAAAATGTGCAGAGGGCTGGCGAGACCTTTTGATCAATAAAAAAGTGGTGTCTGTGTGCAACCCTGAGGATCCAAGTTCAGATCCCAGCACCCATGCAAAAAGCCAGGAGGACACCTGTAGCCCTAGCACTGCGGACAGAGAGGTCAGTTCTTGAGGTTTGCTGGCTGTCAGTCTAGCCAAATCAGCAAGAGACCCTGCCTCAAAAAATAAGGTGGGGAGCGATGGAGGAAGACACCCAATGTTGACTTATAGTTTATACACACACACACACACACACACACACACACACACACACACACAGTCACATACACATAGCATACATACATGCATATACATACACACACTAACATACATACATACACATAAACACAGAGACACACACATACACATGCATATACACACATATGCACACACGCACATGTGTGCGCACACACACATGCACACATATAACAGTGAGCTGCAGAAGACACAGCTCCTGTCTAGGCTCAGCCAGCAGCCCATAGACTAATGCCCTTTAATCTGGGTTATAGATAGAGGAACATGGTAGGAGTCAACCCAAGCTGACTACAGCACACCTGGAACTCAAGTGAACAGTGACCTTGCTGGTTTCTAGCCACAAGGCTATGAAGCTCTTTGTTACCACAGCCTGTCCCCACACCTGCACTGACAAATACACATCTCTCTGAAAGGGTAGAAAGCTGGGGACTCGTCACCTAGCTTGTATAAAGTCACACCCCGCAATGCCACTTTACACTCTCTCCAGAGGTGGGGGGGGGGGGTCTCACCTCAAGCCAGGCCCGGCAAGCTCCTGGCTTGCAAACCCCTTCAATCAAAGTCAGTTTCAAGGTCTCCAGCTCTCTAAATGATCAGCTCGGCTGCCGCATTCGTTAACGGCCCCGTCTGTCCAGGCTGCCCGTTTTATCAGGAGCTGCCAACAAGATAAATGACCTCTTAACTCACTGTTCCGGCAGAGTACCTCACGGCGCCGGCGCCTGGAATAAATCACATATGATCTTCTCCAAGCGTCTTGGAGTGTGGGAGGCCAGGAGCTGCGTGGCCAGGGGGACTTTTTGCAGAGGATTACAGAGCTTCTGCGATGTGCCTGGGGCTGAGGTCTACTGCTGGTGACATCTACTTCCCTGTCAACTGGCTTCTCAGTCCCTCAGATAAATGCTGAGGTTTCTGTGAGTGCGTTGTGACACAGGTAGAGACAATATAAGGTCTCTTATGCTCTGGTTAGAGAAACGCAGCATTGCTTCTGTGTTTCTCTGCAAACTGCGCCTCTAAAAACAAGGGTGGATAGCCTTGTTTGAAAAAGCCTTTCTTTGCCACTCTCAGTGCATGAATGTGGGGTGGTGGCATCTGTGTTCAGCTATGGGGTATGCATGTGGCCTTGCCTGGGTCAGAGCTCAGTCATTGTGGCTGGGTTTCACCTAAGGGCATTTGTTTCCTTTTCTCATGAATTTGGGCCACAGTGTTCTTCACTGTAAAATGGAACTACTGATAGCATTTACCAGTCACAGGTTGTATCAGTTAGTTGCTGCCTCAAAGTGCTGTATAACAAAAGAGCCCCACACTTAGTGGCCCAAACCATCCTTCATCATCATGTCTCTCTCTGCCCAGGCTAGGCTTCAGTCATCATTCTGTGTTGCCTGCCTCTCATCCCTCGAGGATTTGTGCCTGGGGCCAAGTTGTGCTTCTGTGTGCAGACTGCACCCCTAAAACGAAGGGTGAGAAACTCACTCTCCATTTCGTGACTGAAGAGTTGGGTCCATAGTGGGCACTACTGCCCCTGTGACCATCCTCATGCCAAGCCAGTAAATGCCCACACTGGGCAAGAATGTAGCCACTGGGTTTGCATATGCCACACAGCCAGACTACACCACAAGGCAGTACTCTGCACTCAAATGTGACCTCATGAAAACATGGCTGCCAGCCAGGCTCCCATGGGACCCTTAGTTAGGAAAGGGTTTTTGAAGGCTGTAGCTCACTGGTAGAGTGTTTGCCAGCATGCATGTGGCCTTAGGTTCCATACCCAGCAGTGAAAATAAAAAATGTGGGGTGGTAGGGGGAGGGAGGGTGGGGGGAAGCTATGGCAAGTGCTTAAGACTGAGGCATAGGGGTGTGAGAACCCATGTTTGAGTCTATTGGAGAGACCTACATGGGTGCTCGAGGGGAGTGGCCACAGTAGAATGGGGAGGCCAGCCTGGAGGAGGTATGTGGGGAAATGGGTGAGTGTCCCAAGATAAAGAGATGGGGTGAAGGCCTGACTGGCAGGGGCTATGGGGACAGAGCTACTGGGCTGATTTACAAGGCTGGGGACAAGATGTGTTGGAGCCAGGCTACGTCAGTGGAGCTTGTGGACCACCGAGCAGATGTACACTTGACAATGATGCTGGGCAGATGCAAAATCAGGGGAGTTGGTGTCACCAGGCCACCCTCTAGAAGCCTACGGACCCTCAGCCACTCCACGGTGCAGACACCGCAGTCACGAAGCCACTGCTGTCCTTCCACGGCCTTGTGGCTCCGAGGCAGTGACGCGGAAACTGAGGTTGTCCAAGGACACGCCAGCAGCAGCTTAGTTCCCCAGAGGCCATGCGGTGACAGGAAGGGGGACACTGCCAGCTGGCAGCTTCTTGGGCTGCAGAAAACACACTGCCCAATCGGGAGCCAGGGCACCCAGGCCACCTTCACGGCTACAGAAGAGAGTGGATTTGTTGGTTGTGGAGGCCAGAGGCCAGCCACATCCTCCACCTGCCAAGTGAAGCATAGCCCCAGTTGGTCTCCACCACAGACAAGACCCCTCCTCCTGCAGACGGGACCATCCACCGGCATCCATCACTCCCAAGACAGGGATGAAGCCGCAGCTGTATCGCTGTCACTGTCCCAGGATCATCAGCGTCCCCCGCTTTGGAAACAAACCATCAGTTTTACGCTTGATATATCTGTGACTTTGCCGTGACATTTCCGAGGCGGCAGGAGGGCCGTTTACTGGGTGACAACGTTCTATCCCACTGACATTATCTCTTAATTATAATATGCAAGCAATGTGGAGAGATGGCCCATAAATAGCTCATCTGGGGCTTCCGCTCTGCCACGGCCGCCAAACTGCACACTGAGGGGCTCGGAAATGCGTGTGTGTGTGCATGTGCATGTGTGTGTGTGCGGTGGGGGGAGGGGAGTGAATGGCTCCAGGGGTGGGTGGCTGCCTGTCCTGACTCAATGACAGTGTGCTCAGCGGCACGGGTGTCAGGAAGTGAGGCATCTTCTGGGCTTCCGCTGGTCTCCTGGGCGTCTCTGTTCTCACCCTTGTCAAAACAGCCCGCCACCGCCAGTGCTGAGTTTAATGTCTGGCACCGAGGGACAGGCATTGATTTTGATTTTTCCTTCCAGGAAATTAATTCTGTGAGAAATCATAGTCCAGGCCTGCACTCAGAGAGACCCAGCTGCCTCCCTAAGTAGTAAGTGCCACAGCCTGGTAGGAAGGATGTACCATTACCCAGAATCTCACTTGCTCCTTGCAGCTACCTTCTCTGGCCAGCTTCTGGGCTAGGCACACCTTTCCTACCCGACTGCTGTAAACCACCTGCAGTGCATAAGCCCTTGCCCGAGAGTCTCTACTTCAGCCCCAGGTTCAAGTTCTGCCTCCTGTTTCGGGACTCCTGAAACCTGCTGTGTAGCCAATAGGGACATCTGCTGGTGATGTGTGGGATTGCAGGGAAGTTTGCACAGTTCTCCGCATCCGTGACACATCTGAAAACCTTTTCCAACTTGCCCTCAGCAGAATGTTCATACAACGTTCCTCTCGCCCACCCTCATCTGGACCTTAGAGTGGGTAGGGCAGGAAGTGGCTTTCCTGTTAATTGGACATGGGCACGGTATGGTCACAGAGTCTTGCCCAGGGAGACACAATGCATCATCCAGCCTCCAGCCACAGAGCTGCCTCCCACCCCTGCCTGCTCACTTGCCAAAGCTGATATCATAGGGAAACCATGTCCCTGCCTCTAAACAGCTGCTGCCCACAGTTGGAGACCACAGGGCCAAGAGCCGCACAAAGCTAGGTCAGAGAGGCTTGTGTGTCATCACTGGGTCTCTGCCCCTCAAACAGAAGACATTCCTGTGGCCCAGGAGAGGGCAGATGGTAACCACGGACACCGGGGGTGTCCAGAGGGGCCAGTGAGCTGTGTCTACTGGCTTACAACTTCTGCTCCACATCAGGCCTTTCCTATCCCTCTGTGGAGACGTGGTCTTGGTGTCGGAGTGAGGGTAGGGTGGGATGGGGGAGGGACGGGTGGGGGTGAAGACTCGAGACAGGTGACATGTAGATGAGATAAACGGGCATAGTGACTGCATGGCAAAGCTTCTCCTGGTTCCTACATGTCCCTCTGAACCTCTTCATACAAGATATGACCTGGTTCTGGGTGTGGTGGCGCACTCCTTTAATCCCAGCAATCGGGAGGCAGAAGCAGGTGGATCACTGGGAGTTCGAGGCCAGCCTGGTCTACAAAGTGAGACTAGGGCAGCCAAGGCTACACAGAGAAATCCTGTCTCAAAAAAACAAAACAAAACAAAAAAACAAAGAAGAAGAAGAAGAAGAAGAAGAAGAAGAAGAAGAAGAAGAAGAAGAAGAAGAAGAAGAGACCTGCACAACACAGGACCTGCAGTGGCTCAGACCTGACTCTGAGCGTGTGGCATTTGCTGCCTAGTACCTCACCCCTCCAGCCTAGCTCCCCGAACCTATATATCTAACCCCCCCCCCAATTCCAGGGAACTCTTCCCACTCTCTGTCTCACTCTGTCCTGTGACAGGCTCTGGGGAGACAGGCACTATTTTTAGACATGTGACTCTTCCTCACCCACCCACCACTTGCCACCTGTCTGGGACAAGCCTGAACTGGGCAAGCCTGGGGCCTCCCTAGAGCAGCCTGGCCGGGTAAATGAGGTTCCTTCTTCTGGACCAGCGGTTCCCAACCTATGGGTTGAGACCCCTTTGGCAAACATCTCTCCCCAGAAATATTTATACTACGATTCATAAGAGTAGCAAATTTAGTCATAAAGTACCAACAAAATAGTTTTGTGGAGCTCGGCGCCGTGGCACATGCCTGTAACCCCAGCACTCAGGGAGGCAGAGGCAGGTGGATTTCTGTGAGTTTGAGGCCTGCCTGGTTTACAAAGCAAGTCCAAGACAGCCAGGGCTACACAGAGAAAGCCTGTTTTGAAAAAACCATAATAATAATGATAATAATGATGATAATAATAATAATAATAATAATAATAATAATAATAATAATAATAATAATATTACTTTTATGGTTGGGGGTCACTACAACATGAAGAGCCTTAGAATGGTTGAGGACCACTGTTGTAGACACAGTTGGGATGCAGTTTGGGGTCCAAGCCTGTAACCTCTCTTCCTCCCCAGACTTCTTGAGGTCCCCAGCCTCAGCACCTGCCATCCTTCTTGATCTGGGTTAAAATGTTATTTCTAGGACCCTGAGGGTCATTCTTGCCAGCACAGTGGGCTGTCCTGGGTACTACACACAGAGGAACAAGTGGGCAACATGAGCTGGACCAGGGCACTGAGATGCAAACCTGCTACCTTATCCACCAGGAGGCCATGGATGATGACATCATCTCTCTGTGCTTCGGTTTCCTCATTAGGCAAATGAAGGGAATGATAACACCAGCGCCTCCCCAGGCCGTGACACAAAATACCAAATCTGTGTGGTAAGTGTGGCATATCTATTTGGTATACAGCAAGTGCTCAAATAATGTTAGCACCTCCAGGAATGTAGAAACTAGGGTCCAACTTTGGTCTCACTGGGTGGGAAGCTGCCAGAATCTGCAATTTTTATTTTATTTTTTAAAAAAATCACTCATATGCTTGTGTGTCTCTGTGTATGTGAATGTGTGCATACATGGGTGCAATGCCCACAGAGGCCAGAAGAGGGCGCCAGATCCCCCTGGGTCTGGAGTTACACACGCATGTGAACTATCTGAGTGGATGTGAACTCCAGTCCTCTGCAAGAGCAGCAAGTGCTCTTAACTGCTGAGCTATTTCTCCCGCCCCGGGATCTGCCCATTTCATAGTTCCCACTTATCCCAAAGACAGGTGTGTGGCCTGCGCCCCATGTGTCTACTTTGGAGATGTATAGATGCTCCTTCCAAGTGCATGGCTTCCTGGGCTGAAGAACTGTCATTATTTCCATAAACAGTGTCCACAAGCCCCATGACTTGGCAACACCATAGAGCATCTGTATGTGTGTGAGCTGGGGGCAGCCTTTTTAAATGTAAACATACTTAACAGCATATTTTATGTAGTCCTGTTTTTGTTGTTGTTGTTTTGATTTTTGTTTTGTATTCTTTACTCTTTTTTTTTTTTTTTTTTTTTTTTTTTTTTTTTTTTTTTTTTTTTTTTTTTTTTTTGGTTTTTCGAGGCAGGGTTTCTCTGTGTAGCCTTGGCCATCCTGGACTCACTTTGTAGACCAGGCTGGCCTCGAACTCACAGCGATCCGCCTGCCTCTGCCTCCCGAGTGCTGGGATTAAAGGCGTGCGCCACCACGCCCGGCTGTATTTTTTACTCTTAACATGTCCACAGCCTCAAGAAATAGGTGTTCCTTGGTCTCAAAGCTGCCACAGAAGCTCAGGGCGGCTGAGAATGCTGACCTCTGCTTCCAGGTGCCCTAGTGACTAGAACCACAGCGACCCCTGGTGTCCATGGCCTGTATCTGCAGCTGCTCCAAGCTACTCTTATGCCCCTGATTACTACACTTCTGTGTCCTTATCCTTTCTTGTGCAACTGCACTTGGCTACTGGGCCTGTCCCCTCTCCCCAGGGACACTCCTTAGCCGTCAGTCCCTGTTTCAAACTTTCCTTCTAGGGAACCCAGTCTAACACAGTCCCAATGCACAGGAGATCACCAGGCACATGGCCACCACCCAGACACTTGCTGAATGAGAGAATCTAAGCACCTTCACAGAGCAGAAAGTGCCCTGCATACAGCAGGTGTCTAGTAGTTGCTTGCTGGAAGCTCAGCATCCAAGCATTCTCAATGGAGTCTCATCTCTGGGGGAGACTACTCACACACCTGTTTATTTCTTATTTACTTATAGGCGGGATCTTGCTAACGTGTAACCTGGGTTGGCTCAAATTCATGGTTTTCCTGTTTCCTCAGCCCCTTTGGAGTCCCGAGGTCACAGGCTTGCACCACCCTGCACTTTCTGTTCTCTCTTCACAAATGCTGCCAGAGTTTTGCACGGCAGCGATCCTCGCTCCCTTCCATGAGCTGGTAACAGCAAGTTCAGAGATGTTGAGCATTGCTCCGAGGCAGCCCAGCACCTGGAGCAGAAATTAGCAACACAGATGGCTGCTTTCCATGGCCAAAGCCCTTATCATGAGTCCTGGGTTTTAGCTTAGGGTCTTGTTCTTGCTTCTTTGCAACCCTTTTAGCATTAAGATCCTTTCAAAATCTGAAGATTACTAAAGAAATATTTCTGGTGTGAAAGGGACGCTCTGAAACACACTTAAAATAAAATCCCTCAAGGTTACCAATGCCTAAGCCAGCAGCCTGTGCACAGTTAGAGATGGCTTTCCCACGTCCCAAGAATGGAGGGGACATGCCAGCCCTTAGAGGCACCATTGGGCATCCTGTGTGTGTGTGTGTGTGTGTGTGTGTGTGTGTGTGTGTGCGCGCGCGCGCGCGCGAGCGTGCGCACATGCACGCAGCCCGCCCTCCAGTGGTTGATCCTGGAATTGCCCAGAAGTTGGCCCTGTAAACACAGGATGTTGTCGTCGATAGAGGGGGTTGTTTTCAGAGTAGGGACAGGCTACCTATGTGGTTAAGGACAAACTGTGGCAGATAACATCTCAGAAAGGGTCCTGAGTAGCTACGTGAAGAACAGAAGGCCCAGGACACATAGGAGAGCCAGGAGCAGCCAAACACTCTGGGGGTGGAGCCTGAATGCTGTGTGACAGGCATGCACCAGTGAGCCTGGCTTCATTTTGGTTTGTTTGTCTGACAAGAGCCTCGTGCAGCCCAGGCTGGCCTCCAGCTCACTAGATAGCTCAGTTATTCCTGGAGTTCCTGATGCCCCATCCCTACCTCTCAGGCGTACAGTCTTAAAGGGGAGGACGTGGGTGGGGGCTGCTAACCGTGACTCATCTATGGTCCTTGCAAGCAGCAGCATAACAAAGCCATCTGAGAAAAAGGGCATCGGTTGGGTATCTCCATCCGCACCCCAGCCCAGGACTGCCCCCCACCACCTACCCCCCTACCCCCCCACCCCCAGTGCCAAGCACACAGCAGCCACTGGGCAGATATTTCCTGAACCAGTGGGCCTCTGAGAAGGTGGACATCCTGGGGGGGGGGTCACATACCAGGGGTTTCATCTGCCGGCCAGGCCAGGGCTTTGAGGAGGGGACTACAGCAACCAGAGTTAGAATTTCAAGTATTGCAAAGCATTCTAGCCTCACCAGCACTCCAGGGGTGCTGAGATGAAAAAAAAAATTGAGTAAGCAGTTGTCATGGCGGGGGTGGAGTTGGGGAATGGCGGCGGCGGTGAGGGGTGGGGGAGAAGGGCACTTCTGCTTTTACTTCTGTTATGGTGATAAAAGCAGTATGGGGGAAGAAGGGATATTTGACTTACAGTTTCAAGTCACCATCCATCATTTTGGGGGAGTCAAGGCAGGAACTCAGGCAGCTTAGTCACACCACACCCGCAGTCAGGAGCAGAGAAATGCACACGCCTCTTCTGCCTGCTTGCTCATGCTCAGCCAGCTTTCTTCCCTCTCGCACGCATGGGCCAGCACCCAGCCTAGGGAATGGCGCCGCCCGCATTCAGGACCATCCTTCCTACTTCAACTAAGGATTAAGGCACCAGTGTTCCCACTTCAATTAAGGATCAAGGCACACACCCACATGTGTGCTCACAGGCCAACTCGATCTGTGCAATCCCTCTCTGAAGGGCTGTCTCCTTCACCCTTTCTTCTTGGGTGAGCCTATGTTGTGTCAAGTTGACAGTTGTAATTAGCCAGCACAGGGGGCTTCCCAGAGCAGGGAGTATGGCTAGGATAGAGCGGATGAGGAAAGTAAGGCCTGGGTGAGGCAGGAGAGTGGCCAGGGGTGACACCCACTCCTTTGGCAGCAATAGGAAGTGCTGACCGGGTACAGAGGGTCCTCCAAACAGCCAGGAGCTGCTGGACCCTGAAGGGCCTGCAGGTCTAAGGGCTGTGTGTGTATCCTTCATGGGTGTCACAGAATATCGCTGGCCAGACAGGTCCTGAATCTCACAGATACCAGCCTTCCTCTTCAAACAAGTTTAATTCTCAAAGCCAGGTGTGGCGTATGCCTTTAATCCCGGCACTCGGGAGGCAGAGGCAGGCAGGTGGCGGCTGTCTGAGCTCAAGGCCAGCCTGGCTTACAGAGAGTGTTCCTCAACAGCCAGAGAAACCCTGTCTCAAAAAAGCCAAAGGGGGGGGGGGGATAAGAAAAGTAGGAAGAGGAGAGGAGGAGGAGTGGTGGAGGAGGAAGAGGAGGAGAGGTTGGAGAGACAGTTCAATTAATAGAGTGCAAGCATCAGGTTTTGAGTTCAAGTCCCAACACCGTAAGAAAGCCGGGGGGGGGGGCGGGGCGGGAATGAGGAGGAGGAAAGGGAGGGAGAGAATCTGTGGGGCCCACTGATCAGCCCACCTAGCTCAATCAAGAAGCTGGAGGTCAAAAAGCCCGAGGACCAACACCAGAACACACACACACACACACGCACACATGCACACACACACACGCATGCACGCACGCACGCACACACGCTCACACAGCAAACCAAAGCAAAAAGGATCCTTCCCCAGGAGCCAGCAGGGGGCGCTGTAAGCAGCCATCTCCCGAGGCTGGACCTCCACAGGGCTTTGGGGCCTCTGCCTAGCCCAGGCCTATTCCACACCCGCCATGGGGAAACCATCCCACTCTAGTTCCCAGAAGGCTGCAGATTGGGCAACCAGCTTTTGCAAGCGGGTTATTTCCACTCCCTAGCTTTCTATAAATGTGGAGAGAGATCAGTGGGCGCCTTAGCCCACAGGATAAAAATACTCTGGCTGACTGACGACGACTGACAACTGGTGGCAGCGATCCCTGCACACTGCTCTGCAGGGGAGGAGTCCCCGCAGCCAACTGGGCAGGCTATGTGCTTCCTTCTGAGAGAATATTTGCAACAGACAAAGCTAGCCTGCTGCTTCCCAACATTTACACACTGAGAGGAGGGTCACAATAAAGGGGGGGGGAAAGGAATCACTGAGGAAGTGTGGCTTGAACCCCAAGTTTTGCATATTTTTTTTAGACAGGGTTTCTCTGTCACCCCAAACATCAGGCTGGCCTCAAACTCATGCACAGAGATCTGCCTGCCTCTGTCTTGTGCGCCACAACCACCTTGCTCTTCTTTTCTTTTTTTCTTTTTTTTTTTGGTTTTTCGAGACAGGATTTCTCTGTGTAGCCTTGGCCATCCTGGACTCACTTTGTAGACCAGGCTGGCCTCAAACTCACAGCGATCCCCCTGCCTCTGCCTCCCGAGTGCTGGGATTAAAGGCGTGTGCCACCACACCTGGCCTCTTCTTTTCTTTTTTTAATCTCATTATGTAGTCCTAGCTGGCCTAGAGCTTGTTATGTAGACTAGGTTGGCTTCGAACTCACAGAGCTCCTCTGTCCTCTGAGTGCTGGGATTAAAAGAGTGCGCCATCCCATCAGCCTCCTCCTCCTCATCATCATCATCTTTCTGGTCCTCCTCCTTCCTCCTCCTTCAATAGGGTTCTATGTTGTAGCCCAGGCTGACCTTGAACTCACCATGTAGCTGAAGATGACCTTGAACTTCTGATCCTCCTGCCTCTACCTCCCAGTCCTGGGATTACAGGAGTACGCCTCTGCCCCCCACCCCCCGGTCCATGCAATGCTGGGGATCCAACCCAAAGCTTCTTGCACACTAGGCAAACAGTCTACCCATGGAGCCTCAGATCCAGCTCCTCTTCTGTGTACACACTTGAGCAGTGTGTGTGTGTGGGGGCTCAGATCTGTACAACATTAAAATTCACGGATGTGCATGCATGCCTAGGCCGATTCTGTCTGTGTGTGGCAAACTACATAAAATATGTGTGGCAAGGAAAGACAGCCCGAGACGGTGTCCTCTGCTGGCAAAACATGCTATACGCCGATGAGACTGTGCTGCATAGTTGAGTGGGATGTCACCGTCAGAGGCTGAGTGTGTTTAGACCCATATCCACAGGCAAAAGACCTGACTTGATGGGGCGCTGCGTTTGTGGGTAACACTAGGAAATAGTAAGGTGGAAGGAGGTCCCAGGCCAGTGTCGAATTTCCACACACCCATAAGAGAAGTAAGACACAAACATCTGCAGGGCACGGAGGAATGTTCCAGAACCCCAGCCAGCCTGCCCCAACCTGCTTGAGCTTCTAGACTCCTGTCTCCCGTCTGTGGTGCAATAGAAGCAGGCAGAGACACTAGACCAGGAAAGTCACAAGGAAGCTGGGCACAGAGCTGCTTGTCTCTGGTCTCAGCCATGCAGAGAGCTGAGGCCGGAGGATTCCTTGAGCCGGGAAGTTTATGACCAATCTAGGAAGCACAGAAGGGCTGGCTATTCCCAGCCATAGAAATAATAAATCTGAACCAGGCAGTGGGGCTGCATGCATCTAATCTCAGCACTTGGGAGGTAGAGGTAGGTGGATCTCTGAGTTCGAGGCCAACCTGGTCTACATAGCGAGCTCCAGGACAGCCAAGGCTACCGAGAAACCCTGTCTTGGGAAAAAAAATCTGAGTATGGTAGGAGATATATGCCTGTCACCCCAGCATTTGGGACACAGAGGCAGGGTTCTAGCCCAGCTTGGCCTATAAAGCTAGACCCTGTCCTAATTTTTAAACTTTTTAAAAAGGATGTATTTACTTTTTAATATGTGCAGGTGCTCTGCCTGCATTTACACCTACAGGCCAGAAGAGGGCATCAAATCACATTACATATGATTGCGAGCCACCACGTGGTTGCTGAAAATTGAACTCAGGACCTCAGGAACCTCTGAGCCATTTCTCCAGCCCTTCGACCTTGTCTTAAAAAACTAAAACGAGCCAGGCAGTGGTGGTGCACGCCTTTAATCCCAGCACCAGGGAGGTAGAGGCAGGTGGATTGCTGTGAGTTTGAGGCCAGCCTGGTCTACAAAGTGAGTCCAGGCCAGTCAAGGCTACACAGAGAAATCCTGTCTCGAAAAGCCAAAAAAACAAAACAAAACAAAAACCTAAAAACCCAAATAATAATAATTATATGGTGCTAATGTTGCACAGTACAATAGAGTGGCTAGTATGAGGTAGAAACCTTTTAATGGTTCCAGGGCAGGAAGAGAGCAGTGCAGATTAAAAAGGAAGTGCAGGGCCGGTGAGATGCTTCAGTCAGCTTGCTGTTAAACCTGAGGAACTGAGCTCAACCCCTAGGGACCACATGGAGAGTAAAGAGTCAACCCTTTACAGCATGGGCCCACACACAATAATAAATAAAATTAATTTTTAAAAAGAGAGGGAGCTGGGCATGGTGGTGTACACCTTTAATCCCAGCACTCGGGAGGCAGAGGCAGGCTGTGAGTTCCAGGCCAGCCTGGTTTACAAAGTGACTCTAGGACAGGCAAGGCTACACAGAGAAACTCTGTCTTGAAAAACCAAAACAAAACAAAACAAAAGAAAAAAAGCAGAGATATGCAGACCACTGCAAACACCACCAGTCTCTTTATGTGTTTTTCAATATTCAGTTAAAAATCTCTTGCCCATTTCCTAGAAGGTCCCTTAAGGGCAAAACATGGTTTTATTCTAAAACAGAGACACTTGGGAGGGGGGAGCAACTCCTTCCTTATAACTGCGTGAACTTGGGGAAAAACTTAGACTTACCCCCCAGCCCTTCCCCATCCCATCCTAGGTCTGTCACATGGGTGACAAGGATGCTCCAGCCCTGGGCACTGTCCATAGCAAGACCCAGAGGGCTTCGTGGGACAGAGAAAAAACAGAGCTGAGCCAGTCTGATCCCAGTGTATCTGAGCCACGTATCGCATCAGGCTTGAGGTGGGAATGTGTCTCAGGGCAGGTGCTGGCTTCACATGAGGAGACATGGTTGGCAGCCATGGGGAATACATACTGAATGAGTGATGTGGCCTAGATCCTGGAATCCCAGCCCTGTCTGGCAAACAGTCACAGAAACCAGTGTTAAATTTGTGAAAATGTTTATTGCTTCAGTCATGAGTTTCTTTCAAAGATGATAAAATTTATCTTCCAGTAGAAAAAAAAAGGAAGGGGCAATTGCAGGGTGATGGGCCTCTTTGTCCCCCTACCTTCCGGGGAGGTACACCATGCCAGCAGACCAGGTGTCAGGGGACCAGGCAACAGGGACAGATGGCCCAGACCTCTCTATCTTTGACCCTATACCTGAAAACTAAGGACCCTGAGGGACCTGCCACCTTGGCCGCTTACAGTGGCCAATTCAGTGTTTAGGTGACATAGCAGAGACCAGAGGAAAAAGGGGCCAGGAACAGCTCCAGAGTGTGCGTGCAGACAGGTCAGAACCTGGAACTGCTTTCCTGGCCTTGGCACAAGAGGCTGACACACACCCAGCCCCTAGGAGTGACAGATCCATCCTCTGTGAGAACTGAGGCTTGAGCCTGATGGAGGAAGACAAGGGTGGGGAGAAGTCGGGAGGCCTGGGCAGGGCCTGCCCATCACAGGAGGGGCCAATGGCAGTTTCAGTTCCCACAGCCCGGTGCACAGGCCACTTAGAAGAGAGCGCCTGTGGCCCAACAGGCACACTCAGCAGCGAGTCTGTCCCTGGTCCCTGAGTGTTTTTGTACATGCCTGGGTGCATGTGTGATATGTGGACAGGTGTGACAATGGGGGGCTCAGGCCATGGCACCGTCAGGCTGTCCGCTGAGAGAGTCCTCAAGAAGTGGGGTGAAGGGACTGGGTTGCTGGTCTGACCAAGCTATCAGGCTTGGGGGGCTCATGGTGTCTTTGGGACCCTGTAGAGAAAAAAAGAAGCTCAGTCACCAGCCTGTCACCTAGCCTTGCCCAGCCTATCCTCTGTTCCCAGCCCACATCCCACCAACACAAAAACGCCACAAATTCCAAGCCAGCGTGAGTGACCCAGCAAGCCCTTGTTGCCAGAGAGAAAAATGAGAGTTGACTGTAGCCTGGCCTTTCCCAAGAAAAACGTACATGACAAATCTGCAAGGAACCGGGCAGCGAGGGCAGCTGGGCAGATATTGCCCCCCGCCCCCCCCCCCCCCGTCTTGTCTGCTCCCTGTACTATGTTTGACAGAGGAGGTTTTAGGATGGGAGACAGACCAATGAGAAGCAGATGTTCGAACATTTCCCTAAAGGCCACTCTGTTCACAGCACCTGGCCATACAGCCACCCGTGCCTCCCCCCCACCCCCCCCCCCCTGCCCCTTACAGCAAGGCCCATCTGCCCAGAGGGACCATAATCAGATAACAATACTCTTTGGGCTAGTGGCGGCTGGCCCTGTTTCCCTTCTCCTTCAGCAAACAACAGAAGCCCCTAGGGGCCACCCCCACACCCAGGTGCAAGGCAAAATGTGGGGCCTCACTAAGTCTTACTCTTGGGCAGACAGTGAGTGTTGGGTGGGTGGGTGGGGTGAGTCCCCTGTGCAAGGACCCGCATGTCTACCCCACCTGCAGAAGCTGGCTATTAGAGGACACTGCTCTCCCTAGCGCACGGCCAAGGGCGGGGTGTCTCCTGGGGTTGGACACAAGCTACTCTCCATAGCCCAAAGGAATCTTCTTTTTGTTTGTTTGTTTGTTTGTTTTTGAGACAGGGTTTCTCTGTGTAATAGCCCTGGCTGTCCTGGAACTCTATTTGTAGCCCGGTCTGGCCTCGAACTCACAACGATCCACCTGCCTCTGCCTCCCCAAGTACTGGGACTACAGGTGTGCGCCATCGTTCCCAGTTGCCCAGGGGAATCTTTTTTTGTTTTTTTCCAGACAGGGTTTCTCTGTGTAGCCTTGGCTGTCCTGGACTCGCTTTGTAGACCAGGCTGCCCTCGAACTCACAACGATACTCCTGCCTCTGTCTCCCGAGTGCTGGGACTAAAGGTGTGCGCCACCACCGGCGGGCTACTGAGGGGAATCTTAAAGCCAAACAAGGGCTGGATCAGGCTGGGAAGGTAAAGAGGAAACCCAGTTTTGTTCATTCTACTGGGGTCTGGCGAGGGTCTATGAGCTTCATTTGGGCTAAAGTGACTATTGAGTCTCTGCTTGGGGCCCCCGCATTTGTCCACTGAGAGTCCCCTATCTCCCTCCCAGGAAGGCCTTACCTGTCCTCTGGCATTACCAAATATCACCTGCAGAGGGCACCATGGCTGGAAGGCAGCAGGACCCAATCCAGAGCCCCGCCCCGTTTCCTGGAAGCCCCACCCTTCCTCAGCAATAGGAGCAAGTGGGGACCCATTTAGCTGCAGAGCCCCAGCCTGCTGGGCCTTGCCCTCCTTCCTCCCCCAGGGAGGTGGCATCCACCAAGACAGTTACCTACCCACCAAAGTTCTGTTTTATTTTCTTCTCAGACAGCTGACATTGCCCCTAGGAGCCCAGCAATGGAGCTGTGGCCTCCACCCTCCTAGCTCCTTCCAAGGAAGCGCTCACACCCAAGCTAGCTCAGAAGCTAAAACAGCAGCTTCTGCTGGGACACGACTCACCTCTGCTAACCACAAATTGCAGGGCCCATAGTTCTTCCTGTCACTTCCCAGGCAAGGGACACACCCTGTAGGGTTCGGCCTCTCCTTAGGCCCCCAGGGATCTGAAGATCTCGGACAAGTGCTGTCCTGGATCTCCTGCAAGGTGGCCTGCTGAGTAAGCCAGGATGCCAGCTGTACCTGAATCGGTTGGTGAGCCACTAGGACCACCGATCCCAGCACTGCACAGGGCAGATCTAAATTCAGACTGTATAGAGTAGTCTGTTACGCATCCTACCCTTAGGCCTAGGACAAGTATACAGCTGGTGCTCAAGCAATGCTGATTTTCCTCAGTCTCAGTCACTTATTCTGGAATGGAGCCAGTGTGTCCTCTTACACCCTTTGATGTCCGGAAAAATACAGTTGTCAAACCCTTTAGGCTGTGGGAGTCCCTGGGCTTCCAGGATGCTCAGGGAGGGGGCCGGCATTTAGCAAACCGCACGGGATGGAGCACGGAAAAGCCACTGATCTAACCTTCATTTTTTTTTTTTTTTTAAAGATTTCTTTATTTATTATGTATACAATATCCTGCTTGCAAGCCAGAAGAGGACACCAGATCTCATTATAGATGGTTGTGAGCCACCATGTGGTTGCTGGGAATTGAACTCATGACCTTTGGAAGAGCAGTCGGTGCTCTTAACCTCTGAGCCATCTCTCCAGCCCCCTAACCTTCATCTTTAACAGGACCTCGTAAATGAGAGTCACTGACTGAAGGTCGAAGGAATGGACCCACTGGGAAGGCAGGAGGGCGGCTCTCCACGCCACCGCCACCCTGGCAGATTGGAACGAATGGATCTTCTAGGATACAGGTAGGTGGGGGTGGGGGTGGGGGTTACCTGGTACGCACCTACAGCTTGGCTTCTTGCAGCACCGTGCCCTTGGCAGCTGGTGACATCAGAGACTCAGAGTAGGCCTGAATGGCCTCCTTATCCTGCACGCCCTTTTTACTACCACTCCAAAATAAAAAGCATTTCTCCTGGAAGACAACCAAGCTAGTTTATATTCCATGCCGTGTCACTGGAAAGTCCCCCAGAAGGAAAGGGACAGAAGAGATTAGGCTTGCAGAGTTGTCCTCCACCCTGCACCATGGGGGCGAACCACCCTGGAAGATGGGCGAGCAGAGTGTCAGGGAGCCGCCGATGGGAAGCAAGCAGCAGCAGAGGTAGCCCCAGCAGGGCAGGCCTGGTGAGTGTTAGGGTTCCTCTGGTCTGGTTTGGTGGGGCTGGACTTAAACCTAAGGCCTTTCACTTAGCTAATATATTTTTTATTTGTTCTCCTTATGAATGACGTATGTGTGGGTATGTTGTTTACCAGCAAGCAGTTAAAACAAGAACTGAGACACACGCACACGCGCATACATACACTTGAGGCCTAGCTCTGTTAGGGTAAGGCTAATAGGATATAGATGGCTTCTTTGGCCTCTGATGAAACCTGCAGGGCAAGCAGCCTTGACCCCCGACCCCGAGGTACAGTTCCTCATCTTGTTTCCGTTTTCTCCTCCAATGGTTGACTGAAGGCCGCTGGCTCAGCTCTCTCTGGGCAGCATGAGAGAAGAGGGACACCAGCCTCCAAGGCCAGACAGTGACGTCCAGCACATACTCTATCCCGCAGTCAGCATGGTGAAGCCAGAGGCTCCCAGATGCCCCTTGGAGATGACAAGAGTCCCTGGGCTGGTGTTTGGAAAGGGAGGCGGGTGCTGGTGACTCGAGAGGACTCTGTCCTTCCCACAGCAAGCAAGCAAGCACACCCTAAGAAAGAAAACCAGCCGACTGACTGAGGCACGAGAGCAGATGCGAAGGTCCCCTCACCAGGCAGGCACAGAAAGCTGGGCCTGTGGCCCCAGGACATCTCAGGTGGGACCCTGTGGGTGGCTCTGCTACAGGGGTTCAAAGGTGGCCCTTGACCCCCCTCATCACAGCTGATCATCGTAAGATCCCCAACTACCCTGGCCCCATTAACTATAGTTATCAGCACCAGGTGAGGGGACTTGATTATGTTCTGCTCATTGTGGCAACCCCAAGATCTATGGATACAGCCTCCAAAAAATTCTCACCACAAGTGGACAGATGTCACTATATCCAGAAAGGAACTAAAGTTCTACTCAAATCCTTTCTCCCCCCCTGCCCCCATTTGCTTCCTGCTTTTGTGGCTGCATGCCCTAGAGAGTTACATTTTTCATACATTTTTGCTTCCTTCCTTAGCCCTGCCTGAACCACACTATCTTTTGTTGAAGTTCCATTTGTTTTTCTGAGACAAGGTTTCATGTAGCCCAGGCTGGCCTCAAACTTTACATGTAGCCAAGGATGACTTCAGTGTCTCCTCCCTCAACCTCCCTCCCAAAGGCTGAGCTTAGAGGGGTGAGCCACCACACCCGGTGTGAAATGGTCATTGGATTTCTCTTTTCTTTTTTCAGTTTTTCAAGACAGAGTTTCTCTGTGTAGCCCTGCCTGTCCTGGAACTCACTCTGTAGACGGGACTGGCCTTGAACTCACAGTGATCTGCCTGCCTCTGCCTCCCAAGTGCTGGGATTAAAGGCATTCACCACCGCACTCAGCTGGAACACTTTTCTTTTTTTCTTTTTTAATCTTTTCATCATTTTTTTCTTTTTTCTTTCTTTCTTTTTTTGAAATTTTTTTTATTTTTGTTTTTTTGAGACAGGGTTTCTCTGTGTAGCCTTGACTGTCCTGGACTCGCTTTTGTAGATCAGGCTGGCCTCAAACTCATAGCGATCTGCCTGCCTCTGCCTCCCGAGTGCTGGGATTAAAGGCGTGCGCCACCACTGCCCACCTTTTTTCTCTTTCTTTCTTTCTTTCTTTTTTTTTGAGACAGGGTTTCTCTGTGTAGCCCTGGCTGTCTGTCCTGGACTCGCTTTGGAGCCGAGGCTGGCCTCGAACTCACATCGATCCGCCTGCCTCTGCCTCCCGAGTGCTGGGATTAAAGGCGTGCGCCACCGCGCCCGGCTCTTTTTAATCACTTTTGATGAAGGATTTTTCTCTGTTAGTGTTGAGGATTTGAATTCAGCGTCTTGCATTTGCTACACAAGCACTCTATTGCTGACCTACAAGCTCAACCCCATACTCTGATGTATTTAGGTTAAATAAAATTTATAACTGATTTCACTTGTTTCTCTTGACTTAGGAAATTTAAGCTCAAGATCCTACATGTGGCGCCTTGCATTTGCATCTCACACCCAGCTCCGGCCCATCACATTTCCCTTAGGTAAAATTATCTTTTCTGTTTGCTTTCTCAGATCAGGCCGGTCCCCAGTCCCCCACCTCCAGCAGGCACTTCCCAGAGCCTGTTACCCACTTGCTGGTCAAATGACTGATCTAGCTCCCACCGGGGAGGGTCCGGGGCCTTCCAGGACTGGTAAAGAAGAATCAGTGCAAGGTGCGAGAGAGGTGCTAGGATGAGAGCTGGCTGCAGGAGACCAACTGGAGCACAGAGTCCTTTGCCGGGCTGCC
Source organism: Acomys russatus (assembly GCF_903995435.1). Classification (NCBI taxonomy): domain Eukaryota; kingdom Metazoa; phylum Chordata; class Mammalia; order Rodentia; family Muridae; genus Acomys; species Acomys russatus. The sequence continues at coordinate 51,203,273 of NC_067155.1, read as the reverse complement.
CAGCCCACTTACCTGGCTGCGCAGCTGGTAGATGATGGGCACCAGCAGTAGGAGGCCACCCAGCCCCAGCAGCACGTACTGCGCATAGTGAAGAATCTGGGGCATCAGCACCAGCTGCGTGTAGAACGTGTTCAGGGGCTCGCCGCCCATGGTCCCGCTCTGCAGAAGGACAGCCGGAAGGGCAGATGGCTGAGGCGGGCCGGAGCTGCACACTGGGTCCTCCCGTACCCTCCCTCTGTGTCTCACCCCTTCCAAACTCAAAACAGAGAGCCTCAGTGGCGCCTTGGCTGGAAGTCCAAGGAGAACTACATTTCCCAGACGCCCTTGCGTTTGGCAGGGCTGTGTGATGATGCGCTGGCCAATGGGGGGACGGACCTGGCCCCAACGCCCCTTGCACAAGATTGATTTCTTTCACTGGTTAGAATCTAGTCTTAGGACCTGAAGGGCCACGAGAAAGATCAGGAGGGCTACATGGTGGCCTGATGCCGAACTCTATCTCTGAGCACTGCTCAGACAAAGAGGAAGTGAACTTGCCTGGCATGGTGGCACATGCCTTTAATCCCAGCACTCTGGAGGCAGAGGCAAGGGGGTCTCTGTGAGTTCAAGGCCAGCTTGATCTACAGAGCAAGTCCAGGACAGCGAAGGGTACACAGAGTCAAAAAACAAACAAGCAAAAACCCAAAAAAAGGAAGTGAACTTGACCCTTGGGGGCCATTAACAAACCCTAGGGATGGCTCAGTGGTTAAGAGCACTGGCTATTCTTCAAGAGAACCCAGGCTCCATTCCCAGCGCCCACTGTAATTACCCATCTGTAATTCCAGTTCTAGGAGATCCGATGCTCTTTTCTTGGCCTCTGCGGGCACCATACACTCACATGATATACATATACACATACATAAACACATACATACATTCATACATACATGCATATAGGCAAAACCACCATAAAAATAACTAAATTTAGGTACCAGAAGTTAACCTAACAGCATCAAAGTAAAACAAAGTTAAATAAAATAAACAAGCTAGGCCCGTGCCTCTCCCTACCTGCCTCAGGTACCATGCAGACCCCTGCGACCCCTTCCCCACAGCCCTCTACTGACCTCACAGCCTCACCTGTTCAAACCATACTATCGGCAGGACCACAGGCTTGATCTTCCCTGTTTGCCTGGAAGCAAGGGACACAGAGTGAGTGACCGAAGAAGATGACCCAAGAGTGGAAGCTAGGTTTGAGGTTAGGGGTGTCATGTTGATGAGTGGTAGAGCTTTTGGGGTATCCTGGGAAGGCCTTGGTTCAACCCAGAAGACTTCACAAGAAAACGTGACAGAAAGATGTAGGGGAGCTCGGAAGGCAAGGCTTCCGTCCCCAAGCCCCACAGGATGGAACAGGCTCCCAAAAGTTGTCCCAACCTCCACATGTGCATTGTGGCATGCACTTGTATAAACGTACACGCACAATACAATTAAAAATTTGGCTGGAGAGATGGCTGAGCAGTTAAGAGCACTATGGTCCTGAGTTCAATTCCCAGCAACCACATGGTGGCTCACAGCCATCTATAATGGGATCTGGTGCCCTCTTCTGGCCTGCAGGTGTACATGCATTTCGAGGACTCAGTATATAAAACACATAAATAAATACACCTTTAAAAATAAATAATATTGCTATCGCAAAAAAGTCTAACCTATTCCGGTGTTCTCTTCCTCATGAGACAAGCCGTTACATAGGCTCAAACAGTATTTAAGAAGAAATAGGCTAGTAATGAGCGGAATTGCCTAATGTAGAAGATAATCATGTTTCATGAGGTTTTCTCTGATCTTTGGAACTTTGCTTTTACCTATGGTGGCAAAAGATTTCCTGGCCCCCATTTTGGGTTTACCTATATTTGATCTAGGTGCCACCTCGCTAAAATTGACCTTTCTTTAAAAAAGCAGCAGTCACGTCTGCCACTCACTAAACAGCGGTCCTAGAGAACTAAGGATTCGGCGCTTTCAACTTCATGCTGCTTAAAAGTTTTAATATTTTCTAGTGCTTAAACAGTTCCCCATTAGATCTAGTCCAACCTTTACGGTTTGTCTTGTTAACAGTAATTTTTTCATTATTGTGTGCATTTCTTACGGAATTTACTATCCCATCTCATTCAGAGTCAAAGCCAAGAATTCATTTTTGTCTTCCATCTACTCAGTATAAACCTCTCCATCTTGGGAGAGGCCAGTGCTGGAGAATAAGAATGTCACAGCTGATACTGAGCATTTAAAATATTGGGGAGGGGTTCTTTTGTATCCTTTTCTAGAATCTGTGGGCACTTGAATACATAGCATTTGCTCTCCTACATACCTAAATATTTTTTAAAGATTTAAAATAAATAAATAAATAAATGATAAATGATAAACAGTGACTTCCATCCCCCATGGAAACCTGGGTGGCTGCATCCGCTGCTGTCTACAGCTGAACCTGCCCTCCTCCTCCTTCTCCCTCTGCCTCCTCCCCTCCTTGGCCCCCTCCCCCACAGGGGTCCAAATCGGCAAGGCCTTTAATATGCTCCAGAGGCTAGAGGAGAAAATGTTGAGGTGCTGGAGGCAGAGCATTTGCCGCTCAAGCATATGAACCTAAGGTCAGAGCCCCCATCCCAGGCTAAAAGCTGTGTGTGGCTTTCAGCCTCTGACCTCAGGGCTGAGTGGTGTAGAGACAGGAGGCTGGCTGAGGCTTCAGTGAGAAACCCTGTCTTTGTCTCAAGGGAAGAAAGTGGAAGGGGACAGAGCAGGACACACTGCATCTTCTTTTCCTCGTTACACCTGAGCACAAAGTGTGCATGAAGTGGGCGGTGGTGGGGCACGCCTTTAACCCCAGCACTTGGGAGGCAGAGGCAGGCAGATCTGAGTTCAAGGCCAGCCTGGTCTACATAGTGAGCTCTAGGACAGCCAGGGCTACAAAGAGAAACCCTGTCTCAAACCTGTCCCACCCCAAAGTCACACAGACATAACATCACAGCCACAAGGAGGTGTGTGTGTGTGTGTGTGTGTGTGTGTGTGTGTGTGTGTGTGTGTGTATGCAGGCTGCACCCTAAAGCTGAAGCTGAGGAACTGGGGTTGTAGCAATAACACCGCAGTAGACTTTGGTTCCTTACTGGTCACAACTACTGGCAGAAGTTCACAGTGCTGAGGGCAGTGGGGACAGGGAACAAAGATCCGCGTTTCTGCCACCTCTCCATAAATCTATAAAGATTCTACAGAGTATTTTAGGCAGTGGAACAAATCAATGTTTGGAAGCTGACCCCAGGAGCTCAGGCCCATGGCCAGCCCACTTTGGCCTCCAGTTTCTTTCTTTCTCTCTATTATTTATTTAGCATCATGAATACAGTGCTCTGCCTGCACATACACCTACAGGCCAGAAGAGGGCATCAGATCACATTATAGATGGCTGTGAGCCACCATGTGGTTGCAGGGAGTTGAACTCAGGACCTCTAGAAGAGCAGTCAGTGCTCTTAACCTCTGAGCATCTCTCCAGTCCTGGCCTCCAGTTTCAAGAGCCTGGATGAGCCAGATCCAGTGGGGCAGGACTTGTTCCAAGTTCAAGGCTATGATGAGCTATAGAGCGAGTATGAGAGCAGCCTCGGCAATTTTAGTGAGACCCTGTGTCAAAATAAAAAGTGAAAAGAGGGGGACTGGAGAGATGGCTCAGAGGTTACGAGCACTGACTGCTCTTTCAGGGGATCCAGGTTCAACTCCCAGCACCCACACGGCAGCTCACAACTGTCTGTAACTCCAAGAACTGACACCCTCACACAGACAATACATGCAGACTAAACACCAATGCACATGAATAAAAATAAATACAATTTTTTAAAGGAGATTTTTTTTTTTAATGAAAAGAAGGCAGAGGGTATAAAAAAAAGTGCATTTCCAGCATGCATGAGGTCCTGTGTGCATGTGTGTGTACAGGAGCCTAGGTGAGTCAGGTGACTCCTAGCCTCAGTTTCCCCCACAGAAGGTCAGAGCCGGGCTCTGAGTATGAGATCTGCAGGCTCTCTGCTGGCTTTGTTCCACTCAAGCCAAGAGCCCACCTCTTCCTCACTCACATCTTCCTAAGTGGTTCCCAGGCATTTGATCTGTGACACCGAGGAGTAACCAGCCTGTGGCTCCAAGGCTGGACTCTTTTTTTTTTTTTTTTTTAAGATTTATTTATTATTTATACAGTATTCTGCCCACATGTGTGCCTGCCCACCACAAGAAGACACCAGATCTCATTACAGGCGGTTGTAAGCCACCATGTGGTTGCTGGGAATTGAACTCGGGACCTTCGGAAGAACAGACGGTGCTCTTAACCTCTGAGGCATCTCTCCAGCCCCAAGGCTGGACTCTTACTGCCAAGCTTCTGCCTGGCAAGGACAGAATGGGGCAGGATCCCTGGGAGTCTCACATAACTACACATAATTAAAAATAAAGTCAAGGGGTTGGGGATTTAGCTCAGTGGTAGAGCGCTTGCCTAGCAAGGGCAAGGCCCTGGGTTCGGTCCTCAGCTCTGGGAAAAAAAAAGAGAAAAATAAAATAAAGTCAAACCATGGAATGGAGAAAAATAGGCCAGTAGTTTAGAGCTCTGGCTGCTCTTCCAGAGGACCCAGGTTCAAATCTCGGCACCCATACAGGGAGTGGCTCACAACTGTCTGTAATTCCAGATCCCCGGGGACCCCATGCCCTCTTCTGGCCTCTGTGGGAATTGCACTTATGTGGTGCACATACATACAAGCAGGCAAATCCATTCCACTACTGGTTTGGATCAGCCAATCTGACTAGTGGGAGAAGAGACCTTAGGAAAGGGGTTGGTGCAGCCTGGGTCTCCATCCAGAGCAAAGACACCTTCATAGGGAACACAGAAGTGGATAGTGCCATGCCACGCCTGCCTCCCCCCAATGAAGCCTCCTGCTCCCTGATGCCTTCAGAAGCTGTGGCCCTACTCCACTTACCCAATGCCCTTGACGGATTTGATGTAGAGGCTCATCTGCAACTTCACTGAACAGTTCATGGGGATCCCAGTGACCTGAAGCAGAAAACAGCAAGGACAGATATCATCAGACCATGGGGGCCAGTCCCCAGCCTGCTCCAGGCCCGGGGCCCCGAGAGGCTTCTCACCCACCTAACCAGGCACTGCGCTGGGGCATCCACCCTGCTAGAAATTTCCCCCACACCCTTGGGAAATAGATGCTTCCCAAAGGGATCAGATGTCTGCTATCTCAAGGTCCCTTCTGTATAGCCACTTCGTCACCAGTGGGGCGATCCTCATCCGGGCTTTTGCTTGCTTTTTTTGTTTTTAAAGATTTATGTACTTATTTATTATGCATACAATATTCTGCTTGCCTGTACACCTGCACATGCACACCAGAAGAGGGCACCAGATCTCATTATAGATGGCTGTGAGCCACCATGTGGTTGCTGGAAATTGAACTCAGGACCTCTGGAAGAGCAGCCAGTGTTCTTAACCGCTGAACCATCTCTCCTCCCCCCGCTTGTATTTTGTGTTTTGAGACACAATTTCCCGTGGCACAGACTGGACTCCAACTTGGCTATGTAGCCGGAGATGACCTTGAACGGCAAACCTTCCTGCATGCACCTTGTGAGGGCTGGCTCATGCCTAACTTTACCTGGCGGGTGGCTGCTGGCATGGAAGCCAGGGCTCTGTGCACTCGAGGCAAGCACTCTCCTGACTAATCTATATTCCTAGCCACCCCTAAGACAGTGCCTCCCAGTGCCTCCCTTACTGGGCACCACAGTAAGGATGTCTTCCGCGTGTGTTTGCATTTCCCAGTGGCTCAGGGAGCCAAGCGAAGGGCCTGATCCAGACTGAGTAGGTTTCACTGCACAGCAGCTTTTGGCCTTTTGTCTCTACTCGGTACCTATAGAGTATCCTGCCACTCCCTAGCAGAGACAGCAACAGAAAGCTTTCTTCATGTGGCTCTGTTTTCAAAAGGAGAGGCTTAAAAAAAAAATCACCAGGAGAAGTGACACTTGTGTCATCTAAATGAGGTAGAAGGTTCTAGTGTGAAATGAGAAAAGGCTGGTGAAAAGAGACCTCGGTACGAGGTTCCAGAAGTGAGTACGAGGGGTCTGTGGTCACTGTTTCTCCGCTGAGCATGTACTTAGCCCTGCCCAGATCATGAGACCCTTGCAAGGATGAAGGGGGGCAGGAGGCCGCCCCTTGGACTATGGCCACCCACAGCAGAGGCCAAGGACACTGCCTTGCCTTTGAGCCCAGCGCACCCAGGTCCCTCCTGCCCCCAGGGCAAAGGGAAACTGGGCAAAGGCCTCCAGAAACCAGATATGACTTTTGGACAGAGTCACAGGTATCATAACCGTGCGCATAGATCCACTATGGGTGGGCTGGGTGACCCTCCCCAGGAAGCCTGCCAGGGCAGGTGCTCAGTGTCAGTCTTGTAACGTGAGTTCGAGGGGTTCCCCTATTTGCTAAGCTAGGGTGTTGGCTGCACTGAGCCACAACCGTTTGCATAAACTAGACAGTTAATACCAGACACCTGTGACCTCTGGGAGTCTGGGGCGTGGGTCTGCCCCAGGGAGGAGGGTCCCTAGTCAACACCCAGGCCCCTACTCTGAGGGGCTTTCCTGAGATAAAACACCTACATGTCTGGCTCTTTGCTGGGGAGTAAGGCACAGCCTGGGGAAGACATAAGACAACGTCCTCCCATTGTGCACCCTCTCTACCCTTCCTCTGCAGTAACCCTCAGCTGTGAGCCAGCTGTGATGGTGCACCTGGAGGCTGAGGCAGGAGGATTGCAAGTTCAAAGGCAGCTGGAGGCACAGCTCAGACTCAGCCTGGCCTTCCATATTGCACACAGTAAAGCAAAAAAGTTTTTTTTTTTTTTACAAAATTTCCTTAGGGCATCACAGTTGTTCAGGTAGGCTAGGAACCTAGAGAGTTCCCAAATTAATGACAAAGCCCCCAGCCCAACTGCACACATCCTACAGTGACCAGAGGTAGAGAGGGCCTGTCTAAGTGTCATTCTCCTGGTCCTGCCTGGTGGACGGAGGTTATTACAGGACAAATTCCTCACACTGATTTTTCTGTGAGACGCTGTGGCCCGCACTGATATCTAGAAATCTTTAGTGTCTTGACACTGTCAAGGGTATCTCTGGTGCAGGAGACATCCCGGCTGATATTTCTTAATTAATTTACTATCTTATATCTTTTTTATAGGCCCCAATAAAAAAAAGCAATGACATCACTGAACTATGGAATTGGGGTGAAGTAAGACCTTTGGTGGCTCGAAGTTCTAGAAGTAGCCACTGTGGAAGGTACTTGCCCTAATTTAAGCCAGCTCTGTGTGCTCTGGGTGTGTGTGTGTGGGGTGTGTGGGGGATGGACAGTGGCCAACGGAACCAGCCCCAGACTCTAGCAGGAAACAGCTTACCGGATGGATGTCCAGGAACAGGGAGTGCTCCCTTGGGTCAGGGTTCAGACCAGTGATGGCTTCGGCCAGCATGGGGTCTGCATTGTAGAAGTGAGGGTGGGACAGAAACAGAGGCGCACCTGAAGGAGGCGAGAGAGAAGGGTCAGAAGACAGGAACTCCACATCAGCAGGGCTAGGTGCCACGGGTGCAAGGACACAGGCCTGTACAGTAAGCGTAAGCGGTGGCATTAACAAGACTTGAACACGGGGGGGGGGGGGGGGGGGAAGGGGGGGGACCAGGCGGGGAGAATCTTTCTTTCGCTGCGTAAGGAAGCTGGGCACAGGACACAGAGCAGGGTGGGTGGACCCAGGATGGCTGATTCCAGGGGAGTGGGGAGAGGGTAGCTACTACCAGGCAAGGAAAAGACATTCTTGGTGGGAGTGTGGCTGAGGTGAGAGCACAGAGGCAGAGATTCAAGGCCTCGGGCTGGAAGCGCACGAAGGAATCATGGGAGATGAAGAAGGAAAGGAAAATTAAAGGCACATGAATTTGAGAGCGGAAGCAAAGCTTTGAATGCTAACCCAGGTACATGGGCTGTTTCTGCAGGCGTTGTAGCTCAGGGGTGCTCATGAGCTGGTCTCTGACATCCACAGGAGGGGACGTGGCGGTACTGGCAAGAGACTCCCACCCAGGACCCTGAGGCAGGACACTGCCACCAAGCAAAGTGGCTCAACATAGCCATCTTAGGACAAGGATCTGACGTGTGAACTATGAGCCTCCCTCAGGAGACCACAAGAGGTAGAGGTTAAGAGCACTTGGCTGTTCTTCCAAAGGTCCTGGGTTCAGTTCACAGCAACCACATGGTGGCTCACAGCCATCTATAATGAGATCTAGTGCCCTCTTCTGGTGGGCAGGTGTACATACAGGTGTAACGCAGTATACATAATAAATATATATATATTTAAAGTTGTGGGTTTTGTTTGTTTGTTTTTTGTTTTCTTTTTGTTTTTGGTTTTTCGAGACATGGTTTCTCTGTGTAGCCTTGACTGTCCTGGACTCGCTTTGTAGACGAGCCTGGCCTTGAACTCACAGCGATCCGCCTGCCTCTGCCTCCCAAGGGCTGGGATTAAAGGCATGCACCACCACTGCCCAGCAAAGCTTGTGATTTTTTTTTTTTTTTTTTTTTTTTTTTTTTTTAGCTTTTTCATTCCAGGAACTCTAAAATTAAAAAAGGAAACCCCTGGAGAGGTGGCTCAGCACTTAGGAGCATCCTTGCTTTAGCAGAGGACCTGGGTTCTGTTCCTAGCAGCTATGTCAGAAGTCACAGAACTGCCTGTAACTCTAGCTGTTTGGATCTCTGGTCTCAGCAGCGACCTGCGCTTATGTGCACAAACACAGAGAATATACACCACATAATTAAAAATATTAAAAAAGTCTTAAAAACTAAAGCCAGACATGATAGCATACTCCTTGAATTGGGAGGTGGAGGCAGGTGGATGTCTGTGAGTCTCATCCCAGTCTGGTCTTCAAGAAAACCTCAAACCCCATCCCTCTTGCTGAAACTTTGTTGAAGTTGGTGCTCATGTGTGGCCTGTGGCCTCAGGTTCAAGCGTGGGTTGAGAGTGAAGGCCAGGATGTTTTCGGTGTGGGGGTTTGATCCCTTGCCCCTTGCCCCTTGGGTTCTCAAACACCCTTCATTGTTCCCTGTGGTTCTCCTTGTGGGCCATCTTAAGCCACGATACAACACAGTTCACTGAACTGGCTGCCACCACCATCTTCAAGTGCAGGTGTCCAATAGGAGAGCGCGGTACCTGTGCCACAGTGGCAGACAAACGCCCTAGCAGAAGGTGCGTGTGGGCAGGAATGCAGCTGAGAGCAAGGGTCCCTGAGATCCAGGTGAATCCTAAAACCTTCGAAGCTCCAGAGAGATCTTAAGTGGTCCTGTCAGAGAGACAGGTAGATGACTCTTGGAGAGGCCTTCAATACCTTGTGAAGACACAACACCAAGGGTAAAACAGAACAGAAAAGAGAAATGTGGTCAGTCCCTGAGGCTGAACGTCACCTCCATGGACCCTCTAAAGTCACCCTGGGCTTGTTTTCAGTTTGGAAAACCTCCTATGCAAACTGTGAATGGAGACACCAGCAAACACCAGAACCCCATTTCTACAGGAGGGACACCATGGATCCTGAGGAAATAAAGCCACTGCCTAACCAGACCAAGAAGACACAGATTCCAACAGAGAGTCACGGCTGCCAACACAGGCCTGGTGCATATGGCACACCCATGTGGCCTTCTATCAACAGATGTGTTTCATCTTTTTTTTTTTTTCCAAACACCCTCAGAGAGACGCACCCGGGCAATAAGTATAATTAATTTACAGCTTTATGACCCGTGTATTCAGACTTAACTGCTCAGAATTACCCGAGTCGTGATTAAAGGCACTCCAGGAAAGGTCTGAGGTGCTCCCAAGACAGGGAGATGAGACACAGGGGAGTCCTGAGTCCAAGAAATTCTTGTGACCAGAAAGGGAAACCTATGTACGCTCTTTATCTTCAGATAAAATACCACAGAAGTGCAGACTCAGGTGCACCCCCTCCACGGCACGTGCAAGAATGCTCTAGAACCACCCTTGTAATAGTGAAATGCTAAGAGAGAGGTCCATGAGCCAGGAAGAGGTAATGCAAGCAGAATTAGCCCTACCATGGAATACCACATGACAACCTAGAGGCCACACTATCAGCCCCCCATCGTGCCCCATCTGGCCACATGGACCATATCAGTGTGATGGGGGTGGCATCGGGCCGTGACAGGGAAGAACACACACCACGACGCCATCTACATAAAAACTAATGCTAGGCAGAGAGTGGCAAGGCCTAAAGTCAGGCCAGTGGGCAGAAGGAGCAGGAAAATGCCAGTTCCTGCAAGGTCTGCCTCACTGTGGGGTTGTTGCTGGCAGCACGGCTGTGCTCCCTACCATTCGAGCCCCTCCTCCCCTTTCTTGTTCTCAACCCCCTCACCACCCCATGTCAAAGAACAAGCTTTGGGGGTCGGGAAAATGGCTCAGTCGGGAAAGTGCCTCCCAAGCATGAGGACCCGAGTTCAGGTCTCCGGCATTCACATAGAAAACCAGATGTGGTGCTGCCTCAGCCCTGGGAGGCAGAGACAAGAGGGTTCCTGGAGCTTGCAAGGTCCAGGATTAGTGAGAAAAATCTGTGTCAAAATTTAAATTGCCGGGTGTGGTGACCCACACCTGTGATCCCAGCACTTGGGAGGCCGAGGTAGGCAGATCTCTGTGAGTTCGAGGCCAGTCTAGTCTACAAAGTGAGTCCAGAACAGTCAAGGCTACACAGAGAAACTCTGTCTTGAAAAACAAAACCACCACGAACAAAAACAACAAAAATTAAATAGCAAGTGACTGAGGAAGACACCCGCCTCCGGCTTCCATGCGCACATGTGTCTGTACATACCTCCCGTGAACACGCACGCTTATACTAACACACACACACACCCAAAAAACCAAAACAAAAACCAACTGCAAACACAAGTACGTGTAGATTTCTCTGACACAGCTGAAAGTCTGTCAGCAAAGCTCTGAGGGAATATAGGCCTGGCACTGCTCCTGTGGTCTTTGTGACCCAGCCTGGGCAATCAGCACAGCCTAACCCCTGCCTCAGGGCCTACTAGATCTCAGCTGGACCAATTGGAGCAAGCCCTGGGATGTCTGTTGGTACAAGGACTAACGTAACAGCTCAGCCACACATGGAGGGGGGAGGGGTGGGCGGGGGTGGGTGTGGGTGGGGGGGGGGGGGGAGAAGGGGGGTGGGGAGTAGCACAGAAGTGGGGTCATGGATGGAACTTCCTGCCCACAGGCAAGGTCTGCACCCCGTGCCTTAAGAACTTTACCCACTAGGCAACAAGTTCCCCAGTTTGGCCAGGCACCTGCCACCTGCTACAGACATCTGAAGGCTTTGTGCAGCCGGTGACCTGGTAGGCACCAGGGAAACCCCACCTATCATCTCTTGCCTTCTCTCTCACCCCTTCGGCAGCAGCCCCAGAATCCACTTCTCTAGCTACAAAACAGTGTTTTACCCAAACAGGCTCTGAAAGTCACAGCCAGTCCGAGAGAGGCCTTGTTGCATCAACCACCAGACCCCAGGTCACCACCAAGTGTCAGGCCTTCCAGATATAGATTCTAGAACAGGCATGCCTCTGTCTCTGCATCTTTCTTTGTTTCTTTTCTTTTTCTTTTTCTTCCCCCCCCCCCCCCCCGAAGACAGGGTTTCTCTGTGGTGGTTCCTTGGCTGTCCTAGAACTCTCTTTGTAGACTGGGCTGGCCTCGAACTCACAGAGATCCACCTGCCTCTGCCTCCTGAGCGCTCGAATTAAAGGCGAGTGTCACCGCGCCCGGCTTGTCTCTGCATATTTCAACACTCTGTGAGCAACTACTAACAGGTCGTGCAGCTTAGAAGGTGAGATGAGGGTGGGGGGTGGGGGGAACGGCCACTGGGTTTGCAGTCCAGGAAGAAGACAGGCAGGGAAGGGTTAACTAGCACGGAACAGTCATGAGTAGGCGATAGAAAGGCACAAAGAGAAGGTACCAGAGCCATGGTTGGAGGGCCAGAGGGGATGGAAGACGAGGGGGGCCTCTGAGAGGATATGAACAGAGGAAGCTTTTCATCTCAAGTTGATTTGCATCTGGTGTGACATGAGTTGGCATGGGACCGAGGGGACCACAGTGCCAGACTGGAGAAGAAGCTGAGTAGGAAAAAGAAAGGCTGCCCTGAGAGGTGTAGGAGGTACCTGGAGCTGCCTGGGCCTGATCACCAGGTGAGGGGTGAGGGGTGCGGCATGGTGTGATACCCAAGTATCCAAATTGAGTAACAGAGGTGGGGCACCGCAGGGGCTGGCACAGGATTAGAACTCAGTGCTGGCGCCAAGGGGACACAGCCAGCGCCAAGACTGACACCAGACTCGGCTGAAAAGGAGAGTTCCACACCACAGCAGAGCTACCAGCTTGAATGAAGGGCGGACTCTGCTGAGCTCTTGCTCCCCAGCAGGTGAAAGGCCCCAGGAGATGTTCCCCCACCCACCCACCTCAGCGGGCAAAGGACCCAGGCTACAGACCAGCTCTTATACAGATTCCTTAGTTTCCCCGTGGGTCCCATCCCATCATCTCTGGGGCTCTGAAAACTGTAAGAGTTGGAAAGAGGAGATCATAGAATGAAGTGTTTTGGAGGCAGAGGCAGGTGGATCACTGTGAGTTCGAGGCTAGCCTGAGCCTGGTCTACAAAGTGAGTTCAGGACTGCCAAGGCTATACAGAGAAACCCTGTCTTGAAAAACAAAACAAAACAACAAAAATTAAAGAAAAAGAAGAAAAAGAAAAAAGAATAAAGTGTTTGGAGGGGATCTGGTGTCGGGGTACATACCTACCATATGGGTACTCACAAGGCAGTGGCAGGGAGAACACATGTGAGAAGCCACCAGTCTCAAACTACCCAATCTCAAACTGGATGCTAGGGTAAAAAGGAAGGGACTACGCGAGCCAAGGAATGTGGTGCCTCCAGAAACAGGAAGCGGGCAGGGGCGGACTCCTTTCCATAGCCAAGAATCAGGGCCCACTGTGGGAATCTTAACCTCAGGACAGGACCCTTCGGACTTTGGAGCGAAGTGACGTGCTGGTGGGACATTTATCAAGGCGGCGTTATCTCTTCCACTTAGCTTTAGCTCCCTATCTGTAACACTGAGATCATCCGGAGTGCAGAGACCAGAGATGAATGGGACAGCGAGCTGCCAGCAGATACAATCCCGGTACCACCCTCTCACCTCGGCCCAGAGGCGAGGAGCACGCACAGGACACTCACCAAAACGGCAGGTGCTCACATTCTGAATGCCGGACTCCAGGCATGGGCAGAAGCCTTCGTTGGGTGGGTAGACGGACCCATTGGCAAACAAAGTTTTGGGGGCTATAAAGCGATAAGTTGGGATGCCTTCAAATACCCTTGAATCCTGGTAGATGAGCTTCATGGACCTGCGGCGGGGGGGGGGGGGGGGGCGACAGGCAGGGTGAGAACTGTTCCTTAACTATAGAGACTGGGGCACCCCTGCAGAGGAAACCAGGGGAACTGCTGGGACACTAGCCACCTGTGGCTGGAGGAAACTTCATTGGTCCCTCGGCTCCCCACCCACCAATCCATCCCCACACCTAGGCAGATTTAAAACCAGAAATCACACACACACACACACACACACACACACACACACACACACACACACACATACACACACAAAGAGAGAGAGAGAGAGAGAAAGAAAGAAAAACAAAACCCCAAAACACAAACAAACAAACAAAAACCCATAACTCAACCCAGCCAGGCATGCCCTAAGCCAGCAGTTCTCAATCTGTGGGTTGCGACCCATCCCCCCAAAAAAAAGACCATCGGAAAGCACTAATATTTGCATTATGATTCATAACAGTAGCAAAATTACACTTATGAAGTAGCCATGAAAATAATTTTAAGGTTGGGGTAACCACAACATGAGGAACTGTATTAAAGGGTCGCAGCATTAGGAAGGTTGAAAACTGCCCTAGGCCCTGGGTCCTGGGTTAACCTCCCTTCTGGCATTGTATAATGTGGTGATGAAAGACGAGCCATCAGGTGGTGGAGACAGGAGGATCAGGAAGCCCAGGTCATTCCTGGCTACACAGCATGTTCAAGGCCAGCCTGGATGAGATGAGACCCTGTTTCAAAAACATTTTTTTAAAAAGATTTATTTCTTATTTATATAGTATTCTGCCCACATGTGAGCCTGCCCGCCACAAGAAGGCAACAGATCTCATTATAGATGGTTGTGAGTCACCATGTGGCTGCTCGGAATTGAACTCAGGACCTGTGGAAGAGCAGACAGTGCTCTTAACCTCTGCGCCATCTCTCCAGCCCTCAAAAAAAAAATTTTTAAATAAAAACAAAACAAACAAAAAAAAAAAAACAAAAAATATTTGAGGCAAAGTTGCACCTTACTGTCGACCTGGTAAATTTTCTTGTTTCCCAAACAAGAAAGAAAGCCAGCACTTGCACAGTGTCCTGCTGTGTTAGACGTGGTCATCTGAGATAATTGGAAGTTTACAGAGCTCCTGTCCCCTTACAACGAAATGTCATGCTCTCTTGATAGGACTGTAGAAACCAGGGCTTTGGGCAATGGTTGCCTGTGGATCTCCATGGCCCCACTGTCAAGTTGTAATGAGATGCCATCCATAATTTCCCTCACGCATGCCAGGCGATGGTGGCACACACCTTTAATCCCAGCACTGGGAGGAAAAGGCAGGTGGATGGCTGTGAGGCCATCCTGGTCTACAAAAGGCATCCAGGACAGCCAAGGCTACACAAGAGAAACCCTGCCTCAAAAACAAAACAAAACAATACAAAACAAAACAAACTCCACAAACAAACAAACAGAACCAAGAGAGAGTCCAAATGAGATGAACCACATCTTTCTCTCTCTCTCTCTCTCTCTTTCTTTCCCTCTGCCTCCCGTTTTTTGAGACAGGGTTTCTCTGTGTAGCCCTGGCTATCCTAGACTCTCTTTGTAACCCAGGCTGGCCTTGAACTCACAGAGCTCTGCCTGTCTCTGCCTCCCAAGTGCTGGCATTAAAGGCGTACACCACCACATCTGACTCCTTTCTTTTCTTTATAGTCTCTCTGTGTAGCCCTGGCTAGCCTGGGACTGGCTACGTAGACCAGGCTGGCCTCAGACTCCCAGGGATCCATTTGCCTGTGCCTTGAGTGCTAGGACTAAAGGCGTGTGCCACCACACCCGGCTGACACCTAGATTAACACTAAATGAAAGCTCTTCTCAGAAAATATTATTTTCACAGCTTGTGATGGAAAGGTTTAATTGTCAATTTGATATATCTAGAATCTCCTGTGAAGAGACCCTCAGTGGGGGGGGGCACTGTCTAGATCAGTCTTGTTGATGTGGGAAGATTCTGCCCACTGTGTGGGGAGGGGTGCCATTCCCTAGGTTTCGGTAATGGACCGTGTAAGTATGGAGACAACCCTTGAGCCCTAGGCATGAGTGCATTCAGTTTGACCCTTTGCTCTTGTAAAGTGAATTTACTAGCTGTCTGGGGTTCCTGCTTTGATCCCCAGGCCCCACCCATAAGGATGGGTAAGTGTAAGCACGGTTTGTTTTCTACTTTAAGCGGCAGCCGGCTTGAAGGCCGGCTCAGAGGATCTTATCAGAGGATCTTAAATTCCCTGTGACTGTAAGAAGGGGCCTTTGTTTTTGGAGAACGCCTTGTGAAGGACTGAAGGAAAGGGGGACCTGGCTTGCAGCCTGCTCTCACAGGAGTCCGCCAGGCTGGATGGTTTTCCAGGTCTTTCATCCTAGGACTGTGGTGGCATAGCAGGAAGATCTTTGTGAGTTCCAGCAAGCCGGGCTACACAATGAGGTCTCATCTCAAAACAAAACAAAACAAAACAAGAGAGAGTCAAGCCAGGCGGTGGTGGCTCATGTCTTTAATCCCAGCACTCGGGAGGCCGAGGGAGGTGTGTGTTCGAGGCCAGCCTGGTCTACAAAGCAAGTCCAGGGCAGCCAAGGCTACACAGGGAAACACTGTCTCAAAAAGTTTTTTAAAAAATTAATTAAATAAATAAAATTTAAAGAATAACAAAGTTCTGCTTTTAAAAGTCCCCAATGGGACACAAGCCACCAAAGCACACAGACTTTGTCCACCCGTCACTACTATGTTCACACCTGGCAACGAATGGAGCCTGTGTTAGTTAGAGAGGCAGAGGGATCAAGGGTCAACCCAGTGAGTTCCCAAGCCAGGTTTATCTCCAGAGCGGCCACAATGGATCATGGGCCAGGGCACCATTTGGGAATGGGTCCCGGAAGACCCGCCATGTGTTCCTAGGCCACAGTCAGGGCCCTGGGATGGTGTAGCCCAAACTCCAAGGCCCCAAGCACACCTCTCTGAGGCAGGGGAATTGGAGAAGGATAGATTGAAAGGGAACTGCACCTGACAGTCAAAGGTCCACCCCACCAGCTTCCCTTCACAGATCACCTGAGACCTTTACCCTTTCCTACCCTCATCTCTCAGCATCACCACCACGGCTGAGCCACCAGCTGCAGCCACTCTGGCCTCTGCATCAGCCTGTGGTGCCCCATGAGTAAGTCAAGGCAGTCAGGCTACATGCTTGAAGTCTTGGACACCAGCCGGGGCGGGGGGGGGGGGGGGGGGCAGGTGCTGTTTGGGGGAGCTTGTAGAACCTTTAAGATGCAAATCCTCTAGGACTGAAATCCAAAATAATTTTTTTTTCTCCCTCAAGTCACCTCTGTCTGGTATTTTGTCGCGATGACAAGAAAAACAGTTGAGCCATAGCACAGGGAGGGCCAGACACTTTGAGTGCACAGCCCCAGGGGCTACCTGAGGGGACCCTCAACCATCTCAGAAGCAGAGTTAACTGTTCAGGAGGCAGGGAGTCCCCGCACAAGTGTTACCTGCAGGCTTCCGGGCTGAAGAATTCTAATGAGGATTCGGGTGTCATGAATGGTGCCCACATCTGCCCGGAAGTCCCATTGATCATGTTGCACTGCTCTGAATGCCAATAGTTGATCTGTGGGAGGACAGGATAAGACATAGTCTTGAGCTGGGCGCTGTGAGTTCGAGGCCAGCCTGGTCTACAAAGTGAGTCCAGGACAGCCAAGGCTACACAGAGAAACCCTGTCTCGAAAAACAAACAAACAAACAAACAAACAAACAAAAGAAGATGTAGCCTTGAGGGACAGCCAAGGCCTGTACCGAATACATGCCCCAGTGCAGACACTGCCATACTCAACCTTGTAAGCCTTGTAGACAGAGCATCTGGCCCAGCTTCCTGCTCCCCACAGTGGGGCCTGAACACAGCATTATTGGAGACTCGGTTAAATCATCTGTACAATGGGTCCATTGCCTACATGTCCCCACTCCCTTCCCTAGCAGAAGTCAACACAGGCACCCAAAACCAGGAAAGCTGGGAAATGCCAGGGGAGCTATTAAAGTGACAATAGAAACAGCTGAGGACCATCTGAGTACTTGCCTCTAGCAGGGGAGACTAGGGCTCCACACCAATACTCAAGCCAGGCATGGCGGCACACGCCCTAAATTCCAGCACTTGAGAGGCAGAGGCAGGTGGGTCTCTTGTGAGTTTGAGGCCAGCTTGCTCTACATAGTGAGTTTCCAGGCTAGCCAGGGCTATGCAGTAAGACCCGGTCTCAAAAACAAAAGAATAAACCATGCACTTTCCACTGCCCTCTGCAGGGAGAGCTCTTTCAATCAGGTCTCTTATATCAGAAAGGAGCTGGTTAGGGGCTGGAGAGATGGCTCAGTGGTTAAGAATACTGACTGCTCTTCCAGAGGACCCAAGTTCGATTCCCAGCACCCACAACTGTCTGTAATTCTAGTTTCAGGGGATCCAAAACCCTCACACATACATACACAAGCAAAACACCAATGGGCATAAAATAAAATAAAAATAGAAATAAAAGAAAGAAAAGGTCTGCTTAATGTGACCAGCGCCCACTAGGGATTGTCTGTTGGCTGTGTGTGTCTGTGTGTGGTAACACATTTAAGATGTAAACACTCGGGAGGTAACAGAGACAGGAGGATTGAAAGTTTGAAGCCAGTGGGAGTGGAGGTTGAGGTGGGTGGGGGGTGGGGGGTGGGGGGTACGGGTGGATAGACAATGAAATCTTATTTCAAAGTAAAAATTTAAGTAGAAAAAGAGTAGGGACAGTGAGATGGCTCAGCAGGGTAAGGCTTGCCTAGAATTCCCCCCAGTGAGGGGCAGAAGTGTAGCTCAGTGGCAACTCCCTTGTCAAGGATGCACATGGCCTGGGCTCCATCTTCAGTGCCTGACCACCATAACAAAACCAAACCACAATGTACGTGAAGTGAAGATGCCCTAAGGAGAAGAGCGAGCTGCAAAACAGCACATGACAGGATTTCTGTGTGCTCAAAGAAGGAAGGAAAAGACATTTCTCTGGGTATACACAGAGGCGTGGTGGTGGTGGGCAAATGGCCAGGAAGCGGGGTCCCACGAGCAGTGCCGGGGGTTTCCGGGTAGGCCTAGGGAAGGTTCTGGGCCTCCATTGTCTATCTTTATGGGAATGTCTTCCTGTCTGCCTTGTAAATGAACGCTCAGGAACAGAAGAGTGAAGCGTTCCCAGCAGAAGCATTCCAAGGACAAGGACCCCTGAAGTCCTTGGGTGACCCCACACCCTCTCCAAAGCGCTTGCTGCCCACCACGCCTTGTCCCAGTCTAGTCCCTGCTGCGCGTCTCCCCTCCTGCTCACCTTGCTCAGCCCGTTCCATTTGTCCACCAAGTGGATCCTGCTGAAGTTCTGAACGCCAGTGAAGACAGTGAAGACCTCAGAATTTGTGTCGTTCATCTGCAGACAGGCAGGAAACAGGGACCTTAGTCCTGGAGTTGGGGGCATGACATCAGGTCCCCCTCAATCCTGCACTGACTCAATAATGGGGGGGGACTAGAACCCAGGGCCTTGCACAGGCTGGCCAAGTGCTCATAAATCGAGCAATACCCTCAGTCTTCTTTTTCACTTCACATTTTTTGAGACAGGATCCCACTAAGTTGTCCAGGCTGGTTTTGAACTTGCCATCCTCCTGCCTCATACGCCCATGAACAGAGATGGCAAGCCTAGCCCATCAGGCCCAGCAGCTAATTAAAAAAAAAAAAAAGGTATTTAAGTGGGGGCACTGTGGCACACACCCTTAATCCCAGCACTTGGGAGGCAGAGGCAGGTGGATCTCTGTGAGTTGGAGGTCAGCCTGGTCCTCAGAGTGAATTCTAAAACAGCCAGAGAGCGACGCTCCCTCACCCCCATCTCAAAGAAAACAAAAACAAAACAAAAGAAATCATTTAATGCAAATTCCCCAGGAGAAAGAGTGCCATGGAAGAAGGTTCTAGAAGCTCAGTGGCAGGGCCATTGAGGGTTGAATGAGTCAGAGGTGACAGAATCAACAGCTCTGTCAATCACAGAACAACCAGAGGCCTGTACCTCAGCTGTGAGAAGAGAGAGGGATTGGGAGTCGTAGAGGGGGCTCCTGGGAAGGGCAGGCACAGAAACAGGGCTTTACCCTGGGTTCCTGACTCTGCCCTTGGTCCATCTTGTTACATGTTCATTCCACGGGGCCCTTACCTAGTCACTGGGAGAACCGGTGGTTTACTCACACTCTGCTCTCCACAAAGAGGGTGTGTGCTTTTATTTTATGTGCATGAGTCTTTTGCCTGTGTGTATATCTGTGCACCATGTGCATGCAGTGCCTGAGCAAGCCAGAAGAGGGCATCAGATCCCCTGGAATTGGAGTTAAAGATGGCTGTGCGCCACCATGTGGTTGCTGGGAACTGAACCTGGGCCCTCTTGAAGAGTAGCCAGTGCTCTTAATCACTGAGCAGTAGATTTCGTCTGAGCTTAGTACAATAGGTCCTGGAGGTGTAGGTGACTGTGCCATGCCTCTGGCCCTCACTGCAAGCCCACTCCATCAGTAGACCCCACAGTGAGCAAGGGGCCAAGGGTCAGTAATCTTTTTTTGGGGGGGGGCGGTGTTCGAGACAGGGTTTCTCTGTGTATCCTCGGCTGTCCTGGAACTCGCTCCTATAAATCAGACTGGCCTCGAAGTCACAGAGATCTGCCTGCCTCTCGAGTGCTGGGATTAAAGGCGTGTGCCATCACTGTCTGGCAAGGGATCAGATCTTAGCTCAGGTGAGCAAAGGTCAAGATTGAGAATAAGCGAGCATCTGTGAGAAGCATGGATGGGGACACCTGAGGTATGTGTCGCTAGGATCCAGTCCTCCTCCTTCAGCAAAGCCTGCAACTTTCTAAGCTAAACCCCAGTCACCCCACCCCAACACCTGAACTAAGTCAAGCCGCACCTGAATACAAGCCTGGCGTCTCCTGCTATATAAGCTGATACTTTCCCAATATTGCTTAAGCTGGTCTGAGTCAGGATCTTTGACTGACACCCAGTTCTCTGAGTGGATGGAAGACACCTACCTCAGCAAACAGGCCGAACTTGCCCTTGATGGGTAACATGCCTGGGAAGTATTTGTTGAGAAAATTAATAAAGGGATCTTCATAGCCCCACAGGATCTCGCCAACCGTGCGGTTCAAAAAGGCACGCTGGCCCATGGTGGCCAGCCCCAGGGTCATCATCAACTTCACGGTTGAAGGCTTGTTCTCCATCATTATTGCAGCCCCCTGGAAAGCCAAAGACAGGGCGTTAGGGTGACGGACACGATGGGACACTACCCCCCAACCTCAGGCAAAGAGCTCAGGCCCTCAGTGTGGACCTTTCCCCGGTCCTGGTTGCCAGAGCAACATGTACCCTTGCGAACACGCAAGAAGGTTCAGACTAAGCAAAGTCCACATGGACTCAGAGGCAGGCAGGAAACTCAGTCCTGACATTGACAGAACCCTTCCTCAGCTGCTGTGGCTGCAGAGCCACACCAGAGGCCTGAAAGGAACCAGGGACCCACCAGGAGACACTCTGCAGAGCTGGGCCATGGAGAAAGAGGTTCCCCATTCTGTCCTTCACCCCAAGCCAAAGTTAGGGGCAGGCCTACCAAAGAAGAGGGCCAGCAAAGATCTGGGGGCCCTGTTTATAACTAGGATGTGAACCCTACCCTCTAAGGAACATGAGCCCAGAAACACAGCATACTGAGGAAGCCTCCACAGCTCCTTGCAGCCTCCTCTTCCATGCTTTTTTTGGGGGGTGGGGGTGGAGGTGGGTTTCAAGACAGTGTTTCTCTATGTTGTCTTGGCTGTCTTAGACTTGCTTTGTAGGCCAGGCTGGCCTCGAACTCACAGCGCTCCACCTGCCTCTGCCTCCCGAGTGCTGAGATTAAAGGAGTGTGCCACCACTCCCGGTTTCTTCCGTGCTTTTTTTTTTTCCTTCTTCTTTTTTTAACCACAAGGTCTCAGTATGTAGTCCAGCTTGACTCGGAACTCGGCATCCTCCTGCCTCAGCTGCTTCACCCCACCTTCTCATGTCTCCTCCTTGCCTCAACGCTGAGATCCCAGAACACCCAATCCCCTGGCCACCCAGGGTCAAATTCCTTGCCTGCCCCCCCCACGCCTCCTCCCCCCTCCCCGAGAGCAGCTGAGTTTACAGTTTTTGTGTTTGCTTTTCCTCTGCATCCCCGAGCGAGCGTCTGGGCACTTGGTTTTTCCCCAACGGCTGCTCAACCAAAAGTAATCTCCTGCTTACAGGGCAACACGTGGTTGGTGTTTCTGGGTTATTTCCAGTGAGCACGTGATGCCCCCCACCCCCACCCCCACAACACTCACAGGTTTCCTTCTCTATTAGGAATCAACCTGGGTTTTTATTGTATTTATTGAGGGGTGCCATAGCACATGTATGGAGGTCAAAGGACAACTTGTGGGAGTCACGTGGGCCCTGGAGATTAAACTCAGATCCTTCGGCTTAGTGACAGGTACCTTTTACTTACTGAGTCTGTCTTGCTGGCCCAGCACAGATCACTGTTGGTTTTTAACATCAAAAAATGTGCCAAATGTAGTGATGCAAACACACCTTTGGTCCCAGCATTTGGGAGGCAGAGGCAGGCCGATTTCTGTGAGGGCAAGGCCAGCCTGGTTTACATTGCAGGACAGCCAGGGCTACATAGTGACTCTGTCTCAAAATGATGATGATGATGATGATGGTGATAAATAATATAATAAATAAAAACAAAATTTCTTCCTCTAGCCCCATTGGTCCTCTGAAAATGAATGTGGGATTGGCTGAGGGGCAAAGCCAAACCAGCACCTCTCTCTGTCTGTCACCTATGTGAAAGCTGGTGTTTTCCAGTTTCCTATGGCTGGGGGTGGCAGGTGAGGGAATCAAAAGAATCTTCCAAAAAGTATGAAAAAAAATCACACAAAGTTCACATTTTCAATCTTTAAAGTTAGTTTCACTGGGAATGGCTATGCTCACCTGAGGACATCATGTCTTAGCTGTCCCTACCCACCACCACCTTGCACCCAGTCTTCAAACTTCCAGCCAGAACTATGGTGCCTGACCATGGGATCCGACCCTGCCTTGTTTGTTTATTTGTTTTGAGACCTGGTTTCTCTGTGTAGTCTTGGCTGTCCTGGACTCGCTTTGTAGGCCAGGCTGGCCTCGAACTCACAGAGATTCTCCTCCCTCTTGCTTCCTCCTCTGGACCGCTGGGCCTGCTTTGAGTTGAGTCCCAGGATGCACCAGGGCGTTGACTCAGCAACTCCATCACAGTGTGCTCCATAAATGCCTGCTCTTCCTGACTCCCACCTGCCCAGATGGAGTGACCCAGCCACACTGGCCCCCTAGTAACGCTAACCTTCAGGCTTCCCAGGGACCACAGTGGAGCTCCCACAGAAATAAAGGAATGAAGAAAATGGGGTGGTCACTATGGAGACAGTGGGGCTGAGGTGGCTCTTGCTCAGGGATCCCTGGAGGCTAAGCAGGGGAGGAAATGGGGTTGGCATAAGGTCGACACAGGGCCACAGCCTCACCAGGACCAGCATGTTAGGCAGTACAATGTAGTCACTCTCTGAGCCCTGGGACCTGTCTGGCTGGAAGTAGAGGCTGCGGTGCTCCTGGAAGGACACAGTGTCATTGTCGTTGAAAGTGATGTTGATCTTTTGTCTGTACTCCCTGTAGAGAGACATTGAATCAGCTGGGTCTGGGAGAGGCCACATGGATGCTCCCATCAGCTCCCAGCACACCCTGGGAGTCAGGGACCGCAGAGTGTTGGTGCACTGATACCCAATAGCATCAAGGCCAACCAATCAAGCTTGCTGCCTCTTGTCTATACACTCCTCTGTATAGCCCATATCACAGCCACCACCAGCCGGCCCTTCTCTGCTCCCCCTCACCAGCCACAAGGCTCTCTGAACCCCTCCAGAAAGAACTCCGAATCCCCACATCTCCCACCCCACTTGACCACCAGCACCAAGCAGATATCCACACAGCCAGCGCTAACTGACCGTTAGCGTCCAAGGTACTGTGCTAAGAGTGCAAACTAACCATCTCATCTGGTCCCTGAACCCACCCACAGTGGGGACTATGATCTCCATCTCACAGACGAGGAAACGGGCGTGTGGAGAAATAAAAGGAAACTGCCCGTCCAAGGATGGAGGACTAGGCAGCCACTCCCAGAGTCCGCAGTTTTAACCATGAGAGGCCAGCATTGGGACTGGCACCGCTGAATGAGTCTCTCTATCTCTGGAGGCTCAAGCTTTGCCCTTCTACTGCATCCACAAGAAATCAAGGAGGGTAGCTGGCTAGCAGGCAAGCCCCAGGCCCTGCACCTCTCAGCCGCAGGGGACCTGTACCATAAGCTGGTGTCCTCGCTGTTTGCCTCAGGACCTTTCATCGCTTATCCCACAGTCCCAGGTCCTCCTGTCTCCTTCTCACACAGGCCCACACAGGCCATGTCAATTAAGACACAAGCTCCCTCCATTCTTAGTCACCTCCCTGTTCGCTTGAGGCTCACTTTTTTTTTTCCCTCGACAGGGATTCTCTGCATAGCCTCGGCTGTCCTGGACTCACTTTGTAGACCAGGCTGGCCTTGGACTCACAGCGACCCACTGGCCTCTGCCTCCCGAGTGCTGGGATTAAAGGAGTGCGCCACCATCACGCCCAGCCCGCGGCTCTTTTTTTTTTTTTTTTAATAATTTATTTAATTTTATTTTAGCGTGAGGGTGTCAGAGCCATGGGAACTAGAATTACAGGCAGTTATGAGCTGCCATGTGGTGGCTGGGAATTGAACCCGGGTCCTTTGGAAGAGCAGACAGTGCTCTTAACCACTGAGCCATCTCTCCAGCCCCTGCCCCCCACTAAGGTGCCATGTTAACTGGTTTTACTTCTATACCTTTGTCTGATTTTTCTGACTGAATAGCAGCCATTTTGCCCAGTTGGTGCCCTCTTGGGTCCTCTGTGCCTCCTCCACGGTGACATATATAGATGCACATTAGCACTCCACCGCCCCAGCCCCACCCCCATGCCGGCCTGGCCTCACCTGTAGACATAGGGTCCACGCTCCCGCACTATTGGCTTCTCGCCCTGGAGGATCTCGTTGGGGTTGACCACCTCGAAGAAGTGGACGGACAGGTAGAAGGGGATGGGGATCTCCTTCCACATCCCGAAGGCTACGCTGCTGGGGTCTATGCGGACATTCTGTGAGGAGACAGAAGGAGAGCGTGAGGAGGAGCTTCGCCCACTTTATGGCTCTGCACCAGCTGCCTGGAGGCTGCCCTGTGCCAAGGACCTCCAAGGCTCATCCGGAAGGATGATTGTGGTGATCTGAATGGGACCCTCCCCCACAGGGTTCATAGATTTGCACGCTCAGTCCCTAGTGGGTGAACTGCTTGGAAGGATTGTCTTCGTCAGAGGAGGGGTGTCCTCATCGGTGTGTTCCTATAGTCTGTTGGTCCATCTGTCTGTCTCTCTCTGTAAGGCACCAAGATCACCATTTTACTTGCTCCCATGCCCCCTGCCATGAGGATAATGGACCAAGCCTCCAAAACTGTAAACAAGGCCCCCAGTTAAATGCTTTCTTTTATAAGGGGTGTCTTGGTCATGACATCTCTTCACAGCAGAACAGAACACTGGCTAAGACAGTGCTCCTCAGGGGAGGTGCTCCTACAGCTGGAGCCCTGGATAGGTGGCTATGACTCAGTGGCATTTCCACTTCCATTCATTCAGTTAATCACTCATCCGGTAAGCCATTCATTCATTCATTCATTCATTCATTTATTTCATTTCACTTTTTTATTTGTTTACTCCCTCATCCCTTTACCCATTTATTTTTTCCCGAGACAGGGTTTCTCTATGTAGCCTCGGCTGTCCTGGACTTGCTTTGTAGATCAGCTGGCCTCGAACTCACAGCGATCTGCCTGCCTCTGCCTCCCGAGTACTGGGATTAAAGACAGGTGCCACCATGCCCGGCTGGGCAGCTACTTTTGACAGATGGGGTTCCAGGAGTGCCAGACAGGAGTGGGAAGTAGGCAGACTGTCTCCTCCAGCCTTGTGGAGCTTTTATCAAATCAGGGGAATTTGGTAACTCAGGATCTATGCATTGAGGGGAAGCCAGCGCTGTGTGGCTTATTCAGAGAGCAGGGAGAGGGACAGGGCTGGATTCTTGGCAGGGACCAGCTGCGAGGGACAGAAAAAAAGGAAGCAGGGCCAGGGGTGTGGCTCAGTGCTCTCCTAGCATGTAGGCAGCCCTGGTTCTGTCATCCTGCACTTGGGCTGCTGAAGCAGAAAGCTGCTAACTCTGGGGCCAGCCTGAAATACGTGGTGAATGAGACTCTGTCTCAAAAGAGAATTGCCAATTTTCTCAAAGGCTAGAATAAAGAGGTGGGCCATCCCCTGACCGCTGGCCTCTGCCACTGAGCCAAGAGCCACCACCCCCAGCTTCTCAGAGACAGCAATGTTCAAAAGCCAGGTCCTAGGCAGCTTACGTCACTTTTGACTGTCTCTGAACTAGGCCTGCCAGGATGAGGACAACCACCCCACTGTCCGCAAACAGCCAGAAACAACAAGCAGTGGCCCCAGAGGAGGTGTCAAGGCAGAGCTGGCAGGTCAGGTCCAGCCCCATGTCGGGGTGGACTGCAAGGCAGGCAGACACTGGGTCACGCTTTCTCAGGCCTACCTTGCCTCTCTGGGCCCGGCTTTGTTCTTGTATACTACAAGGCTGCAGTCACTGAAGCCACCACTGGGTCTCGCCTAATCCCCCCTGGGACTCAAGCAAAGTATGAATCCCCCACCTAGGAGAGGAGAGGCCCCTCACACCTTCCTACAGCTGTGGCTGCTGGTCACCCACGGCCTGAACATCTGGCACAGAAAGACTTTCAGGAGACTGGCAGCCGAAGGCGGGGTATGTCTGGGTACCACATGCCAGACCTTGCCCCCCTGTACTGCACTTCCCTTTCTTAGCCAACACCATGGCCCCAGTGACGTCGTGACAGGCGACGACTGTTACAGTCACTTTACCCTGGCGACATAAGAGGTTTTGCCATGGGCCAAGCACAGTGTCCCTATCTCACCGACCACTGGAAGGTTTAAGTGAGAGTCGTTGTTTCAAGGAACAGTGACTGGATCAGACAGGACCCAGGGATCACACTGTCACCTGTGATCACAAACAATACAGGTTGCCACCATTGCTCTTGGTTGCCCCAGAACTTGATGGTAAGACCCTGTTGCTGACAACACCACACACTTTGATCACAGGACTTGGAGAAATAAAGCTGGTGTTGACCTGGAAGCCTCCTCTCCTCTACTCAGGTTTCACAGTGCAGGAAGGTGCTATGCAGATTGCTGGGGCAGAAGCATCCACCAATAGTCTCACCCAGTTCTGACCTCTGAAAGCTACCCTGCAGCTCACCAGCCTGGTAAGATATACCCATGGGTGCATTAGTGGCATGAATGTTATGGGGATAACCAGCCACTTTCTGAATGAACTTAAGGCCTTCTCTACAGGATGAAAAAACATGCCTGGTACTATAAATCTGGCTGAGAACCAATGGCCGAGAGCTCACAGGCCCCGGGGGTGAATATACTACTATTTGCTAAATGGACATAGTATAAAACTGCCCCCTTACCTCTGTGTATATGGGCCACAGTAATTGGATTGAGTGGGTTATTTATTTATTTATTTATTGGCTTTTTTGAGACAGGGTCTCTCTGTGTAGCCTTGGCTGTCCTGGACTCACTTTGTAGACCAGGCTGGCCTTGAACCCACAGCAACCCACCTGCCTCTGCCTCCCGAGTGCTGGGATTATAGGCGTGCGCCACTACCGCCGGCTGAGTGGGTTACTAAGGAAAGAAGAAAAGGAAAAAAGAAAGCTCTGGATGTGGTAGGGCACACTTTTACCCCCAACACTCAGCAAACAAAGGCAGGAGGATGTTTGTGAATTTGAGGCCAGCCAGAGCTGCGTAGTGAGATCCTGTCTCAAAGGAAAAACAAAACCAAAACCCCTCCCCCTCTGCAAAAAAAAATGGATATAAAGTTAGGAATGGCCTGTAGATGGATCTGGGAGGAGTAGTAAGTCTATTTCATAGGAATACATTGTATGAATATTGTGATTCTTAAAGAATAAATAAACATAGCATAAATACAATAAAAGAGAGTGCACACAAGTGCTGAAGGTGCAGCTCAGCGGCAGAGAGCTTGCCTAGCATGTGCAAGGTCCTGGGTTCGATCGCTGTCACCACGACAAAAGTAGACAAACTGAAAAAAAAGGATTAAGAACCGAGCGTCACCTTAGCACTCAGGCAGCTGAGGCAGAAGGTTGGCCGACTTGCTGAGGCCAGCGTGGCTGCACCGTAGCAAGAGAACAAAACAGAGACAAAACAGGCCGTGCCAGGAAAAGGTCCCAAGAGAGTGTTCCAGCAAAGGCTGGCCAGCTGTGAGAGCGTGCAGGGCTCCGTGCCTACCCATGACAGGGGTGTTTGTAAAATGAGGCTCTAGGAAACATCTGGAGAACTGCTGGGAGATTCCTAACCTGCCGCTGGCAACATGGGACAAGCCCCACGGGAGCTCATGACTCCGTGCGTGTGAGCTGCTGTATTAAATCAGTTCCCTCCCCGGCACAGAACAAAGCAAGCCCAGCGACCCACACCTCTCACCCCAGCCCTCCAGAAGCAGAAGTAGGAGGATTCCGAGTTCAAGGTCAGCCTCAGCTACATAGTAAGTTCAAGGATAGCCTGGGCTACATAAAACCCTGTCTCAAAAAGAGAAAGGGACTGACTGGAATGCTGCAGCGTAGTACTACTGCGGCAGAAAGGGCAGAAGCAAGAAACACTCAGGCTGTGAGTCCTACTGTGCAAAGTTCCAGAACAGACGAGGCTGGCATGTCTCCACAAAGGTTTTCTTTTTTTTTAAAAAATCATTGCAGTTACTTATTCCGTGTATACGGGTGTATGTGTGGGCTCGCACACGCCAGGGCACACGTGTGCACGATTTGCAGGACTTGGTTCTCTCCTTCTACCATGTGGGCCCCAGGGATCAAACTCAGGCCATCAGGCTTGGCAGCAAGCGCCTTCACCCACTGAGCCATCTTACTGGACCTTAAGTTGTATACCCAAACAGAAATTCACCCATAATATGAAAAAGATCAACTGTAAAGTTAGATAGGATACAATTTCTCAGAAATAGGTGAGGGATATGCAGCCTGGGGAGTCCCCCACCCCCACCCCCACCCCCGGGTAGCTGTGTGCACTTTTGATCATATCTGTGCAACAAGAAGTCCCTATCTGGCACAGGAGTCAGAATACCAGTTTCCAAATGCTGCTTGTCACCCAGGGCAACCTCCCCAGCACAAAATGACCGCCACTTCAATGGCAGTGTTTCTGGTCCCATGTTCCACCCTGTCCCTCTTGAGTGGTTTTTGGGTTCTTTGTATGTGATGAGGTCTCATGTAGCCCAGGCTAGCCTTGAACCTTCTATGTGGCTGGAGATGGCCTTGAACTCCTGATGTTCCTGCTTCTACCTCTCCAGTGCCTGGATTACAGGGGTCCCAGGATATCATTACACCTGGATCTTACAGTGTTTAAGACTTTTATTTATTTGTTTGTTTGGGGGAGGGGGAGCAGCTGGAGAGGTGACTCAGTGGTTAAGAGACTGGATTTAGTTCCTAGCGCCTACATCAGGTGGCTCACAACTAATTCCAGCTTCCAGGAGATCCAACACTCTCTTCAGGCATCAGCGCACACTTGTCCACCCCCCACACTCATTCCTCTTAACCTCTGCACCATTTCTCTGGCACCCCACCAACACACACACACACACACACACACACACACACACACACACACACACAGACACACCATGTTTTAAATGCCAATCGCCCACACACCCTGGGGATGTCACAACACATATCAGAAAGATCATATCCAACCGTTTGGAAAGTCTGCCCTAGAGGAATTCCCAAGGTGCAAGAGGCCACCAGAGGTGTGGAGAAGTACCTGCAGGCCCTCTTCTGGAACACACTGGCTCTCTTCCACACCCAGAGGGTTCTCGGGAGAGCTGGCAGGGCACGCTCCCCGGTGGTCTTGCTTGGCTCTTTGTGGACATAGGAGACTAGCCAGAGTCTTACTCAAAACCATGGAGTTGTGGGAGGTTCCCCCCTCTGAGAGCGGGCGGTTGGGGTGTCACAGTTGATCAGTGTGGGGAATGCCTGTGGGGTGTGTGTGGCTGGCCCTTATCTGATGCTCAGGGCCCAACACCTTTCAGATTGTGGCTGGGTAAAGGTGCTTATCCCCACACCTGAGGACTAGAGCTGGGGGGTCCCTGGGACCCACATGTCAGAAGGAAAGAACCGACTCTAACAAATTGTCCTCTGTCCTCTGCACGTGCTCTGGCATACGTATGCCCATCCCCGCCACCACCAAAATGTGTTTGGTTTTTTTGTTTTTGTTTTTTTTAATTTAAAAATTATACATTTTACCATGTTAACACTGACCTACGAGCCTTTTCTTGTCTGGCCCCTGTGTCCTTCTACTGCCTCAATCACCCTATCAGCCCAGCCTAGCAGCCTTGCCCTACCTTGCATGCTCACACACTCACCCGGGCGCCTGCACAAGTTATTCCTCCTGCATTCACTGTTTGCGGAGGAAGCCTCATAGGCAAGGCCTCCTGGGAGCCTGTGCCTGTGCTCAGGAAAGCCCACCCAGCCCATCCTGAGCTGACTCTTGTTTTTTCCTCGGCACTCCTTGCTTTCCCGATTATGTTAAGGAACTCATCCTGTGTATTGTGCTTAGGACTCCTTGCCAGGCCATAAACCCCACCGCCCCCACTGCCCCCACCGCTGATGCTCCCACTGCATCCGTGAACTCTGGACAGCGCTAGGCACCTGGCAGGACCTCAGAGGACTCTGAGGAAAGAGCTCAGGCTAATTCTGGATAGCCATAATCCACCAGTGTGGGAAACGATCCCTCAGAGGGCCTGGCATCCTTGTGGGCACCTTTGACATAGTGTGATCTGGAGACAGAGTTCTGAAGGTTGGGAAGATGGCTCTGCCGAAAAGTGCTTGCTTCATAAGTATAAGGCGCCCCGGCTTTGACCCCCAGAACCCATGCACAAAGCCAGGCTGGGAGGGTCATCGCTGAACTCCAACACGAAGCCTTAGGGAAAGGGCTATGCGGTGCAGACTTTCTTTGGCTTCTTGTCCCCCTCACTCTGTGATCTCTCTGCCCACGGCTGCTTCCCTAAATGCTCAGCAGTGTGGAGTAGTGTCATTGGACATAGGTCGAGCCTCGGTCTTTCATTACAGTAACACCAACAGATACACTGGGGCTTCCTCCTCTGTGGGGAGCCATACGCTACCTCAATCCCGCTCTGTAAGCCTTGGGGACCCCCAGAATGCACTTCAAGTGCCTGAGAGACAGAAAGACTAGAGCAACCTCCATGTTCTGGACAACAAAAGCTTGTGTGTTCCAATCATTTGCTTGTACCCCAAATATGAGGCATGTGTTGCGTGTCCATGGGTGACCTGGGTGCAGGGTACATTAGAAAATAAGCCAGCTGCTTTCCAGAGCAGGATTGGGTGAGCAACAGATAACCAAATGCTTTGAGCCTGAGGTAGGCTCTGGGCAAGCCACACGAGAGAGAACACATGGATGGCCTTGGGGTTAGCGGGCACTTTGTTGGCCGAGGTGATTCTCAGCTAAAGCCAGCAGGAGACAAACACCCCTGGATGCTAGAGACTCCTGGCAAAAGAAAAACAAGAAGAGAGGGAGCTGCTCAAGGCCCCCACCTGAAGTAATAGGGACCTGAGGGACCCTCTGTGTGGGTAACAAGATACTCAACCCACTTCACGTCATGGAGTCTGATCGTTTATCGCAGGCACACACAGCAGGCCCGGAGGTCTCTGTCCTGTAAAGATCACAGAGATGGAGGCTCACCCAGGCTCTGTCTCCACACAGGACCACACAAGATCTTCAAGACACTGTTCCCAGCCTCTCCCGGCCCTTCCCAGCGGCTCAGCTCAGGTATTTCATAAAGCAATCCATCATTAATCTACTTAAGAAATTGCAAAACCCAACTTCTCCTCTCCTAGGAATCACAGCAAACAACAATTCAGGTTGGTTCAAAGACAGTTCTGGCAGGTCTGTGGTGGCGCATACCTTTAATCCCAGCACTCAGGAAGCAGAGGCAAGCAGATCTCTGAGTCTGAAAGCCAACCTGCTCCCCAGAGCTAGTTCCAGGACAGCCAGGGCTACACAGAGAAACCCTGTCTCCAATCCCCTCACCCAAAAAAAACCAAAACAAAACAAACAAAAAAACAGTTCTAGTCATTGCCAATGGGTTCACCAGGCCTGGATCTGGCTTGAGGTAGACCCTGCCTGCTCCTGGCCAGTCATTCAGTCATGTACCAGCCCTGTGAGGTGCCATGCATACAGGGAGAGATGGGCCACAAGGGAAAATCTAGCCTAAGGCTTGGAGACACCACATATCAAACATGGCTGGAGAGATAGCTCAGTGGTTAAAAGCACTGGCTGCTCTTGCAGAAGACCTAGGTTCAGTTCCCAGCACCAACACAGCCTCTGCTGAGCCCCCAGTGCAAAACAGGCTGTGTGCCAGGCCTGAACCACAGCAGTGAAGAAATTGGACAGGACCATTGTTTGTAAAAAGAAAAAAAAAAAGAAAACAGCCCCTCCCCCATCACACCCTACCCACATCAAAAGTTCCTGTGGCTTCAGCGACAACCTCTTGCCCCTCACCCCTACACCCCACCCCAATCTGGAAATTCAGTCCTGTGGGGAGAGCTACACAGCCACCGGGAATCATGATGCAGCTTTGAGACCGAAAGCCCTACACAAAGACCTGGTGACCTACGACTTCGTAAAATGAGAAACACTGATAATCACAAGCGTTGACAAGGATGTGGGGCAATCAGAATATGCACGCAATGCTGGTGGGGAGTGTGTGTTGGCGTCATCGCTTTGCCTGCTGGAGCCAAATACCTGGTCACCGTGACGTGGTAGTCCACTCCGGTGTTACCCTGGGGGAAATGTGAGCATCCACCCACAGGCTGCCCATAAATGTTTTCAAGAGTTTTGCTACAGTAGCCTAATATACAAGAGTGATACCAATGCAGCTGGGGTTGCATAGTCACGTGCTAGACTGTTCCCTAGACGTCAAAGGGAAGGGTGGCTCCCTCAGGCTATGGGAAAACTTTGGTTTCTGCTCTTGTGACACACAGGTACAAGCAGACACATTTTAGGAACAGAGGAGGGAAGGTGTCCTCAAGATACGAGCCCTTGACCCAGCTGGACAGGACAGGGAGCCTGTTCAGATATAAAACTCAGAGCCCAGGGAAGAGGACTCAGCAGGCTCCATCAAAGAGTCCCTGGTGGGTCCCTTGCTGTCCCTCCAGGGTAACATCAGGACCTGGGATCTGTCAAAAGCATCTTCACTGCCAGTGGTTTCTCAGGGGACAATGGTGGTGAGAGCTGCTCCAGCTCATGGGCTGCGTCAGGACTGGACACAGACACATGGGCACCTGTGTACATGTCAATCACTGAGCCACACTCTTCCTGATCCCAAAGGACCTCCACGTGCCGAACACAGAGCAGATCTGTATACCAGTCTGGACCAGACTACGGGCAGCTGTCAGTGGGTGAGGCCTATGGAAGGCTCGTCGGGTCAGCTCTTGTTCTGGGGCCTACTTACTGTTTAACAAGCTGCTGTTGAGCAGTGGTTTTTCCCAGGCTCTGATAGAAAATCCAATTCTCAAGTCTCAGGGGCTGGGTATTAACATCAGAGCACTTGAGTGGCATGTGCACAGGCCCCTGGCTTTGTACATACATACATACATACATGCATACATACATACATACATACATACCAGAAGAGATTTTAGAAAGGGAATGGGAGCAGAGTCCATAGTCAGCGAGCAGAGACAGATGAATGAATGTTAGGGCCCAGCTCACCCTCTCCTTTTATCTGGTCCAGCACTTAGGGTGGGTCCTCCGCAGACGCATCCAGAGATTTGTCTCCGAGGTGACAAGTAGCTATCTGCTTCCTTGGTCCCTGCTCCCACTCCCACTCCTGTTCTCAACTCCGGTCAGATATCACCAAGGTTAGTCTCAAGTGCCTCATTTCTGTTTCTTGTTTTCAAACTATGTGGGGTCTAGCCAGGGATGCAGCCTACAGGCATCCTACCCTCTAGCCCTAACCCCACAGCTCATGGGGTGTTGCACCCACTGACACTCCCACTCAGCCCCAACCTAGAACAGCACAGGCTGAGAACTCATTCACTCACTCGTTCATTCATTCACTCATTCATTCATTCACTCACTCACTCATTCATTCATTCACTCACTCATTCATTCACTCATTCGTTCGTTCATTCATTCATTCATTCATTCATTCATTCATTCATTCATTCACGTTTGCTCATGAATCTAGTCACGCATTTTTATTCACTCCAGCCTGCCCACGCACCCCCAAGGCCCCAAACTGGTACTTAGCACTATGAGGCACAGTTAATCAAACTGGATTCTGTCCTCAGGGAAATGGTTGTGAGGGTAGAAGAGGATTCCTAATCTGTATGACTCAGGGGTGTGAGAGGGGGAGCGCTCATGGCATCACACATGCGCTTGCTGGCATGTGGTGGTGACACCATACTCTTGCAGGGAGCCCCGCAGGGCGGCATCACTGGGAAACGGCCATTAAAGCAGAATACCGACGCCTGTCGCCCACTCCCACCCATCTGCAGTCGGTCGCTCAATCCTAGGTGTCGCTCAGAAAGGTGAAAACATCAGCAAACATCATAGTGATGTTCTCGAACGCTCCCATCGCGGCCCTAATCTGGAGCCCACCGAACAGGGACCAGTCTGCTCAGGACGTGACCCAGCAAGAAGAGGCAACCAGCTATGACTTGTATGCATCTCACCAGCCTCAGGCCGAGCTGCAAGGAGCCACTGCAGAGCTAGGTCAGGGGCCCACTCTGAAAGCACAGATGCAAGTCAATGCAGAAGCCAGCTCAGTTTAGGTCAAACCAACCCGTGCAGCAAGAAGCCAACGGAGGGCTGGGTGTGGAAATTCATACCTGTAATCCCTGCACTTAGCAGGCGAAGGCAAAAGGATTGCTGTGACTTTGACAGCCAAAGCCATGGCAAGAGCCTGTCTCAAAAAAAAAAAAAAAAGTGAAGGGACAGGTTACCTTCCAGGTGCCCCTAAAGGATTCTGGGAGCCCCTGTTTCTTTATTCTGGTCTCAATGTGTCAGGCTAATGACAATGGCTATCATTTACCAAGGGGCCAAGCCAAGTGGTGAACGGGCACCTTTTCTCGTAGTTTTTTGGCCAGGTTATATAACCTAGGCTAGCTTGCGCGTCCGTATGTGGCTCAGGCTGGCCTCACACCCATGATCTTCCTGTCTCTGCTTCCTGACAGCCACATGTCTTACATGCAGTTGACACACACAGCTGACTGTGTTGTTGCCCACCTAAAACCCCTTTGCCTCCTACCCCACTAGAAACACATGAGGAGTAGAGAGTCCAACCTCCCTCTCAGAGAAGGTGGCCCTGACTCTAGACTGGGTGAGAGGTCTGTCAGAGACTTCTAGAGAATTCCTTCAGTAGCAGCTATGGACTTAAACATTCAGAAATGTGTGAGAGTTCTCCACTGAGCCAGAGTCACACAAGGCCATACGTGACTACGGGACTGGGCTAGGAGGCTAGGACCCTCACCCTCAGCTCTCTCCAGCCTGGTCCTCAGACTGCTGCATGGTCCCCTCAGGGCCCCTTCCAGTGGCAAATCATGCAGTGGTCTGGGGCATGAGGCTGTCCCAAGGAAGACACCCATTCATAAACACTTTGATGAGGACGATGCCGCAAAGGCCTCCAGGTCAGCGCTGGCTGAGGTTCAAAAATGCAGCCAGAGGCCGGCCAAGCCTCAGAGAAAAGGGCAGCGATTGCAGCACCAGCTATCGTCTCAGGGCCGCAGTTCCAGGGAACTGGGCTTTTCTAAGACATTCATCAGGTTGGGACAGAGCCACCACGGCCACTGAGTTCTCCATCTACAAATCAGAGTAAGGAGGGCTGTGACCCTTGTCCCTTCAGGGGAAAACCAGCCATAGCTGGTTGATTGAAGCCTCCAGACTTGGACTATTGATTGATTGATTGAGACAGGGTTTCTCTGTGTAGCCCTGGCTGTTCTGGAACTCACTCTGTTGTCCAGGCTGGCCTCGAACTCAGAGATCTGCCTGCTTCTGCCTCTGAAGTGCTGGGATTAAAGGCGAGGCCTTTTTTTTTTTTTTTTTTTTTTTTTTTAAGCATGCATTCTAATGATGTTAAGTACACCCACGGCTTTGGGCAACTGTCCCCACCAAAGGCCACAGACCACCTCCCATCTGTCCTTCTGAGTGAGACCCTGTCCCCATTCAACACTCTACTCAACCCCCTCCCTATGCCCCTCCAGCATCCCAATCCTCCAGCCTCGCCACCTGTGTACTCTAGGGGCTCCTGTAAACAAAATCATACCGCAGCCATCCTGCCTTCTCTCAGAATCTGACTCCAGGGTTCATTCACGTTACAACATGAGCGAGAATTCTCTCCTCTGTAGCAGCTATCCCAGCACTCGGAAAAAGCTGATGCAGGAGGATCATGAGTTTGAAGCCAGCCTGGGGACTATATATTGAGACCCTATCTCAAAAAAAAAAAAAAAAAAAAAAGGAGGAAGAGGAGGAGGAAAGAAAGAAAGGAAAAAGACAGGCAGACAGACACCAGATACGGGTGACGCATGCCTGTAATCCTAGTACTCGGGGAGGCAGAAGCAGGCAGATCCCTGTGAGTTCGAGGCCAGCCTGGTCTACAAAGCGAGTCCAGGACAGTCAAGGCTACACAGAGAGACCATGTCTCAAAAAACTAAAAGAATGAATAAAATAATGAATGAACGAACAAACAAACGAATGAATGAGTCTCTCTTCCTCTGTAAAGCTGTATACTATTCCCTTGCTTACAGAGCCCTCCTTTTATTTCTGAAGATTTACAGTTGCTTTTATGAGCCATCATGTGGTTGCTGGGAATTGAACTCAGGACCTTTGGAAGAGCAGGTGGTCCTCTTAACCACTGAGCCATCTCTCCAGCCTCCTACAGTTGCTTTTATTAATGTGTGTGTGACTTTGTGCACACGAGCTCAGTGTCTGACGAGGCCAGAAGAGAGCGTAGTTTGCCCTGGAGCTGATGTTACAAGTAGCTGTGACTCGTCTGATGTGAGTGCTGGGTCCTCTGGGAGAGCCGTGTGTGCTCTTGACCTCTGAGCCATCTCTCCAACCCACCTCTCTGTACTTCGCTTGGTTTTTCTATTTACCCATCCATCGTCACTAAGCACTTGGACCCCTTTCTACCTTCAGTTGTCCTGTGGTGTCCAGATTCCCCATGTGGCTGGCTGAACCGGATGAGGATTCCTTGCTTAGCTTTTTGAGAACCTGACCCCGGCTTCTCAATTGGCAGCTACACCATTTACACACCAGTAACAATGAATGCCTGCCAATGCCTGCTCCGTGGCACACTTGTGACCTACTGGACTTTACAGATGCTGTCCTTCTGAGTGTGCATGACCTTTGACCCTCGGCAACCTGCAGCCCAGAAAGGTGTCCTGAACATCTGCCCCAGCACTACTATCACTCGTGAGCTGCTGGTTCTCAGTCACCTCCTCAGAGGAGCTTACTCCTCCTCAGCACCAGAGACCCCTCTCCCTCCAGTCTCCTGGGTATCCACGCTCACCACACCCCTTTCTACAACCCAGCCCCTCTTCTGCAGATGTCATGTGCTGCAGATGGTCCATCAAGACCCTGTTTTTCCACCCACGGTGCAGCTCCAGGGCCTGAAAAGGGCCCAGCATGCAATGGGGCAGGCAGTTCAAGTGGAAAAGGCAATGCCTGCTTTCCCAGAAGAGCCTCAGGGCCCTCCTCCTGTCTACCCTGCTCCACGGTATCTGTCCCATCTGTAAGACCGATAATCCCCAAGGCTTCAGTGCAACCCAAAAACACCTGGAGAAGACTTAAGGCACCAAGTGTCTTAAACTGGCCTGGAGCAAGAGGCCTTGTGCTGGAGTTTGTGGGTATCCCATCTACCAGGGGACAGATGCCTCCCATCTCACAGTTGTTTTTTTGTTGTTGTTGTTTTGTTTTGTTTTTACCAGCCAGGCCCAACTGTGGGCCTGGGAAGGGGACAATGGCACTGAGAGGCAAAGCTGTGGGGGTTCTCCGTTAGCCTCTACCTTGAAACAGAGCCCAGCCCGTCTCCTCCCTCCCACAACCATGAGGCCTTGGCAGCCCTGACTGCTGATAGCCTGGCCCACTTATCTGCTCCAGGACCACAAACCACGCAAGGCCAGACAGGGAAGGTCAGCTGTGGGGAGACCTCAAAGGTCAGGCTGCTCAGCCCAAGGGCAGCTTCCTGCCCACAGGCATGGTCATTGCCCTGGCCACCTCCTCTCCCCACCTTTCTTTGTCTAGGCCGACTTGTCCCCTGCTATTGGAGAGTCCTAGGGACACCTTTACCACCGTCATTTCCACCACAGCCAACACTCCTATAGGTGTTGACTGACCTTTTGCAGATGGGGAAACTGAGTCCTTGGACGATGAGGCCCTGCCTGAGTCTGTAGCTAGAGCTGGGCCTGTCATCTTCAGTCCCATGCCACATGGCCACACACTGAGGGGAGAATTACAGAAAACAAATGACATCTCTTTGTCTCCCTTCACCCCTTAAAAAAAAAAAGTTTTTCAAGACAGGGTTTCACTGTGTAACTCTGGCTGTCCTGGCACTTGCTCTGTAGGCCACACTGGCCTCGAACTCAAGAGATCCGCCTGCCTCTGCCTCCCTGAGTGCTGGGATTAAATGTGTATGCCACCACTGCCCAGCTCCTTTCAATTTTTAAAACATTACATTGATTAATTAGTTAATTAAGTACGTGCATAGGCCCAGTTGTGGAGGGCAGAGGGTAACGTGTAGGAGGCTGTTCTGTCCTTCTACCATGTGCATTCCCGGGACCCAATTCAGGATGTCAACCTTGGCAGCAAGGGTCCTTCCCTGAAGAGCCATCTTGCTGGCCCTTTCTTCTCTCTTTACTATCTCACCTGACCAGGTAGGAGGCTCAGGACAAACAAGGACACTGAAGCAGGAGGTCACCACAGAGCACCAGCAGCCTCGGGTCTCAGCACCCGCAATGGCTCAATTTTTCTATTCTCAAACCATCACCCAGAGAGCCCAGACACCTCCCAGAACACACTAGATGAACACCATGTGGAAGGCCAGGTGTTAACGCCATCGCTGCCAACCAAGGTCACCTTGGTTGTTTATGCTAGCTAACAGCTAGAGGCGATCCTGGCAACCCTAGCATTCTTCACCACTTATCCCTCACAACCACGGCCCCACTGACAAACAGGGAAACTGAGGCACATGGGAAGTCCTGTCTCTTTCCCTCAGCCATTCACTAGAGATCACCATCCAAGGAGAAGGAGGACCCCACTAAAGCTCAGCCATCCTTGACGGTGTATCTCTGCCAGTGGCTGCCACATAAATTCTGCCACCTTGATGCATAATAGTTGCCTGGAAACATGGATTTGAGTTGAGATTCACACCTCTGTAAGCATCAGGAAAAAAAAAATCAAATACAACACACACACACACACACACACTGAAAAAGGCCAGGGTGCAACCTCCAGGCAGGAGGTGACATACCCAGGTGCCAGGAAGAA
This sequence comes from Acomys russatus, assembly GCF_903995435.1. Lineage (NCBI taxonomy): Eukaryota > Metazoa > Chordata > Mammalia > Rodentia > Muridae > Acomys > Acomys russatus. The sequence goes on along the minus strand of NC_067155.1, from coordinate 51,164,126 downwards.
CAGCTGTGTGGCTTCAGGTAGGTACCTCCACCCAACAATGCCTGTGCACCTCCACTTGCAGAAAATGCCTTGAGTGGACCTTAAGAGATTGGGGCTGATCTGGATCTGGTGAAGATGCTTGGACCACATCCAGCATGGTGCCTGGAGGAGCAAGAGCTCAATGAAAGCTGGTGTGTGTGTGTGTGTGTGTGTGTGTGTGTGGTGTGTGTGTGTGTGTGTGTGTGTGTGTGTGTGTGTGTGTGTTGCTAGGATGGAGCCCAGAGCCTTGTGCACACTAGGCAAGCACTTCCCGACTGAACTACATCCCTGGTCCATGTTGTTTTGTTCTTTTGTTTTTTGAGAAAGGGTCTTACTATGAAGATGTGATGGTCACTACACATGGCAAAATGCCGTCAGGGACCAAATTCTGTGTTGATTAACCCTTTAATTTTTTTTTTTAACATATGTAATGTGCAACTTTGAGCTCAGCACACCCAAAAATATGCCTTGTCCTTAAAAATTATGACCTTGCAGTGGTTGGCTCTTAACTGTCAACTTGATACAACCTAGGATCACTTGGGAAGAGTCCCAGTGAAGAACTGTCTACGTTGGGTTGCCCACCTGGGAAGAGAGACTCAGTGAAACGTTGGGTTGGCTTGTGGGGATTGTCCCGGTTAGGTTAACTGTTGGGAAGATCCAGTCCACTGTGGGTGGCACCATTCCCTAGGCAAGGGCTCCTGAACTGTATAGGAGCAGGAAAATCAAACTGAGACAAGGAAGCATACATGCATTTGTTCCTTTCTGCTCTGGCCTGTGGCTGATGTGACCAGCTATTTAATTCCTGCTTGGAATCCCCCTTCTCAGCCTTTTTTTGTGCTTTAAGTTTGGCCAATGATGATTGTTACTGTTAGCACCATCCCTCCTGCATGGTGTGCCCCATCCCATCCCCAAACCCCCGACCCCCGCCAAAGCTATGGTCATCAGAATGCATGAACATGGCTTTGTCAAGAGGAAGGGTCCTTGGATGTTATGATTGAGGGTCTTGAGAGCAGCCTGGATGGGGGTGGGGTCTGAATCCAACAACAAATGTCCTTATCAGAAGATGGAGGGAGAGAGAGAGAGAGTAACAGATGATGGGGCCACAACGGGATGTAGGGGCTACCAGGAGCTGAAGGGAGTTGGGGGATGTCAAGACTCTTGGGGCCTCAAAAGAAACTCAGCCCTAACGGCACCTTAATTCGCACATGTGACTTCCAGGCACCCAGCCAGAGGACATTAGTGGCATCTCTAGAAACCAATACACCCCCTGAGAAAGCTCCGGAAGACACGGGAAGATGGTTCTGGAATAGGTCCAATGTCCCAGAGACGTGCTATTGAATGCGCACGCACTCCATTGCCAGGGCTGATGGGAACCAGCACTCTGCAGAGAAGAGGAAGACCTGGGACCCATCTTGGTGCCCGGTCCAAGAGCTGTAAAGTTCAGGAAATGCGCAAGGGTACCGGGGGCCAGGAGAAGGAGGGCAGGGAGGGGCTCTCCTGGACACAAACATGTTTTTTTGCAGGAAGGAACAAAAAGCCATGAACCAAAGTTACCTCTATGCTTGGGACCTTGAAGGAGGGGGTCACCTTTGTCTTCCCAGAGGATCACTCCTTGCTAGGCTGGCTTTGAACTCACTATAAGCAGAGATAACCCTGAGCTTCTGATCCTCCTGCCTCTTCCTCTCAAGGGCTGAGACCTGATCATCACGATATGTTGATGATTTTTGTTCTGTAGTTTATTTTCACTACCTCCAGATAGTGGTGAGGGGGGTGACTAGGCCCCCGCAACATGGCCTCCTCAGTATTTTCTTCTTCTTCTTCTTCTTCCTCCTCCTCCTCCTCCTTCTTCTTCTTCTTTTTCTTCTTCTTCTTCTTCCTCCTCCTCCTCCTCCTCCTTCTTCTTCTTCTTCTTCTTCTTCAAGGTTTAGTTATTAATGCTATTTATGTGAATGTGTGCATGCCTGCGTAAGTCCGTGTGCATGGTGCATGTGCCTGCTGCCCATGGAGGCCGGAGGGCATCAGAGTTGCGGCACAGGCAGAGACCGGCATTGACGACCAACTGAGAAACCATGACAGCCTCCAGAAGTGGCAAGAACCAAGACCCCCCCCCCAAGACGCTAGGAACTCCCAGCCTACCATCAAGTGCCCATTGTTTAAGGGCACGGCTTTAGACCTAAGTGACTAACACAGGGCCCTTTAGGAGGCTGGGGCACCACCATTGAAGGAAACGCCCCCATCTCTGCACTGGTGATGGGATTGGCACACTCGCTCCTTGGCCTCCAGCCCTTGGCGGGACTTTCCTGCTGCTTCTGTCTTAGACTAGAGCCAGACACCTTTGAGCTCTGTGACCTTCATCACAATTTCCTTTCTGGATCAGTGTCTCTAGCCCAGATTAGCCGCCTACTCTCTATAGTAGTCAAGCAGAGTGCTGGGATGACAGGCATGGGCCACCACATAAAGTTCATGGGGCTCTGGGGATTGAACTCGGGGCTTCCTGCATGCTAGGCAAGCCCTCTACAAAGTGAGCCACAGGTTCAGTCCAACACCAGTTCTTAAGTGGAGTTCTTTTATTTATTTTTTTATTTTTTATTTATTTTTTCTTTTTTGGTTTTTTGAGACAGGGTTTCTCTGTGCAGCCTTGGCTGTCCTGGACTCACTATGTGGACCAGGCTGGCCTCGAACTCACAGCGATCTGCCTGCCTTCTGAGTGCTGGGATTAAAGGTTAAGTGGAGTTCTTAAGTGGAGCCCCAGCCTCAGGTCAGCCTGTGAATGTCCTTCAGCTACTCCAGAGCCCTACTTACAAGCCAAAGAGGCTTAGCAGGCTGCAGTCAGCTCTGAAGAAACAACTACTTGTCATGCAAGCATGAGGACTTGAGTTTGGGCCACCTCATCGCCACCCCCCCCCAGCACCCATGGAAAAGCAACCCATGAAAAGTGGGCCAGCAAGCTCAGCCATACAGGTCTATAACTACAGCACTGTGGACTCTGGGGTAGGTGAGGAAGGGCGGGTCCCTGAAGCTTGATGGACAGACAGACTAGCCAATTAGCAATCGAGAGAACCCCTCTCACCCAGTCAAAAAATAAACTGGACATGGGAGGAAGGACAGTGCTAAATAAGGTGCTTATCTAACACGTAGGAAGCTCTGGGCCCAAACTCCAGCACCACCACCAAAATAAGAAAATATATTATGTTATATCATATAGTTTATATTTAATTACATGTAGTTTAGGGCCAGGTGTGGAGACACACGGCATTAATCTCAGAATTTAGGAGGCAGAAGCAGGTGGGTTTCTAGGAGTTTGAGGTCAGCTTGGTCTACATAATAAGAGTTTGTCTCAAAATAAACAAACAAGCAAGCTGAAGAGTCATTGAGGGGAACCTCCAGCACAGGCCTCTGGTAATCACATGTACACCAACACAGAAAATGCACCTACCTACACATAGGCAGACACTTACAGATGTCTGTACACACACACACACACACACACACACACACACACACACACACACACCTCAGAAATGCAAGCCCTCTTCCAAGCCACAGAGCTTCCAGAAGTCTGGTCCCATAGAACTCTGAGAGGGTGAATGACCACTTGAGAATCCAGTCTGTTAGCAGCAGGCAGCCAGTCGCTTGCTCAGACAACCCAGGGACAGGTCTGCAGCAGCCACCCGACGTGGCAGGTCTCATGGAGTGTGTGGAGTATCGTGTGTGAAGCTAGAGCTCGGAAAACCACGGCATCTGTCACCATGGGAACAGACGAAATCTGACAGACATTAAAATAGGGTGTCCAGGCAGCAGCAAGAAGTCAGGAGCTAGATACGCACAGGGCAGCCCAGATACAATAGTGACACTTGGCTAAGTGACTGGCCAGTGCCTGGTGATGCTACCACCTCCCTGGATTCTGCCCTCATCACTGTGGAAGAGAATGAGAGAGGAAGACACCTGATGTCAATCTTGGGCTTCTGTGCACACATGCACGCGTGTGTACATACACATGTAATAAATACATAAGCAAAATAAACATCCCGGCACAGGCGGTGCACACCTTTAATCCTAGCACTCAGGAGGCAGAGGCAGGCTCTGTGTGAGTTCGAGGCCAGCCTGGTCTACAGAGTGAGTTCCAGGACAGCCAGAGCTACACAGAGAAACCCTGTCTGGGAAAATACAAAACAAAAGCATAAAACCCCTTGTTCCTGTGTGACTTTTCCTGGGGACTCTTTCCATTCACCCCTGACAAGGTGACCTCTGACCAAGGGGGTGAGCTGGCCCATCCAGACAGGTCAGCAATGCGTTTACTGTGGTCATTTACAGAAGGATGGGGTGACTCAAAAGCTGCTGTGTCATCCTTTTCCCCCACCCTGAGCAGCTGCTTGCTGCTTAACTCTTCCTGGGCAACCCCCTCACTCCCACAGGACTCAGTCTTTCAAGGGTTTCAGCCATTAATCACAGTGACTCTTAATTTCAACATGACCACACAGTGTCCTGCCTGAAGCATTCCACATGAGGTTGACCCACTACCTCCTAGCCACCCAAACCCCGTGCCTCAAACTGGGACTGTACTGGAGTCAGAGTCAATAATGGGGTGCCAGATTAAAAGGAGGCAATCCATTAGTCAGGGTGGCCCCTTATGCAGTGTGACTGGAGTCTACAGCAAGAAGAGCCCAGGCCAGGCATGGTGAAAAATACCTTTAATCCCAGCAGTCGGGAGGTAGAGGCAGTCGGATCTCAAAGCCAGCCTGGTCTACAAAGAGAACCCAGGACCAAAAAGCCAAATACCAAAAACAAAGAGCTGGGACAGAGACACTAAGGGTGACTACAGGGACAAAGCAGACAGTGACTGCAAGCTAACAAAGGGGGTGGGGGGGACCTTAGGAGCCATGGTGGTGGCTATAGGCATCCAGTCTCCAGAACAGCCAGAAAGGAAATAGGTGTCGCAAGTCACCTAACCATGGTCAGAGATGTGAGCTAACCGCTGTAGGTCACACAGCTGGCAAAAGGCTCAGCCAAAACTTGGAGCCAAACCTGAGGTCTCCAAATCAAGCTTTTGCCCACTGCGGTGTCGAGGGGCTCCCGCTGCTGAAGCAGGTTGAAGGTCGAAGCCAGGAAGGGGATGAGCCTCAGAGGGAGAGGGGAGGACAGACAGGGAGGGAGAGAGAAAGGGGACAAAATAGGTAAGAATGTGTCCACACACCACACACGCTTCCCACACCTGTTCGTGCCACATCTGCCTGCCACCAGCTAGAGAGATAAACACACAACGTGCGCAGATATATGCTATTACATAGATGAACTTGAAAGCAGGCCAAGAGAAAAGAAGCCATATTCAGGATGCAGGCGAGGTCAGGTGTGGCGATGCACATCTGTGGGCCTTGCATCCCACAGACTGAGACAGAAGGATTGACACCAGATCAAGGCTAGTTGGAGCTACAGGGCAAGGCCTGGTCTCAAAAAAAAAAAAAAAAAAAAAAAAAAAATCAAACAACAGGGCCTGGCTTGGTGGCACACAACTTTAATCCCAGCACTCGGGAGGCAGAGGCAGGCGGATCACTGTGATTTTGAGGTCATCCTGGATTACAAAGTGAGTCCAGGACAGCCAAGGCTACACAGAGAAACCCTGTCTCGAAAAAAAAATCAAATAACAAAAGCAGAATGTCACATGAATAAAATCAGAGTTTGTGTACACCAGAGGGAAGTTCAAAACCAGATCAAAGCAGGTATGTAGGGATAGGCCTAGAAGGTTCTATGAAAGGCAAGGAGCACTCGAGGGTAATGTTTTCCTCTGGCAGGGCTGCAGGCCCATAGGCCCTCAAGACTCCATCTTTTCACCTGGGGCTGACTTACCTTCATGAATGTACGTTATGACCTTTGCTAGAACTATGTACTATTTCACAATAATAAGAAACAAAGAGCGGGAGGCTCGGTGAGGGCCGGGAACAGATGGTAGAAGGAACTCCCAAGGCTAGCACCCGGTTAGGACCCCAGCTATGATGGAGCACCAGCTGAGATGGGCTCTCGGCCCAGGGGAGCCACTAGAGCCTCCGGTGCCAGGAGGCCAGATGGGACCAGTGCCAGGGCTCAGGATTCCTGTGGAGCTCAGAGGCCAGGACAAAGGAAATAGGACAGAAAGAGTCCCCAGCTCCAGAAGGCCAGCTCTGATACCCAAGGACTTCTACAGCCCAGCCCGGCCAGTGGAAGGATTAACACCTCTTGGAACATGGAGATGGGGCTGACAAAGTCAAGAACCTTAAGGAGGGGCTGGTGCAGGGGACTCTAACCCACGTAGGCCCTATAGCCACCACCTTACTGCTACCACTGTATAGCCCAGCTCAGCCAGGATAGTGCTGGTCAGTGTTTGTGCAGGGTCCTTGGGGATTACACGTGTCGGCCACAGCCAGGGCACCCTGCTTAGAACCTGGCCAGCTCGAGTGACAAGAAAGGGCCGGTGGCACAGGCAGCGGGAGGAAAGAGACCGGCACAAGACAAACATTTAAAGTGAACAACTATTTTTTTTTTTTTTTGAGACAGGGTTTCTCTGTGTAGCCCTGGCTGTCCTGGACTCGCTTTGTAGACCAGGCTGGCCTCGAACTCACAACGATCCACCTGTCTCTGGCTCCCGAGTGCTGGGATTAAAGGTGTGCGCCACCACTCCCGGCCCGATCGCTGTGAGTTCGAGGCTAGCCTGGTCTACAAGGCGAGTCCAGGACAGCCAAGGCTACATAGAGAAACCCTGTCTCGAACAACCAAAAAAATAAAAAAAATAAAAAAATAAAAAATAAAGTGAATAACTACAACCAAATCGGACATGGTGGGCAAGCCTGCCGGCCCAGCTACTTGGGGGGTGGACAAAGCAGGAGGAATGAATTTTTTAAGGCTTGCCTGGGAAACTTAGTGAGATTAACTTTGTCTCAAAAATAATAATAAGTCAAAAGCTAGGCCTTCAAAATGGCTCATGGAGGAAAGACCCTTGCTGCCAAGTGTCAGTTCAGTCCCTGAGCCAAGATGATGGAAAAAAAGGGAATGGACTCTCCACGGATGCCCTCTAATCTCTACATGGCCCCTATATAAACAAACAAGTAAATAAGGGCCTGAGAAACAGCTCAGCGTGCACTGCTCTAGCAACGAACTTAAGTTCAGTTTCCAGTACCTCAGTCAGGTAGAGTTCATTGTAACTCCTGCTCCAGGGGATCTGGCACCCTCATGTGGCCCCCACAGGTCGCACATTCATGTGCACATACCCACACATAGATACATAATTAAAGGGTGTTTTGTTTTGATTTGTTTTTTTGTTTTCTTGAGACAGGGTTTCTTTGTGGAGCCCTGGCTGTCCTGGACTCGCTTTGTAGACCAGGCTGGCCTCAAACTCGTAGAGATCCTCCTGCCTCTGCCTCCCAAGTGCTGGGATTACAACCGTGCCCGGCATAATTAAAGTTTTTTAAAAAATAAATAAGTGGGGGGATGGAGAGATGGCTCAGAGGTTAAAAGCACTGGCTGTTCTTCCAGAGGTCCTGAGTTCAATTCCCAGCAACCACATGGTGGCTCACAATCACCTATAATGTGATCTGATGCCCTCTTCTGGCCTGCAGGTGTGCATGCTGGCAGAGCACTGTATACATAATAACAAATAAATAAATCTTAAAAATAAATAAATGTAAAAAGTTTTTTAAAAAGATTTATTGGGCCAGGCATGGTGGTACACGCCTGTAATCCCAGCACTCGGGAGGCAGAGGCAGGTGGATCGCCTTGAGTTCGAGACCAGCCTGATCTACAAAGTGAGTCCAGGAACAGCCAAATCTACAGAGAAACCCTGTCTCCAAAAACCAAAAACCAAAAAAAAAAAAAGTTTTTTTTTAATTTACTGCACATGTATACAGTGTTCTGACAGAAATAAATTTCCTGACAGAAAATAAATAAGGTAGATTTAATGGAGAAAGTACAGTGCTGGAAACAGAGGCATCACAGGCAGGGGCCAGGCTGTAGCTGCAGGCTGTGGGCAGGACGGCAAGTGTCCTTGACTCTAAGAGAGGTCCGCGTGTATCCTCTGCAGGGTCAAGGAGTTTGGGTGAGTACCAATGTGGCTGACTGTCCTGTGTCAGCAATTCTTCCAAAACAATAATTTGTAAAAGAAAACCTGAAGGTAGGAGCATGGCCGGCGGCTGAGTGTACCCCAGAGGGGGAGCAGGACATGGTGGGGCAAGGCTATAATACTGCAAGCTACTCAGGCAGCTGCCGAATCAGCCTGAGACATCACTAGCCAGTCTGAGGGCCGTGGGGAAACCTGGGCATGTCATGAGCGAGCCTGGTGACGGCTCGAGGTACCAAGCAGAGCAGAGTTCTGTTGCAAGCATTGGTGACAGGCCCACCGGGGATGTGTGTCAACACGGTGAGCCATACTCAACAGCTTGTTATGCTAGGTACATAACAGGTGCTATCTCCTTGCCCTCGCAAGAGTCGGAACAAGGTGAAAAGGCACAGAGAATTTTTTGGTTTTTTTTTTTTTTTTTCTCGAGACAGGTTTCTCTGTTTAGCCCTGGCTATCCTGGACTCACTGTGTAGACCAGGCTGGCCTTGAGCTTACAGTGATCTGCCTGCCTCTGCCTCTTGAGTGCTGGGATTACAGGTGTGCACCACCACACCGCACTTAGATGCAGAGAAGTTTAAGGCACTTGTTAGAAGTTACCCAGCAGGCAATCGGCAGAGCCAAGATTAAAACTTGAAATGCCAGCCCCCACCCCCACCCAAGGGCCAAGCCCAGAGACTTTGCAACTCTTTTTACAACCTTGACAGTGACTCTCCAGGAGCACCCACCTCCCACCTCTCCTCCAGGCAGATGGCAAGTACCCAGGCCACGGCTCAATTTAGAAAAGGACACAAACAGGGGCCCCATCCCTGAGGCTCAATTTCAGTCGTTTCCCCCCCCCCCCCATACTGTCCTAGAAGGGTGGGGCATGGCCCAGAGTTCTGAGCAAGAGCCAGCAGGCGCTTTGTCTGGGGCTAGAGCTGACTCTTGAGCCACATTTGCAGAACACGCCCAGAGCGGATCCACTCCTCTGCATCTGACCCTGGTGCCAAGTGTCGTGAAGGTCACAGAGGTCTGGGATCGGTTCCCCCCCACCCCAACTTGCATTTTAGGGTGCATCCAGAGCCTCAGGGGAGGCACATAAGGCTTGAACTTTGGCATGATGGACCCTGACATCTCCCCCTGACACACACAACTTTTGCTTATTTGTTTGTTTTTTGTTTTGGTTTTTTGAGACAGGGTTTCTCTGTGTAGCCTCGGCTGTCCTGGACTCACTTTGTAGACCAGGCTGGCCTCAAACTCACAGCAAACTATCCACCTGATTCTGCCTCTACAGTGCAGGAATTAAAGGTGTGCGCCACCACACCTGGCGACATCTCTCCCACTTTATCAAAACACTTCCTCCCACTCCTGAAGGTGGATGTGACCAAAGCAAAGGTAGGTGGATTCACCATAAAATAACCTGACTACCCCTCACCTACCAAGATGTCTTTTCTTTTTCCTAGGCCCTGCGTCCCAGCCTGCCTGGAACAGACAACCTGGCCCACAACCAACCAGCACTGGCTACCAGCCATCCCCATAGCCTTGAACAGACCACAGCTTCCTCTGAGCTCACATAGGTGGCTATGCCAGGCAGTGGTGGCACACACCTTTAATCCCAGGGACAGCCAGGGCTACACAGAGAAACCCTGTCTTAAAAACCAAAACAAAAACCCACATAGACTGGTAAGATGGCTCAGCCAGTAAAGCCCTTGTGGCCAAGCCTGCTGACTTGAGGTCAGTGTCACACACACACACACACACACACACACACACACACACACACACACACACACGGTGGAAGAAGAAAACTGACTCTTACAAGTTGTTCTTTGCCCTTTCTTTACTCACATGTAATACACATATAACCTTCATACACACACACACACACACACACACACAGAGAGAGAGAGAGAGAGAGAGAGAGAAATACATGTGATTTTAACAAAATAAAAGACGAGCCAGGCTTGCACGGTGGCACACACCTGTAAATCCCAGGATTTGGGAAGCGGAGGCAGAAAGATTGCCAAAAGTGTGAGACCAGCATGGGCTACAGTGTGAGACCCTGTCGGTGATGGCGATGATGGCGATGATGATGATGATAAACTGGACGTGATGCACACTCCTTCAACCCCAGCTATATAATGAGTTCCAGGGCAGCCAGGGCTACACAGACAGACCCTGTCAACAGGCTTGGTGGCAACCATCTTTACTTACTGAGCCCTTTCAACAGCGTTTTTTACTTTATTCTATTCTATTTTATTTTATTTTGAGACAGGGGCTCATGTAGCCCTGACTGGCCTCCCTGGATAGTCAGGATGACTTAACTACCAGTTCTTTTGTTTTAGTCTCTGGACTGCTAAGATTACAGGTGTGTGATGGCACTTAGTTTATCTTTGTTCTTCGTGCCTCTTGGCCACAGCTCCCCAGTTCTTCAATACGGATCACTAGCAGGAAAAAGCAGCGTGTCTCTGTGCGTGTGTGTGTGCATGTGTGTGTGTGTGTTCGTGTGTGTGTGTATGTCGGGGGGTGGTCCTTCAAGCACTCTCAATCTTGTTTTTTGAGACAGGGTCCCTCCGTGGACTGGAGCTCCCCAATTCAGCGGCCAGAGTTCACCGAGCCCCAGGGATTCTCCTGTGCCTCCCCAGCACTGGAATTACCAGCTTTTTCCCACCTGGCTTCTGGGAATCAAATTTACATCATCTCCCTGGAACCTGAACCAGCTCTTTAAACCACAGCACCTGTGTAGTCTAAAAAGCATTCTGTTTGCGACAGGAAGAACTGCTGGGCCAGCCATGGAGGGACAGTGGCACCATGGCATCTATAGCCTGGTCTGGCATGGGACTTCCTAGTGCCAAGGGTCCCAGAACACCCTGTGATTCGGCCTGTCCACTTTGGGTAAACATTTGGGAACCCAAGGCCCAGTGCCACGCATCAGTTCCAATACTGGGGACAGAGAACAAACTCCACCGAGGTCTTTGCCCTCCTGAGCCCAGAATTCCCATGGGGACAACGTGGAAGAAGAAGAAGAAGAAGAAGAAGAAGAAGAAGAAGAGAAGAAGAGGAAGAAGAAGAAGAAGAAGAAGAAGAAGAAGAAGAAGGAGAAGAAGAAAAGCCAGCCCCGATATACAAGTAAATGTCACAGGTAAACAGAACAGTGTATTGGGTTTGAATTAAGCTCAGCGAGCTCTCACTGGAAAATGTCACAGGCATGAGGCCACACACCTGACCGGAGCACAAGGGGAGGGGGAGAAAAACAAAGCAGAAACTATATGAGAGGACAGAGCACTGGCTTCATGGCATAGGGGAAGGACCTAGGACCTCTCTCTGGCTGCTGTACTGGGATTTGGGGGTTGGGGGACGGACACACAGGAGACTTTGTGTTGGCATATAAGCGGCCTGCCTTTAGGCTACCTAGCAACCTGTGACATCATCACGGGCTGTCCACTAGGTGTGCACTAGGGGCCCAGGATATAAAAAGGTTGACCTGCCACCTTGTCTCTCTCTCTCCTCACTCATTGCCCCCCCCCCTTTCTCTTTTTGGTTTTTTGAGACATGGTTTCTCTGTGTAGTCTTGGCTGTCCTAGACTCGCTTTGTAGAGCGGGCTGGCCTCACAGAAAGCCGCCTGCCTCTGCCTCCCAAGTGCTAGAATTAAAGGCGTGTGCCACCACTTTCTCTAAGCACACCCCTTCTCTTTTTCTTTTTTTCTTCGTTTTTTTTTGGTTTTACGAGACAGGGTTTCTCTATGTAGCCTTGGCTGTCCATGGACTCGCTTTGTAGAACCAGGCGGGCCTCGAACTCAAGCGATCCACCTCCCTCTCCTCCCGAGTGCTGGGATAAAGGCGTGTGCCACCACGCCCGATCAACCCCCTTTTCTTTCTCTCTCTCTCTTTCTCTCTCTCTCTTTCTTTCTTTCTTTCTCTCTCTCTCTGTCTCTATATCCTCATGCCCCCTCACAAATAAATCCCTCCATATTCATATCAGGTGCACGCCATCTCATTTTTAATCGTAACTCCTTGGAAAGGAGTTCTAGAATCCAGATGAAAGGTTTAGGGACAGTAGCCAAACTCAAGAAAGGGACAGAGGTAGGAGACTCACTTCCCTGAGGCTCAAGTGTGGTAAGCAGACAGCAAGTGAGGGCTTGCCCCCAAGGTCTCCGCTGGAGGCCACAGGATGGAGCTAACCAGGAAAGTGAGGGAAGACAGACCTGGAGGTGAAGACAAGGTGACCCCACACGGCACACCAGAGGTCAAGGCTGGAGTTTAAGAGAAAGGGGGCCCAAGGGAGATGATTTGAGGCTGAGTAGGTCAGTAAGGTGGGCCTAGACATATGTCACCAGGGTAGGGCTGAGGTAAGGTAAGGACTCATCGCCTCAAGAGCGAATGAGGCCCCAATCCCTCAAGACCCAAAAACGACAACCAGAAACCCCACAGCTAAAGAAACTCAAGGGCCCTTCTAGAAGTTTCCAGAGAAGGTGGAAGGAACTTCATTGAAATGCCAGGAAGCGAGCGAGCGTCAGGCCACTCCTGTTCCTTCCCCTCCCTAGGCAGCTGAAGATCACAAAGCAAAGGGTGGGGTATGTGTGTGGGGCGGGGGGACAACAAACAAGAAAGCCCTGGGCGGGGGGTGGGGGGGGGTGGGGTGGGGGCCGGTGTCTCAAGAGGCTATGATGCTGAGGAGGCACTGGGAGTGGAGTCATCCCTGAGTAGCAGCCCCTGAAGTGCAGAGCCAGGCTGAGCGGGTGAGACCTGGGTTTTTTTGTTTCCATTTGTGGCTCAGCCTGTCCTGACCCTGCCCTAGGCCAGCGGAGGCCAAGGCCACCTGGGATGGAGGCAGAGGGAGAGGAGAGAGGTAAAGGGGTTACATGGTTTTGTTTTTCTGGTTTTCCTTTTTTTTTTTTTTTTTAATGGACTTTTTTTTTTTTTTTTAAAGGTCCGTCACCCTGTAGCCCAGACTGGGCCTGTTCCTATTTTTGGCGGAAGCTCCTGGCTCAATCCTCAATTAAATTGACACCAAAGACAGAGCCAGAGCAGAAGGTGTTAGGTTTCAAGACCGGGTGGGGGGGGGGGGGGGGGGGGTGGGGGGGTGGGGGGATGGGGGGGGATTGAGGGGGTGGGGAGGTCGGGGGAGGCGGGTGCTGGAGTGCTGGGGGGCAGACCAAAGGCTAAGGTGCCTACTTATCAAAGCAGACCTGGCCACCAGATTCTCCCCGCAACCCTCACTCCCTATCCCATTTTACCCTTCCTGGCTGGCATACCCTGCCCTCTACCCTAATCTCTCCAGCCCCTGTGTAATCTGACCATCTGGGCCTCCTGGTGGCTGCTCCGGGTTCCCCTCTCTCCTCTCCTTGCCCTGCCCTGCCTCACATAGCTCAGGGTCATGCCCACTCTGGCTATGTTTCCCCTCTTACCTACATAAAAAACCGTCTCTTCCATCATACCTAGGCGCTGCCATGTTTCCTTTTCCTTTTCAGTTCCTTTCTTATTCATTTGGTGACAAAACCTGTGGGTACGCGCATTCATGTTTTCCGGTCTTCCTTTTGCTCTTTCCCGTTTTCTTTGTCCTCCCCTCCCCCCCCCCCCACCATTCAGAATGCTGGAGGCTTCTCAGCTGAATTCTTGAGTCCTAAGATGGAAAGTGTCGAATATCCAGTGGCAACCTAGGAAGGCCCTCACAGTGGCCCAAGGCTTCTGTGGCTCCTTTGCTGGCCAAGGATGTATGAACGGTCCCCAGTACCCCCTAGAAGTCACAGCTGACCACAGAGCCAGCAGCCTGGACCAAACCTCTTAGAAACCAAGATGTACAGAGGCTAGGAACTGCAGAGAGCCAAGTGGTCTCCCCAGGACTGGCTCCGGCGTCAGCTGCTGGGATCCAAGGCCAGAGCACAGGTTTCCAGGTAGCCGGACTCCTAGAGTTGGAGTGTATCAGGGTGAGTCACTGTGGGAGGACAGCAGAGAGTCTATCCTTCCAGGAAGGCTCCCAGGGTCCTTCCAGGAATGAAAAAAAAGAGAACCTGGCTTCAAAAATGCCAGTTGGGAGGATCTAACTACTGCACACTGTGACCGCACAGTGACAATGACCCTTTTTTATCTTCTGCAGTGTTGGAGCCAAGTGGCTTGTACCTGCTAGGCTATCACTCTACCATGGAGTCATATCCCCCCCCCCCCCCGCCGCCCCTCAGCACATGCATCAGCATATGTGTGCATGAGTCCACGTGTGCCCAGACAATGACCCGTGTGCTTGCATGCACATGTGGATGGGTTGCAACTCGAGTGGTACACAGAGAAACACACATGTCCACATATTTAAGCACTGACGATCAACACCAAGCGATGTGTTGCCCTTGATACCACCGGAACCATTATCAGACACGCACAACAGACACACATGCCTGAGACATGAATATTTGTGGATGTACAAGAAGCCAGAAAGGAACAGAAATAAACGTTTGGAACTAAAAATAGAATAGCCACAGCCGCGGCCCTGAAAGGAACTAAAATAATTACTCACATGCCAGGGGCACCGGAAGCCATAGGGACCGGAAGCTAGGCAGCAGGAAAGAAGAAGAAAACAGAAGAAATCCCAGCACACCCAAGCATTCCTACCCAGGACCCGGAGAGCGGGGAACCTTAAAGGGACACTCATCGTGACATTGGGAGGGGAGGGCCAGATCTCATTTGGGGAGCAGCCTATGGAAGCCCAGGCAGATCGTAGCCTCAAGGTGGGGAGAACCACAGCTGGGAAAGCAGAACATTCCTCACATCTGAGGCCTCCTGAGGAGGCATCAAAGAGCTCTGACTGGCAGCCTATGGAGGTAGGTCACGGGAGAAAAGCCCAGAATCTACCCATGAGCCATGCACATAAATGGAAGGCTAACCCAGGAAGGGAAAAAGAAGGAAGGACCAGGGTGACCTTGGGTCTCTCCGGTCAAGGCAAGGTGAGCTGTTCAAAACCCAGAGGTTACAATCTATCAGCCGAAGCTGTATCTTGGTTCTGTTGCCTAAATCTGTGTGACAGGGGCAAGTTACTTTCTATCTCTGTGTGTCTGTCTCTGCAGAGGGAACAGAAAGCAACTGTAGCCATTTAGATCCTACATAAAAAGGCTTTGAGGAACCTCAGACACTCAGAGTGACCCAGCGTCTCCAAGCTGCTATCTGCCTTCAGCACCACCTTCCAAGTGCCAGGCCAAGCAGCTCTGCCAAAAAGTCACAAAAACAACTCAGGGACGGTGTAGACATGCCAGGCTAGCCCCGCGTCTGAGAGGTCCCTGGGGCTCTATAGGGAGTTTTGGGGGGAGACAAAATAGAATTGAGGTGAGGACAGGTGGACAGCCAATGACCACGCATCCCAATCAACTCCCCAGCACCCTGCCCTCCCCACTGCTGCCGCCCCCTAACCCCCCCCCCTGCAAATCAGCCAACTTCATGTTCAGGAAAAAGAAAGAACCACCTATAGGCTTGTGACACAGTAAGGATGGTGGGCTGAAGACGGCTCAGAGGTTAAGAGCATTGGCTACTCTCGTAAAGGGTTCCCAGCACCCACATGACCAGTCACATCCCTCTGGAACTCCAGTTACAGGGGACCTTGACATCTTTGCTGATCCTCCTCGAGCACCACACACATGTGACATGCAGACAAAACACTTGAACACTGAAAATGATAAACAAATCTTTTTTGGTGGGGGGAGGAGTGTGTTTTGAGACAGGGTTTCTCTGTGTAGCCCTGGCTATCATGAAACTCACTCTGTAGACCAGACTGGCCTCAAACTCACAGACAATCGCCTGCTTCTGCCTTCCAAGGGCTGGGATTAAAGGTTCCTGCCGCCTGGGGGACATGCCAGGGCCTCTGAAGAGGGTCTGGGTATAGTAGGCTCAAACCAGGAGGATGGCAGGGGGTGGGCGGAGCTAAGGGAAGGCAAAGAAAGACAGACTGGGTGGGAACCTTCAAGCTTCTGAGAGGAATTTGAGGTTCACTTGGGAAAAGACAGGGAATGTCAAAGGGTCTGAGCAGGGTGGACATTGTCCCTCTGGCTGCCTGCGTGAAGCAGGGTGAAACTACCACACAGGGCCAAGCAGGCAGAGAGGCCATGGAGGTAGAGGGGTTTTAAAGGGTGAGCCCCCTCCCCCCAAGTGCGTGAAGTTAAGATGTTGGTGAACCAGCTATGAAGTAGCAGCAGGAAACAGCAGAGAGAACAAGCCGGTAGGGACAGCTTGAGGCCAAGCCGGTAGGGACAGCTTGAGGCTCCTGCTCTGCATGGGGGGGAGGGGGGACAAGATGGGGATGGGGGTGGGGTGGGGGGTGACAGGACGATAGAGATGAATGAGGTGCTGAGGTGCTGAGGCGCCAGCAGATGAAACAGATCAAGCACCTGAGGCGAGTTCAACAGGAAATCTCACTTCAGGACAACAGAAGTGATGCACTCGTGGACACGGGAAAGATTCTGGTGGCCCCATGGCTGGACATCTTCGTGCCAGGCTGGGTTCTAGGTGAAACACACAGAGGTCTCAGTGCTGGTGGGCTTGCCTCTGGGATGGTCACACACACCTCAGGAGAGTCATGGGCAATTACAGTCTCCAGCTGTTTCTTTAACTGACAAGGACCTGTGTTGTCACCATGCCGCCTGTGCTCGCTAGTTTTATGTTGACTTGACTTGACACAGCGTATTGTCATCTGAGAGGAGGAAGCCTCAGTTAAGAAAAATGCCTCCTGTGCCGGGCGTGGTGACACACGCCTTTAATCCTAGCACTGAGGAGAAGCTGGTGGGTTGCTTTGTTAGTTCAAGGCCAGCCTGGTCCTACAAAGTTAGGTCCAGGACCGCCAAAAGGCTAACGAGAAGACCCTGTGCCGCAAAAAAAGAAAAAAAAAATGCTGCCGATCTTAGTTGGCAGAGATGAGGGAGTAGTGTATGATTCTCATTTCAGATTTTAGACTCACACAGATATGAACAGTTTCTACAAGGTTGCCAAATGCAATTAACCAAATAAAACCCTTGGGGGGAGTAACGTTCATATGAGCCTGATTGTTTCCGTACTTTTCTTCTTGCTTGTATGTAATTTTTTCTACTTACGTGTAATAATATAAATGCATATGCCAAATAAAGAAATAATTTTAAAATTTAATTAGAATACAAAAAAAAAAAAAAGAAAGAAAGAAAGAAAGAAAAGAGAAATGCCTCTATAAGATGTAGGCAATCCTATGGAGCATTTTGTTGTTGTTGTTTTGAATGTTTTGTTTGTTTCGAGACAGGGTTTCTCTGTGTAGCCTTGGCTATCCTGGACTCGCTTTGTACACCAGACTGGCCTCGAACTCACAAAGAGCCATCTGTCTCTGCCTTCCAGAGTTCTGGGATCACAGGTTTGTGCCACTGGCGCCTGACTGAGCATTTTCTAATTGGGGCTTGATAGGGAAGGGCCCAGCCCATTGTGGGTGGGGCTATCGCAGGGCTGGTGGTCCTGGGTTCTGCAAGAAAGCAGGCTGAGCAAGTCATGAAGAGAAAGCCAATAAGCAACAGCTCTCTATGGCCTTCTGCATCAGCTCCTGCCTCCAGGTCCCTGCCCTGTCTGAGTTCCTGCCCTGACTTCCTTCAATGTTTCAAAGAGGTGTGTGGCAAATAAACCCTTTCCTCCTCAAGTCTCTTTGGTCATGGATGGTTTCACACAGCAATTGGTAAACAACTAAGTTGGCTGCCTGGCGTGGTCATTTTGAGTGATATTCATAACACATGGATACATTCTCTTTTTGTTTTTAAAGAGGTTAGGTGAGTTAGTGCAGATCTGTCACCCCAGCACTCAGGAGGCTGAGGCAGGAGAATTTCAAATAAAGCCTGGGCAATACAGTGGGACCTTGCCTCAAAGATGGCTCAGCAGTTAAAGACGCTTGCTGCCAAGCCTGATGACCTGAGTTCGATCCCTGGGACCCACAAAGTTGAAGGGAAGAACTGACTCCTGAAAGTAGTCCTGTGACCTGCACAGGCATGCTATGGCACAATCCTCCACTCACACACAAACAAATACATACATTTCATATTTTACAAGAAAGAATCATTGTGGGCTGGAGAGATGGCTCAGTGGGTTAAGAGCTCTGGCTGCTTTGCCAGAGACACCAGGTCAATTCCCAGCACCCACATGGTGGCTCACAACCACCTGCAAGTCCAGGTCCAGCGGATCTGATGCCCTGTCTGGTTTCTGAGGGCACTGCACACACAGATGTACATGCAGGCAAAACACCTGTATGCATAAATTAAACAACAGTCTACAAAGAATCACAGAGCCACCATTATCTACTTTGTGTGTCTGGTGTACACTCTTCTACACCTTTTTTCTAAACTGTAATTGCATTAACACTAGTCTCCTGAAATTATAGAATACTCTTAGGATTTTGTTGTTATTGGTGTTTTTTTTTTTCTTGTTGTTTTGTTTTGTTTTGGTAGTGGTGGTGGGGTTTTTTTGTTTGTTTTTGTGTTTGTTTGTTGGTTTCTTTGTTTGTTTTCGAGACGGTTTCGCATGTGAGCTCTGGCGTGTCCTGGAACTCTCTAGATCCAGGCTGACCTCGAACTCAAAGATCAGCCCCTCCTCTGCCTGGGTGAGTGGGTTAAAGGTTGCACTACCAATGATCACTGTTAGGGGTGGTGGTGTGTGTTGTGTGTGTGTGGTGTGTGTTGGTTGTGTGTGTGTGTGTGATTTGAATTTTGCCCCTTTAATGTTCTGGCAGGCTGGGAACTGAAAGCCAGAGACTTGCCATATAGTGCAAGCATTCGATACGACACGCTACTATCCTTGGCTGTCCTTTAACCTATTTACTTATTTATTTGTCAAGGTCTCTCTACGTAGCCCTGGCTGTCCAAGGAACTTCATTTGACTCAGAGATCTACCTTCTGGCTGTCTTTTGAGCACTGGGATTAAAAGAGTGCACCAGGCCAAGCATGGTGGCTCATGCCTTTAATCTCAGCACTTGGGAGGCAGAGGCAGGCAGATTGCTGTGAGTTCGAGGCCAGCCTGGTCTGACAAGCGAGTCTAGGACAGCCAAGGCTACACAGAGAAACCCTGTCTCAAAAAACCATTAAAAAAAAAAAAAGAGTGGTACAATGTGCCTATTTACATAACATTTATTTAAAGACCGTGGCTCACTAAGTTACCTTGAACTTCCTATATAGGCTGGGCAGAGCCTTTGAACTTACTTTCCCACACCCAGGGCCAGCTTGAATTTACATGCCCCTGCCCTCCAGGCCTCCAAGGTAGCGGGATGCAGGCAGGAGGCTGGGGAGGAGGGACTTTAAATAACAGAGCTTTTTCTCCATCACTCATGTCGTTCCGAAACCTGGCCCTTCTTATTTTATTTTATTATTATTATTTTTTTGACTCTCCCCAGCAGCTCATTATACAGAGAGGTCTCCTGCATATTTCCTACTTCCCCATGGAGGGCAAATCAGACACTGCCACTTAGAGTCCCTCCCAGCCCACCTTAGGCCATGCTTACTATAACTAGCTCCTCAACCTTTGCTACAGGCCCAGATCCCTTATCTGGAGAGAGGAAGAATTCTGCAGCCTTGGCCTATTTCACAACGCTGTGGTTGTGCTCAGAGCAGGAGCAGGCAGCCTCACAAGACGTTTCCAAAGGCGCTTATAATCTCCTTTGTAACGTGCTAATCCCTCAGGGGAACAAACCAGATCTGGCCCCTGTCTCACAGGAGACAACCTGCCTCCCAAGTGATGCCTTAGTCTCAGCTAGCACATGGCACAGTAGGCCTGAGCTCCTAAGCTATGAAAACTGTCACCTACATGGGCATCATGTTCCTGCCCAACCTCTGGGAGCTGAAGCTGTGAATCAAAGCCACCAAGCAGACAGCCAAAGAGGGTGATGAGATGAGAGAAGAAATGAGGGGAACAGGATGGTCCCCCAGATTGTCAGTGGGAGTATGGCTGAAGATACCAAAATCCAAACAGAGGGTGCCTGTGGGTCCACAGGCTAAGAATCACACGGTGGAAGTGTTCGTGGACTTCCACGGGAGGGGATGTGCTCTCGGTAGCCTGAGACAAAGAAGTGGCCAGGCAACAGGGGAACCAGTAAACAAAGGGATACCACACCATAATGGGGAAGGCAGTAAGAGATTAGCATGTTCTGCCTGTCATGCAAAAACCTTTGAACAGGGCTGGGAAGGTAGCTCCGTGGGTAAAGTGTTTGCCAGAGGATCCGAGCTCCAATTCCCAGAACTCAAACAAAAACTGTACACAGAGCTAGGTGTAGTGGCGTCCGCAGGCCTTCAGTCTCAGCACTCGGGAGGCAGTCAGGTGGATCCCTGAATTTGAAGCCAGCCTGGTCTACAGAGCACGTTCCAGGATAGCCAGAGCCACACAGAGAAACCCCAGTGCTAGGCCAGGTGGAGACAGGCAGATCTCAGAGACTTACTGTCCAGTGGCTAGCAGAAAAGGTGCACCCCATATTTAACGGGAAAGCCGGTCTCAAAAACTAAGGCGGAGTGGGGGGTGTGGTGGCGCATGCCTTTAATACCAGCACTCAGGAGGCAGAGGCAGGTGAATTTCTGTGAGTTCGAGGCCAGCCTGGTCTACAAAGCGAGTCCAGGACAGCCAAGGCTACACAGAGAAACCCTGTCTCGAAACAACAACAACAACAAAAACAACAACCAAGGTGGAGAGCCGTTGAGGAAGACACCCATCAACCCCTTGCCACATGTGTGGCAAGTCCACCCACGGGTGCTCAAGCATACACACACATACCTATGATCACTAACACTGAACAGAAAAGCCAAACTATTTAAGGCACGCATGGTGGTACATACTTTTAATCCCAGCACTCAAGAGGTAAGTGGATCTTGGTGAGTCTGAGGCCAACATGGGCTACACAGTGCGTTCCTGGGCTACATAGTAAAACCCTGATGTGTGTGCATGTGTGTGAGGGGGGGGCTCAGTGGGTAAAGCGCTTGCTGGGCAAACATGAGGACCCGAGTTCAAACTCCCAACAGCACATAAAATGTTGGGCATAGCTGAGAGTGCACCTGCAGCAAAAGTGCTGTGGGGAGGCAGAGACACTGCCTGACCCCCCACACAAATATATACACGTGTCTTAAAATGATAGTAACATCAGAAGAAAATAAGAGTGAAATCTGTGTGTGTGTGTGTGTGTGTGTGTGTGTGTGTGTGTGTGTGTGTATGTGTGTATATCCAAGGCCTGCTGCATGCTGGGTAAGTGCTCTACCACTGAGCAACACCCCCAGTTCTGATTTATTTATGTATTTATCTATGTATTTATTTATTTTATGTATATGAGTGCTCTGGTTTTTTTTATGCACACCAAAAGAGGGAATCAGAAGGCTGTGAGCCACCATGTGGTTGCTGGGAATTGAACTCAGGACCTCTGGAAGAACAGTCAGTGCTCATAACCACTGAGCCATCTCTCTAGCCCCTGATTATTTTTCTTAAACAACCAAATATTCCTGCTTTTTACACATCAACTTCTTTAACTGACACACACACACACACACACACACACACACAAAGCATAAAACATGAAAATTCAAAAGACAAGGCTTCCATTCAAATCCCACAGACCAAAAGTGGCCAAAGTCAACTCTGGAGTCTCCCCTCCCTGCTCCCCTCTGCCCCCGCCCACCAGTCAGTCCCTGAAGTGAGCTTTCTTCTCCCACAGGAGGTCCGGGCTCTGCTCCAGTCTGAAGAGGCTGTCTTGGGCTAGGCGTGTCTTCCTGTCTTCCTTCCTTCACGCCACTCAGCCCCCAACCAATCGCCTTGGGAACTTTCTCACATAAGGAACTGGAAGCCGCTCACTGAAACTTAAATCCCCAAGCTTCTAGCTGTAGGACAACTCAGGCAGACGTGCTTTTCCTTTTTCAAGCACGGGGTAGATCTCTTTCACACACACACACACACACACACACACACACACACACGAGACAGGTGGTCCCAAAGTTAAAGCCCACCCCACGCCCCCATCCCCACAGGCATCCTTAGTCTCTGTGCCAACCCAATAAAGAAAACAGCCCTGAAAGGTAAGACTCCCCCTCACCCCCAAACAGGAGATGAGGAGTCACCTGCTGTCTCCACCCACTACAGGCAAGAGGAGGAGCAGGCAGCCAGTCCATGTGCTGGGTACACAGGGCGGGGTCCTAGCGTTGCTGAAACCACAGGCTGCCACTGAGACAAGACTGTCACCGCTACTTTGCCAGGCCTACCAGAAAGGCCCAGAGTGGTTCTGGTGCTTCAATGAGAAGAAACTTCTCTCCACCCAGACATGGCAACTCCTGGGACCCTGGGACTTCTGTGGCCCCTAGATTAGAGGATCTTCCAGGTCCAAGGGTTGAGAATCCAAAGTGTGGCCAAGAGGACTCAGAACTGCCCACCAGAACTCCCGGGAAAGCCACCTGTGGCTCCATCTGGAAAGCCAACCAGGTCCTGGGAGGTAGCTGCGAAGCCTAAGAGAGAGCAGCCTTCATTCATTCACACAGTACACGGAGCCATTCTTAAACTCCCAGTAAACAAACCCGCGAAGAGGAAAGATTTCAGTCAATCCCTGTGTGTCAACAGCCCCGTCTATATCTCGGGTCCAGGTCTAACTGGACCTTCCCTAAAGGCCGGCTGGCCAGCCTCCATTTCCCCTTCCGTGGTAACCCAGCATCTGAGAAACACCCTTAGCTGGAGTGTAATTACACGGTAATCTCCAGGACTTAATGAGCTCCCGATTCATTCGGAGGACACCGGATCCCAGGGCAGAGTCTGTGGCTTGACAGGCACCGCCCGCGTAATATAGGTGCCCGGTTGAAAGGGCAAAACGGGGCCTAAGGCTGAGATCAAGGGAGAGGCCCCGACTGCCTGCCCTCGGCAGACCTGAGCAGTGTCTGCTTCTGCCAGAGCCTGAGGCGCAAAGCTACTTAACGCTCCAGGCTGGCTGGCAGTGTGAGGGCGAGCCAGGGCATCGCTGGGACATCTGGGCGGGAGGAGACAGGCAGAGCACCCACTGAGAACTGGATGCCCGTAGGAGCCTCACAGAGGTATAGGGAACACCAGCTACACGCAGCCCTGAGGCCGCTAGGTACTGTCATCAGCCAGGGTATGCGAAAGGGCTGGAGGTCAGGGCAGCTGCAGTCGAAACTCAGGGACAACCAGGCCACACTTCTGCTCCAGTGAGGGTCAGGCCCCCGTGAGCCACTGGTGACTCAGACCTCCAAGTCTCTGGGGGTGAGCCTGGGCCTCTCAGGTGGTGGGAAAGTAGCTTCATCGTCCCACCCTGCTTCCCGATCCCCTTCCCCGCCCGAGGACGCGTCACTCACCTTGAGCACCTGCTGCTTGATGAGCGAGGGCACCATGAAGATCATGACAACCCCGAGCGCAGCAAACAGCAGCCCCAAGACGCCCAGTCCCACAGCCACCCAGCGCGGCCTGGAGCTGCCGCCCATGTCCGCGTGCGCGGCTGGGGCTCGCGGGCTCAGGGCTTGAAAGGGACGGCGACAGAGACTTCGGAGGCCAAAGAGATGACAGAAGTCGAGACTTCCTCAGCAGCAAGGTGAGTACCAGGTGGTGGCCAGCGCAGTAGTAGCCACCGCAGGTGGCCAGTGGATTTATGTGCCATGGCCTGGGCAGCCCGCCCCCTCGCTCAGCGCGGGATTCCGGCGGGGGGTGGTGGTGGGCGGGGAGTGGGCGGTGCTCTGGTGGTGAGGCGTGGGCGTGGCTTCCCTCTGGCGCCGCCCCTTGGATCTGCGCACCTCTCACTGCCGGGTGCTTGGAAGTGCCTGGATTCCCACAGCGCGCTCCTCTCTCTGCTTCCTTGTGTTCCGCGGGTCTAGGTGGGAACTGAGGCACTCCCCACAGAACGCTGAAGCCCCTGGCACCGTCTACACCCGCTAAGCTCACTCCCGCGACCTCTTCTCTCTCCCGACTGCAGCGAATGCCTTCCGCTCTAGCATCCCCTGCCTTGCGTGGGTTGCAATCAGCTAGGGCCTGCCTACGGGCCACGCACGCCCTCCACTCAGGATTTCGTGTCCCTCAGGATCTTTGCACACCCTGCACTCGGAATTCCGTGTTCCTTGCGGCCTTAGCTCATCCTCCACTCAGAATTCCAGGCCCCAAACACCCGCAGGGCCCCTAACTCCATCCAGGAAGGTGTTTGAAAGGCTTATCAAGCAGAGATGCCTGGCCTCCTGACTCTTCCTTATCACTCAGAGCCACCGGCTCGCTGGCGCTCAGCTGTGCGTTCTTTTGCCATAAACCCCACTCAGGATACCAGCAGGGCGGCGGGGACTCTGTTTTCCCCTGCCCTGCCCAGTGGGCAGTTGGCTCATGCCCAGGCCACAGCCAGAGCCTTTAACCCTAAGTGTTCCGTGTTACAGTCGAGAAGACTGAGGCTGGAGCAACTTAACTCAGGGAAGGCTGCTTGCCACTCAGGACAATCGCAGTTGAGAAAACCCAGTCCCACGCGCGTGAAATGACACCAGCTCCCCTTGGACAACCGCCAGCGGACCAGGTCCTTAGCTTTGTAGGGTGCTGTTGAGTCACACAGGATGGCCCAGTAGTGTCCCTGACATCAGGTACCGTAGGCTTAGAAACCTAAGCATATGGGCCGCTCCAGCTCCTGTTAAATCCCAGAAGGGCTCCTCTTGGGGACCACCTTCAACAACATGTCCCCAGATCAGGATTTACTGGGCACTTGGTAAGTTCTGGAGAGACAGCCAAGGCGGACTTCCTGCCCCGACCTTCATCAGGCCAAGGAGTGGCAGCAGGTACAGCAAAACCTGGCCTGCGAAGAATCCCACTCCAAAGTCCCCAGGCCCCTCTGCACCTTGCACCCTCTTGTGCAATGTGGAGGTGATCCGAACTGGTCTCCTCCATCTGCAGAGCCGGTTGGTAGCTGGCCAGCCTCTGAGCCTGGAATGTGCAGGTGTGACACAATTGATGTTCCTAGGTCCCACCCACCTCTGCCCCTTTGTCCAGCAGACTCCTAGCCTCCTTTTTGTCTTTCTTCTGTGTCTGTGTGTGTGCATGTTTGTCGGTGCAGCTGAGTATGTTGTTTGAGACAGAATATCCTACCAGAAACTGGGTTGGATTGGTTGGAGAACTCTGGCTGGCCATCCCGCCCCCAGGGACCCTCCCTCCTGTCCCTGCCTCCCCAGCAAGGGAACTATCAGAATAGCTTGTTTGTTTGTTTGTTTGTTTGTTTTGGACTTATTTATTTTAAGTGTGCAGTTGTCTTTCCTACGTGTATGTCTGTACACCATGTGCCTGCCTGGTGCCCTCAGAGGTCAGAAGAAGGCATCGGATCCCCTGGAACTGAAGTTAGGGACAGCTGTGAGCTGCCATGTGGGTGCTGGGAGCTGAACCCGGGTCCTCTGTGAGGGCAGCTAGTGATCTTAAGCACTGAGCCATCTCTTCAGGCCTGTGTGCTTTATTTAAATATGGGTCCTGGGCACTGATCTCAGGACGTCAGGCAAGCAGTCTACCATCATCACCATTCCCCCCAGCTTACTCTAGAGCCCACGGGACTGTTTCTCTAGATCCTTCCATGGCTGACTCCTCCACCTGCAGGTCTCAGCCCAAAGCCTACTCATCAAAGAAGGCTACGTGTCTAACTTGTTGAAAAAATGGGAGTCCTCACAGGCATGGTGGTGCATTCCTGTAATCTCAGCATTTGGGAGATAGAGGTAGAAGAAACAGGAGTTCAAGGCCAGCTTGGACCACATGAAAACCTGTCTGGTGAGGTGGCTCAGAATGTAAAGACACTTGGTAGACAGCCTGAAGACCTGACTTGGGATGAAAGAACCCATGACCCATGACAGATGGAGAGAACAGACTCGGGGGACCATGGCAACCCCCCACAATAATAATAGCTAATAAAAACTTAAATTGAAAGAAAAGGAAATGTGTGTTCTATTCATTTGAAATTTATTTATCTCTCTAGAGAGATATTTTTTAAGTTTTTTTTGTTTTGTTTTGTTTTGTTTTTTTTTAAGATTTATTTAGGGCTGGAGAGATGGATCAGAGAGTAAGGACATTGACTGCTCCTCCAGAGGTCCTGAGTTCAACTCCCAGCAACCACATAGTGGCTCACAACCATCTATAATGTGATCTGATGCCCTCTTCTGGCCTGCATGTATACATGCAGGCAGACCATTGTATACTAAATAAATAAATAAATAAAAGATTTATTTAATGATTATTTATACATATTCTGCCTGCATGTGAGCCAGCATGCCAGAAGAGGGCACCAGATCTCATTGTAGATGGTTGTGAGCCACCATGTGGTTGCTGGGAATTGAACTCAGGACCTTAGGAAGAACAGACGGTGCTCTTAACCTATGAGCCATCTCTCTAGCCTCTATGATTTATTTTTTAGATTTTGTGTATTTGTGTAGTTTCACAAGGAGGCCAGAAGAGGGCGCCAGCAGAGGCACTCCCAGGCAGTTGTGAGCCACCAGGTGAGCGCTGAGAAGGAAACCCAGATCCTGTGTTCATAACCACTGAGCCATCTCTCCAGCCCAGAAGTTGGTCCTTTTTAAGCATCAATATATTCCTGGCACCTAGAACTATGCCTAGCAAACCACCAAGCAGGTCCTGGATAAAAAGTTAAGAATTCAGGTTGGCAAGATGTTTCTGTAAAGAAAACAAAAAGGCGTTTGCTGCCTGATGACTTCAATCCAATATCCAGGGCCCACTCAGCCGAAGTTAAGAACTGACTCCCTCAAGTTGTCCTCTGGCCTCCAGGCTACCTACAGACAAAATAAATACATGTAGCTAGGCATGGTAGTGTATACCTTTAATGCCAATACTAAGGTGGCAGAGGCAGATGAATCTCTGTGAGTTCAAGAACAGCCTGTTCAAAAAAAGAAAAAGAAAAGAAAGGCGCATCGCTGTGAGTTCAAGGCCAGCCTGGTCTACAAAGTGAGTCCAGGACAGCCAAGGCTACACAGAGAAACCCTGTCTCAAAAAAAAAAAACAAAACAAAACAAAAAAAAAACAGCCTGTTCTACATAGCCAGGACTACATAGTGAGAGCTTGTCTCAAAAATAATATAAGCAAATGTAAAACACTTTTTAAAATATATTTTTTAATTTTATTTTATGCATGAGTGTTCTCTCTGCGTGTACACCTGCATCCCAGAAGAGGGCATTAGAGGGTATAAATGGTTGTGAGCCACCATGTGGCTGCTGGGAATTGAACTCAGGACCTCTGGAAGAACAGACAGTGCTCTTAACCTCTGAGCCATCTCTCCAGCCTCAACACTTTTTTTTTTTTTTAATTTAAGCAAACTATTAGGGAACTCATTTATTCTTTACTCATGGATCCATGATTAATAAAACTTCACAGAAGAGAGCTAGAAAGATGGCTTGGTGATAAAAAGGACTTGCTGGTCTTCCAGAGAACAGGAGTGTGGCCCCCCCAGCACCCTGGTTGGATAGCTTACAACCATCTTTAACTCCAGCTCCAAGGGATCTGACACCTCTGGCCTCCTCGAGCACCTGCATTCGTGTGCACAAGTACTCACAGAGAATAATTAAAAATAAAATAAACCTTTAAAAATAAAGTGTTCTTTGACATCCTTCAGGCGTGTGCTGCTTTGTTTTGATGATGTCAGTGTTTCCTGGAAGTTTGCCAGTCAGCCAAAAGCCCAGGTCAGCCACCGCCCCCTCCCTTTTCTTGATACTCACTTGCCTTGACCAATTCAGCAGTCCAAATTGTCGCCAAGTCTTCAAGGTCCAAATCTACGCGATGCTTACCTCAGAGAGCCCAAGGCCGGGGCTAGGCTTTGGGGACAAGCTACGCTATCATTGGATGACACATACAGGAAGGACAGACATTAAAGGATGGACAACACACGTGACCAAGCCTTGGCCTTGCTAATGGGAGTCAAGGAGACACCAGAGCATGGCCGAGGAAGAAAGAGGAAGGTCGCTTCCGGGTGGCAGAGAAGGCCTGTTGGGGAGGCTCACCCAGGAAAGGTCTGTCCTAATTTGTGCTCTGTTGCTGTGACCAAACCCTGACCAAAGGCAACTTGGGGAGGAGTTTGGTTTGTTTCAGCTTACAAATCACAGTATATCATTAGGGGAAGCCAAGGCAGGTACTCAAAGCAGGAACCTGGAGGCAGGAACTGAGGCAGAAGCCATGGAAGGGTGCTGCTTCCTGGCTTGCTCCTCATGCCTTGCTCAGTTTACCTTCTTATATATCCCAGGATCACGTGCCCCAGAGTGGCACCACCCACAGTGACCTGGACACTCCCACATCAACCGTACATCAATAAAATGCACACTGTCATCCTCAGGCCAGTCAGATGAGGTGATTCCTCAATAAATGTCCCCTGCTCCCTTGTGACTCCAGTTTGTCAGGTTGACAAAACTTAACCAGCCTAAGGGTCAGAAGATGAATCTGGGTGAGTCATGTACCCCATCAGAGGGACCCCTTCAGTGCGGAGCCTTCCACAATCAAAGCACAGCTGGAAACCAGGCCCGCCAACCTGGCTATTTGGGAGGTTAGAGGCAGAAGGATCATAAGATCAAGGCCAGCGTAGGGACCAGAACGAGTTCAAAGCTAGCCACTGGGCGAGAGCCCATTTCTAAGGGTAAAAAGAAGGCAGGGTGACTCAGCAAAAGAGAGTTCGCTAGTAGCATGTAAATGGGCCTAGGTTCAGAAAGAAAGGCACCCCAGCACTTGGGAGGCAGAGGCAAGTGGACCTCTGTGAGTTCGAGGCCAGCCTGGTCTACAAAGTGAGTCCAGGACAGCCAAGGCTACACAGAGAAACCCTCCCTGTCTTGAAAACCAAAAAACAAGAGGCGGGAGA
This sequence comes from Acomys russatus, assembly GCF_903995435.1. Taxonomy (NCBI): domain Eukaryota; kingdom Metazoa; phylum Chordata; class Mammalia; order Rodentia; family Muridae; genus Acomys; species Acomys russatus. The sequence continues at coordinate 51,135,255 of NC_067155.1, read as the reverse complement.
AGTGGCTCAGTGGTTAAGAACACAGTCTGCTCTTCCAGAGGCCCTGAGTTCAATTCCCAGCAACCACATGGTGGCTCGGAATGATCTGTTATGTGATCTGGTGCCCTCTTCTAGCAAGCAGATGTACAAGTGAGAGAGCACTCCTACGCATAAAATAAATAAATAAATATATATATATAAAAGAAAACCAAAAAACAGAAAGAAAGGCACCAAGGATCTCCACCGGGGACCCCAAAAATGCAGGCTGCACACAGTAGTGGGCACCTGAGATGTGCCCACATCTCCAACACTGGACCTGGAGGCCCCGTGAGCCCCCACCTCATTTCCCAAGTCTGTACCCCAAAGAGAGAGAATGCCCACGTCCAGTCCAGAGTGACTCCTGTGCCCAAGGTTCCATTTTGTGATCTACAGCAGCCCGGCCACCTCGCAGCCGACATTCAAACCTGGTCTGGGCACAGGAAGGGATATGGAGGCTCTGGTGCATGGTGGGGTCATGTCTCCAGAAGACACCATAAGGGAGAGAAGCCACACACAAGACCATGTAGGTGAATTCAAACTGAAAGAGGCTTAATGGCTTTCAGGGATAAGAGAGGGGAAGAAACAGCCCAGGGCTGAGCTCCCCTTTCTACTCCCTGTTCTGCTTTGTTACTGGGCCAAAAGCCACTGAATCTCACAGTTTACTTATTTACCTTGGAGACAAAGTCTCACTGTGTAGCCCTGCCTGGTCTCAGACTCACAGAGATCTGCCTGCTTCTGCCTCTGAATGCTGGGATTAAAGGTGTATGCCGTCACGCCCTCATCTTACACTTTAAATGAGTGAGCTTACCATATTCAAAGTATATAATATATATAACTATATATAATAAAAGTATAAAATATAAAATATTGGGGGCTGGAGAGATGGCTCAGAGGTTAAGAGCACCAACTGCTCTTCCAAAGGTCATGAGTTCAATTCCCAGCAACCACATGGTGGCTCACAACCATCTATAATGGGATCTGGTGTCCTCTTCTGGCTTGCAGGCAGGATATTGTATACATAATAAATAAAGAAATCTTTTTTAAAAAAGGAGAGCTGGTGTCATTTAAAATATATATATATAATATTATATACACAATATAGTATATAAAATAAAATTATATCGCACGCACACACACACACCTTTTCTTTGGCTCCCGTGCCCTTGCTGTAATTGGTAAGGTCGTCATCCTTGCTGCACACTCCACTGTAGCCATACCTGCCTCTCAAGCTGCCAGTTCCTACCTCAAGGCTTTTGCACAAAGGCACCCTCCATCTACTGAAATGCTCTTCTCCCCAGCGGCCTGGATAGTTTGCATCTTTGCTCAAACATTGTATCAATGACCACTTGTTTCCTGTCCACCCTTTCAAAATGACAGGCACCCCACATCCTGGCCATCCCCTTTCCTCTGTCTGTTTCCCCTTGAACTTATCACCACTCAGCAGGCAGCCAATGGGCTTTTTGGCTTCCCTAGCTTCCTTCTTCCTGTAAGGTGAAAAGCTGTTAAACCTTCTACAGTCTGGGGAATGGAGGTGCCTGTTGGGGAGCCAGGAGAACACAGGGGGTGAATCCTGGTCACACACTTGTCAAGGGCTCAGTTTGTTGCAGCTGTCAATCCCAGGGGTGTCCTGTACCCTCCCCAAACACACCAAGGACAGAGGAGAGTTTACACTGCCGAACTGAGGAACTGGAGTAAGGAGGGGATGAGCCAAGCATGGTGGATTTTGCCTGTAATCTCTTTTTTTTTTTTTAAGATTTATTATTTATTATTATGTGTACAGCGCTCTGCCTGCATATACAACCACAGGCCAGAAGAGGGCACCAGATCTCATTATAGATGGCTGTAAGCCACCATGTGGTTGTTGGGAATTGAACTCAGGACCTCTGGAAGAGCAGTCAGTGCTCTTAACCGCTGAACCATCTCTCCAGCCCCTTTGCCTGTAATCTCAGTGCTGAGGCAGGAGGATTGTCAGAAGTTCCATATCAAGCCAGGTGTGGGGTGGCACAGGCCTTTAATTCCAGCACTTGGGAGGCAGAGGCAGGTGGATCGCAGCGAGTTTCAGGCCAACCTGGTCTACAAAGCGAGTCCAGGACAGCCAATGCTACACAGAGAAACCCTGTCTCAAAAAGCAAAAGGAAGAGGAGGAGGAGGAGGAGGAAGAGGAGGAGGAAGAGGAGGAGGAAGAGGAGGAGGGAAGAAGCAGTTCCATGTCAGCCTGGGCTACCAAGTGAGATTCTGTCTCAAGAAGTAGAAAGAGACCCAAAAGCAGACAGATTCAAGGGAAGTGTGTGTGTGTGTGTGTGTGTGTGTGTGTGTGTGTAGTGTGCTGTATGGTATTTGTGGTGTGCTATGTGTGTGTAGTGTGGTGTGTGATGTTTGTGGTTTGTTGTGGTGTGTGTGTGTGTGTGTGTGTGTGTGTGCCTATAGCGAATTCTCAAACATGCCTAGGAAAAGAAGGATGTGAACTATCTCCAAGATCCTAATTGATTGCACATGGGAATGAATATTTGGAAAAACACGGCTAGACATACTATTAAAAGCCAGGCATGTTTGCCAGGTGGTGGCGGTGACACACACCTTTAACCTCAGCACATGGGAGGCAAAGGCAAGTGAATCGCTATAAATCTGAGGCCAGCCTGGTCTACAGGGTGAGTTCCAGGAAATCTAGGGCTACACAGAGAACCCCTGTCTCAAAAAACCTAAAGCAAAGCAAGCCAACCAAACAACAAGAACCAAACCAAACCAACCAAACAAAAACATACTATTAAGTCTGATAAGGTAACATAAACCTTTAATCCCAGGACCGGGGAGGCAGATGTAAGTGGATTTTCTGTGAGTTCAAGGCCAGCCCTGGTCTACCTAGTGAATTCCAGCCAAGGCTACATCATGAGGGCCTGTCTCAAAAAACAACCAAAACTAAAACCAGACAAACAAATGCCTGTGGCACTCGGTCCAAACCACAGAGACCTGCCTCCGTGTGTCTGTCTTTCAAGTAATTCCCTCTTCCTAGGGCTGCCAGCTACACCTCACCTTTGCCCTGGGCTCAGGACCTGTGCTATCTTCTCTTAGGTGAGGCCAGCACACAGGTGCACTGTCTAGGACGAAGGTGCCTGCCTGTGTGGGAGAAGTCCTCCATGGACTGCTGAGCTACACCCCCAACATGAGATTGGCTCCCCACAAAGATGGTGGCAGGAAACAAGGGGACACTACCTGGCCTGCCTGCTGGGAAGGGAAGGACAAGCTTTATTCATTATAACAAAGATCGGAATCAACCTCGTTGTTCCTCAACAGATGAGTGGATGAGAAAAATTTGGTCTAATTACAAAATGGAATTCTGCCCAGCTAGAAGGAAAATGGTGGCGCACGCCTTTAATCCCCAGCAAGTAAAGTGGAGCTGGAGAGACAGCTCAGGAGTTTAAAAAAAAAAAAAAAAGAAAGAAAAAAAGAAAAAGAAAAGCACTTGCTATTGGCTGTTCTTGCAGAAGACCTTTGTTCAGGTCCCCACACCTACACCAAACAGCTCACAACTATCTGTAACTCTGTTTCTAGGGGATCTGGTGCCCCCCTCTGGCCACTGACGGTACTGCACTTATGTGGCAGTCATTAAAAACAAGCGTACCCGTGACAAAAGAAAAAGTTCATGTACCCCTGTCCCATGGAATATGTCATTAAAGGCCGGCTGAACCCCTCTTCCTGCCTTTGGTTATGACAGGGCCCCTGTATGCTCTGTTAGAGCGGGTCTGTGTTTCTTTCTGTAGGATATGAGTGTGAGCCTCTCCAATGGCTGTCCTGAGATAACCCTTCCTCTGCTACAGACAGATGATTTAGGTTCCTTGCGCTCTCTGGAAACTGAACCTAGGTCCTTTGCAAGAGTAGCCCATGACCTCAACTGCCAAACCGTCCCTCCAGTCCATGGTCTGGTTCTCTTGAAGGAAGGTCTACTACATTATCACAGAGGCCTCTGAGGACAAGCAGAGAATTCTAGAAGGGTTTTGAGTAGATGGTATTGTTGGATGGTTTGGTTGGCCTGGGTGTTTTTGTTTTGAGAGAGAAAAGGTCTCACTCTGTAGATGAGGCTAGCCTCCACTACAGATCCTCTCGGTCCCCTCCCCAAGGGAGGGATGGCAGTCACCAGCTGTGGGCACACTGTCTCCTTCCTCACTCAGAGGCCGGCCAGTATGCACAGGGTTTGGGTTGAAGGGGTCCATGGGAGTAGCAAAAGAGTGGGTGTTCTCAGCTTACTCCTAACCCTAAGTGTTCTGGGCAGAGGGAGTAGCTGGGGTGCAGGCGTGAGGCTGCAGAGAGGTGAACTGGAGTCGGGTTTCTCTTAATGAGCCATTTTATAACTATTTTACAGCCAACACTGAAAGCTGTGGGCATGGGGGTTGGGTGTTCAGCCCTGTGAGATAAGAGAATACTCCAACGCCTTTTGTCCCTGGTCCAAAATGCACCTGGTCATTTGGGGGCCCGTCTCTGGGTCCCAGCCACCTGGCCTAGGAGATTGACTCAGAGCCCCCAGGTATTCTGGGAGGGGTTATCTAGAGCAGGCTAGCCTCTGGCCGTGAGCATGAGAGATTCTCTCGATGAGGTTAACTGAGGTGGGAAGTCTTGCCCTAACAGTGGACCACACCGTCCCCTGGCCGTGAGTGGTGGACTGCTAAAAAAAAAAAAAAAAAAAAAAAAAAAAAAAAAAAAGGGAGTTGTGTGCCAGAAGTCACTGTGCTCTGCTGCTTGACTTTTGGTCTAACATGACCCCTGCCTCACAATCCTGTCATCGTCGTTATCGGGACTTTTTCCATATGATAGACGGCACCCTCGGACTCAGTGGGAACAAATCCTCTTTCCCTTAGGGTGCTTTTGGCAGGGTGTTTTTTGTTTGTTTGTTTTTCTGTTTGTTTTGTTTTTTTGTTATTTTCAAGACAGGGTTTCTCTGTGCAGCCTGTCCTGGACTGACTTTGTAGATCAGGTTGGCCTCAAACTCACAGCGATCCGCCTGCCTCTGCCTCTGCCTCTGCCTCTGCCTGCCAATGCTGGGATTAAAGGAGTGTGTCACCACGCCCAACCCAACAGGGTGTTTTTAATCACAGTGACAAGATATAAAGACAATCACTTTTGCTGTTGTTGTTTGGTTTTTGAGACAGCGTCTCTCTACATAGCCCTGGCTGTTCTGGAACTCACTCTGTAGACCAGACTTTCTCAGCTGCACAGGGATGTGCTTCCTGAGTGCTGGGATTAAAGGTGAGCGCCACTATGGCAGACTTTAGTCACTGTCCCAAGGGATCCAGATATGATGACTCACTGAATCCTCATGTCCCTGTGTCCTCGGCCTCATTCCATTGACAACAATCATTCCCTGGCTGCTCTGTGTGCAGGAGGTTGGGGTGGGGGTGGGGGTGGGGGGGGTCAATTGCCGTGGTGGTGGGGGTGCTGCCCTGGGATCCTGAGATCACGTCAAAGGCTCGGGCTTCAATACCTCCAGTCACAGGAGACACAGCAAAGCTGTGATGAGATACTCGCCTCTGGGACAGCCAGTGCTGACACACAATGGAGCACTCAGTACTAGAAACCATTGGGAGGGGAAGAGATGATATTGGGGGGGGGGGGGCAGGGCAGGGTAGAATATGGCAACAAGCAGGCCAGGCACAATTGGTAGCCTTCCCAAATTCTTTCCTACCATCTCCTTTTTGTTTTGGCAGGGCCTCATGCATGCTAGGCAAGCACTGTACCACTGAACTGCCTTCCTTTTCTTTTCTTTTCTTTTTTTTTTTTTTGGCTTTTCAAGACATGGTTTCCCTGTCTGTCTTGGACTCACTTTGTAGACCAGGCTGGACTTCAACTCACAGTGATCTGCCTGCTTCTGCCTCCCGAGTGTTGGGATTAAAGGCTTGAGCCACCATGCTTGGCCTTTTTCTTTTCTTCTTTCTTTCTTTCTTTTTTTCCAGGACAGAGTTTCTCTGGGTATCCTTGGCTGTCCTGGAACTCACTCTGTAGACCAGGCTGTCCTGGAACTCACAGAGATCCACTTGCCTCTGCCTCCCAAGTGCTGGGATTAAAGGTGTGTGCCACCACTGCCCAGCTTCTTTCTTTTCTTTTTTCTCTTATATCTTGCCTTTATTTTAAGACATATGCTCAACCATGTTCATAGCAGCCTTATTTGTAATAGCAAGAATCTGGAAACAACCTAGATGTCCCTCAGTCGAAGAATGGATAAAGAAACTGTGGTACATTTACACTATGGAATACTGCTCAGCTATTAAAAACAAGGAAATCCTGAAATTTGCAAGCAAATGGACGGAACTAGAAATGATCATCCTGAGTTAACCCAGACCCAAAAAAATACACATGGTATATACTCACTTATAATTGGACACTAGCCCATCATGGATGTCCTCTGAGAGTCTTCACTTAACAGGAGATTGAGATAGATGCTGGGATTTCCTACTGGGACTCCAGGTGAGAAAAGTAAAAGAAAAGGGGGAAATAAAAGGATCCAGAGGGTCCTAGAAACCTATAAGACCATTAAGGCTGGTGGATCTGGACCCAGGGGGCTCTGCTCAAACTACTGTACCAACCAAGGACAATGCATGCAGTAAACCTAGAACCCCTATCCAGATCTAGCCAATGGACAGCACATTTTCCACAGCTGTGTGCAGAGTGGGGACTGCCTCTGACATGAACTCTGGTGCCCCCTATTTGACCACTTCCCCTTGGTGGGGAGGCCTGGTGGCACTCAGAGGGAGGGGTAAGCCAGCTACCAGATGAGACCCGATAGTCTGTGATTATATGGTGAGGGAGAAGGTCCACTTCTGTCACAGACCTAGGGGAGGGAAATAGGGTGAAAGGGAGGAGGGATGGGAAGATCCAAGTGAGGGGATAACAATTGAGATGTAATCTGAATAAATTCCTTAAAAAAAAAAAAAAAAAAAAAAGGACCTTGCTGTATAGGCCAGGCTAGTTTTGAATTCATTACTCAGCTTCCAGAGTGCTGGGGTTGCAAACACGCTCTGTAGCTTCCAGTCCATCTCCTCCTTCCATGCAGGCTGAGGGTCTATTTACCCCTGTAGCCATAGATGCTCAGAAAAAAGGAACCTAAGGCCCCAATAGAAAGTCAACCTAATACCACGCCTCTTGCTATGATTGGTTGAGGAGAGGACATGTGATCAAGTTCTGGCCAATAAAATGTTGGGGGAATTCTGGTGCAGTGTCCCTGCTAATAAAAAATGGGCCATGCCCGTAATCCAAGAGTGCACAGTGGAGGCACAAGACTATCCTATTCGGCAAGGTCAAGGACAGCCCAGACTACATGAGGCTCTTTTTTTGTTTGTTTGTTTGTTTGCTTGCTTGTTTGTTTGTTTTTCTGACAGGGTTTCTCTGTATAACAGCTCTGGTTGTCCTGGACCCACTTCATAGACCAGACTGGCCTCAAACTCACAGCGATCCGCCTGCCTCTGCCTCCTGAGTGCTAGGATTAAAGGCGTGTGCCACCATGCCCGAGCTACATGAGGCTCTTTAAAAGAGGCTGTCCCAGAAACACACTTTTCTGCTCCTCTGTTGGATGCTGGCTGCCTAGGTAAGGTGTTGAAGAGACAGCAGCCTTAGTGTGATGGAGAGCTTTTGGCATGTGGATCTTCATCAGAAGCCTGAAACTGGAACGGCTAGAGCTGCCTCACTTCGGGACTTTGTCTCCCTCGTTAACATCCTGTACTTTCTAGGTCTCAGCTCCCAGGGCATCTCAACAGATGTTGGTTGAGGCAGCTGACGGTTCAACAGCTTCATTCATTCAACCATAGAGCACCTGGCCTGCTTAGGACAGTGCTGGGCTCTGGAGACCCACAGAAAGGACTTGCATTTCCAGATGTTCATGCCAGAGACTGGAAACAGACAACCACAAATAAGCAAAGTACTTCAATGCTGGGGAGTAAGCCTCAGGCCTTGAACGCACTAACCACAGGTCACACTCCTGTTTCTACAAAGTAATTTCTAGGGGCTAGAGAGGTGGCTCAGTGTTTAAGAACACTGGCTGATTGTTTTTTGTTTGTTTGGGTTTGGGTTTGTTGTTGTTGTTGTTGTTTTTTGAGACAGGGTTTCTCTGTGTAGCCTTGCCTGTCCTGGACTCGCTTTGTAGACCAGGCTGGCCTTGAACTCATAGAGATCCAACTGCCTCTGCCTCCCAAGTGCTGGAATTAAAGGCGTGCGCCACCACCGCCCGGCTTAACCGGCAGTGTGGCTACTGGATCCTACAGGCTTGCTGGATCTTATGGAGGCATTCCCTTAACTGAGGTGCCTTCTTTATGGATGACTTTAACTTGTGTCACGTTGACCTAAAACCAATCAGCTCACCAGCAGACACAGAGGACCAGCTATAAGAAAGATAAATGAATGTTTCAGCAAACATAATTCTAGCCAGCACCCAACAGCTGAGGCAGGGGGACTGAGTGTTTGAGGTCAGTCCAGGTTGTAGGTATAGAAGCACAGGCCTATAATTCCAGTACTCAGGAGGCAGAGGAAGAAGGAGTGCCCAAGATTGGAGGCTAGCCTGGGCTACATAGTGAGACCCTGTTTAAGTAAATTAACAAATTAACTGAAGAGGGAGCCTGTGTGAATCCTCACGTGCAAACTCATCAGCTCTGTTGCAGGCTCTTCAGAAGTGCCTAGACAATGCACTTTTAATTTGTTTAGTTATTATTTGTGGGTGTGCGTGCTCACACATGCAGGTGCACATATGTGCACGTACATTTTGGATTTTTATGTGTGAATGCTGGCACACGTGTGTAATGGCACACACTTGGGGGTCAGAGGACAACCTTGGGTGTCATTCCTCACCCTCCACTTTGTTTGAGCAAGGCCTTTTGTACATGGCTTTGTACACCAGGTCTCTGCCTGTCACATCCATCAGTGCATGTTGGGATTACAGACATGCAAGGTTAGGCTTTCTGTGTGTCCTGGAGGTCTGAACACACCAGGCTTGCAGGGCAAGGGGTTTACCCACTGAGCCACCTCCCCAACCCCTATTCTTGCTCCAGTGATAGTTACTTGCCACCCCAGAAAACCTCCATCCTGTCCCTGCTGTCCCTTTCCCCGCACCCAACCAACCCTTACCCCACCCCCACCCCCTCACACACTCAAGAGCCTGTGAAGGGCCAGGGCCTCCCACCTCACATCTGAGTGGACACCACCAGAACAGCTAGGCCAGAGTAGCATGCTGTGGCCACAGGGCCCAGAGAGAGAGAGCACCCTGGGGTCGGGACCTGCCCTTGTCCTGTGACTTAGGGAATATCAGAGTCCAGGTTCCCTCCTGAGGTGAGAGCTGTTCTGGAGCACCTGGCTGCGACACGACATGGGGCTGTCACTAAGTGAAAGCAGGCTCAAAACTTGTCTCTGCAAGCCAGGGACAGCGCACTTTCCCCAGCTTGGGGGCAATGGTGTCTTTTTGGGGCAGGGTGAAGTTATGTCGAGTGGATTCCTGGATACTCACACACAGGGTCCATGGCCAGGCCATGTCATTTCCAGCAGATAAAGGCGGACACCGCATGCACCAGCTATGTGTCTCCCTGATCCCAGTCTATGCAAATGAACATGTGACTGTTGCACCAAGACCTTATAATGATATCTGAATAAAGGCTCCTAGGGGAAGCAAAGCTGCGCCCTGTGTGGCCTTTTGCAAAGAGAAGATCCAGTTACATCCTGGCCCAACACCCTCAACTCTACTACTCTCCACTCCCGGCCCCACAAGCAGCCACCCTGCCTGCCTCAACACACTCTGCCCCTGCCTCAAATGCCCCCTGTGTGAAGAGTCCGGTGGCAGCATTTTCTAGCTTCAGCTCCAGGCTGTGTGAAACCACAGCTGTGGCCACTGTGCCTCCTGTTTCTCTTCAGCCTAACCTGAGCCGGCTTGCTTTTCCACAGCTCTCAATAGGAGGGAGGGAGATGAGAGAACGAGACGAGAAAGGAAGGGCCTGCTGAGGTTCTATGAGCCCTGGGGCATCTGATTTGCCATCTGAGAGACAAGAAGGAACAGAGCTGATACAATCCCTGAGGGCCTTCCATGTTTTGCCAGGCCCCTGAGAACCCCAGGGCCTAGAGCCTGGCATAAGGACCAAGAGTCATTCTCCAAGTCCCTTATGCTGCTTACGTTCCCTTCTCAGTCAGGCTATGGTGCCACTCAGCCATCTCCTACACCTGAGTCACCAGCACCCAGGCATTGAGGATTGAACTTGGTACTAGAAAGTGGTGCACACACACAACACACACACACACACACACACACACACACACTCACTCACGCTATCTGGCTCCCCTCTGGTTCCTCCATCTACATTCTTTCCTTAAGGTAACTATGAATTGGGACCGCCACAGATGCCCCTGCGTCCCAGAACTTTGAATGAAAACGTGGCTCTGACACACTGTGAGTTAGAGTTAGTGCAACCAGAGGCATGGCTCCAAGCAAGCCCTGCTTTCCCTCCCTGCTCCCCAACTGCCCTTCCCAGAGTCAGAAAAGTGTTCAAGTAGAAGGGAGTGATCTGAAGCAAACTATTGGTTCTCAACCCTCCTAAGGCTGTGACCCTTTAATACGGTGCCTCATGTTGTAGTGACCCCCAACCATAAAACTATTTTTGTTGCTACTTCATAACTGTAATTTTTCTACAGTTACAAATCATAATGTAAATATCTGTGTCCTCTGAAACATATATCCCAGGGGTCAGATGTCAACCCCGGCTCTCCTACACTCACAGGCCAGCCAATTGTTTCCAGATACCTTATATCAGCATTATAATGCAAGCTGTAAAACCACCAAATTAGAAAGTTTTCTCTAACTCAGAGGCCCCTGACTTGGAACAAGCTCACACTGGACAGCTTCCTGAAGAGTGAGGGAACCTAATGAACTAAAGTACACCTCGCTTGCTTAGTCAATGTGGTGGTTTGAATAAGAACGGTCCCCAAGCCGGGCGTGGTAGCGCACGCCTTTAATCCCAGCACTCGGGAAGCAGAGGCAGGCAGATCGCTGTGAGTTCGAGGCCAGCCTGGTCTACAAAGTGAGTCCAGGACAGCCAGGTCTACACAGAGAAACCCTGTCTCGAAAAACCAAAAAAAAAAAAAAGAACGGTCCCCAATAGGCCCCTATATTTGAATGCTTAGTCACCAAAAAGTGGCACTATTTGAAAGGATTAGGATTAAGAGGTGGCCTTGTTGGAGGAAGTGTGTCACTGGCTTTGGGGTTTCAAAAGCTCATGCCAAGCCCAGTCTCTCTCTCTCCCCCCCCCCCTCTCTCTCTCTCTCTCCCCCCATCCCTATAGGTGAGGATATAGAACTCTCAGCTCCTTCTCCAGCACCATGTCTGTTTGCATGCCACCATGTGCCCTGGCATGATAATAATGAACGAAACCTCTGAAATTGTAAGCAAGCCCCAATGAAATGCTTTTGGTTTTTGGCTTTTTTTGTTTTGGTTTGTTTTGGTTTGGTTTTGGTTTTTCAAGACAGAGTTTCTCTGTGTAGCCTTAGCTGTCCTGCACTCACTTTGTAGACCAGGCTGGCCTGGAATCCGCAGTGATCCGCTGCCTCTGCCTCCCGAGTGCTGTGATTAGAGGCTGTGATTAGAGGTGTGTGCCACTAACGCCTGGCTAATTGGTGTGTTATTTTCTGTGTGTGAGCGCTTGCCTAAATGTATGTCTTTGTGCCTGGTGCCCTGCAGAGATGAGAGGAGGGCATCATATCCCCTGGAACTGGAGTTACAGACAATTGTGAGCTGCCATGTGGGTGCTGGAGACTGAACCTGGGTCCTCTGGAAGAGCATCCAGGGCTGAGTTATCACTTCCTCGTCTTCTTTCCTCTGTAAAGGCAGCCTGCCTTGAGTGCTTTGTTATAGCTGAGAGAGAGTGGAAACCTTAGGACCCAGAGTCACAACAGCTCCAACATACTGGAAATGATGTTTGCTCTCACTTCCCAATGCAGAGGTGGCTGGTGCTGCAGGAAGATGGCCTTTTTGCTTAACATGGCTCAGGACAGTTTGGTGGCATCATGCCTGCTGGGTCCAGAGCTGTGGACACCAATTGGCTGTATCTTGTAGGTCATAACACAACCCTTGGGTCACACAGCTCTTCCACAAAAGCTGAAAGACATCTAAATTTTATAGAATGTGTGTGTATGTGTATGTGCGCGTGTATTTATATACATATGTGTAAAGGGGTGTGTGTGTGTGTGTGTGTGTGTGTGTGTGTGTGTGTGTGTGTGTGTGTGTGTGTAGGCCAGAGGGCAATCCTAGGTTTTGCTCCTTAGGAATCACCCACGTAGTTTTTCTGAGACAGGGTCTCTCGCTGTTCTGGGGGGCGCTCCTGAATTCAGCTAGCTGGCCAATCAGGGAGCAACAGGAATCCTCCTGTCGCCATTCCCCCAGCAGTAGGGACTACAAACTGAGGCCCACCATACCTGACTTCTTGCATGAGTGCTGGGGAAGCAATGTAGGTCTCCTGCGGTCCTGCAGATCAAATAGCCTCTCATATGGCAGTGCTTCCGGCTTCCCTTCGGACTCTGAGAAGTGAGAAATGAAGAAGTGAAATCAGAGCTTTGCCAGCACCGAATGCCTGGAGGAATCGAGCTCCTCTTTGTAGAGCCAGAGTTCCTCTTTACAAAACCAAAGGAGCTCTTCCGTTTATACCATGACCAGCAGGCAAGGCATGCCTAGAGCAAAGCCTTCTCCAGAGCAGAGCCATTGCTCAGTGTAGCTCAGTGGCAGAGCTTGGGCTGAGTGTTCCAGCTGCCTGGGGCCCTTTGCCCTTACACTATAAAGGGCTGCAGGCATGGCTCAGTGGTTAATAGGGCATCCTGCTCTTCCAGCGTTTGGTTTTTGAACCTGTGTACAAAGCCTCACCACTAACTTTGCACTTTTGTTGTTATTTGTTAGTCTTTTGAGACAGGGTTTCCCTGTGTAGCCCTGGCTGTCCTGGACTCACTTTGTAGCCCAGGCTGACCTCAAATGCACAGAGATCTGCCTGCCTCTGTCTCCCGAGTGCTGGGATTGAAGGTGTGTGCACCACACACAGCTTTCCAGCCCAAATCTTTAAAATGTAATCAGGGCTGGGCAGGGAAAGCTCATGAAAAGCAAGCTTGACAACTTAAGTAGGATCCCCAGGACCCTTGTAAAGATGAAAAGAGAAAACCAGCTGAACACCATCCCATCTGCACTCAAGCTCTCCGGTGGCCATGTTCACCCAAACCCCAATAAACCAGAATTTAAAACCAGAATTTAAATACCGGGCACGGTGGCGCATGCCTTTAATCCCAGCCCTTGAGAGGCAGAGGCAAGAGGATCTCTGTGAATTCCAAGCCAGCCTGGTTTACAAAGTGAGTCCAGGGGCTGGAGAGATGGCTCAGAGGTTAAGAGCACTGCCTGCTCTTCCAGAGGTCCTGAGTTCAATTCTCAGCAACCACATGGTGGCTCAAAACCATCTATAATGTGATCTGATGCCCTCTTCTGCAGATAAAGCACTCATATACAATAAATAAATCTCTAAAAAAACAAACAAACAAAAATAACAAGGCAAGTCCAGGATAGCCAAAGCTACACAGAGAAATCCTGCCTCAAAAAAGCAAAAAAAAGAATAATCTTTTTTATAGTTGACAAAAAGAAACTTGTTTCTTACACTTCCTGTGGCTTGAATGGTCACAGTGGAAGAGCTACATCAGGCTAGGGCCACCTTGCTGGGGGGACCCCTTGCTGAGTCCCTAAGTGCCACAGGGCACCAGTCAAACTGAGCAAAGCAGAAGAAATTCCCTTCTGCCTCAGCTGCACTGCCTCTGGGGCCAGAGAGATGGCTCAGTGGTAAAAGCATTTGGTGTTCTTGTAGAGGATTCAGCATTCAGTTTCCAGAACCCTACTCTGTCTTCTGGTCTCCGTCAGCACCCCACCTCACATGGCACATTAAAAAAAAAAACTAAGCCGGGCGTGGTGGCGCATGCCTTTAATCCCAGCACTCGGGAGGCAGAGGCAGGCGGATCGCTGTGAGTTCGAGGCCAGCCTGTTCTACAAAGTGAGTCCAGGATGGCCAAGGCAACACAGAGAAACCCTGTCTTGAAAAACCAAAAAAAAAAAAAAAAAAAAAAACCTAAATCTTAAAAAATAAATAAATAAAAAGCGCCCCCGGACATCCATTCATCTGTTCACATAGCATGTGAACAGAGCAAAACCATTCAGGCAAGAGCTGTCCTCTCAGGACCCACTCACCCTCCTCAAGGGTTAAATTTGAATTTTGTGGGACGCTGTTGTTTGGGCCAGGGCACTAGGTCAAGATTTGCTTTTATTATCAGTTCCCCGCCAGAAAGGATCTTTTTTTTTTTTTACGATGGAGTGCGCCCTTTTGAGAGTGAGGTCAGCCATCCTCACGTCTACTGAACGCTGGTTTCTGAAGGCGGCCCCACTGAACCACGCCAGCTACCGGAACCCAAGGGAGCTCAATTCTCTTCTATAAAAGGATGTGAGAGGCGGGCACGGTGGTGCAGAATGTAAAGATGCCTGCCACCAAGCCTGACGACCCGAGTTCCAGTCCTGGGGCCCACGTGGGACAAGGAGAGAACCAACTCCTGTAAATCGTTCTCTGATTTCAGTGTGATATACACCCTCCCCCTCCACGCACACAATAAATTACTTTTTCCAGAGGGCTGTATTTCTCTCAGACATGGTAGTCAGTAGCCTAGCCGCCCTGACACACAGGAATCTGAGGCAGGCAGGTAATCATGAGTTCAAGGCCAACCTGGTCTACATAGTGAGACGCTATCTCAAATGGTGTGTGTGTGTGTGTGTGTGTGTGTGTGTGTGTGTGTGTGTGTGTGTGTGTGCGTGCACACATGCCAAGGCACATCTATAGAAAGTCAAAGAACAATTGGCAGGTCCTGGGGACTGAACTCAGGTCATCAGGTTTGGTGGCAAGCACCTACACTCTTGCGGGCCCCACATCCCTCTTTTATGCTTCCATTGGCATGTCTGCTTATTCTTCCTGACACCGCGGAGCTGCTACACAAACAGTTGGCAGATCGTACTCAGGATTGAGGCCAAGAGAACATACTGCGCATGCTCAGTACAATGTTCTGCACATGCTCAGTATACTGTTCTGCAACAACCCCCACTCCACCTCACACCCCCCACCCTCGTCTCATGTGTTTGGTTCAAACATAATGTTTTGTGAGCACTTCTTTTTTTCCCCCTTTCTGGTCACACAGCTATAAGGGCTGGAGGCCAAGTGCCACAGCTGATCCTGACTGGTGACCCGAACTGATTGGATTAAGGAATGCCTACGAGCTTACTGAAGCCAGGCTGGGGTGTGTCCATACGGGAGTTTCCAGAGCTGGTTAGGTCTTGAGGACTCTGAACTGACAAATGTTTTAACTCATGGATGGACTTGAAGTTTGAAGACACTTCGGTGGGCCGGACCTGGCTGTTGGAACCAAATGCCTGGGGTGTATCCTTGGGGGCTGTATCTGCTTTGGGCACTTCCTGTCACTGCTTCCTGTCCACCATGACGAACTGCTCCCTTCACACTTCTTCTAGGATGAAGAGAAACCTCTGAAACCACAAACAAATTAAATCTTTGTCTATCGGTTGTTCCTGTCAGGTGTTGCCCCATAGTGACACAAAGTCTACCATATAAAGTGTCAAAGACACATCAGTTCATCGATGACCATATTATTTCTGAATCAGAAAGTAGCATCAACCCAAGAGCCTCCCAGCAGGTAACTGAGTATATGGTCTGTTAGAATTGTAGAATATTATTACTCAGCCTTGAAAAAGGAAGGAAACACCGTCATTAGCTACGATGTAGATGAGCCCTAAGGAAAAACAAAATAAACCATCCATAACAACCCAAGGAAGGTAAATCTACAGAATTAACCTAGGTCTATAGGGGCTCACAGAGACTGAACCGCCAACCAGGGAGCATGCGCAGGGCTGACCTAAGCCCTTTGCACATATGTAACGGTTGTGCAGCTTGGTCTTCATATGGGGCTCCTACCAGCAGGAGCAGAGGCTGTCTCTGACTCTGTTGCCTGCCTTAGGAACTCTTTCCCCTACTGGGCTGCCCCTTCTAGCCTCAGTAGAAGATGTGCCTAGGCTTACTGCAACTTGACATGCATGCTAAGGCCGGCGGATATCCATGGGAGGCTTCCCTTTTTCTGAAGAGAAAGGGAGAAATGGATTGGGGTGGGGACTGGGGGGAAGCTTCAGTCTGGATGTAAAGTTAATTAATTAACTAATTAATTATGTTTTAAAAAGCAAGGAAGGTGGGCTGGGCATGGTGGTGTACACCTTTAATTCCAGCACTCAGGAGGCAGAGGCAGGTGGATCGCTGTGAGTTTGAGGCCAGCCTGCTCTACAAAGTGAGTCTAGGATAATCAAGGCTACACAGAGAAACCAAAAACCAAACACCAAAAAAAAAAAAAAAAAAAAAAAAAAAAAAAAAACCAAACAAAACAAAAAAAAAAAAAGAAAGAAAGAAAGAAAGACAGGGGACATTTTTGGGGCTGATAAGGCTATGAATAAGGCTTCTTTATTGTTCGTGTTGGTTTGTCCAAACGAGGTCTCACTAGTAGCCATGACTGGCCTGGGATTCAGTATGTAAATCAGACTAGCCTCAAAGTCATTGCAGTCCATCTTATTAAAAGCGCGCACCACCATACCTGGTCAAGAGAGTAAAATCAGAAACACAAATAAGTGGTTGACAAGTCACCAAGGAAAGCAGAGCAATATGAACTATGCAGAAGAAACAGGACTACAGGGAACTGTTGAAGGCTCAAACCATCTTATTTTTTTTTAAGAAGGTGTGTGTGTAAGAGAAAAAGAGAGAGAGAGAAAGAGGAGAGAGAGAGAGAGAGAGAGAGAGAGGAGAGAGAGAGAGAGAAAAGGGGGTGGATTTCACTTCAGGACCTTGTGATAAAGCATTGAACATCTTGTTGGCTTGGAACCCAAAAGGAGCGTGCCTCAACAGGAGCAAAGTCCCCCTGCAGAGACTAGCTTCCAGACACAGTTTCCACATTGGAATTGATTCTGTCAAGAATGATAGTCAGCGAGGTCCTTGTTTTATTCGGGGACACACAATGTGACTTTGAAGGTAAAACTATCATGAACACAATTACTTTACAAGCAGATAAACAAGGATTAAAGTCTCAAGGCTCCTGTGCAGCCTGGGTGTGGGGACCAGTGACTACTGTGGGAGATGCCAAAAGTCATCCAGGTATGACTAGGCACTGGAGGGGAGTGTTTTGTTTTGTTGCCTTCCTCCTCTCCCACACACACCTTTCTTTGGTTTTGGTTTTGGTTTTGAGACAGGGTCTCGTTGGGTAGCCCTGGCTGGAATGGACCTATATAGACCAGACTAGTCTTGAACTCATAGAGAGCCACCTGCCTCTGCCTCTCTGGTGGTGCTATGATTAAAGGCACATGCCAGCACACACGACTTTAGTTTTTAAATATGTGTAAGTGAGTGTGCATCTGTGTGTGAGTATGCGCATGGGAGTTGTAGGTGCCCACGGAGGCCAGGAGAGGGCGCTGGAGACCCTAGGGCTGCAGTTACAAGGAGAATAGCGTTTGTGGAGCTGGAATGTAGATGAGTGGCTGTAAAACTTTCCTACTGCATAGTGTGTCCTGGGCTTGGTCCCCAGAACAACACAAAATAACACAGTAAAAGCTTTTTTGCTTCACAGAACATAGCAGCAAAATTATTACTAGAAGACACCCAAACATCTGACAGGAAAATGTATGTGCCTAGATTTCGGTCCATTGAAATGAGCGTTGAGGGTGCTGGAAAGATGGCTCAGTAGTCAAGAACACGGAATGCTCTTTCAGAGGACCCAGGTTTGACTCCCAGTATCACATGGTGATTCCCAAATGTCAATAACTCCAATTCCAAGGCATGTGATGTCCTTTCAGCATCCTTGGGCACCAGGCATGCACATGGTAACCAGACTTACACGGAGGCAAAATATCCATCCACATAAAAATAAAGTCAGCTGTGGTGGTGCACACCATTAATCCCAGCACTCAGGAGGCAGAGGTAGGCAGATCACTGTGAGTTCGAGGCCAGCCTGGTCTACAAAGCGAGTCCAGGATAGCCAAGGCTACACAGAAAAACCCTGTCTCAGAAAAAAAAAAAGAAAGAAAGAAAGAAAAGAAAAAAGAAAGAAAAGAAAGAGAAAAAGCATTCCTAAACCGTATGCAGCTTTTTTTTTTCTATTCTAGAGTATACCCATACCTTCAGTCAAGCTCAGCAAAAGATCTGATGTCCTTAAACTACCTATTATTTATTTGTTTATTTTTGTTTTTTGAGACAGGGTTTCTCTGTATAACTGTCCTGGCTGTGCTGGAACTCATATTGTAGACTAGGCAGGCCTCAAACTCAGAGATCCACCTGTCTCTGCCTCCTGAGTGCTAGGATTAAAGGTATAAACCACCACACCCAGTGCATATATAAACTTTTTTTCTGACACAGGATTTCTCTGTGTAGCTCTGGCTGTGCTGGGGCTCACTCTGTAGAGCAGGCTGGCTTCGAACTCACCAAGATCCACCTTCAGGATTAAAGGTGTGCGCCACCACCCATCAGCCTCTTTTGCTGTCTTTTTATTTATTTATATAGCCAGTTAGTTAGTTAGTTTGTTTGTTTGAGAGAAGGCTTCACTCTGAAATCCAGGCTGGTCTTGAACTCATGGTGGTCCTCTGTCTCAGCCTCCCAGTGCTGCGACGACAAGCCTGTACCACCCACCATGCCTGTCTGTACTTGAACTACAGGTGCACATGCCCTATGTCACCAGCCACGTGTGATTACCAACTTAAGATAACTGAAAGCTCAACCCTCTCTACGGTTATTTGGGTGCATTAAATAAGATTAATGGCAAGACTGTATTATAATCATGCCTTTTGTTAGATGTGTGTGTTTACTTACTTATTTGCTTATTTATTGTGTATTTATGTGTATCCTACAGCACATACATGCAAGTTGGGGACCACGTACAGAAATTGGCTCTCTCCTTGCACATGTGTAGTCCATGGGATCAAACTCAGGTCTTCGCCTGGCAGTGGTGGCCCACACCTTTATCCCAGACAGAGAGGAAGGTGGATCTCTGTGAAGTCAAGGCCAGCCTGGTCTACATAGTGAGTCCAGGACAGGCAGGGTGACACAGAGAAACCCTGTCTTGAAAAAAGAAAAAAAAAGAAAAGAAAAGAAAAGAAAGCTCACCCCTGATCATTCTGCCCCCAGCAGCCTCAGTAGAGTTTACACCCAGCCTAGAGAGGGAGTATTCCTCTACCCCCACCCCTCCCATGGCTCAGAGGATGTCTTGGGTTAGTTGCAACACCCTTAAGCAACCTGGTTTCTAGCTGTGCAGTCTGACCCTGTAGCCTGGAGATGCTCCTGTGCTTCCCCCTGGTGGTGCAACTTTAGGACCAAGAAAAACTTACTCTCTGCAGTCTTGCCCTGTTCCTTGTTTTGTTTTGAAGTTTTCATCACTAATAGACTTTGTAACAGGAAGATGAGAGATTGAAGGGGCTGCAGAGCAGCAGAGAGACTGGGGAAGAGCTCCAGATAGCAGAGGTGGTGAGGGCTGGCAAGAAACAGCAGAGAGCTGAGGCTAAAGCACCTTCTCAGAAACAAAACAAAACAAACAAACAAGCAAAAAAGAACCTTCCCGAGGTCCAAGGAGTCACAAGCTTGAAGGGTAGAGGGTCTCAGACGCCCGGGGCCTGAGAGCTGTAACTCTGTCAGGAACTGATGGTTCTACACTAGTCCTGACAGCTGATCCCAACACTCAAGCCAGGGTTAGAGGCCATAACACCAACACCAGCTCACCCATGTTGACTCAGAGCAGCCAATAGGAGAGGTCAGGGGCAGTCATGGGGTCCTTGGATCCAGAGGACTGGGAGAAGGGACAGGTACTGAGTCAGAGACAGCAAGGAGTTCTGGTGGGCTATTAGTCAGCAGGGTGTCTGCAGATAGCAATTGTGAACTGCTCTTTTTTTTTTTTAATTAAAAAAAAAATTGAGGGTTGATGAGTTGTCTCAACAGGTAAAGGCACCTGTAGCCCCACATGGTAGAAGGAGCACATCTGTACCATGACACATATGAGCACACACACACACTGAGGTGGTGGAGAAGAGAGAGAGGAAGAGGGAGAGAGGGTGTGTGTGTGTGTGTGTGTGTGTTCTGGAATTCAGTTAGATAATGGTGTCATGGCTGCACATTGTAGGGCAACAAGCTGACAATCAGAATCAAAATTGTGTGAGAGGTTTGAGGCCTGGGTTTCCAGCTTGGTGGTAGAATGCTTGCTTAGCATGTGCGAGGCCCTGGGTTCCATCCCCGACACCTCAAAGAAAAAAGTGAGGTTTATACTCCACCTACTAGTAATTCAGACAAAGCAATGGGCAATAAGAGTATGCAGTGGGAATACTGACGATTGGCGAGTAGGGGATGGGGAAATATGATTGACAGACAGACTGATTGACTGACTGATAGTATGGAACCTGACTGACTTCATTCTGAAAAAGATCCCCCATTTGTGCTAAGCCTGACCCAGAGCTATATTCAGGTCCAGAGGGAAACCGTACCATGTACCCCAGCCTTGTATTCCTTAGATAATTCCCCTGCAGCTGACAATCAGCTCACTCTGGAAAAGTATCCAGAGTCCAAATATACTTACTTTCTGCTGGTCAAACTGACCACAAATGGTGTGGCACATAACAGCAGCCAATCAGGGACAGACATGTCACTGCCTGTTCAAAATCATCCAATCATATGCTGTAAAACCCTTTTCTTGGTCTAAAGCCTATAAAAACCACACATTTCCTAAACTCAGGGCTCATTCCCAATCTGCCACATCGGTGAGGGAGGGAGTCCCTGCCCAGGCTAGAATAAACAATCTTTATGCACTTGCATCAGAAGTGGGTGCTAAGTGGTCTTTGGGGATCTGGAGATCTGAGCATAACTACTGTTAAACAGAATGAGGCAGGCATGGTGACACATGTCTGTAATCCCAGCACTTGGGAGGCAGAGGCAAGTGGATATCTGTGAGTTTGAGGCCAGCCTGGTCTACAAAGTGAGTCCAGGACAGCCAGGGCTACACAGAGAAACCCTGTCTCAAAGTGTTAGACAGAAAGGTTACTTGTCAGAACATGGTCAAATAATAGATGTTTCGTGTTTAACAATGCCTTGGGGAACTGTGAAAGAGGCCTCCAGGAGGTGGGAGAAAAAGCAGAGGGCCTTTCACCTCGAGTGCATTTTGTTTCCTGAATTGTTCCTTGGCATAATTTCATGCCTCCTGTGACAAGCATTTACCTTTAATGTATAAGACATGTTTGTTCGTGTTGGATGTCAGAGCATAGCTAGAGAACCCAGTCTGGTGGAAGGACCCGCCAAGTGCTGTCCTCCATGCACCCCGAATCTGGATATGGCCTTCTGCCTGGCTTTCGTGCTTCCCCAGATACGATCTACAGCACGTGCCAGGCAATTGTATATCACATTGGTCTGTCCTGGGGAAGAGCTGCTCCGTTAATATTTAGTACGTGCTTACTGGCATTCACATGTTTTTCTGAACTCAAAGCAATCTTCCTTGAATCCTGGCTCTCTTTGTTACCTTTATATATAAAGGAACAGTGAAGCTGGCATGGTGGCCAGCACGCCTTAATCCCACCATTCAGGAGGCAGAGGCAGGTGGATCGCTGTGAGTTCGAGGCCAGCCGTGTCTACAAAGGGAGTCCAGGACAACCAGGGCTGCATAGAGAAACCCTGTTTTGAAAAACAATACAAAACCAAAACAATGATAACAACAACAGCAAAATGGTTCACCGGAAACTGAAGTAAAGCTTTTCTACCACATCAGACTAGAGTCCACCTGCTGCCGCGAAAGTCCACAGTTACTAGCATGGCATTTCAATTATCAACCAGATGAGACTCAGAAAAAATGTAGGAGGGCTGGAGATGTGGCCCAGTAGGTGAGGCTTACCTAGTGTGCACAAGACCTGGATTTGACCCCCTGTGCCACATAAACTAGGCACAGTAGCATGCATCTGTCATCCCAGTGGCAAGAGGTTGAGACAGGGAAGTCAGGAGTTCAAGGTCATCCTCAGCTTTGTAGAGAGTTTAAAGTCAACCTGGGTTATGTGAGATCCCTCTTCAAAAAAGAAAATGTAGCTATGGCATTAGTAAGGGCACTTTAGGGTACACCTGGGAGGGTTTTTCCCAGAGAAGACAAACTGGGGAGGAAAGATCCACTCTAAATGTGGGTGACACCATCTCATGGACTGAGATCCTAGAATGAATAAAAACAGGGAAAGGAGCCGGGTGAGGTGGCCCACACCTGTAATCACTGAACTTGGGGAGGCAGAGGCAGGTGGAGCTCTGTGAGTTTGAGGCCAGCCTGGTCTACAAAATGAGACCAGGACAGCCAAGGACACATAGAGAAACCCTGTCTTGGGGAAAAAGCAAAACCAAGCAACAAACAAACAAAACCAGGAAAGAAGAGAGGCTCGCATGCCAGCATCCCCTCCATCTGCTTCCTGACCCGCTGTGGGTCCAGCTGCAGCTTCCAGCTACCAAGTCTGTCTCAATGCCTTCCCCACCTAACTGAATGGCTCTCCTGAAACTGGAAACCAACACACACACACACACACCTTTAGTTGCTTCTTGTCAGTACTTAGTCACAAGCCTGAGAAGAAAAAGAGAAAAAAGAAAAGATAGGGATGGCTAAACGGATAGATAAATGACTGACACTTTAGTGATAGGTGGGTGGTGGGACAATAGGGTGCTGGGACCCAAACTTAAACACACTGTGTGCAAGAGCAGCAAGCACTCTTAAGCACTGAACTCTCTCTCCAGCCCCCCCCCCCAGGTGTATTTTATGTAGCCCTGGCTGGCCTGGAATTCACTATGTAGATCAAGTTAACCTCAAACTCACAGAGATTCACCTGCCTTTGCCTTCTGAGTGCTGGAATTAAAAGATGTATACCACCATGCCCAATCTGGACTTTAAAATGTATCTTTAAGGGCTGGAGAAATGGCTCAGAGGTTAAGAGCACTATCTGCTCTTCCAAAGCTCCTGAATTCAATTCCCAGAAACCACATGGTGGCTCACAACCATCTATAAGGAAACCTGGTGCCCTCTTCTGGTGTGTAGGTGTATATGCAAGCCAGAACACTATAATAAATACATCTTTTTTTTTTTTTAATGTATTTTTAAATTTACCTATATTTCTTTATTTCTTTTTTCCCCAAATATTGTTTTCTGTATACGGGTGATTTGGCTGTATGTGTGTCTGTTTTCCATATGCATGCCTGGTGCCCACAGAGGGCAGAAGTGTTGGCTGTTCGTGCCTCAGTCTCAGGCAGCAGGGAAATCATTCCCTGCCATAGACTCCCTTTGTTTGGTTTTTCGGTTTTTGTTTTTCAAGACAGAGTTTCTCTGTGTGGCCTTGGCTGTCCTGGACTCCCTTTGTAGACCACGCTGGCCTCGAACTCACAGCAATCTGCCTGCCTCTGCCTCCTGAGTGCTGGGATTAAAGGCCTGTGCCACCATGCCTGGCTGACTCCCTTTGTAAATTTAATATACATTGTAAACTTTGTATACTTTGCAGCAAGTGTTGAGGCCCCTACCTGAAGAGCTTTAGCAGCCAAGCCCCAGGTGCTTCAAGTTTTGCCTCTGGGCTCCCCCTACATCTTTCCCTGGGTACTCCCTCTTCAGCTCTTCAGTACTCCTAGGTGCCAGCCCCTGTGGTTCCTGAGCAGGAGCTCAGATCTTCAGGCTCTCTACACCTCCCCACCCTAGAGCAGATGGGGCTAAATCTCCACAGCCCTGGGACCTGAGATCAGACTCCTGGAGGAACTGAGAAGCTGCAGCCACAGACAAAGCAGCAGCACCTGAGGTGTCAGTTAAGGCTGCTCCTGACAGGGAACTCAGGGGAGGAGGCCTGTCCACCTGGAGCTAGTCTGTGAGTTCCTGGCCATTGCTCTGAGCCAGGGAGCTTTACATGCTCTGGCATTGCCAGCCAGGGACCAGGACCAGGACCAGGACCAGGACCAGGAATCTGACCCTTTAGGTTAAGTTCATGGTTTAGTTAAGGAAAGTTGTTTTGTTTAACTTAGAGTCCAAGTTTGTGTAAACCCCTGAGGCATGAATTAATAGGCCCCTCCCCCACACCTCTCTAACTGTCAAACTGGCATTTCCAGCCTCTGTCAAAACAGCCATCTCCAGCCCCTCAGTGGGACCTCTCTGAGGTGAAAAGCCTGAACAAAACCCTACCAATTGGGCTGGAGAGATGGCTCAGAGGTTAAGAGCAGTGGTTGTTCTTCCAAAGGTCCTGAGTTCAATTCTCAGCATAACAATCTATAATGAAATTTGGTGTCCTCTTCTGTCATGCAGGTGTGCATGCAGATAGAACACTTGTATACACAAAATAAATAAATCTTAAAAAAAAAAAAAGACTTTAATCAAGGGCAGGTGGATCGCTGTGAGTTCGAGGCCTGCCTGGTCTACAAAGCAAGTCCAGGACAGGCAAGGCAGAGAAACCCTGTCTTGAAAAAGCAAACAAACGAAGAAGAGTTACAGGTAGTTTTGAACCACCAGATGGGTGCTGAGACTGTAATCTAGGCCTTCTCGAAGAGCAGCCAGTGCTCTTAACTATTGAGCCGTTTCCCCAGTCCCTGGATTTTTGGGTGTTTTTTCGATGAAAGAGAGGTTGGTTTGGGGTTTTTTGTTTGTTTGTTTGAGCTAGAATCTCAGTATGGAGCACAGGCTGACCTTGAACTCAGGACCTCCCTAGCTTAGTCTCACACAGGCTGGGTTCATAGGCATGTGTCACCATGCTGGCCTCCCTCAAGTTATTCTGTTGGGTATTTTGTAACATAAAATTAACTACTACAGTGCAGACTTCAAAGTGTCTAGAAACATTTTAGCTGTCACAGTAAGGCTTCTTGGGGACAGAAGCAAGGAATACTGTTGAATATCCCACAATGCACAGGGCTGGTCCTTATAACTAAGACCCAGACCAATTGAAGCCTTGAAGTGGGCAGTGGAGCGGTACAGAGGTGAGAAGTCAGGGAGTCAATCAACAAACCCACCTCTTTCTCCCCAGTCATCTCTGTGGCTATGGAAGGAAGCTTGTTCTAGTGACAATGACACCAAGGACAAATGAGACCCAGGATGGGTGCTGAGCAAGTAAGTGAAGGCCTTTGTTTTCTCCATAAAAGAAAGAGATGTTAGTGGCTGGAGAGATGGCTCAGAGGTTAGGAATATTGGCTGCTCTTCCAGAGGTCCTGAGTTCAATTCCCAGCAACCACATGGTGGCTCACAACCATCTATAATGGGATCTGGTGCCCTCTTCTGGCCTGCAGGTGTACATGCAGGCAGAGCACAGTACAAGAAAGAAAGAAAGGAAGGAAGGAAGAAAGAAAGAAAGAAAGAAGTTAGGACTGGAGAGATCACTCAAGAATTAAAGCACTGAGCTGGGCGTGGTGGCGCACGCCTTTAATCCCAGCACTCGAGAGGCAGAGGCAGGAGGATTGCTGTGAGTTTGATGCCAGCCTGATCTACAAAAGAGAGTCCAGGACAGCCAGGACTGTTACACAGAGAAACCCTGTCTCGAAAAACCTAAAAAAGAAAAGAAAAGAATTAAAGCTACTGCAGAGGACCCAGGTTCGGTTCCCAGCACCCACATGACAGCTCACAACTATTTGTAGCTCTAGTTCCAGGGGACCTGGATCCGATACCTTCTGTAGCCTCTGCTGGCACTTTACTCATACATAAAAAGGCTTTGTTTCAATCCAACTACCAAAGTTAAAAGTTGACTATCCCTTCCCACACTTTCCTCTTTTGTCATCTCCAGAGCTGTGACAGCCATCTTGTAATGCTAAGGAACAGAACAAGAAAACTTCCAGGTGTGGTGGTGCATGTTTTTATTTCTACTTTTTAGATTAAAAAAAATAATAATAATTTATGTATCTAGTGTTCTGCCTGCATGTAAAGCCTGAAGGCCAGAAGAGGGCACCAGATTTCATTATGGACAGTTGTGAGCCCCACATGATTGCTGAGAATTCAACCTTCGGAAGAGCAGCCAGTGCTTTTAACCCCTGAGCCACCTCTCTAGCCCTAGACTTACTTTTTATGTATGTATTTTCCCTGTATGCATATATGTGTCCACATGCATGCCCAATGCCCATAGAGGTCAGAAGACAGCGTGATTTCCCTAGAACTGGAGCCACTGTGTAAGTGCGGGGAACTAAACCAAGGTCCTATGCAAGAGCACTCAATGCTTTTAACCACTAAGCCATCTCTCCAGCTTCTTGGTGTACAAATTTGATCCCGGAACTTGACAGAGGCAGGAACTCTGCATTCTGGGCCAGTCGGGCTTACATAGTTAGAGCCCATTGAGGGGGGGGGGGTGGGCAGAAAGGCCTCGATGTTAGAGATCGGTAGTCTTTATATCCAGACTTGTGCGTGAAAAAACTATCATGTCCTAACTTAGACCTCTCTGATTTTTCTCTTACTTCTCTTCTATGTGCTAAAGGCTAGGTGCTTTCCCGGATGCACAGAGGAAACTGACCCACATGAGAGAACAAAGCTGCCATTACAGAACAGTCAGCCTGCAGAAGCCAGCCACTTGTGGTCCGAAGGGGTGGACACCAATCATGTTACCAATGTGTCCACAGAGGATACATTCAAGGGTATCTACACCATCCACCCAAAGCCTCTGTCCAGGAGTGCGTGTGTGTGGATGCTTGCCTTAATCCATGTAGGTTCAATTTTCTTAACAAATATATTTTATTAAGAACTTAGTACCTGAAAGCACATCACTTATAACCTGACTAACCAAAACAATAGAAGAGGATTAAAGAATACAATAACAAAACCGTAAGGATATCAGTTCTAAGGAACGATTCTCCTAGCGTAATTAGCAGGATTAGTTCTGCTGGAACCTGGAGTAACCAGAACCTGGAACCTCAGCAGGAGTACGGAGCTCCAAAGCTTTCCCTGGAATGGTTCTCTCTAGGAGCATCTCGAAGTGGAGCGATAAACAGGCAAAACTATCCCAAGTCTCCAAAAGCCTCGCCTCTTGTTTTTGGCTCACTTATATATCTCCTCCCAGAGTCCATTCACAGATCTTTTCAGCTGGCAACAATCAAGCTCCTGAATGATGTGGTTGGTCTTCTAGTGGATTAACATCACCTGTTCTCTCTCAAGACCGTTCCCTATCCCACACTTGGGATCATAACAAAAACAGGTTTCTCTCTCCTTCAAATCCATGTCAGGGACAGACAGACACTCAGCTGGTGCCTTCCAACTTGTCATCTTCCACAAGAATATCCCATAGTCTGGTTTTCTTGCCAAGCCAATTGTGAGGCCTGATAGAAGTCACTTAAGGGAGGTGGGAGAGATGGCTTAGAGGTTAAGAGCACTGACTGCTCTTCCAGTGGTCCTGAGTTCAATCCCAGCAACCATATGGTAATTCACAACCATCTGTAATGACATCTGCTGCCCTACCCTGGCAGGCAGGTGCTCATGCAGACAGAACATTGTATACATAATAATCTTTTAAAAATATTTTTTAAAAAAGGAATTCTTTTTTATATTTATTTATTTATTTATTTATTTATTTATTTATTTATTTTTGAGACAGGGATTCTCTGTGTAGCCTTGGCTGTCCTGGACTCCCTTTGTAGACCAAGCTGGCCTTGAGCCCACAGCAATCCGCCTACCTCTGCCTCCCAAGTAAAAAAAGGAATTTTTAAGAGTGAAGAGCAGACCGGGCATGGTGGCACACGCCTTTAATCCTAGCACTCGGGAGGCAGAGGCGGGCGGATCACTGTGAGTTTGAGGCCAGCCTGGTCTACAAAGTGAGTCCAGGACAGCCAAGGCTAACACAGAGAGACCCTGTCTCGAAAAAAACCAAAAAAAAAAAAAAAAAGAGTGAAGAGCAGGGCCAGGCAGTGGTGGCACATACCTTTAATCCCAGCACTCAGGAGGCAGAGGCAGGCGGATCACTGTGAGTTCGAGGCCAGCCTGGTCTATAAAGTGAGTCCAGGACAGTTAAGGCTAACACAGAGACCCTGTCTTGAAAAATCAAAAAAAAAAAAAAAAAAAAAAAAAAAAAGAGAGAGAGAGAGAGAGAGGGCCAGGCGTGGTGGCGCACGCCTTTAATCCCAGCACTCAGGAGGCAGAGGCAGGTGGATCTCTGTGAGTTCAAGACCAGCCTGGTCTACAAAGTGAGTTCAGGATAGCCAGGGCTATTCTGAGAGACCATTTTCAAAAACAAGAACAAAAGAAAGAAAGAAAGAAAAAAAAAAAGAAAGAAAAACAAAAACACACAATCAAACCTGATTGTTTGACTTGCACTGCTGAGCCCTCATTATTTGTGGGATCCCCAGACCTAACAACAGGAGGCTGTGAGCCACTGATGTGTATGCTAGGAACTGAACTTGAGTCCTATACAAGAGCAAGAGGTAGGTTTCCTCAGCCCCTCTCCTGCACTATTTATTTAGAGAAGCTCTCACTATGTAGCCCTGGCTGGCCTGGAACCCCCTATGTAGACCAGATTGGCCTCAAATTCAGAGAGATCACAGGGACTAAAGGGGTGCCACTGTACCTGGTTCCTCCTTTCCCCTCCACCCCCTGAGACAGGGTTTCTCTAATAGCCCAGGCTGTCCTGGAACTTTCTTTGTAGACCTGGCTAGCCTTGAACTCACAGTGGTCTGCCTGCCTCTGTATCCGGAGTGCTGGGATTAAAGGCACCTGGCTCCTTCCTACCGTTTTAGTGTTAAGCTTAGTGTGCCCCTCCCCCAGCCTATCATTTCCTATGATCATCTTGGAGGAAGAGACAGTTGTATCCCAATCTTTATCTCCCATCAAAATCCATGTCCTTGACACCAACGAGAAAGAACAACAATGAGGGAAAATGTCAGCTTGAGTTTCCACCTCCATGAAGTGTGAACCCAACAGTGGCCAGAGTGGACAGGTCTGCCAGAGGACATCTAAATGGCTCTCTAACTCCAGGAAGTCACAGGAAAGAGGCAACACCTTTCATTTCTCTGGGCATTCGTCTGCATGCCACATTGTCAATAGCCCAGATGTGTTGAAGGGAACAGAAGAGTTTTTGAAAGCCACCACAGATTTGGGCAGATTTGGGGCCCTATGCTTTGATTTTCCCTGAGCAGACACTCCAGAAAGCTTTGGTTGAACAACCAGAAAATAAACCCTAAATGGGGAGAAAATATGATACAGGGTCTGTTGTGGTCCTCTGTTGCCCTCAAACTCATGATGAAGCAGGCCTCTCTCCAGCCTCCAGCTCCCTCTCTGGAACTGCAGGCCTGCACCACCAGCCCCATGTACGCTGTCCAGGAGGCAGAACCCTGTGCCTAGTGGCTTCACTAGTGCTCTACCCTCTGAGCTCCAGCCTCATCAGCCCAAGAGCATCATTCTCTAAAGTACCTGGTGCTGAGAGTTTCCAGTGCTGGCTGAGGATCGATTGGTTCCCTGGATTTTCAAACTCTCAGCCTGTGCAGGCAGGACCTTGGGTTCTGCCCCGAGCACTGCAGCAGAGAGCCAGTGTCTGGGCCCTACTCCACACTAGACACTTGGCCCTTTTTGAAAGTCAGGCTCCCTGGATGGGGAGACCTGGTGGCACTCAGAGGAAGAATAGCAGGCTACCAAGAAGAGACTTGATACCCTATGAGCATATACATGGGGAAGGGGTCCTCTTCAGTCACAGTCATAGGGGAGGGGAGTAGGGGGGAAGCAGGAGGGAGGGAGGGATGGGAGGACACAAGGGTTGGGATAACAATTTAGATGTAATATGAATAAACTAATAAAACATATAAAAAAACTAAAATAAAGTCAGGCTCTCTCTAGTACCTGGTCCCTACTCCATCATCTGCTGTCTACTCCCCTGAGCCCCTCTATCTCTACATCCCTTCCCTGAACACCTGAGCCACTAGAGCTCCAGATGCCACTGTCACCATGGCTGATTACCAACTAAAGTTAAGCCACTAGTGTAAGGAAAGGACTGGGTGGGGGTGGGTGGGTTAGGGTTAGGGAGCTAAAGAGATGGCTCAGAGGTTAAGAGCACTGATGGCTCTTCCAGTGGTGGCTCACAACCATCTATAAGATCTGATGCCCTCTTCTGGCCTGCAGGTGTACATGCATGCAGAGCATAATACATCTTAAAAAAAATAAAGGACTCTCATCCCCTGGGAAAGTTTCAGTGTTAGTGTTGCTAAAATTCCTACCCTGGAGGCTATGGAAGACACACCTGCCCCTCCTCCTAAGGTCCCAAGGACAACAGAGGCTCCACCAAAGGTCACACAGAGAAACTAATGAGTTTTTTGGGCTTCCTTACAAAGTGTGAGTGTGACCCCCCACAGCAGGGACCCTGGAAGGCTTGCACCCAGCATGGATGACTTTCCTGGAGCCACAAAGATGAAGTCGGCCTCACCCACTCCTTTCCTATTTTCTCTAGCCCGCCCTGGAGACCATGAGGAGTTAGGACAGAGTTGCAGTCAGTGCTTGGGAATGGCAGTTGGATAGTTAGGTCAGTGTCCCAGGATGCTCCGTCTACAAAGCAACAGTCAACAAACCCAGCTGAGATATTCTGCAAGGTGGCACATCTGACTTGAACATGGTGACAGTATGGCTTGGAAGACAGCACTACACAACACTGAGGCGTGAGATGGTCTAAGGCCAGTCTCGGTTAAAAGGGACACCCTGTGGAACCCCCTAGTAAGAGTAGTGGCTCTAAAGGACAACTTGGGTGGAGAGGTGGAGGACGACTCAGAGCGTGAGATTAGGGAAGACGGTGGTTAATAGAGACTTCTTCCCTGCTGTAATCCAGTGGGTGTTGTAGCTTAATTCCAGCTGTTTTAGCCAACTGCAAACTCTTGGGGGCACTGCAAGTCTTCATTACTAAACCTGCATGTGTCCCAGGGGTGCCCTCTTTGCAGAGGAGCGTTGCTTGCCAGAACTGTCAATCTGGAAGCAGGGACATTTTGAGTGCTAAGTGCCTGCTGTTGTATTCCCTTGGAGCTGGAGTTACAAGTGGTTGTGTATGTACACTATTCAAGCCTTATACTTCCAAACTCAAACCCACCTCTGTAAGTGAACTTTTTTTGTTTTTTTGAGACAGGGTTTCTCTGTGTAGCCTTGGCTGTCCCAGACTTGCTTTGTAGAGAAAGCTGGCCTCGAACTCACAGTGAACCACCTGCCTCTGCCTCCCAAGTGCTGGGACTAATGGGGTGCACCAACATGCCGGGGTGTAAGTGAACTCTTAAAATAGTATCTAGTATCAATCCAAACTATGGAGAGCAGTTCCCTTTTTACATGCTTGTCACATGCTTGTACTCTAGAAACATGAGATACTGGCTTCATTTTTAGAAAAGGACTTTCTTCCCTTTACACAGGATGAAAGGCTATTAAGGCTGACAATACTGACAAGATCTGAAGTGAAAACATAAAAGGGACAGTGTGGAGCCTAGAGTTCTCCCAGTGTCCCAACTGAGAACTTGTATGTACACAAAGCTGAACATACAGAGTGGGAGCACTGGCTAAGAAACAAAGATAGAGTTCTCATTGAAACAAAGCATCAAGCAATAGGTCAGCCAATGCTTGCTGCTGGACCTGGGGACCACACATAGTGGAAAAATTTGACTCCAATCTTCATACCTACAAATAAGCATAAAATTTTTTCTTAATTACACTGAACGTGACAACCATGCTTGTAGTTTGACATGGTTTCTGTGTAGCCCTGGCTGTTCTGGAACTGGACCTACCTTTACTGCAATTCAAAGTATTCACTACCAGCCAGGTATGGTGGCGCACTCAGGAGGCAGAGGCAGACGATCTCTGAGTTCGAGGCCAGCCTGGTGTACAAGCTACAGAGAAACCCTCTCAAAAAACCAAAATAAATAATAAACAAAAAGTATTCACTGCCACCAAGCTATGCTTTTAACTTAAAACTATAGGTGGGGGCTGGAAAGATGGCTGAGAGGTTAACAGCACTGACTGCTCTTCCAGAGGTCCTGAGTTCAATTCCCAGCAATCACATAGTGGCTCCCAACCATCTATGAGATCTGTTGCCCTCTTCTGGAGTACAGGCCTACATGCAGACAGAACACTGTATACATAATAATCTTTAAAAATAAAAATGTGTGTGTTCTGCTGCCTGCCTGCTATGCAGAGGCCCAGAGGGTATTGGATAACTGGAGTTACAAATGATTGGTGATGGGTGCCAGAAACAACCTTGGTCCTCTGGAAAAACAACTAGTAAGCTTAACCTCTGAGGCTTATCTCCACCTCCCAAGCTTGTAATTCTGATATTAAGGAGGTTGAGGCCGGAATATGTCAGATTTGAAGTTAGTCTGCATGACACCTTGTGTTTTAATTAGGACTATAATGAAATAAACAAAAAGTGAGGTGAATTTTAATCATGTGGAATGTGTGCTTACATGACTAAGACTGGCTATTTCATTATTCCCCGCATTATTCCTAAAGAAAAAAAGGGGAAAAGGGAGCTCACAGCATCAGGAATTTGAAGTCTCCAAATCAGGGGCTACACGAAATAGATAAAGATGGGGTCATCAGATCAGACCATGGTTTATCAACATCATGTTGCCCAAATGGCTACCACCTACCGTGAGCATTTCCCCAAAGTCAAGCCAGCGCCTCCATCGAACACCTACACCTCCCACACAGAACACAAAAATAAAGCTAGGCATGTGGCACAAATCCCAGAACAACCAAGACAAGTCACACTTTTCTCAGTTTAAAAAATTTTTTTTTTTTTTTACAAATCTTTCGGTGTGTAGCCTTGGCTGTCCTGACTTGATTTGTAGACCAGGCTGGCCTTGAACTAAAGATCCACCTGTCCCTAAGAGCTGGGATTACACCAATTGATTTTCAATATCTGTATCTTTAAGGGAAGTAAATGCACCTTCAGTAGACGTACATACAAAGGCTAGAGGTATTGGACTACTCTGGAGCTAGTTAAAAGCAGTGAGGCAAATATGTGGGTAAAAGAAACCAAACTTGAATCCTCTCAGAAGTACATCCCTCCCAACCTCTCCAATTAGCAAACATCACCTGACTGCCCACACTTGTGCAAGTTCAAGTCAATACTCCTTATCAATTACATATGAAACCTTTAACTGTTTCACATAAAACTTGAAGCCTGGAAAGTCACTGCGCAGAGTAGTTCAGCCATTAACACACTTTTTTTTTTTTTTTTTTTTGGAGACAGGACTATTACTATTCTTAATGGCCTCCACACAATTTACTTGTGATTACCTGGCATGCTTTACACAAAATTCCATTTGCCTACAACCAGAAGACAGCACATTAAGAACAGGTCCTAAGCCAAGCACAGTGGCATTCAGATTTGTTCCAGGCCACCCTGGTCTACAAAGCAAGTCCAGGACAGCCAGGGATACAGAGAAAGCCTGTCTCAAAATAACCAAGAAAAAAACAAAACAGGTACTGATTCTCCAGAGGACCCAGAATTTGGTTCTGAACATGCAGATCAGGTTGACTGCCAATAAAGGATCTGATACTACAGCCTTGAGCTTAAGCACCCACACATATGCAAACAAATACTTTGCACAATTAAACCTTTAAAAAATTCTAGTTGTGGGGGCTGGAGAGATGGCTCAGAGGTTAAGAGCACTGACTGCTCTTCCAGAGGTCCTGAGTTCAATTCCCAGCAACCACATAGTGCATCACAACCATCTATAATGTGATCTGATGCCCTCCTCTGGCCTGCAGATGTACATGCAGGCAGAGCACTGTATATGTAATAAATAAAATTAAAAAAAAAAAAAAAAATTCTAGTTGTGCCGGGCGTGGTGGCGCACGCCTTTAATCCCAGCACTTGGGAGGCAGAGGCAGGCGGATTGCTGTGAGTTCAAGGCCAGCAACCACACAGTGGCTCACAACCATCTATAGTGAGATCTCCTGCCCTCTTCTGACAAGCAAACATTCAGGCATTATACTGCATAAATAATAAATCTTAGAAAGTTGTATTTGGTTTCTTTTAGCCACATCTTTTTAGAAATATATTCTAGGGCTGGAAAGATGGATCAGAACTTGTTCTTCCTGCACTCATGTTGGTTCACCAACATCTAAACCCCAGAGGATTGAACATCTTGACTTCAACTACATACAGTCAAATAGCCACACAAAATAGTGATGCCATATACCTTGGATCCCTGAACTCCAGGCCAGCCTGGTCTCCAGAGTGAGGTCCAGGACAGGAAAGGTTAGAATACTTTTACACTCCACACCCAATACCTACCACTTAGCCCCTATTTCATGATTTTCTTACATATACAGCGTTTGGCCTGCATGCCCTAAGAAGAGGGCACCAGATCACATTATAGATGGTTGTGAGCCATCATGTGCTTGCTAGGAATTGAACTCAGGACCTTTGGAAGAACAGACAACAGTCTTAGCCTCTCAGCCATCTCTCCAGCCCCAACATTTTCTGACAGAAACATGAACTGATGACACAAAATTGAAAGCCTCCACAACCCAAAAGGAACTAATGAAGCAAAGCCAAACAAGACCAGACCTTTGGGAATGCAATACTTTATTCAAAGGGCAAGGAAACTGGTGAACAGTTTAAAACATATGGGGAAACTAAGACAATTCCCCATCAAGCCCACGAACAACCACAAGAAGGGCTCTTTCTAGATACTGTGTTGAGAAAGGTACGTCCATCAACCTGTTTGATCTTCTGGGTGGTATCACTGGGCTCGACCTCCAGGGTGATGGTCTTGCCTGTCAGGGTCTTCACAAAGATCTTCATTCCACCTCTGAGGCGGAGGACCAGGTGCAGGGTGGACTCCTTCTGGATGTTGTAGTCGGACAGGGTGCGGCCATCTTCCAGCTGCTTGCCTGCAAAGATCAGCCTCTGCTGGTCAGGGGGAATGCCCTCCTTGTCCTGGATCTTTGCCTTGACATTCTCGATGGTGTCACTGGGCTCGACCTCCAGAGTGATGGTCTTGCCTGTCAGGGTCTTCACAAAGATCTGCATCCCACCTCTGAGGCGCAGGACCAGGTGCAGGGTGGACTCTTTCTGGATGTTGTAGTCGGACAGGGTGCGGCCATCTTCCAGCTGCTTGCCTGCAAAGATCAGCCTCTGCTGGTCAGGGGGGATGCCCTCCTTGTCCTGGATCTTTGCCTTGACATTCTCGATGGTGTCACTGGGCTCGACCTCCAGGGTGATGGTCTTGCCTGTCAGGGTCTTCACAAAGATCTGCATCCCTCCTCTGAGGCGCAGGACCAGGTGCAGGGTGGACTCTTTCTGGATGTTGTAGTCGGACAGGGTGCGGCCATCTTCCAGCTGCTTGCCTGCAAAGATCAGCCTCTGCTGGTCAGGGGGGATGCCCTCCTTGTCCTGGATCTTTGCCTTGACATTCTCGATGGTGTCACTGGGCTCGACCTCCAGGGTGATGGTCTTGCCTGTCAGGGTCTTCACAAAGATCTGCATCCCACCTCTGAGGCGCAGGACCAGGTGCAGGGTGGACTCTTTCTGGATGTTGTAGTCGGACAGGGTGCGGCCATCTTCCAGCTGCTTGCCTGCAAAGATCAGCCTCTGCTGGTCAGGGGGGATGCCCTCCTTGTCCTGGATCTTTGCCTTGACATTCTCGATGGTGTCACTGGGCTCGACCTCCAGGGTGATGGTCTTGCCTGTCAGGGTCTTCACAAAGATCTGCATCCCACCTCTGAGGCGCAGGACCAGGTGCAGGGTGGACTCTTTCTGGATGTTGTAGTCGGACAGGGTGCGGCCATCTTCCAGCTGCTTGCCTGCAAAGATTAGCCTCTGCTGGTCAGGGGGGATGCCCTCCTTGTCCTGGATCTTTGCCTTGACATTCTCGATGGTGTCACTGGGCTCGACCTCCAGGGTGATGGTCTTGCCTGTCAGGGTCTTCACAAAGATCTGCATCCCACCTCTGAGGCGCAGGACCAGGTGCAGGGTGGACTCTTTCTGGATGTTGTAGTCGGACAGGGTGCGGCCATCTTCCAGCTGCTTGCCTGCAAAGATCAGCCTCTGCTGGTCAGGGGGGATGCCCTCCTTGTCCTGGATCTTTGCCTTGACATTCTCGATGGTGTCACTGGGCTCGACCTCCAGGGTGATGGTCTTGCCTGTCAGGGTCTTCACAAAGATCTGCATCCCACCTCTGAGGCGCAGGACCAGGTGCAGGGTGGACTCTTTCTGGATGTTGTAGTCGGACAGGGTGCGGCCATCTTCCAGCTGCTTGCCTGCAAAGATCAGCCTCTGCTGGTCAGGGGGGATGCCCTCCTTGTCCTGGATCTTTGCCTTGACATTCTCGATGGTGTCACTGGGCTCGACCTCCAGAGTGATGGTCTTGCCTGTCAGGGTCTTCACAAAGATCTGCATCCCTCCTCTGAGGCGCAGGACCAGGTGCAGGGTGGACTCTTTCTGGATGTTGTAGTCGGACAGGGTGCGGCCATCTTCCAGCTGCTTGCCTGCAAAGATCAGCCTCTGCTGGTCAGGGGGATGCCCTCCTTGTCCTGGATCTTTGCCTTGACATTCTCGATGGTGTCACTGGGCTCGACCTCCAGGGTGATGGTCTTGCCTGTCAGGGTCTTCACAAAGATCTGCATCCCACCTCTGAGGCGCAGGACCAGGTGCAGGGTGGACTCTTTCTGGATGTTGTAGTCGGACAGGGTGCGGCCATCTTCCAGCTGCTTGCCTGCAAAGATCAGCCTCTGCTGGTCAGGGGGGATGCCCTCCTTGTCCTGGATCTTTGCCTTGACATTTTCGATGGTGTCACTGGGCTCGACCTCCAGGGTGATGGTCTTGCCTGTCAGGGTCTTCACAAAGATCTGCATCCCACCTCTGAGGCGCAGGACCAGGTGCAGGGTGGACTCTTTCTGGATGTTGTAGTCGGACAGGGTGCGGCCATCTTCCAGTTGCTTGCCTGCAAAGATCAGCCTCTGCTGGTCAGGGGGGATGCCCTCCTTGTCCTGGATCTTTGCTTTGACATTCTCGATGGTGTCACTGGGCTCGACCTCCAGGGTGATGGTCTTGCCTGTCAGGGTCTTCACAAAGATCTGCATCCCTCCTCTGAGGCGCAGGACCAGGTGCAGGGTGGACTCTTTCTGGATGTTGTAGTCGGACAGGGTGCGGCCATCTTCCAGCTGCTTGCCTGCAAAGATCAGCCTCTGCTGGTCAGGGGGGATGCCCTCCTTGTCCTGGATCTTTGCCTTGACATTCTCGATGGTGTCACTGGGCTCGACCTCCAGGGTGATGGTCTTGCCTGTCAGGGTCTTTACAAAGATCTGCATTGTCTGTTACAAACAAAATAAACAGGTCAGGAACGATGTGTTTATGGGGTGGTACCAACTGTTGGATCTCTTAATTGGATACCAGTCTACATAAGTTCTAGCTACACAGACTCCATTCTGTCCTGGAACTCAGCCACTGATTCCCCTGGAATACTTTTAAATCCAACAAGAAATAAACTTCACTGGGGCATAGTGGCATATGCCTGTAATCCCAACACTCGGAGGCAGAGCTCTGATTTTGAGGCTAACAGAAGTCTACCAAAGTAAGTCCAGTAAAACCAGGTCTACACAGAAAAAAATGTCGACAAACCAAAAGTAAAATAAAATTCATGTCTCAATAAAGAAACCTAGGCATGCCTGGCATGGTGGCACAGCCTGTAATCCCAACTCTTGGAAGGAAGAGGTGGAAGGATCACTTTGAGTTCAAGGATAGTGTGGTCTACAAAGCAGGTCAGGTCAGTGTTACACAGAGAAACCCTGTCTCAAAAACCCAAAAGAAAAAAGAAAGATAGGGACTTAGGCATGGTGACCTTTGCCTATATTTACCAACTTGTGGAGACTGCAGTACACATAGCTGAAAGTCAGTTCCTGTCTATGTGAATAATTTGGAATAAAGCCTGATTGACATGACACCTCTGGAGGATTGGGAAAACCCACTCCAAACAGGCAGTAAATCACAGAACTTAGGAGGCAAAATTAGGAGACTCCCAAACAACCTGGTCAATATAGCCAGCTACTACTATAGACTATCTAAAAAACAGAGGTCTGGTGCTGGGTGTGGTGGCCCACTTGGGAGGCAGTGGCAGGCAGATCAATGTGAGTTCCAGGCCAGCCTGGTCTATAAAGTGAGTCCAGGACAGCCAAGGCTAATCGGAAAAACCCAGTCTCCTGGGGAAAAAACCGAGGTCTGAGCCAGTGCACAAGTTTATTCCAAGCACCAGGAACAAACAGAGACTAAGACAGATCTTTGGATTTGTTAAGTCAGCCGGGACAGTTCCTGTGTCTCAGCGCTCCTACCCACCAAAAGAACACCAAACTTCGCATATCTGTAATCCCAGCATCACAACACTCTCGGAGACAGAGGCAGGCTGATCTGAGTTTGGGGCCAGCCTGATCTACAAAGCAAGTCCAGGATAGTCAGGGTACACTGAGAAACCGTCTCAAAAAACCAAAACGAAAACAAAAAAATTCACTCAGGGCAGGGCCTGGTGGTGCACGCCTTTAATACCAGCACTAACTAGGGTGGCACAGGTAGGAAGATCGCTGCCGGGTTCCAGGACAGCCTGGTCTACAAAGTTGAGTCTAGGACAGCCAAGGCTACACAGAGAAACCATGTCTCAAAAAAACAAACAAGCCGGGCGTGGTGGCGCACGCCTTTAATCCCAGCTCTCAGGAGGCAGAGGCAGGCGGATCGCTGTGAGTTCGAGGCCAGCCTGGTCTACAAAGCGAGTCCAGGATGGCCAAACACAGAGAAACCCTGTCGGGGGGGGGGGGGGAGCAACCAAAAACAAAAAAACAAACAAGCCCCCCCACACACACCGAACTTAGTTGGGCGGTGGCACTGGCTTTGAATCCCCATCACATAGGTGGTAGAGCCAGAGGGTCTCAAAGTCTAAAAACAGCCTGGTCTAAACAGTGTTCCAGGCGGCCATGGCAGCGACCTTCTCTCAAAACCAAACAGGGCAAGAAATAACACCCATAACGTAGGGCTCACTTTTCCCCTCTGGATTTCCGGCTCTTGTCCACTATGGTGAGGGCACCCGAGGCGGAGGCCGAGGCCCAAACCCTGCCCTCCAACTGAATAAAACCTGGTCAGGGAAATGGCATCACTATGCATTATGAGCTCACCGAACCTGCGACGTCATAGGGGCCGCAGGCCGGGCGGAACCGCCACCTACCGCCGCCCTCCCCTCTACGTCAGTCTCAACCTCACTTCCGTATTTGCCAACGGAAGGAAAACCGACCGACCTCTCCCGCCGGTCAAGCCCCCACAGCTTTCACGCCAGAGGCTCCTCCTAGTGCGCGCGACCCGCCTTCATTTCCCACCCCACGGCCTCCTGAGTTCCCGGTTTAACCGGCGTCAGCGGCCTCGCGGCCCTACCCCACAACCCCGACCTCGCCCAGCGCGTCAGGGCCGCGCGTCTTCCTCCTCCTCCGACTTCCACTAGGCCGCCATCTTGTCGCCGGGGTCCTCCGCCCCACGACAGCCGCCCTCCTCGCGGGACACGGAAACCGAACGCTGGAGCCGCGGGGCTACCAGTCCCCTCCTCCTCCTCTCGCCCCTCGGCCCCGCGGGCTACGAAGGCCATGTCCTCACCTACGACGGTGGCAGCAGCAGTCCTCACAGAAGAGAAGTGACGGAACGCTAGGTCTCGACGAAACTAATGGAGGCGAGCGCGGCGTCTGCTTTATATAGTCTTAGGAAGCCCCGCCCCTCCCACAACCCGCGATCCCTCCGCGGAAAGGCGGTTAGGGACTATTTTTTTAAGGCCGTTCCCGTCGTTGCAGCGGAAGCGACTGGCTGTAACCGTCGGGGTCCTCTGGTGGAGTCTTCGCGTGTCAGAGAATGCGGAGCTTTGTGCGGAGGGGGGAAGGCCTGCGACCCTATGCGGCCCCGCGGAGGTATCAGCGCGTGTGTTGTGTAAGACAGTGACGTAATCGGCGTGAAAACCCGGCTCGGATCACCGCGGCCGAAGCGGACCTCGGCGCAGGCGCACAACGGCTTCGCGCCCAGTAGCCCCTACCCCCCAGCTAACTGTATCTTGGGGGGGTCCTGGTCCCCTTTCCACGTCCTGGGGGACAAAGGGCTTAGGTTTCTTTGGCGACCCGGCCTCCTCATTCTCCTCAGCCACGGAGGGTTCCCCTGGGCCTAGCCCTCACCTCCCTGGCACGGTGACAGGGTGGATGACTGTGCAAATTTCAAAACAAGGGAATTGACAAAGCCTTTTTAAATGAATTTTTTTTTAAATTATAAAGGAAGAAACCTCTCCCCGTTTGGGGAAAACTAATCTTAATTCTTTAAGGAAAGCAGACAGTCCACACAGTTAATGAAAACTGTTGGCATTAGACCTGAGGCAGAACTAGATCTTTACCAGGCTGTTCTTGAGCCTGCTTATGCTTGGTGTCCTTGGTAGAAACTTCGAGAAGGTTCTATGCTATTGTCACTAAGGAAACACGACAATTTCAAAAATTTGTTTATATTTAGCCTACCTCATAGATTGAACCCATTGAAGCCCTTAATTTTTTTCTTTCCGTTTTTATTTTTTAATTTTTGTTTAGTTTTTCGAGACAGGGTTTCTCTGTGTGTAGCCCTGGCTGTCCTGGAGCTCTCCCTCTCTGTAGACTAGGCTGGCCTCACTCAGAGGTGCTCCTGCCTCCGCTTCCCAAGTGCTGGGATTAAAGGCATCCGTTATTTATTTATTTATTTTATTTTATTCCTTTTTGGTTTTTCGAGACAAGGTTTCCCTGTGTTAGCCTTGGCTGTCCTGGGTTGGCTTTGTAGTTCAGGCGGGCCTCGAACTCTCAGAGATCCATCTGCCCCTGCCTCCTGAGTGCTGGGATTAAACCCCAGATTTTTTTGTTTTTGTTTTTGTTTTTCGAGACAGGGTCTCTCTGTGTAGCCTTGGCTGTCCTGGACTCCCTCTGTAGACCAGGCTGGCCTCGAACTCACAGCGATCCACCTGCCTCTGCCTCCTGAGTGCTGGGATTAAAGGCATGCGCGACCATGCCCGGCTTAAACCCCAGATTTTTAAAGATTTAAAAATCTCAAGAACTTTTTCATTAAGCTTTATCTCTCAGACCCTTAATTCATTCAATGAGATGTAAAATCCTTAAGAATTGTCCATGTTATCGTGGCCTGCCTGCGGTCCACACCTTTAATGCCTGCACTCCAAGGGCAGAGGTAGTCAGATCTCTGAGTTCTAGGCCAACCTCGTCTACAGGGTAGTTTCAGGATAGCCAGGGCTACACAGAGAAACCCTGTCTGGGGTCGGTCGGGGCGGAAACTACATGTTTGGTGCAATGTTTAATTCACTGCAGCTATCTCGGGTTTTTTTGTTTGTTTTTTGTTTTTTGTTTTAATGTAAGGCCTAAGATTTGAGAAGGTAAGAATTGAATTCCTGGGGCCCAGTGTGGTGGCGCATGCCTGTAATCCCAGCCCTTGGGCGCCAGAGGCAGGCAGATAGCTGTGAGTTTGAGGCCAGCCTGGTCTACAAAGGGAGTCCAGGACAGATAGGGCTGTTACACAGAGAAACCCTGTCTGGAAAAAAACAAACAAAAAACCCAATCTCTGAGGTCGAGAGTTGGCCCATCAATAAGAGCAAGTATAATGCTTCTGAGAACGTGAGCTCTACTCTCAGTACCCATGTGAGGCTGTCCACAGTCTGTGTTCCAGCTTCAGGGGCCCAATGTCCCCTGGGGGCACTCACACACATGTGACATACATTGATACACAAACATACGTATACACATTATTAAAAATAAACCTCTGCTGGGCATGGTTGTAAATGCTTTTTTTTTTTTTTTGGTTTTTTGAGACAGGGTTTCTCTGTGTAGCCTTGGCCATCCTGGACTCACTTTGTAGACCAGGCTGGCCTTGAACTCACAGCGATCCGCCTGCTTCTGCCTCCCGAGTGCTGGGATTAAAGGCGTGCGCCACCACGCCCGGCGTAAATGCTTTTTTTTTTTAATTTAATTTTTTTTATTTAGTTCTTTATTTCTTTATTTGTGGTGATGCTTTTTTTTTTTTTTTTTTTTTTGGTTTTTCGAGACAGGGTTTCTCTGTGTAACCTTGGGCATCCTGGACTCACTTTGTAGACCAGGCTGGCCTCAAACTCACAGCGATCCGCCTGCCTCTGCCTCCCGAGTGCTGGGATCAAAGGCATGCGCCACCACGCCCGGCTTGTGGTGAATGCTTTTAATCCCAGCAATGTTTGAGTTTTTTTGGCCCTGGCTACCGTGGGACTGACTTTCTTTGTAGATCAGGCTGGGCTCGAACTTGCAGAGCTCTTTCTACCTCTACCATCCAGGCAGGGGCTGAGATTTCAGGCATGTTTAGCCCCCTGGTTAAGAATTCATAAAAATTCAAGATCAGAGGTATTGTTCAAAATGGACTGTTAATTTCTGTGATTTTTTCCATGAGTGAAGTCATATGCCACTGAGACATTAAAATGCCATTCTCTGGGTTTGGTGGAAAATCTCGGTGGTTTCTGAGGCCGGTTTCTGTGCAGGTCAATTTTTTCGCGATTTCAGACAGAAATCTGGGAGGGGACAAGAGGCTGAGGTTGGTTCTGACACTGATACTGGGTTCCAAACACACCGTGCTATATTTGGCTGTCACTTTGCTTCAGCCTCGTGATTCCTGTTTCTTGGGTGAGTCACCGGCTTCGTGGCATCAGCTTTTTTCCATAGTCTAGAAGGCTCAGAGCCAAGACGCACAGATTGCAGAGGTGGGGGAGGGGGAGGCAGGCTTGAGCACTGGACCTGGCCAAGGGTCAGCATGAAAGGAGGAAATGTTCAGAGGGCCCAAGGGAAGGAAGAAAGTAATAAGGGTAAATGTGTAAGAAATAGATTTTCTTATTTCCAACAAACATGATCAAAATTCTCATGTATTAGAATATCACAGTAAAACCCATTGTTATATATAATTAATTCCTGCTAATTTTTGTCAAAAAGAGAAAAAAAAAAAAATTTTTTTTTTGTTTGTTTGGTTTTTTTTTTCTCAGCTAGTAACGTCAACAGGCAGCTAGGAGAAAATATTTTTGACCTAAAGGGAAAGTTCTCTGAGTATCAACACATAGATTTTTAATTTTGCTTGCTTTTTTATTTTATTTTATTTTATTGATTCAAGATTTCTCTCTATAACCTTGGCTGTCCTGGACCCGCTTTGTAGACCAGGCTCCCATTTTAAAATGTGTATTTTAAAATAATCTTTGAGGCTAGGCGTGGTGGCACACGCCTTTAGTCCCAGCACTTAGGAGGCAACTAACGCTTCCTGGACACGCCTACCCAATCCTCCTCTTCACATCCAAACTGGTTTTTTTG
Organism: Acomys russatus; assembly: GCF_903995435.1. NCBI lineage: Eukaryota > Metazoa > Chordata > Mammalia > Rodentia > Muridae > Acomys > Acomys russatus. Next base: position 51,091,881 of record NC_067155.1, on the reverse strand, counting down.
TTTTGTTTTGTTTTTAATAACCCATCGGCTGTGTGTTCTAAAAACAAACAGAGGCGCCCTGCTTCCCAAGGGCACCAGAGGAGCAGGATGGCAACAAGTGGCCTCCCCTCAGAGCTGGCTGCAGCCCCACAACACAACAGCTTCCCAGCCAGGACTGAGCCATCCACCAAGTTTGTCATGGCCCTGAGGGTTAAGGAGGGGATAATACCAGTCGCCCAGGCTAAAGACACTTATAAACAAGTCACAGTGCCAGGGCACTGCCACCCACGTGAAATCCTGTGTCCCCAGACGTCCTCTGCAGAAAACCTGGGAGGGCAGATTATCACAGTTGCTAGTCTATTTTCTGAAAGGGACACCGATGTCCCCATGTCCTACTTGGCCTCAGGGCTTAGGTAGCAAGTAACAGCATTAACATGCCAAACCTCCTGACCTAGAATGGGAAATGCTAGAATGTGCTAGAAGCCCCGTGACTCACTGGATTCCTTTTGCAGTTCGTTCCGCACGCAGATCCGTCCTTTGCAGACTACCGGGGGCGATTGCTTCAGAGCCGCCACCAATGGGGACAGACCAAGGGACCCAGCAACAGGGAGGGATTGGCTGAGGACACTTGCGCGTACGCGCGTGACGGGGCGCTGCGGGATGGGGGAGGGGAGGGATGACGCCGCCAGCTTGTCCCTACGGAGTCACCCTGCTCGGAAGGTCACACCTGGTGTGTGACCGGATTCAGTAATTGGGGCTGGGACAAAGCAGAAGTGTCAGTTGCTGGGGGTTTTTTTTCCCCTCCCGAAAAGGAAGTGTGGAGCCAGAAGTCTGTTCTGCCTCGGGTTGTGCAACCAGCAGAGGTTACCAAGGCCGCTTGGAGAGCAAAGGGAAAGAGAAAAACAGGGTGCTGTGTGGTTGTTTATGAATAAGTGAAGAAAGGCTGACCTTGGCCTCAGCTCACATGATGGCCCACCCTGAAGTTCGGACTTAGGCTCTTAGTATTACATGTTTTTTCTTTTCTTCTCTCCTCCCTTCTCCCCTCCTCCTCTTCCTCCTCTTCCTCTTCCCCTTACCCCCCCCCCCTTCTCTCCCTCCTCTCTCTCTCTCTTTCGGCAGGGTTTCTGTGTGTGTAGCCCACAAGCAAGCAAGCAGCAAGCAAAAAACCCAAACCCACATCAAGTGATATGTCAAATTTTCCAAAATTAGAAACATGTAGATCCCAGGCTGGGTCCTGTGTGAACTGAGGCCTTTCTACCTTTGTTCATAAACAGGAAGTGCTTTTCTCTCTCCCTTTGCTTTGACAGCTGAGGCCTGGCCCTGGCCAGTAAAATCACACAAATAAATGCAATCCAATACAGGTATTATTATCTGCAAAGGCTACAGAGTTTCTATTATCTTCATATATAAATACTTTGTTAGAGAGACAGTGAGCAAGGCTTAAAGCCTGTTTTATGGCCTTGGGTGTGGCCTCATTTCTTCTGGAACACGTCACTCAGGAATCTCACACTGTTTACAGTAAAAGAACCCCACCTGGGGTGGGAGTGGGGGCAGTGGTGGTGCTCACCTTTAATCCCAGTGCTTGGGAGGCTCCACAGAGAAACCCTGTCCACCAACAAACAAACAAACCCCACCTCCTGTATTACAGTGGGTTTAACTGGGCCCTGATTGACTGCCTCTGCCTGTGAGTGTGAGTGCTAGGATTAAAGGCCAGTGCCACCACATCCGACTTTTTTGTTTTTACTGTTGTTTTGGGTTTTCTTTTTTCTTTTTTTTAAATTTTATCTCTTATGTGCATTGGTGTGAGGGTGTCAGATCTTGGAGTTACAGACAGTTGTGAGCTGCCATGTGGGTACTGGGACTTGAACCCGGGACCTTTGGAAGAGCAGACAGTGCTCTTAACCACTGAGCCGCCTCTCCAGCCCTGTTTTGGGTTTTCTTTCTTCCTTCCTTCCTTTCTTTTTGGTTTTTTGAGACAGGGTTTCTCTGTGTAGCTTTGGCTGTCCTGGACTCCCAGCGATCCACCTGCCTCTGCCTCCGGAGTGCTCGGGATTAAAGGTGTGTGTGTGCCACCACGTCCAGCAGAGAAAGAGTGTTTGTAAAGACCATACAAACTCTATTTTGGGTTTTTGTTTTTAGATTTATTTATTTACTATTCGTACAGTATTCTGCCCATATGTGTGCCTACACCCTGGAGAGAGCACCAGATCTCATTATAGATGTTGTGAGCCACCATGCGGTTGTTAGGAATTGAACTCAGGACCTCTGGAAGAACAGACAGTGCTCTTAACCTCCATTTTGGAAAAGGAACTCCATTTTGTGTTAAACCTGGCCAAGGGCTGAACCCAGATTCCAGGAAAACTACAAACTAGTCTAAACAGAAAAATTCCTCTAGCAACACAATCAGCTCACCTTGGGAAAGTCCAAATATAATCTCTGCTGGTTAAGGTGACCAGCAGGTGGTCTGGCACATAGCAACACCCAGTTAGGAGAAGCCAGGCCAAAATTCCTAATAACTCCCATGACTGCTTCAACCGATCTTTTCTATAGGTCAACTTGCCCCTACACCTATTACCCAACTATGAAACACCAAGGCATGTAACTCTCTGCTTGCAGCTTTTCTGCCCAAATGTCATGCAATCGCATACTGTAAAACCCATTTCTTTGTCTAAAACCTATAAAAAGCTCTTGGGTGGTCTGTTGGTGGGGGTTTATCTCTCACAATTGGACATAACACGTTTTTATTTAAAAAGTGAAAGTCCTGCACGGGTCAGCCACTTTACAAAATGGCAACCCTGGATGTGGACTCACAGGCCTTTTTATGGGTAAAGAGGGGGAATTTCAGCAAGATTAGGTAACTTTTAACCTGATTGGAGGGCAGCAAGGCAGTTACATGAGTCGGTCTCTGATTGGCTCAGCCAGGTGGCCACCAGGCTGAATTCTTGTGTCATGAATGTTTAACCACAAGCCAAGCACAGATGGGCAATCTTTCTTTTTCTTTCTTTTTCTTTTTTCTTGAGACAGGGCTTCTCTTGTGGTCCTTGCTGTCCTGGACTCAGTCCCTTTGGAGACCAGGCTGGCCTTCAACTCCCAGAGGCCCCCCTCATTCTCACCCCCCACCCCCACTCACCACCTCTGCCTCCAGAGTGCTGAGACTTAAAGGCGAGTGCCACCACACCATAAGATAAGATTTCTCCACACTCTTGTGGTTATCCACTTGTCCTTTTCTCTGGTGACTTTCCAGGGTCAGGCTTAGGTCAGGTGGGGGGATTTTTTTTGGTTTGTTTATTTATTTATTACAATTTTTTTTTTTTGGTTTTTCAAGACAGGGTTTCTCTATGTAGCCTTGGCCATCCTGGACTCACTTTGTAGACCAGGCTGGCCTCGAACTCACAGCGATCCGCCTGCCTCTGCCTCCCGAGTGCTGGGATTAAAGGCATGCTCCACCACGCCCGGCTATTTATTACAATATTTATTTATTTATTATTTATACAGTGTTCTGTCCTCATGTGTGCCGCACACCAGAAAACGGCACCAGATCTCATTATAGGTGGTTGTGAGCCCTGGGAATTGAACTCAGGACCTCAGCACTCAGAAGGCAGAGGCAAGTGGTTTGCTGTGAGTCCAAGGTCAGCCTGGTCTACAAAGTGAGTCCAGGATAGTCAAGGATAACACAGAGAGACCCTGTCTCAAAAAACCAAAAAAGAAAAAAGAAAAAAAAATTAACTCAGGACCTTTGGAAAAACAGACAGTGCTCTTAACCTCTATGCCATCTCTCCAGCCCCTATTTATTTATTTATTTTTTCCGAGACAGGGTTTCTCTGTGTAGCCTTGGCTGTCCTGGACTCGCTTTGTAGACCAGGCTGGCCTCGAACTCACAGCCATCCACCTGCCTCTGCCTCCCGAGTGCTGGGGTTAAAGGCGTGCGCCACCACTGCCCAGCCTGACTTTATTTTTATTTTTATTTTATTTCTTTTTGGTGAGACAGGGTTTCTCTTGTAGTCCTGGACTGGCTTTGTAGACCAGGCTGTCCTCAAATTTAGAGAGATCTGCCTGACTCTGTCTCCTGAGTACTGGAATTAATGGTGAGCACCACCTGGCTCAGGTGGTGGTGCGGGGGTTAACACCATGAGTTGAACAGCAGAGGTCAGATCTGGCTTACTCTGGCCCTTCAATGACAGGCCTGAGGAGTCACCTTACCCAGGCCTGGTGGAATCTGTAGCTACCACATTACTCACTAAGCCATCTCAAAGGCTTCTGTCTAGGGATTTGATTACTTTTATGTGTACTGGCCTCCTGCACGCATGGTCTGGTCACCCACCATGTGCATGCAGTACCTGACAGGGGAAGGTGTAGAATTCACTGGAACTGGAGTTATAGGTGATTGTGAGCTGCCCTGTGAACCTCTGCGCTTGCTTGCTCTCTCTCTCTCTCTCTCTCTCTGGTTTTTCTTTTTCTAAAGATTTATTTATTTATTAAATATATAGTGTTTTGCTTGCATGCACACCAGATCTCATTATAGGTGGTTATGAGCCACCATGTGGTTGCTGGGAATTGAACTCAGGACCTCTGGAAGAGCCATCTCTCCAGTCCCCCCGTTTATTTTCTTTTTTTAAATTGTTTTTGGAAACAAGTCTCTTAGCTCACAACGGCTTGGAACGCATCATTATAGATCAGCCTCCCAAATTCTGGAAACACAGGCGTGGACAACTTCTCCTAGTTTAAAATAAAATCCAGCAGTTGAAAAAGCATATTTTTGCCCGGTGGTGGTGGCGTGCCTTTAATCTAATCCCAGGCAGAGGCAGGCAGATCTCTGTGAGTTCCAGACTAGCCTGGTCTACAAAGCAAGTTGTAGGATAGCCAGAGATACACAGAAAAAAACCTGTCTTGGAAAAAAACTGTGTGTGGAGGGGAGTGGGGGGGGGGAGCAACATAGACACACATGCGCGGATGTGCTTTCATGAAACCTGGTAGTTCACATGCTAACCAAAAAAATATTAATTAAAAATTAACTTTCAAGCCAGGTGATGGTGGTGCATGCCTTTAATCCCAGCACTCGGGAGGCAGAGGCAATAAAAAACTTTAGTTTTTATTAAAGTGCACTTTTTTTTTTTTTTTTTTTTTTTTTTTTTTTTTTTTTGGTTTTTTCGAGACAGGGTTTCTCTGTGTAGCCTTGGCTGTCCAGGACTCACTTTGTAGACCAGGCTGGCCTCGAACTCACAGCGATCCGCATGCCTTTGCCTCCCGAGTGCTAAAGTGCACCTTTACTTGAACGATAAGACATGCAGGTACGTGCATCTCTAAGGAAGAAAAGCCCACTGTGTGTATGTCCTTCATTCTTATCAGATATCGCGTCAGCTGCGTAAAGCCAGGCCCTGGCTGGGACTGCGGGACTTCTAGTGCCTTGCACACCTGCACCCTGTGCGTCAGAGGGTGACCCAGAGCCACAGCGTACAAAATCCCCTGATGGTTCTACCTCTAGTTTTTGCAGCTGTTCAATAATCAAAGCCATCTGGTGACCAACTTGCCCTGATGTCCACTCTCTTCGGACTCTTCCAGCAACGAATATTCAAATTTTTACAGGTTTTAGGATAAGAATGAATGTAAAAATCTCAGTTCCAAGAGATCACTGCAATAGCAATCATTACAACGACGTCTTTCCTGGCACTATTTAGTTGCAAACACCCGGAAACAGAAAGAAAACAAAACCAGAGCCCATGCAAAAGAAGTGGAGATGCCGGGGATCGAACCCGGGGCCTCATACATGCAAAGCATGCGCTCTACCACTGAGCTACATCCCCCACAGGCTCTTGCGGCATATCGGAAAATCCTCCCTATACCAATAATGGATCAGTTTTTTTTTTTCCTGCCTCCTTCTGAATTAAAATTGTATTTATTTAAAAGGGTTTTAAGAAAAACAAGTTGACTTATATTTCCAAAGTGAGTATGTTCGTTGTTTATAAGCTAATTTTTTTTACAATTTAAATAACAAACAGAAAGTAAATACATAAATAAATATATTAATTCCCCCAAATTAAGGACTTGACCCCAATGCTCATTACCCAGAATTCTCTGCTTCCTCACATTTGAGACGCTTTCCAACCTCGATGACTGAGTTTATAGGTCTGCTTGTTACTCTCCCTTTCTCTCTCCACTTACCCAGCTCCTGGAAGAATTTTCTGTACATGAAAATGGCCAAACAGTTTCAGGCTCCACAATTACGACTCAAATTTGGAGCAAGAACTCAAACTGCAATATATCAGTGAAAGGGGACGCGAGGCGGGGTGGGGGACGAGGGGAGTTTGTTCTTTGACTGCGAGCTTTGAGGAGAGGCCCCCAAGCCTCCAGGGCTACCCCCGGGGATTGCCTATCATGTTTAGTGTGGATACCGCGCCCTCAAATGACCTGCCATTCATACCCATCTGCGGGCTCACAGCAACTGCGGCTTGACGTCGTCTGCAAGAATGCTGGGCGTAGCAGCTGGGGTGACCTGACCTCTCTGAGCTTCCGGTGGGGGCATGGAGACAATCGATAGACCCAACCCTGGCTGCTCACAGGGACAGTCGTCAAGGACAGAGACTGTAGACTCGACCACCAGTTGTGGCAGTAGTCGCTGGTGTGGACTACCCCAGAGGGGCTGTTGCATCCTATACCGTCATGCCCCTGCCCCATGTGTGAAGTCCCACACCATCTTGCCCCTGGGTCTCCCGGTGTTGGAGGCTTCGTTGCTCACGGAGTACAGAGGCGTCCATTGGCAACTGATGTGGCCCATATACCTCTAGGTCTGAGGCTCTGGGAGAGAACAGAGGGCACGACCTTGCAGGCTCGGGAGCAAGCCCAGGTTGCTCCTCTTCGTCCCCACAGCGCATTTGCACGATGTTCCCAGTTCTCCTGGTGGTTGGCTCCTTTTTACTGACCACCCAAGCCCTCTAAGAGGGCCAACAAAGGAATAAATGGACGGAACGGGAAGATGTGCAATTGTGCGGGGACAAGAAAGCGCCCCAAATTCACAGACATCAGAAGACCCCGGAGCAAGGAGACGCAGTTACGCAGAGAAACCCTGTCTCGATACCGCTCCCCGCACCCCTTCCAAAAAAAGAGGGGAAAAAAAAAAAAAAGGAGACGCAGCGCGCTCGGAATAGAGAGAGAGTTGGGTCTAGGGACCAGGGAGACATTCACATGGCAGTTGGAGAGCAGTGTCTTTCTAGGGAACTGTTACCCGAACTGAGCTCGTGTTGAAGACGATGGAGTCTAACAAAGAGGGTCGGGTTAATTTTTCGGCGACGGGGTTAGGTATATTTGAAATAGTTGCAGAATTTAAACAGGTTGGAAAAGAAACAAAAAACACCAAGTTGATAAAAGATGTTACATAGCCTCCCCGTCGGGGAATCGAACCCCGGTCTCCCGCGTGACAGGCGGGGATACTCACCACTATACTAACGAGGAACAGAGCTGATTGTCGCCCTGGCAAGAAGCTCCTTTAAGACTCTTTTAATCTCGTGACACACTAATTTACAGAAAATTAATCTGATTTGATGAAATCGTCTTCTTGAAGTGTCCACTCTCTACTTAGGTTTTTACTTTGCCACCTGGATTCTGAACGCAGACATTAATAAATAGACGCTAATCGTACACCGGCAGACATCATGCGAAAGCGTAAGGCGCTTGCGTTAGGTCGATTCACCGTAAAAAAAAAGAGCAGAAGACAAGTTTCCGGAGCTTTTTCACCAGTGCATGATGCTGCGGGATTTTGTGTAGAAAGAAAACGAAAAGATCTGTTAAATTGGAAAGGAATTTTGGAAAAGGAAGAGCTGCCGAAACCCGGGATCGAACCAGGGACCTTTAGATCTTCAGTCTAACGCTCTCCCAACTGAGCTATTTCGGCGGCTGTGAGAGTGGCGCTGTTTTTCCTCTCCTTGTGTTTCTAAGGTGTTTGCCGTTTTTCTTTTTCTTTCCTTCCTTCCTTCTTTCTTTCTTTCTTTCTTTCTTTCTTTCTTTCTTTCTTTCTCTTTCTACTTTTTTTCTTTCTTTTCCCCAAGTTCCGATGCCTAGAAATTCACACCACCCGTCTCATTCTTGGATCGTCCTCTCGCGTCCCCTAAGTCCACTAAGAGAAGGCACTTTCTGGAAGCCCAGGACCTTATTGTCCGCTGCGAGTTTATCATTTCCCCTATCGATAACTGGAAACACACACCTACGCTGGTCACAATCACTGCGGAAGACCCCAGTCCTGGCGCGACATAGAAGGTGCTTATTAAATGTTTGTCGAGCCAGTAACAAACGCTCGAACGAGCCCTTCTTGGTTCAAAGTTCTGCTCCTCCCCGCCCGCGGTCTATTCCGAATGCCGTCAGCTGCCAGGCGCCCCAGAGGTAGCAGATGCCGGCTAGGCGAGTAAACACTCCGGAAATGAGGCTCAGGCTTGGTCAGGGCCACACCTGACTCAAATCCGGCCACCAAGCGTGGTCTACATATCTGCACTCATGCTCAGCACAGCAAAGCACGAGGAAGCGAAACAGGTGTCGATGGGCAAGGGGCATGCCTGTTCTATCCCCTTAGGGGGAGCAGAAAGTGGAGGGAAGCAAGGGGAGAAAGTGAGGTCCCCGAGGTGGGCTGCTGAGAGCCTACAGCAGCGAACTAGGGAAGCAGCCACATAACAGGAGTGGGGAGAGCTGGTGTAGTGGTCCAACCTGGAGCTGTGGTGTCTGGGCCACGCCTGCAGGAGAAGGCCTGGGAAGGGGACATGGGGGAGGGGAGAGGGGGCTCAGGAGGAGGAAGGGGCCTTGTGGATGGTCTTGATCTGGGATTAGAGGAAGGAAAAGGATGTGTCCAAGAGTTGGCGTGATGGTTCGGTGGAAAGTGGAAAGTCCTAACCACAGGCACGGTCACCTTTCCGCAGGCCAGTGTCCCCTCCAAAGGTCACGTGTCTCAGCCCTGACACTATCTAATATGTCACAATGTGACATATTAGAAAGAATGGCTATAACTATGTGAGTCATTGGAGTGGGTCCTATGAGAAGAGGAGGTTGGGAAAGGACACACACACACACACACACACACACACACACACACACACACACACACACACACACACGGGAACTGCCTTGAGCTTGCAGCCTCTAGTCCCCAGGGGACTTACTTCTCTGTTGCTTAACATTCCCAGACTTTGGGGTTTTGTCATGGCTTGGCAGATGGAGCTCACCTAGCCAGTATACCTGCTCATCCACAACACTGGGTTTTCCTGGCCAGGATGGAGGCTGTATCACCTTTGGAGATGATTTAGAGGAAACAGGGGGGCTTGCTCCTTCTTGGAATTCTAATCCCGCCTTGACCCCACCTCACATCACGAATCTGATCTCTCTACTGACACCTACAAGCAGCTGACACTCCTGTAGTGCACATACCGAGTAGGCAAAACAGTACTAGACATAAAATAAGATAAATAAATCTTTTTTGAAAAATTAGTTTGGATACATGAAGTCTTGTCTTAAAAAAATAAATAAATAAATAAATAAATAAATAAATAAATAAATAAATAAAACAAGCCAAAAACTGAGAAAGGAGACGAAGTTCTGTAAGCCAGGAGGATTTTTCCTGGATTTAAAAGCCTACCAGGGTTACAGGCAAATCAGGAGTTAAAAAACAAAACCCTGGTGAGAAGCGGACACCTGATGGATACGTTCTCAGCGCCTGTTTTTATTTGGATTTTAAAAATAAATAAAATAAACCCCACCTTAAGGACAAAAATGGAATAAGGTGGGAAAGAAAAGTGGGAGGGAAAGGAAGTGGGTGAGGGGGTGGGGGGGGCAACTTCTTGACCGTGGTCACTCATGCCCGTCCTAAGTGAAGAAGTCAGTGGATCATCAAAGCAGGAGAGAGTATCTATCTATGGGCAGAAGGTGGGGTGAGGCTACGCTCCACGTGAGACCCTTTTCCAAGCCTCGTGCACCCATCCATGGTTCAGAAGGCCAGGATTTCTAAAATGCAAAACCTGGTATGCAGCCTCCCCGTCGGGGAATCGAACCCCGGTCTCCCGCGTGACAGGCGGGGATACTCACCACTATACTAACGAGGAAAAGCTATAAGCAGTGATTTACAGACTAGCAGCTATAGACAGATTAACACACGCCTCCTCTCTACGTTCTTCCTGTCAGGTTTTTTCCCTCTGTTCTTTCTGGCTCTTTTTTTTATCTCTGTCTCTCTCTCTCTCTCTCCTTTTCTCCCAAGGCCTTAATTCATGACACCCATATCATGAAATCGAAAAGCCTTAGAACAGCGTGCATTTGGCTTCCATCACCTTTTTCGGAGATACGACATTTCGTTAGGGGATGTAGCTCAGTGGTAGAGCGCATGCTTTGCATGTATGAGGCCCCGGGTTCAATCCCCGGCATCTCCACTTATTTATTTTAAAAAACCAATTCCTACAATACTGTGAACAGAGTACGAGAAGGTTCTATAAACCGGTGGCAACTGAGCGCCTATTGTGGTGTGATTTGAGCATGGCATTGTGTGCTCACTGTGTGTCCAAATAAACAGGTCATCAAGAAGCCCAATAGCCTTGCCAAGACCACGCAAAGAGTCTTCAACTTTTCTGGAACTCAAATTCCAGTTCGAGGGCAACAATAGGAATCCCAGGGATTTATGAAGACACACACAGAACTGTGGGGACGCGGGGACATCCAAGATATCTGCCGAAACCGGAGCGGGCAGGTCCACGCTCCTGAACGCGGAACGGAAGCTTTGAAACGAAAGGGCCAGAAAGTAGCGGGCTTGCTGGACTTTAGTGAACCGGTCAGAAGCGGCTGCAACTGAGGTTTTGTGAGCTCCCGGAAGGCCGGAGGGTAGGGACTCGGCACTATCCGCAGGATTTTAAGGCTCCTTCTGGCGGCCAGATGCAGTTCTGCAGGGGGCGATTCTGGCAGAATCTGTAGGCAGCTACGTAACGTTGCATATAACTCAGGGATCCAGGCTTTGGCCATTCCCCTTAGGTTCTGCCACTTTGAAGCCTGTCACCAACGTGGAGCACATACACGGCCCCCGACTTTCTATCCTCTACTTCGACGGCAGCATGGATGCCCACACGGAGGAGCGCCAGTGTGCTGGTTAAACGTCTACTTAGACATCTTTGAAGGCTGGGGTATAGCTCAGTTTGTGGAGTGCTTACCCAGAATACACAATAGCTAGTTAGCACTGCAGGTGGTGCATGCTGGTCATCCCAGCACCTGACAGGGTTTTGAGGCTAGCCTGGGCTAGCTAGTGAGACCCTTTCTCACTAGTACACGAGAAAGTACTCCTGGTCCTTTCTGCTCACCAGCTACGGAGATTGCTTATTTATTTATTTATTTTATTTATTTATTATCCTTAAAATTTTTATCCTCAGCAAGGATAAAGTGACAGGTGTATACCACCTGAGTCTGGCATATGTGGTACTGGGAATGGTACCTTGGTTTGCAGCTTAGCCTAAGTGCATGGAAAACTATTGCTTTGCATTTCCTGCCTGATCAAGGGGGTGAGCGTGTCTCCTGTTACCAAGGCAGGTCTCTATAACCATCTGGCAATGCTGATCACCAGAGTGGGTTTGGGGAAAGGTAGTTTATTCACTGATGCCAATTGTGGAGGTGGGAGGACCAGGTCTCCCAGCTGCCTCTCCAACAGCTTGGGAACATTCCTGGATAAAGTGGGGTGGTTTAAGGGGTGAATATGATGAAGTAACCAGAAGGCCAGGAGTTGGTCTCCAAGCTAAGGGGAAACAGGCACTAGGCCAGCAGTGCTAGCACACACCTTTTCCCTTACCGCATGGAGGTTGGAGGCAGGAAGATCAGCAGTATAAGGTTGTCTGAGCAAAGTGTGGTGGCACACACCTGTCATCCCAGGGCTTGGGAGGTGAAGGCAGGGTTATGAGTGCCTGGGCTACATGGCACCCTACCTAAAAATACAAAGCAATAGAACAAGGGCTTTCTAGATTGCTTACTGGGATAAAGGTGATTGGCACCAAGGTTGACAATTAATCCAAGTTTAAGTCCCAGGAGTTGGAGGGCAGGGGCAGACAATTTCTAGGAATCCGAGACCAGCCTCACCTATATAGAGCGTTCTAGGACAGCCAGGGCTACATAATGAGACCTTGTCTCAAAAAATAAAACCTCAACTGGGTTTCACAGAACAATTTTCATATAGCCAGCAATGTATTGGGCACTGCCCCCTTCCACCATTCTCTTCTTCTGTTAATCCCTTTTGTTCCCCAGTTTTACTTTCACATCACCCATATATGGTTTTACGTATTTATAGTCTAGGATTTGCAAATAAGAGAAAACATAGTGTTCATCTTCCTGTGGTTGGCTTAATCAGCTTAGTAGGTTAATCTTGCTGTTTTCCTCATGGCTAAAAGAAATCCCCTTCTTACATAAACCACATTTTCTTCACCCATTCTTTACCTTGCTGGGCACCGGGCCGGTTGTATTGCTAAGCCTATCTGTGACGTGTTGCTTTGGAGTCCTCTGGTAAATACTCAGTAGGCATTGCTGGGTCTTATGTCAGGTCTTTCTAGGGTTCTGAGGTTGTCTCCATATTGATTTCCATAGTGGCTGGACTGGTTTCTAGCTCCAGCATCCATGTGCAAAAACTCCCTTTGACCTAGGCTGCACTGGAACTCAGTTTCATCTACCTACCTCCTGCTGCTGCCTCCCAGAGTTGGAATTAAAGGCATGCAGCATCATACATGGCTCTTTTGTCATTTTCTTGTAGGATGCCATTTGGATTGGGGTGAAATCTCATGTAGTTAAGATTTATTTTATGTATGTGCTTGCCTGGTACCTGAGGAGCCAGAAGCGGGAGCTGGAATCACAGATGGCTGTGAACAACCATTTGGGAGCCGAGACCCGAACCTAGGGCCTCTGCAAAAGCAGTAAGTGCTCTTAACTGCTGAGCCATCTCTCCAATCTCTCATATAGTTTTGTTTTTTGGCTTTTTGAGACAGGGTTTCTCTATGTAGTTTTGGCTGTCCTGGACTCACTTTGTAGACCAGGTTGGCCTCAAACTCACAGAGATTTGCCTGCCTCTGCCTCCCAAATGCTGGGATTACAGGTGTGCTCCACCACACCTGGCTCTCATGTAGTTTTGATCAGCATTTTCCTAATGGATAGTAAGGTTGACTTTTATGTTTAATAATTGGTCAGTGTACAATGTGTGGAATGTCTGGGCAAGGCATAAGAGGGCATTGAATCCTCTGGAACTGGAGTTAGATATTGTTAGCCACCATGTGGGTATTGGGAATCAAACCCAGATCTTTGCCGGCTGTAGTGGCACACGCCTGTAATCTCAGCACTCAGGAGGCAGAGGCAGGTGGATCTCTGTGAGTTTGAGGCCAGCTTGGTCTAGAAAGTGAGTCCAGGACAGCCAGAGCTACACAGAGAGAACCTGTCTTGGAAAAACACAAAAAAAACAAAACCAGGTCCTTGGGAGAGTGAGTAGTCAGTGCCATCTGGGATATCTATTAAGCCCTGAAAACATTTTTGTTATTTTGTTATTGGCCACTTCCACTTCAGCTTTTGAAAACTGCCGATTTCATTGGCTATTTGGAGACTGGACTTTTTAGGTTTGGGGGGGGGGTTGTTTTGTTGTTTTCAAGACAGCTCTAGCTGTCCTGTAACTTGCTCTGTAGATCACTGATGGGCTGGTTTTTGTGTTATTGACTGAGAATTTTAGAGGGCTTCCCCATTTCACAGCTGTGAACCACGGGGCTGTCGGCCTTGAACTTCACAGCCTTTGGCTGGAGTCTTTTTGTACAACTACAACAGCTTGTCCTACAGGGCACACTGCCTCCCTCTTGGGGCATCCCATGTGCTCCCATGACTGGAGTCAAGTCCTCCTATCTTCCAGCGTGTCACTTTCCTTATTTCAAAGCCAGCCAAGGTGACACAGGCCTGTTGTCCCAGCCCTCAGGAGGATTATGAGTTCAAGCCCAGCCTTTCAATTTTTTAGTGAGTTTATCAATTTTTTTTTTTTTTTAAATCAGTTGCATCCAAGGTGGACAGCAGGCAAGCTAAGCTCCTTGGGGACAGCTCAGGCCTTAACACTGAGATGAACCAGCTACAGGGAGCAGGGAAAGACACAGGCCTAGAGGGGCCTGTGGAAGCTGAACAAGAGGCTTGGATGACCTCAAGTCAGAGCCATGTTTTCTGGTTTTGGTCCTGAGGACCTCGTAGCAGGTAAGTTCTCTACCGTTCAGAACCTGGCCTGGGCCCAGCCTTTCACTTCCCATCCGCAACTCAAACACTTGGCAGGCTGTCTGCCTCATGGATATTCACAAGCATGAGGTGAGGGTGAGGCTATCACCCTGGCTCTGCTCACATCAGCTACCTCACGAAGGGTCCATGCCTGAGTCTGGATAAAAACTCAAGGTAGAGACAACATACTGTGGACCATGCTACAGCTGTCAATGGTCGATTCAATCAACACAGATCTGGGAGCTGCACTGGGAAAGGGGGTTACAGGGATTTATCCACTTGATACACACAATGCCTGAGAAGACACAAAGAGATGGGCAGGGGCACGGTTCAGTGGCAAACCACTTGCTCATGTCACACAGCATGGCTACATGGAGAGGGGACAATATGTGGTTCAAAGGACATTATCTTTTTGTTTGTTTGTTTTGTTTTGAAACAGGGTTTCTCTGTGTAGCCTTGGTTGTCCTGGACTCACTGTGTAGACCAGGCTGGCCTCAAACTCACAGTGATCCACCTGCCTCTGCCTCCCAAGTGCTGGGATTAAAGGCGTGCGCCACCATGCCCAGCCAAAGGACATTATCAAGAGCATAATGTCAGTCCACAGAGAGAAGGGATGCCCTAAGGCTTTGCTTACAGAACTCTCTACAAGTGGCCCAAGTGATAACCGAGTGCATCAGCATCATTTGCCATCGCATCCCCCCTCCCACCAGAGGTAAACAACTTGCTCTCTTCTGCAGATGGACAGATGCAGCCTAACACCTGATGGAACACATTTAGCCAAGAAAATGAACAGATAGCTCAACACTTGTGTCAGGGGGTGGGGGGGAGAAAGGGGAGGGAAAGAGAATGAATGAATGAATGAATGAATGAATGAGACAATCACCTAAGGATGAAGTTCTGGAGAGGCACAGGGTGAGACCTGCTGAGCATGTAAACATGTTTGATGTAACAGACTGACAAGCTGGAACGAAATAGTTCGTCATGAACGTTTACTCTAACAAAGTTTTTTTGAGACAAGAGTTTTGCAAGGGGTGGGGGTGGGAGGTAGGGGGTGCTGGTGGCGCATGCCTTTAGTCACAGTATTCAGGCAGAAGCAGGTGGATCTTTGTGAGTTCGAGGCCAGCCTGATCTACAAAGCTAGTTCCAGGACAGCCAGAGATAGAGAAACCCTGTCTTGAAAAAGAACACAGAACACACAAATAAAAAGACCCAGTGTTGCCAGGCGTGGTGGCACACACCTTTAATCCCAGCTTGTGAGGCAGAGCCAGGCGGATCACTGAGTTTGAGGCCAGCCTGGTCTACAGAGTGAGTCCAGGACAGCCAAGGCTAACACAGAGAAACCCTGTCTTGAAAAACAAAAACAAAAACAAAACAAAACAAAAGACCCAGTGTTGCTATGTAGCTCTGGTTGGTCTTACCTTGATCCTTACCAGCTGAGGCCACAGGTTCGAGACCATACCCAACTAGAGTAGTAGCTTTTTAAGAAAGAGCTTACTGTCTACAAACGCCAAAGCGGGACTCTTGCAATGAGGCTCCATCTGTGTGGGACACAGCTCTGCGGTGGTATCTATGCCTCATCTAGGGACAACCTTTCAGGGAAAGTTTCTGGGTCACAGAAGTCTGCAGTGCACTTCCTGCCCAAGATGCTATGAGGCTGGACAGGTGCTCTGGGAGAAGGGTCCACTTTCCTGTCCTGGTGTAGCCACTGTGCATCCATCGGGGCTAATGTCATCTCAAGAGCCCATGTTAGACAGGGAGGAATGTGGGAGACACGCCATGTCTGTCTTGTCTTAGCAGTCACAAAGAAGAAGGCACTCCTGGTCAGCATAGTGGCGAGCTTGGCTCTGAATTGGGCTGAGGTGAAAAAGGCCTTCCAGGACCACAGCGTGCCTCCCGGTAACAGCCAAGGAGCTGGCTGACTTTGCAGCTGGGTGTTTGGTCAACAGTTAGTGATGGGGGGCCAGCTCTTCTCAACGTCCGTGTGCATAGCCTTCGGGAGCCACTCACAGTATTCAGCCAGCAGGTCTGAGGGAGGAGGTGGCCAGGGTTAGAGTGGCAGGACAGAGGGATGCTTGGCTGGACACACCACTATGGCCCATGGGATGGTTAGGTCCTTCCACTGAGCAACATCCTCCCACCTCAGCCCCGTCACACTCACATCTGGGTCTTTTCTTCCATGCGGCCAGCAGGGCATCACGGGAGTCAGCCTTCTCAGCCACAAGGGCTCTCAACAGACTCTCTGTCCTGGGCTGCAGCCTGTGGAAAGGGGACAGCTGACTAGACCCAGAAATGGGGATGGACAGATGGTGGGACTGGTCAGCCTCCTGTGCATGGCAGCATGTAGGGGTTCACTAGCACCCCTCCTTACTCATGTCCAACCAGCCCCTTGGAGAATGCAGATATTCTTTATCATGCGTGTACACTGGGTTAGGTTGAGCCCTCCTTCAAAGGCTGGGGTCCATAGGAGGAGGGGACACAGAAAAGTGGAGTGAGACAGGTAGGGAGAGTCCTGGCTAGGGAAGCAGGGAGCCCAGCCATCTTTCAGAGGGGCGAAATGCACCAGGCTCACTGACAGCTCCTGTGGTTGTCACATCACCAGCATACATGACTGACATAGCAGCCCCAGGGCGTCTCTCTGCCACTGCCCCCTTGACATGCTAGGAATACACTTTGTACCTGGCCCAAGTCTTCAGCATGGTTCCGGGGCTAGACAGCAGGCAGCTCTTAAATGAAGCCAGCTTGTGGAAGACCTGACAACAGAGCATAGGACGGCTGAGTGGGGCCTGCAGTTCATGACACCTAGGAGACAGGCCACAGGTAGCCCAGGCCCTTACCTGTCCCTCCAGCAGAAACCGTGCAAAGTACTTGTAGCGGTCAAGGCCTTCAGGAAAATCCACCTGGACAGCGGGGAGTGGCCAGCCCACTCGGTCTGGAGGGTGAGAACATGTGATAAAGGGTCCACGTCACATCCATCCTTCCAAGCCCGTCGGAGGAGGAGGAGGGCTGCAGTTGATACCCTCAGGCACATTGCATGGGCTCAGGAGTCCAAGAAGCTCATGGCTGCGGTGGCCAGGCCACCAAGGAAGTGACCCCAACTCACAGAACACGCTGGCGCGGTGGCACAGCACCCGTCCTGACTCTGGACAGTAAGTGGGAGCCGGCTCCTCCAGGGGTGCCTCGAACTGGCAGTAGGAGGGCAGCAGGGATGGGATCCACTGGATTTCCACGGTGGAGACACCTGAGGCCAGAAGAGGGCAGTCAGCAGGTCTCACAGGCTTTCCCAGACACACAGGGTGCTCTATAGAACCCACTGATGTCACCCCATGGCTCGAGGCCTGGCTGCTACACAGTACCTTTCATGTACATCTTGGTGGTCTCCACAATTTCCTGGTAGACCACGAACTCAGGCAGCTCTCTGAAGAGTACAGAGCTGGGGTGGATGAAGACAGGGTCATCTAGGAGAGGAGTCTACAGAGAAAGATGGATGGAGGCTCAGGTCAGAGGAAAACCTGAGCTCTCTTGGCTCTTCAAGTCCAACCTTCAGGATCCGACTATCAAGCCAGTGAGTCAATGACTGGGCAATACCCAGGATACATTGCTTGATTGGGGATACCTTGAAGCTAGGGGTGACATCCTAACCCCCAATAAACAAAAGGCTTCACCTGCTCTTTGGTGGGAGCTTTCCCAGAGGTCATGGGACCAGTCACCAAGTGCAGGCCCATGTCCCACCTTGTAGGCGTTCCTCCACTTGGGGTCCAGCAGGTCCTCATTCTGAACCCGGCGGGCCAGGTGGTCACCCAGGCCAGCTGCCATGATCTGCTGCAGGTAGGTCACCTGGCTCTCCGAAGGCGGGGGCATTTTGGGGTCTAGGAAGAGCCCAGCCTCAGGGCACACTGCGTTGACTGGGAGGAAGGTGAGAAAGAGGTATAGGAAGTCTGGGGTCAGAGGAAGGTGGCCAGGCCTTCAGGATATCACCCAGCACTTAGGCCTTGCCCACAAAGTGCTTAGTTCTGATACACAGGCCAACAGTGGCTCAGCCACGAACTCCTTCCAAGGCCAAGGTCATAGATTCCCATGTCTGTAAAGCCATGTTAGCTGGTATGCTAGTTACAGGAACCTTAGTCCCATCTGTCCCCTCTGCTGAAAGGTGGCCTGTGGCCCACATGGCCACCTGCTGTCATTAGCGTAGGGTGTCCGTCCACAATTGCAGGCTGTTGCACCTGAGGGTGAGGCTGCGTAAGTGTGAGAGAAGGAAGGACAGCAGCCCACAAAGATGCCGTGAGGAAGCATGGGCAGGAAAACAGCCACTGATCCTTGAAGCCCACAGCTGCTAGAACAGCACTGAGTTCCCAATTAGATGCTACCTGCACCCAGTGACTACCCTGGATCAGAAGGTGGGGACACTCCTTGAGTCCTAGATGGAGGTGCCAGGTGACACCTGTGGCTAAGATGAGTGGGAATCCTGAACCCATGGGCCAGAACTCTGGGGACAGGTGGAGAGAAGGGTCCTGGGCAGAACAGGAGAAGAGGAACAGAAGGGCAGAGAGCCTGAAGGGCAGCCGTCTGGGTGAATGTGCAGGGAACCTGTATAAGGGCACTGGGTGCTGATCTAGGGTTAAGAGCCCATCTTAGTGAGCAGGCAAATAAGCAAGTGTGGGGTCTCCATCACACCAAACCCAAGCAGAACGGGGACCAGATGTCTGTCCACACTGTCACCTGGGCTGTACCTGCAGTGGTCAGCTGGCCACGCAGACGCCGGATCTCTAGCATGGCCTTGTAGCGCAACCCATTAGCATGGCAAAACTGAGGTGAGCAGCCGGCGTACTCACAGGCTCCCACAGCACCTGTTGGGCAGGGTACAGGGTAATCACTGGGTGGCGCCAACCTCCTCCAAGCTGCCATCACCCACCTTTATGCCCTAGCAGTGGCACCAACCCAGCAGCACCATGAGGTCACCAAGCTTCAGAGATGCCCCATGCCCAGCCCAGGTCCTCTTCGTCTGGGTGACCCGGGCTCGGCGTCCCTTCAGCTCTGCAAGCTCCTTTTCAGTGGCAGCTGGTCTGTAAACACACACATGGCCCGCTGGGCTTCAGCCTACTGCCCTCAAGAGATCCTCTGACTGTCAGGATCTCCAGATCCTTGCCCCCCGCCACCCCACCTTCAGATATAGCAGCTCAGGCTCCTCAGAATACCACTGATATCAAAAAGAGTCCAGAGAGCTCCGAGGGACGAGGCTGTCACTAACCCACCTGTCCAGCTCCTCAAACAGCTCACGCACAGTCATGGCAGCCACGATGGCAATGGTGTAGGGCAGGCAGCCATGCTGCTGGCTCAGTGCCAGCATCTTAGCATAGCGGGGCGCCACGGGGAAGGTGGACATGGTCCGCCCCAGCGCAGTGATGGGGCAGCTCAGCTGTGACTCCTGCAGCTTCTTCATTCTGGGAGCAAGGGACACAATGGGGAGCCATGGAGCCTGCACTTGGAGGCTCTGTGCATGCTTGGGTTCCCCCTCCCCCATCCCCCTCCTACCTTTCTCCTTTTGGAGGCGCCTGTAGGGCTCCCAGTGCGATCAGCAGCTCCTCTGCAGCAATGAGGGCCTCCACGGATGGAGGTGTGGGGAACGGGAAGTTGATGACCTTGGCATAGGAAAGCAAGGGAGGGACAGAATGATGCAGAGAAGTCAAGACCATGAGGTCATGCTAGCTGCAGTAGGTGCTGCTCCCCGTTCCTCCAGCGTGTCCTTAGGCCATGGGTCATGCTATCTGGGACATGGGGGCCAAGTGCCCAGGAAGTTGCCAAGACCACTCCAGGTCCATGTGCTAGGATCCCAAATTAATCCTACTGTGTGCCAGGGGCTATCCTTGTCAACTAAAACCTAGGAGTTTATAAGCAACAACATTGAAACCATCACACAATACTTAGAAACACAGCATGACAATTAAGGTATTATGCTTGAAAAACATTGCTGTGGCCACAGGTGCCACAGGGATGAATGTTGTTAAGTTCTCAATGATGAACTAAAGTATGTGATTTTTCTTAATTCTGAATCAGTTATGATTGTAACAAAGAAAGAAAAGCTCAGTCGGGCATGCACACCTTTAATCCCAGCACTTGTGAGGCAGGCGGATCTCTGTAAGGCCAGCCTGGTCTACAAAGAGAGTTCCAGGAGAGCCAAGGCTACACAGAGAAACCCTGTCTCAAAAAAAAAAAGAACAAAAAGAAAAATATATCTAGGGATTCCCACTCCTCCTTAAGGGACAGATTTCTTCACTAGAGAGATGAGGGCACAGGCCTGTGCCACTGCATGCAGTGAGGGTACAGTCTTTTTAAGAGACAGGATTTGGCCAGGCATGGCGGTGCACACTGCTCACCCCAGCACTGGGCAAGCAGAGCAGGCGGATCTCTGTGAGTCTGAGCCTGGCCTATAGAGGGAGCTTCAGGCCAACCAAGGCTACATAGTCAGGGCTGTCTGAAAGCAAACACAGATAGTGAGAGCAAAAGTTGGCTTCGCTCTGTGCTGGAATTCATGTTTCAGGCTGGCCTTAGGCCATGGCAACCCTGCTACTTCTGCCTTCTAAGTGTTGGGGTTTCAGGTGTGCACCCCACATCTAATTTATATGGTGCTGGTATGGAGCTTAGGCCTTCCAGCACGCAAGGTATTCAAGCAATCAAGCTGCATTTCCCTCTCCCTCCCCCGCAAGACAGGGTTTCTCTTTGTAGCCCTGGACCATGCTGGCCTTGAACTCAGAGATTTGCCTGCCTCCTCCTCCTGAGTGCTGGGATTAAAGATATGCATTCCAATACCTGGCTTATTCTTTATTTTTAAAGTTCTTTTATTTTACATTTATTTATTTGTATGTGTGTGTGGTACATACATACAAGCCATAAGGCAAGTATGGAGCAGGACAGAAAACGACATGAGGAGACTGACCTTCTCAATGTTAAGGGCTTTCATTTGCAGGATCAAGTCCTCCACTGGTCTGCGGGTGATCTCTGGGGGAGGAAACTGCTCAAAATCCCCGAAAACAGCTGAGGAATATAGCCTAAGTGGGGAGAAGTAGGGACCAGAAAGAAGAAAGTCAGATAGACTTCTGGACCTACCCATACCTGCCACTCACAGAGGCAGGCCCTTGCCTTACCAGGGGCAGTGGGCCCCACCTCCAGCTACCCTGACTATACTATCCTGTATTGTCTTAAGTTTTTCTTTCTATAAACTAAAATGGTGCTGGAAGAACAGCAGTAAAGCTATTCAAAGTGACATTAATTGGAGAAAATACTGACCAGCGACATAACCAATATGATCTAACTCCCAGACTTTAGCTATCAGCAGACACTTGGAGCCTAACTTAGATCTAGGAAAGGCCTAGACAGACAGTTCCCAGGAAGGCACAGAGGTGGTCAGTGCATGAAGATGCTGAGGGCTGTTGCCTCAGGGACACACAGACCCCAAGCAACTGACACAAGACCCCGCCTCATGTGACTGCAAACAACCAATGGGGTGAAAGTGTGAGATGAGACCCTGGGCACTCAGCTAGCGGTTTGTTCCTCCATTATAAGGCCCAGAGCTCCACAGGGCCAGAGATGAGCACAGATGTTGAAACTAACACAGGGACACAGGTGTCCACAACAAGAGACAGGAGCAACAGAGATAGACAGTACTTCTGAACTAGCTGTTGTCACAGGCACAGGGGCGGAAGGCAGGGTAATGCAGCAGTATGGAAGGGCCATGGTGCTTCTAAAGACACATGGCCCACTCACTGTAGAGGGGCAGCTTCAAGTCTGCTTCTCAACGCCCGTGACGCAGGTACTAGTGACCTACCTATAGCAGTGACCTGGTTCTGTCCGGCCTGCACGACCAGCCCGCTGGTCAGCGGATGCCTGGGAAATCCAGGTGACACGGAAGGAGGACACGCCTGTGACACGGTCATAATAGCGCTTTTTGACTTTCCCACAGTCCACCACATACTTGATGCCAGGGATAGTGAGGGATGTTTCGGCCACATTGGTGGCCACGACGCATAGCCTCGTTCCTGCTGGAGGAGGTTTGAAGACCTGGAAGCAGTAGTGGGCAAAACAACATCAGGATAGGTAAAAATCTGTGAGACAGCCATGGAAGGATTGCTTTCAGCAAGGCAAGGTCCAAGCACAGCCACCAGAGGCTTCAACTGTTTCCTCCACTATCAGAGGCTACTCAGTGAGTGGATGGGAAAGCACCCGAGGCTTGACCCACCCATCTTAATGCTCTAAAGAGTTGTCCCATTACCTGTGCCTGCTTCTCAGGGGCCAGCAAAGAGTAGAGCGGGAGCACATGGAGGGGCAGGGAGGCATCTGGCTGTTCACCTGAAGTCAAACATTGGACACTGGAGTCCAGGTTGGACACATGGCACAGCCACAGGCCCGCCTCTAGCTGCCCGGCAGCCCCCGAAGTCCCCCCTCCCATGGGAAAGGCCCCACCCCAGCCTTCAAGGCTTGCCCTGCAGCAGCAGCCACTGAGAGCAAGTTGGCTCTGGTGTATGTGTGTGTCCCTCCAGGCAGTGTGGCAGACTGTGCTTGTACAGAAGGAACCTTTTCTAGACATAAAACACATAGAAGTTTCTCTCTCTAAAGATAGAATCTAAGCTGGGCATGGTGGTGCATATCTTTGGTCCTAGTACCCAGGGAGGTAGAGGAAGGTGGGTTTCTGTGAATTTGAGGCCAGCCTGGTCTACAGAGTGAGTCCAGGATAGCTAGGACTACACAGGGAAAACCTGTCTTGAAAAACAAACAAACAAAAAAGATAGAGTCTATGCTGGGTTCAAGCTGGCCTTCTGAGCCACTGGGACTTAGCCCAAGATGGACAACAACATACTCGGGGCCCCTGAGAATCTAGACGCCTTTCCTGTTGCATGAGGACTATGCCAGCACAGGAAACGCCAGCCTGGGGATGGTGACCCCAACACCACCATAACAAGTATTAGGACCTCAGGAGACCTGAGTGGACAAAGCCACCAGAAAGACCACACTTTGTGGAGTGTGGAGGAGCCAGGATGTGTTTGGTCATGTGAACACACCTATGGGGACAGGACTTAGATTCTTCTGGCCTCAGGGCCTGCAGGCCCTTTAACACAACAGGGACTCTGCAGACCTGCACTGACATCAGGGAGCAATGAGCCTGAGGGCAGGGCTCTGCCGGAACACACCTTCATTTGTCTCACTGTCACCCAGGTCCAGATCCAGGTCAGAGCCCAGGGCCTCCTCCTCGTCATCCATCTCTGCCTCCCTGTCCTCATCACCTTCACCCACTGGCAGCACAGAGTAACTGTCCAGGTTGATGTGGGGCAGTGCCTGAGGAGACGTCAACACCATGGGCTCAGGCAACCTGGGTGTGAACCGAGCCACCCAGGGAAAAGAAAAATTTCCTCAGAGGACACCTCGTCACAGGGACCTATGAGGTGAGGTCACTGAGCAATGATCTTCTGTGCCTTGGTCTCCTAGATTAAACATTAGGTACCAGGGGCCAGAGAGTTGGCTCAATGGTTAACAGCACTTGTTGCTCTTACAGAGGACCTGGGTTTGATTCCCAGCACCCACAGGATAGTTCACAAGCATCTTGACTCCAGTTCAACAGGACCTGACTTCCTCCTTTGACTTCCCCACACACCAGGCATGCACATGGTGCACATACAGAAACACAAGCAAAGCCTGGTCTACAAGGCGAGGCCAGGACAGCCAGGGCTACACAGAGAAACCCTGTCTCGAAACCCCCCCCCCCCACTCCCGGGCAAAACAAAAACAAAAACAAAAAAGCACACAAGCAAACACTCATGCACATAAAATAAAATGAATATAAAGAAAAAATTTTTTTTTAAAATTAGGTATGAGTTAGATGTGGTGGTGTACACCTTCAATCCCAGTGTTCTGAAGGCAAAGACAAATGGATCTCTGTGAGTTCAAGGCCAGCCTAGTCTACATAGCAAATTCCAGGCCTGCCAGGGTTACATAGTGACATTCTGTCTGAATAAGTAAATAAAATAAATAAATCAGGCTGGGTGTGGTGGTGCACATCTGTGACCCCAGCCCTCGGGGAGGCAATGGTAGGCAGATCTCTGTGAGTTCGAGGCCAACCTGGTCTACAGAGCAAGTCAAGGACAGCCAAGGCTACACAGAGAAACCACGTCTCAAAAAACAAAACCAATCAACCAACCAACCAACCAACCAAATAAATAAATATGAGCATGAGGTCGTCCCACAGGGCTACTGTGAGCTATGCACACACAGAGTTCACTAAGCTGCCTGGCCCACCTTAAGTGTAAAAGAAGGTAGAGGCCATCAGTAGCCACAGCGAGTATCCACACCACCGACACTGCATCCAGCTAGCAGGGTGCCTGAGGTGGCCCCTCCCCTGGCCTGGCCCGAGCGTCACAGCAGATCTCCCTACTTCAGCAAGCACCCACAGCTCTATCTGTGCTCCAGGACCCTCCCTGGCAGACCCTGTATTATAAATCACAATGCAACCCTACCCAGCAGCCTCCAGAGCTGTACTACCCACCAGGACTCTGCGCTGCGCAACAGGGCTGGACCAGTTTGGCTCCTAGATGCCTCGGAGGAAATGGACTTTAACTTTCAATTCATTCTAGTAACACTTAACAGCTACATGAAGCTGGTAACT
The DNA here is from genome assembly GCF_903995435.1 of Acomys russatus. Lineage (NCBI taxonomy): Eukaryota > Metazoa > Chordata > Mammalia > Rodentia > Muridae > Acomys > Acomys russatus. The sequence continues at coordinate 51,067,034 of NC_067155.1, read as the reverse complement.
GGCCAGAGCTGGGCTCCACAGGCTCCCACATACCATGGCCTGGGCCTTCCTGGCCCGGGTCCGGGACTTCTTAAACCTCCGCATCCCTTCTGCTGAGTCCTTTTCCTCTTCTTTTTCTGAAAAGGAAGAAGAGGGTGAGAAGCTGCCAATGCAGGCAGCTGGTACTTTACTCTTGTCACCCACAGCAAAGCTGCAGCAGTGATGAGCATATTTTTTGGGGGGCACAAAGGTGCAAGCTCTCCTCAAGGAAACTGAGGTAGAGGCTAAAACCCCAACCAGAGTACCAGTTGCCAGGCCCAGGGGTAGCAGGTGGTGAGCTCTGACGGGAGGCTGTCGGTACTTACCTTGTGGCTGAGGGCAACGTGTGGGGAAGGCTTTCCTAAGCCGGCGGCACAGTGCATGCACCTCGGCCTGCCCCGTGAGGAACACCAGGATGCCGCCTACAAAGAGAAACTGGCCAGTCATCTGGCAAACTTATTCTTGTAAGGAGCACCTGCTGAAAAGCTGGGAGAATCAGGAGCCAAGACCCAGGGAAACATGGACTGGGTGGGTGGGAACAAATCACCCTAGGCCAGCAGGTGGGGGGAGGGGAGGCACCTGATAAGACTGAAGCCGGACAGGGCTGGCTAGGGTCAGACTCTAAAGGACAGAGGCTTCTATGCTCGCCCTTTTCAAGAGGGTGCTTTGACATGCCCACCTTTGCCTTAGCTGTAAAGGGTATCAGAATGGCTATGGCTGAGGCTCGGGAAGAGTCATCATGACACTGGTCTGACTGCCCTGTGCTGCCAGAAGGATAAAAGGCAAACCCATGCCCTCAGTGAGGAAGGGCTGTGCCAATCTCATCAGGCCTCACCTGCAGGCAACATGCGGTGGATCTTGCAGATCTTCCGGAAGCATTCACCGCTGTAGTCATCCAATGGGGTCCGCTTGTTGAAATGTACTGTCACAGGGAACTGCCTAGACTCAACCTGTGACAGGTCCACATAGATATGAGGATGCTGCAGCCCAGGCCCTCTGCTCTCTGAACCAACCCCTAACACTGCCAGTTCTTACTCATCAAGGTCAGGCCGAAGCTGGCAGGGGCTTACCCGCATCATACCTTGATGACCGGGGGAGGAGTGGTGAAGAGCCGCTTGTTCTGGGTGAAGTCCTCTACCCGGAGTGTGGCCGACATGATGAGCAGCTTGAGGGGCAGGCACCTCTGCGAAAGAACAGCCTGGTGACTCAGGCACATGGAATGTTGTACCTCTCAGCTCCTCGGTTACGTACAACTAGTACCTGCACTCCTCGGGTTGCCCCCAGGAGAAATGGAACACAACCACAGAGAGCCTGTCCGCTGGGGTTCACACAGGTCAGAGCCCTGACCATAGAGCCGCTGAAGGGGCCACAGCAGGATCCTACGCTTGGGGTCAGCACTGGGACAGGAGAGGCTCAGTCATGGGACCCAGAGCTTCTTTTTGGAGGGACATAAAATATTCTAGAGCTGGCTGGATGTCTTTGAGCTGGGGACTCTCGCCACCCAGTGTGCATCCTGTCTGTGGTCATTTTCACTCTCAGGTCACATTTTGGGAAGACTGTCACTGGCCCTTAGTCCTCCTGGTACTCACTGCTTGGCTCCTTATCTATCTCCAACTCACAATCCTGAATTTGCCTTCTGCCTGCCCCCCTGACCAGAGTGGCTCCGGGAGGGCAGGAATGGCAGACCATCCTTCCCTGGTCATTGCCCATCCCTAGTGCCCTGAATGTGGCTGGGCACACGGCACCCTCAGAACACCTGCCTCCCCACCGAGCTTGTCTGTTGAAGGACAGAAATAGGGCCACTTATCAAATTCCCTTCAGATAGCACCTCCCCAAAGCTGGTCCCTCATCACTGTCTGAGCAAAGAGCTAGAAAGTGGAACAGGCTTGAGAGAGACCTGGAGAGCAGAGGGCTCAACCCAAGAGTCCTGGGAACCCACAGAGCCTGATGCTTTGAGTGTACCCTTTTAGCTGGCTCTAGTAAGGCCTTCCCAGCTTTAGCTTTTTGCCTGTGGAGAGGTCACTCACTATGCATGACAGGAACAAGGCCTGTGAGTTAGTAGGGACAGCACAGACCGATGTAGCCTGGCACTGGCAATAACTCACACCCAGGTAGACTGTGTCTTCTGGTATCCCTCCCAGCCCAAGCCCTGACAAGGTACTTCCCACACACCTTCGCCCGGAGAGCCACAATGCGGGACAGGAGGCCAAGGAGGATGTCCGTGTAGACGCTCCGCTCATGGGCTTCGTCAATGATCACCACTTTGTATTTCAGCAGCAGGAAGTCCTGAGGAGGTGGGGGAGTTACACCAGAATGCAACCAAGCCCCTACAATCACTGGCACTGAACCGCATACCAAATCCCAGACTGCTCCCACTCCCTCAGAAGCTACTAGAGGCTCATGAGAGAAGTCCATGGGCACTCTGTCTGCAGCCACACTGCATGGCCAGGAATCAGGCTGCAATGGCACACTGCAAATTCAGCCTTTCCTAGCACATCTTTAATCCCAGCACTGGGGGGATGAGGGGAGCCGACGCAGGCGGATCTTTGTGAGTTCGAGGCCAGCCTCGTCTACAAAGTGAATCTAGGACAGCCAAGGCTACACAGAGAAACCCCGTCTTGAAAAACCAAAAATAAGAAAAGAAAAAAGGAAAAAAAAAAATCCTGGCTTCCATCCTTTACTTTCTTTCGACGGTATCCCATTCATCCTTAGTTAGCTTTGAACTATGTGACCAAGAATGACCTTGAACTACTTCTTATTCGCTTGCCTCCACCTCATAAGTGCTGGGATGCCAAGCTTTTTTGTTGTTGTTGGTTGTTTGGTACATTTTGTGTGTGCGCGCGTGTGCGTGTGTGGCTGGGGCTGGAACCCAGGGCTTCATGCATGCTAGGAAAGCTCTTTACTCCCTCTAGTAAAATGAGTATGCCAAGTACCTTGCTCACTCACCTCATGCCCTCTTTGCTCACGCTGACCCCCTGCCCTTCATCACTGACAACTTCTGCGTGAAAATGATTCTATGAGACGCCAGTGTACTGATCAAGTCAATGAAGCTCCAAGAATGGACCCGCAGGCACACTGGTGATCACAGCTAGGGCGACATTCTACATTCTACTGTCCCTTACACACACACACACACACACACACACATACACAAACACACACCACGTGTCCTGTGTGAGACTGGGGCAGGCATCCTACCTTCTGGATCTCTTTGAGCAGCACACCGTCTGTCATGAACTTGATCCTGGTTTCTTCTGTCACATTCCCTTCGTAGCGGATCTGGTAGGAGACAACCCTATGGGGAGAAGATTCATCTCGGGTGGCGGGGGATCTGGCTACACGGTCCCTTCAAGGGAGACAGGGGAGGACCCTCTCCTGCCATGCTTGCCCCAAGCTCTGGTCTCTTTGAGCCAAGGATAGGGGGAAGCTTGGGTGACAAGCAGACTGAGGAGCCACGTCACCAGACACACTACAGATCTTGGGCAGCGCGTGGCTGAGCTCACTGGGAGACAAGCAGGTCTTCACTCCCGGAGCCAGGCACTGACAAGATGGTGGAGATGCTACAGGGCTGGGCGTAGGGAGCAGCTACTAACACTAGCCTGCAGGTACCTGGGCCTCATTATCCTTTCTATTTGTGGGCATGTAAACATTTTATAATAAAAAAGTTGGGGCTGGAGAGATGGCTCAGTGGTTAAGAGCACTGACTGCTTTTCTAGAGGTCCTGAGTTCAATTCTCAGCAACCACACGGTAGCTCACAACCATCTATAATGTGATCTGATCATACTGTATACATAATAAATAAAATCTTAAAAAAAAAAGTTAAGGCAGGGGAGGGGAGCTTGGTGGTAGGGTGGTTGCCTGGAACATGAAGGCCCTATGTTCCATTCCATGCCTCACACTGTAAAGAACATTAAGTCTGTCAGAAGGCTTTATGACCAGAATTCTGGGTTTATGTGGCCTTATACCATTGGCTCATTAGCTGGCTGTCACCTGCTCATAGCCAAGCTCCTATACAGGCATACTGTCCCTCAGTAAGTGCTGGGTACCTAGATGGCCCCTTCCCTGTTCCACAGCCCCTGCCTCAGGAGGTCAGGAAGTCTCTGCTGGACCATTGCTGAGAGTGAGGCAAAAATGACTCCCACTGCATCCTCCTCCCAGCAAGCCTGCAAAGTCTCCCTGGATCCCCAGGAATCAGGGCCTCACCGATGTGACAGGTTCATCTCCTTGGCCACTCGCTGGGACATGGCGACGGCAGCCACTCGGCGGGGCTCTGTGACACCGATGATGCTGTCCTCACTGGGGAAGAAGACACATTAGCCATGCCTGTTTGTCCCGGGGCCACCTACATGTCAGGGTCATTAGTCACTGAGGTTGAAACCCAGAGCACAGGGCACCAACATTGCTTGCCTTGCCCAGTGTCAGTACAGCAAAGATAAAGGCCAGCCAGGGGGTGGCCCACATCTTGCAGCACTGTTGGGAACCTAGCAGAGCTTGGTATACAGCAGGAACACAGCTCCCAGGGACATGGCTGGAATGAGGAAGTTTCATCTGTGTAGGGGTGGGGTGAGGGGGGCTGAGCAGCATGGCATTCCTGAACAGACGAAAGCCTAAGTCCAGACAACAAGTACGACAAATATACCCTGTAGTGCTGAGAATTGGGGCCCAGGAGAAAAGAATTCTAGAACTCTGTATCTCCTGCTAACTGATTTAACCTCATAGTGAGCTGAGGTGGCTGTTGGGGTACAGAAAAACCACACTGAGTGCACAGAACCTGGCAAGAAAAGTTTCCATGTGTACAGACTGCACATGTGAGGATTCCCTTCAGCTTGGATGGCTCACCAAGACTGCATTATTTTTTTTTATTACTATTATTATTTTTGGTTTTTTGAGACAGGGTTTCTCTGTGTAACCTTGGCTGTACTGGACTCATTTTGTAGACCAGGCTGGCCTTGAACTCACAGCAATCTGTCTGCCTCTGTCTCCCGAGTACTAGGATTACAGAATAAGCCATTGCACCCAGGTGGACTGCATTCTTAAAGGGGTCTGGCCCTTGACAATGCCACCTGCCAAGGGGACAAGCTGACAGTAGTGAGCGTGAGTTCCTAAGAGAAGTGACCTGACACACAGTGTTCACCTCACAAGAGGCCAGAGTAATAGTAGGAGACACATTACTCAATGTACCTGGCACTATGGTGCTTTCATCACTGAACCCATGTGACCACTGAGTTTAGTGTCACCATCCCCATCTCTCAGGAGAGGCTGGCAATTTGTCTGACGTCACACAGTGCAGAAAGCAGAGCCAGGATTGGGTCTGCTGGAGTTCAACCTCTTAGCAGTTCTGGTCCCCCAGAGAGTACAGGGGCACCCCTGGCCCAGTCCTACCTGCTGTAGCCTGCTTCGTAGAGAAACTGGGGCACCTGTGTAGTCTTCCCACTGCCAGTCTCGCCACACACAATGACAATGGGGTGCTCAGCCACCGCCTCCATGATGGCTTGCTCTTCAGCAAGGATCGGGAGCTTGAGCCGCTCTTTCTGTGGGAGAAATCATGCTGGAAGGTAACCCATTCACACCCAGGCCATGCATGGTGACTCAGCTTCTAAAGTGAGAGCCAGGGGCTAGAGAGATAGACTGGTAGTTATGAGTACTGGCTGCTCTTGCAGAGGACCTAGGTTCGAGTTCCAGCAACCATATAGCAGCCCACAACTATCTGTAAGTCCAGTTCCAGCAGAACTCAGTGCCTTCACCTGACCTCTGCAGGGACACATGTGGTGTACACACACACAGGCATGCAAAACCCCCGTACGATGAAAATAACATTTAAAAGTCACCTTATAAAAAGTAAGGGAAAATAAAAGACATAGCCAGTTGGTGTTGAATAGCTCCAGAGAAGCACCAGCCTGGGCCCTTGGGATGCTATTGTACCACCCATCTCACCCTGGAGCCCCACAAGGAGGCACAACCAGGTCCCTGTTCCTGGAAGTGGACACTGAGGCTCCTTTCTGCCAAGATGTCCCTCTCTAACGACAAGGAGAGGAACGAACCTGCATTTCAGGGGTGCGGTTCACGGGGATGAATACAGCAGGCTTGGCCACGGGTGGGGGTGAGGCAGAGGCTGCTGTTTTTGAAGGCGCAGGGGTTCCAGGTGGAGGAGGTTGGGGAGTGGGTGCAGGGCTCTTGGTCCCAGAAGGAGCTGACGGCAGATGCGCTAGGTCTGTCCCCATGCTGGCCCTGGGCTGGTCAGCTATGGCCTCCTCAGGCTCTGAATCCCCTGAAGACTCAGAGTCCTCTGTTGATGATGACCTGCGGCGCTTCCGATGAGCCCCACCAAGGCTACTGACCTTCTCCTGGCCCTGGGCTGAGGGCTGGTCAGGCTTCCTCCTGGGAGAGCAGAGACTTCAGAAGGCTACACCACAGACTAGGGCCAAGGGCCATTACCCCACCCACCTTGGCAATGGCTGTTTCTACTCCGAGGCACATTTCCTGCAGGTTGCTACACTCAAGTGTCTGCTTGAAGTCACCTACCAGGGAGGCTGTGTGTCACTGGGCTCAGTCTCTTTCGTAGAGGACCCCTTGTGTCTGCCTTACATTTCCTGGATGTAGGGCATATGAGTCCTTGGCTATCCAACACTATCTCCTTCCAAAGGGAAAGGACCATTTTGCTGCTTGTTCCACCTCAGCTCCAGTGAGGCTGGATCACTGCACACTCAACAGCAACACCCTGGACAGAGAAGCTCCGTGTGTGTGTGTGTGTGTGTGTGTGTGTGTGTGTGTGTGTGTGTGTGTCTGCATGTGTGTGCTCGATGGTCTGGGGTGTACCACCCTGCAAGAATGGCAGCCTGGGGCGGCCCCACATTTGCAGTGGTCAAGCCCAGTGGGGTGTGGGCTTTCAATGTGAAGGCCCTGAATTCATGTTACACAAAACCGCAAGAAGCAGCCTCATGGCAGATGGGGCCTTACAGGTGTGAAACCAAGGTCATGGCTGGTGAGAAACTGACCTACTTGTGACATATAAGATGGCAGGCAGGAGACAGAGGAACATTCAGCATGGATAACCCTCCACATTCCCCATGACCTGAGCATCTTAGCATCCGTGACTCACTCTTTGTTGTGATACATGCGGTCCCCGGTGCCTAGCTTGGCCGTGGTGTAGAAGAGACTCATTTCAGCTGCCGACACTTGGACTTCGCTCAGTTTCTGGAGCAGTTCGGCCCGCTGGGAAAGGCATGCGGGCATTAGCTATCGGGTAGCTACTGACAGCTGACCAGGTCCCAGGCCTTCTCCTGGGGAGGCTGGGCTTTCAGGGGGTTCTACTCTAGTTAATATTAGACTCTAAACTATAAGGCAAGATGTCACCCCACAGCTATGAGGTGCTCTGGACACACAGGTTAGCTGTCTTCGACCTTACAGAGCCCAGGGTCATGGGATACAACTCTGCAGCACTGGCTGTCCCAAGGCCCAGCAACCAGACTAAATAAACCATGGGACTTCTCAGGTGTCACGGTCCCTCAGGATAGATATGACTAACAGATAGCTCATTTGGCCTGTCTGTAGGCTACTCACATGGCCACATAATTTCTACCACCCCAGGTGAGCTGTGGCAGTTTTGGCTCCATTGATTTTAAAGCTGTACTTCTGTGTTTTATATACACACCTCTTATGCACATTTCCCTTTTTTTTTCTTTAATTTTTTTGAGACAGGACATGTCTGTGTAGCCCTTGGTGTCCCGGAACTCTCTTTGCAGACCCGGCTGGCCTCAAATTCAGAGATGCGCCTGCCTTTGTCTCCCAGTGCTGGATTACAGGCATGTACTGCTACTGCTGCCTGGCTTCACTTCACAATTTTTAAATCAGGCCAGCATGCTCAGAGGCTCACTTGGATGCCACATGTTGCTAGGGGCTACTGTGTCACTGTACAGACGCAAAACACTCCCCTCCTTTCAGGAAGTTCTACAAGACAATCTTGCTTCAGAGAGTACATGGAGGGACAGGAACCCGCCTCGAGCGCCCCATCTGGAGAGCTGGTGCAGACCAGCCGCGGTGAGGTGTACCTGGCTCTTCTTCTCCTTCTGTTCCAAGACTTTCTGTAGCACTTTCCTCTCCTTTTTTGTCAGTGGCTTTCTCTCCTTCTTCGATGGGGGCGGCGCCTTGGTTTTCTTCTTCTTCTTCCCCGGGAGAACGAGTGCGTTGCTGGCATCCACTCCTTTCAACACATCCTTGTCTGAAAACACAGCTCTGGGTCACTAGGGTGCAGGAAATCAAGGGGTGTTCAATGCTCATTCACAGTGTTCTCAGGTTACCACCTGCTGCAAGTGGCCTGCGTCACCTACGAGTCTCTGAGTGCCAAACAAGGGTCTGTGTGTTTATCATTACCAGGCTACGACACTCTAGAGGGGCTGGGGGACGTGGCTCAAGCAGGAGGGAGCCTGGCTAGCATGCTTAGAGAGTGCCTCGTAAAGCCAAGCAAGAGGACCGGAAGTTCAGTCATCCCTGACGACACAGGCCAGCCTAGGATACACGAGACCCTGAAGAGTGCTTTCAGAACTGGGCTACTGAGCTGTGGGGCTGTAACTCCACTGAGGAAAAGTTAGGTCCCATTTTATAGATATGAAAACAAAGGCACAGGTATGTGAAGGGATGTGCCCTAAACCCAAGTCACAGGAGAAGACAGACCTGAAGACCAGATCTCTTCTGCTCAACCAGTCAGCCAGGATAGTACTCCAACCAATATTCCTGTTCTCCCAAGCAGCATCCGAGATGGAGGGCGAATCCTTTTCACAAGGTTGGGGTCAGTGCCCCACCTCCACTCTCCTCTCCTTCATGCCTGGTCTCTCTTCTCACTGAGCCAACACTCCACTCATCAGACTTAAGTAAACACCATCTATACACAAAACCGTTTCTGTCCCCTGAACTCGCCTGCCTTGCACAGCTAGGTCAGTAGCTTCCGGGTTTCCTTCTAACATGCGCAGGGCCCTAGCACTCACCGCCCCCCCCCCCCCCCCCCGTGAACAGTCCACGTTCTGCCTTCTCCAGCAGCAGCCTGGCCAATGCCCATTCTGAGACTCACTCTTGTCACCTTTCTATGGGGGCAGGAGGCCATGTCAATCTGAAAATCCAGCCAGGTCCCTCAGAATACACCAGAATACAAAGACCATCTCGTTGATCTGAGCACCAGCTCCAGCCTCCTACCCCACCATCCTTCAACCGTAATGCTTTTCCAATACACCATTATTATGCACCACGCACATCCTACCCTATCCTTGTTATGCTAAGTCTACCATAGCTCCCTACTTCCTCTCTTTTAGAAGATCGCGATTGAGACAGTGTCCTGCTTTGTAGCCCTAGCTGGCCTGGTCCATGCTACATAGCCCAGATGGCCCTGGGTTCATATCCCTCCTGCTAGATTTACAAGTCTATTTGCCAGCCGGGCGGTGGTGGTGCACTGAGGAGGCAGAGGCAGGCGGATCGCTGTGAGTTCGAAGCCAGCCTGGTCTACAAAGTGAGTCCAGGACAGCCAAGACTACACAGAGAAACCCTGTCTCAGGGAAGAAAAAAAAAAAAAAAAAAAAAAAAAAAAAAGACGGTCTCTCTGTGGAACTCAGGCTAACTTCAAACTTGTAGAGATCCTCCTGCCTCTACCTCCTAATTGCTGAGGTTACAGGAATGAGCTACCTTACGCAGCCAATCATCTACACAACCCCCAAAACGCTGATGTCCCCTAGTCCTGCGTTTCCCCTCGCAGCTCCACCCAGGTCTTCTCAAGGTCTTGACATTCCACGATCCATGGAAGACCTTCCCCAGCACACCACCCACTCCTAGCTTAGGCTCGCTCTCTCTCTGGTACCTTACCCGCATGCCTACCATATTTTATGCACTTTACCGTTTCTCTGTGCCTGTCTGCTCCGGGTAAGCAAACATGCCTGGAGTGACAGATATTTCCATTTATTCTGCTCTCACTACTCCCGGAGCCCAGAACAGTGTTCCCGGTGCTCACAGATTTGGGGCCCCCAACACCCAAGCATTGCAAGCAACCTGGCGTACAGCTCACGGGCCTAACTGAAACACACATTTACAGGTCTCTAGAAGGAGATCATTATGGAAGGCCTGAGAATGGATAAAAAAAAAAAAACCTCATGTGCGTATCAAACTCCGGCCAGCATCCCCGCACGTCGCGGTACAGAAAGGCTGTCACGCCCCCTGCTCGGGTCCTGTGGAACCTGGCTCCCACTCCAGCGATCCTCCCGGTCCCCGGCTCCTCACCTTCGAACTCCAGCCGCACAGGTGGCGGTTCAGGGCCCTTGGCAGGTCGGGACTCCGCCTGCAGCCGTCCCTTCACGTTGTAGCGGCGGCGCAGCTTCCCCATGGTGTCTTCACCACGCGCGCGGCTCTCTCAGCGAAGCTCACTGGGAACCCGAACTAAGTTTCAAGACTTCCGGGTTGCACATGCGCAAGAGCCCAACCTCAGCTTCTGAGAGGAGGAGCTGGAGGCCGGACCTGCCGGAAAGGGAGGCCGTGCCGGAAGAGGCGGGGCGCACGCTGACTGTGGGCAGGTCCTATGTAAATAAGAGGGCCGGGCCTAGAAGTCTCTGAGGGACGTTAGTTTCTGACCAAGCTGTCTTACCAGGTGCAGTCTGAGGACGTTTGAATTACATAATAAAAATTTGGGGCTGAAGAGATGGTTCAGCCGTTAAAAGCAGTGGCTGCTCTTTCAGAAAACTCGAGTTCGAATCCCCGCACCCAGATGGCAGTTCACAACCGGTCCAGGTGGTTTGACGCTAACGACTGTTCTCCTTGGGAACTGCACTAAATGTGCATACACAAACAAACACATGTAAAACACACAAACACACACGTAAAAATACAATAAATCAAACCGGGTGTAGTAGTGCATGCCTTTAATACCAGCACTCAGGAGGCAGAGGCAGACAGATCACTGTGAGTTCAAGGCCAGCCTGGTCTACAAAGTGAGTCCAGGACAGCCAAGGCCAACACAGAGAGGCCCTGTCTCGAAAAACAAACAAACAAACCAATAAATCGGGGCGGAGAGATGGCTCAGAGGTTAAGGGCACTGACTACCATCAGAGGTCCTGAGTTCAATTCCCAGCAACCACATGGTGGCTCACAACTATCTATAATGTGATCTGATGCCCTCTTCTGGCCTGCAGGTGTACATGCAGACAGAACACTGTATTCATAATAATAATAATAAAATACAATAAATCACCAGGTGTGTGGGAGCACGTTCCTTAAATCCCAGCTAGCACTCAGGAGGCAGAGGTAAGTATATTTCTGTGAGTTCCTGACTTGCTTGGTCTACATATCTAATTAGGTAGTGAATTTCAGGTTAGCCATAACTACATAGTGAGACATAGAAGGCTTTAATCCCAGCACTTGGAAGGCAAGAGGGAGGTGGATCTCTGAGTTCACTGCCAGCCTGGCCTACAAGAGGAAGTACCAGGATAGCCAGAGATACACATGAGAAACCATGTCTTAAAAATAAATGCGTGGTGGCGCATGCCTGTAATCCCAGCACTTGGGAGGCAGAGGCAGGCAGATTGCTGTGAGTTCGAGGCCAGCCTGGTCTACAAAGTGAGTCCAGGATAGCCAAGGCTAACACAGAGAGACCTTGTGTCGAAAAACCAAATAAATAAATAAATAAATAAAAATAAATAAATAAATAAATAAATGAGAGGCAGAGGCAAGTTAAGCTCTGTGAGTTCGAGGCCAGCCTGGTCTACAAAAGGAGTGCAGGATATTCAAGGCTACACAGAGAAACTGTCTGGGGGTGAGGGGAGAAGAGAAGAGGCAGAGGCAAGTGGATGGGTCTCTGTGAGTTTGAAACCAGCCTGGCTTAAAAAGAGAGTCCAGGACAGTCAAGGCTACACAGAGAAACCCTGTCTTGAAAAACCAATAAATAAATACATAAATAAAATAAAATAAATGAGGCCTAAAAATATGGTGTAAAATGCTGGGCAGTGGTGGTGCACACCTTTAATCCCAGCACTCAGGAGGCAGAGGCAGGTGGATCTCTGTGAGTTCGAGGCCAGCCTGGTCTACAAAGTGAGTCCAGCACAGCCAAGGTTACACAGAGAAACCCTGTCTCGAAAAACAAAACAAAATATGGCGTAAAAGCACTTGTTGCTCTTGCAAAGGACCCAGTTTTTCAGTTCCTCGCACCCACATAGAGCACCCTAACTCCAGTGCCCTTTTCTGACTTTCGAGGGCAGTAGATACACAGCTGGTGCATATGCATGGCATGCAGGCAAAGCACACACAAAAATAAGAGTAAAATAAATTCTTAGTACTGATTAAACATATAACTGCCCCTAGTACAAATGTCTCCTCTCTCCTCATTTTTTGTTCATGTGTGTTTTCTAATATCCTCACAGGTGAGGTGTATTAGTTCCTGCTGGGGGAGGGGAGAAGTATAAAATATTTCCATGACAAGAACAGAAAATGTAAAAAGAAGTCATCTTATTAAATGGCTTAATATGTACTCTGTCACTTTGAGGCACACTCGGAAGCATTTCAGAACCCTGTAATTACTTTGCAGATAGAACAGTTACACTGTACCACACTTTTTTCTGTTTAAGAGTTCATTTGAATGGGGTGTGGTGGCACATTGAAATATCAGACCTTGGAAGGGGGAAGCAGAAAGATAATAAGTTCAAAGGTAGCCTTGTCTATAGAGTAAACTAAAGGGCAATCTGTCTTAAAAAGGGAGGGGGAAAAAAAGGAAAAGGAGGGCTAGAGAGATGGCTCAGAGGTTAAGAGCACTGGCTATTCTTCCAAAGGTCCTGAGTTCGATTCCCAGCAACCACATGGTGGCTCACAGCCATCTGTAATGAGATCTGGTGTCTCCTTCTAGACTTCAGGCACACACGCAGGCAAAATACTGTATACATAATAAATAAATCTTAAAAAGAAAGGAAAAGGTAAAAAAATGTGGGAAAAGAAGAACAAGTTTGAGTTACATAGTAAAACCCTGTCTTTGAAAAAATAATAATAAATTACAAGCTGGGCCTGGTGGCGTGCTTGGGAAGCAGAGGCAGGTGGATCACTGTGAATTCAAGGTCAGCCTGGTCTACAAAGCCAGTCCAGAACAGCCAAGGCTACACAGAGAAACCCTGTCTCAAAAAAAAACCAAAACAAAATAAAAGGAAAAAAAGAAAAAAAAATTACAAGATGCAGTAAGATGGCTTAATTAATAGGTAATGACCGTTGACTCCTAAGCCAGACCATCTGAGTTCTATCATAGATGACACACACACACACACACACACACACACACACACACGCACGCATACATGCACACACGTGCTCATGCACACACAATAATAATAAAAATATAATAATAATTAATAATATTTTTTAGGCAGGTTCTCTCTGCATAGCTCTAGGTGTCCTGGAACTCACTCTGTAGGCCAGACTTCCCTCAAACTACCTGCCTCTGCCTCCCAAGTGCTGGGATTAAAAGGTGTGAACTGTCTTAGCAAACAAGGAGACTTTCCACAAAGCCTGATGCCTGGGAGTTCAATCGTCAGAACCCATGGTGGATGAAGAGAACTGACTCCCTGAGACTGTCCTTCACGTATACACTGTGGCACATACAAACTGTGGCGCGCACACACACACAAAATAAATGCACTAAAATAGTAGATGCAGAACAAACATCCAGAAGATACAAAGAGCACCTTAGACACTGAGAAAGAAAAGGGGCACACACATTGGCATGCTTGTGTTCCTAAGAGTGAACAAGAGGCTGGGCATGGTGGTGCATGCCTTTAATCCCAGCAATCGGAAGGCAGAGGCAGGTGGATCGCTGTGAGTTCGAGACCAGCCTGGTCTACAAAGTGAGTCCAGGATAGCCAAGGCTACACAGAGACACCCTGTCTCTGTCTCGAAAACAAAACAACAAACAAACAAAAAAAAGTAAACCAAATCTCCAATAATATTTGAAACTTCTATAATACAGGAGACAGAGTTCAAAATTAATTTTCAAGTTTTTTGTGTGGATGTTGGAGATTTGAACCCAGGTCCTCATGGTTGCACAACTAAAGCTCTCACCTATGGAGGAATCTGAGCTTTGATTTCTCTCTTTCGTGGCAATGGGGATGGGTCCAGGGCCCCAGTGTTCTCCCTCTCTCTTTCTTTCTCTTTCTCTCTTCCTTTCTATTTTATTTATTATTGTTTGCTTTTCAAGACAGCATTTCTCTATGTAGCTGTCCTGGAATGCTCTCTCTGTAGACCAGGCTGGCCTTGAACTCACAGAGATCTGCCTGCCTCTGCCTCCTGAGTGCTGGGATTAAAGGTGTGCACCACTACCGCCCTGCTTATTGTTTGCTCTTTGAAATGGATCAAGGTTTATCTTTCTGGTTGTTTCAAACTTGCTCGAGTTGACCTAGTTTGTTTGACTTAGGGTGTGAAGGTTCCATCCTGGAGTCTATGAAATGGAGGATAGAAAGGACATAGGATCTGACACTATGCATAGGCCCAAGAGGCCCACAAGATAAGACTGTAGAAGGGCCAGGCTGAATGAGGTGAAGGGTGAGCTATGCGAGGCCGAGCACACCGGGGTGGACATTGTCCTGTTGTACAGATAAAGTTCCCATGGGCAGTGAAGGTCTCTGGAGGATTTGTCAGCGTAGGTGCTGGCCCGTGGCAAAGTCCCTCAGGAGATTTCAGGGAATGGGTGAGCCCTAGGTAGGGCGTTCTGAAGCCTCTCCCTGCCTGCCAAGTACCCCAGTTCTGGGGGAGTAACCAACAACTGTATATGCTGGGGTGGTATTTCCTGGAATTTCATTTATTTAATTTTTATAACTCTGCAGATTGACCAGAGGGCCTTCCACATACAAGGCAAGTGAGTGTCCTAGAGGTACAATACATTTCTGGCTCCTTTAAAACAAAGTTTATTTTTTATGACTTTTTGGCCTACATAAATGTATATGCATGCACCACACGGGTGCCCGGTGCCCACAGAGGTCAGAAGAAGGTGTCAGTTCCAAAGGAGCTACAGTCACATATGATTGGCTATGAGCTACCACGTGGGTGCTGGGAACTGAATCTGGGTCTTCTGCAAGGACAGTAAGTGCTCTTAATCTGTAAGCCATCTCTCCAGCCCCTCTCCAGTCCTTTAAATTTTTTCTTTAAAAATTTAGCTGGGCAGTGGTGACACATGCCTTTAATCCCAGCACTTGGGAGAAAGAGGCAGGCAGATCTCTGTGAGTTCCAGGCCAGCCTGGTCTACAAAGAGAGTCTAGGACAGCCAGGGCTGTTAGACAGAGAAACCCTGTCTCGAAAATCCTAAAAAAGAACAACAAAAACATTCTGCACTTGGGAGGCAGAGGCAGGCGGATATCTCTGAGTTCCAGGCCAGCTTGGTTTACGGAGGAGTCCAGGGCAGCCAAGGCTACTCAAAGAAATCCTGTCTCCAAAAAACAAAACAAAAACACAAATAAAATTTATGACTGTGCCTGGCAGTGGTGGTATACACCTTTAATCCCAGCACTTGGGAGGCAGCTGATCTCCATGAGTTCCAAGATGGCCAGGGTTACACAGAAAAACCCTGTCTCAAAAAAACAATAAATAATTTAAGTAAAATGTGTATGTGTATTTGAAAGTCAAAGGATCACTGTGCCTGTGGTTTCAAAACAAAACAAAACAAAACAAAAACAAACTCAAAACAAACAAAACAAAACAAAATCCAAAACACAATTTCTGCTCTCCCCTTGCCTGACTCCAACCTTTCCCATTCTTTCTTTCTATCTATCTGTCTATCTATCTATCTATCTTTTGTTTTTTCCAGACAAGATTTCTTTGTGTAGCCTTGGCTGGCTGGAACTCCCTCTGTAGACAAGGCTGGCCTTGAATTCAGGGATCCACTTGTCTCTGCCTCCCAAGTGCTGGAATTTAAGATAGGAGCCAGCACCTCCTGGCTCCTCACCTTATTTTTTGAGACAGGGTCCTATTGTTTAGGGAAGGCTGTCCTAGGACTCAGGGTATAATTTAGGCTGGCCAGACTTGGCCATCCTTCCTCACTCACTCAGCCTCTCCAGGGTTGGACTTACAGGCACGCACCACCGTGCCTGTAATGTGTTTATCATGGCTTTTAAATCTTTCAAACCTGTAGTCCTCTGGTCTTCTTGCCTGCCATGATACGCGGTTCATCTACTAGAAGCCCAGTAGCTTTTGTTGTAGGAAGCCCTGAATTTTGGATTGTAAGTTCCTCTCATCCTTACAACTCCTGTCAATTTGGACTCTTTGTGCCCTAGAGTCGCCTAGAGGTGGCGCGGGTACTTCCTGACACCAGAATTAACTGGCGGGATCAACTCTAGGCACCCTCCCCTTCCCTGCCTCTTTTAACGAATTCTATCAAATCCTTTATAAGGGGCAGCACAAAGCCAAACCACTTCTCCCGCTACCTCTTCTCACGTTAGCTTGCCAACGTCCCCTCTCCAACCACTTTGTGGCTAGGAAATGCCATTTGTGCAGGAGGGGCCTGAGAACGAAAGAACGCGTGTTCCGTAAGGCCTGCTTTTGAGGTGCGCGGAGGTGACTCACACCTGCCCTTTGGCTTTCCAAAAACTTGCAAGGACCTGGCCCAGACCAGGAAAGAGCCTTTGCAATCAAGCCCCGCATGAGCTGCGGTGCGCAGCAGAGTTGATAGTAACAGCAGCAAAGGTACAGTAGAGGCGCCCCCGAAGGGGGGGTGGGGGTATCAGCCGGATGGAGGCGGGGCTTCGCGTGTGGGCGGGGCGGGGCTGCAAGGCAGGGCGGGGCGACGGCGCGCCCACGCGGTGCGGCCGGGAGCCCTAGGTGGCCGTGTGCTCCGCCTTCTCCCCCCCACCCCTCTTCAGCCCCGCGACCCTCCTCCGGTGGCCAAGCATGGGCGCGCGCGCGTCCCAGGAGCCCCCGGCCCGGGCCGGGCTGCGGGTGCTGCTGCGGGTTCTGCTGCTGGCGCTGCTGTTGCTGGCGCTGGTGGCCCCTGGAGCGCAGGGGGCTCGTGGTCGCGGGGCTGCGGACAAGAACAGCCACCGGCGCGCGGCCAGCAGCTTCTCCCAGAGCGTGACCAGCCTCTTCGGAGAGGACAACGTGCGCGCGGCTCAGAAGGTGGGCGGCGCGCCGCGGTCACCTTGCGGGACTGGGAGACCGTTGCGGGGGGAGGGGGCACCCGGGGCTGGGGACGATCGCGGCCTGCTGCAGCCCGGGCCACGGGAGCGCGTGACGCCCGACCGCTCACCCACCGCGTCTCAACGGTCGCCCACTATGAGCCAGGCACTGGGGACTGCCGGGTCCCCGCGCGGCCGGGCCCCAAGGGCCTTACACCCCTTGCCTCAGAGATATCTGGGCCGAGTCCTCCTTTCCAGAGAGCGATGGGGTCTGAGTTACTGCTTTGGCAACCTGAGCGCCTACTGTGTGGGGGTGGGAATGGGGCACCTCTTGGTTGGAGCCTTTGGTTTAGCTTGGGAGCCTAGGGTCTCCAGGACTAGGATGAGCCCCTCCACCAAGGAGCTCCCCCTTCCACCTTGGCACCTACTTCGGGTGCACGGTGCTGAGAAAAGAGAAGTCAAGATGCAGGCGGGGTCTTTTTCTCTTCCTCTCGTTTCCTGGTCTCTGGCCTTGGGGTTGTAGAGTCCAGAGAACTTTGGGTCCTATTTGGGCCGCTCCCTCTTTCCAGCCGTATAAGAGTAGGCCTGTCGCTCACTTGGTGTGGAGTCCAGAGGTCAGACTCGGGTATTCAACCTCAAGAACCATCCACCTTTGTGTTTTGAGACAAGTTCCCTTATTGTCCTGAAGTTTGATGATTAGGCCAGGCTGGCTGGCCAGTGGACCACTAGGATCTGGCTTCCATCTCCCCAGCACCGGGATTACGAACGTCCTTGTTATTGAACTCAGATCCTTATGCTTGAACCCAGGTTCTTATTCTGGAACCCTGGTCCACATGCTTGCACCGGAAGCTCTTTATCGGCTGAGCCATTTCCCCTAGCCCCAGTGCCTTTTTTTTTTTTTTTTTTTTCTGGTTTTGGTTTTTCGAGATGGTTTTTCCGTGAACAGCCCTGGCTGACCTGGCACTCACTCTGTAGATCAGGCTGGCCTCTAACTCACTGAGACCCTCCAGCCTCTGCTTCCTGAGTGCTGAGATTAAAGGTGAGCACCACCACCTGCCCTGCAGGACTTTACTTTTATATACTTATTATTTTTAGTTTGCTGATTGCCTTTGTGCACATGTATATGTGAGAAGTCAAGAGACAGCTTTAAGGCATCTTTAAAAATTCTCTGCTTCCACTATGTGGGTCTTGAGAATCCATATCTGGTCATCAAGCCTGGTGGCAAACACCTTAACAGGCTGAGCTATCTTGCCTGCCCCTGGCTTCACTTCTTTAAACCTCAGTTTCTCTGTCTGTTAAGTGGGGATGGCAACAATAGTTTTCTTCTTCTTCTTCTTCTTCTTCTTCTTCTTCTTCTTCTTCTTCTTCCTCTTCTTCTTCTTCTTCTCTCTCTCTCTCTCTCTCTCTCTCTCTCTCTCTCTCTCTCAAGACAGGGTTTCTCTGTGTAGCCTTGGCTTTCCTGGACTCGCTTAGTGCACCAGGCTGGCTTCGAACTCACATCGATCCACCTGCCTCTGCTGGGATTAAAGTTTTGAGCCATCTCCCCTAAACCTTCCACACACAATAGTTCTTTTGTTAAGATTTGTCCGTGTAGCTGCTTCCTTCCTGGTCCAGAATCATGGCTCTTTAAAGCTCCCTCTTGGTATCTTGGCCGTAGGGTAATGTAATTGAACATTGCTTAGCTCTGCTGTGGGAATTTAGAGGTTTAAGACGTAAAAGAAAGTTTAGAAAGTTTATTGGTCCTTCGCATGAGGGAAAACATTAAGAACTTGAGACAGCATACCAGCCTGGTCTACAAAGTGAGTCCAGGACAGCCAAGGCTACACAGAGAAACCCTGTCTCGAAAAACAAAACACAAACAAACAAACAAAAAGCCCTGAGACAGGATCTCTCGACATAGACCAGTCTAGTCTCTAACTCAGAAGAGATCCACCTGCCTCTGTTTCCGGAGTGCTGAGATTAAAGGTATGTGCAACCAAGCCTGGCTGTGTTTTTATTTTTAGTTAAGTGTATTCTGGTGGTTGTATGTGTTTATACACATGAGAGCAGTTGCCTACAGAAACCAGAAGAGAGCATCAGATGCCCTGGAGGTAGAGTTACAGGCAGTTGTGAGCTGTTTGACATGGGTGCTGGGAACAAAACTTGGGTCTTGGGTAGCAGCAGCATGAAGTTTTAACTACTGGCCCATCCTTCCAGCCACCTTTATGGCTGGTTTGAAAACTGCTATTACTAACATTCATGTACCAGCTGTGTAATAGTTACATATCAGTATTTTTGGGTGCTGAGGACTGAGCCCACAACCTTGAGCATGCTAGGCACTCAGGCTAACACTGGAGCCCCACTCTCCTTAATAATGTTCAAATGAAGGAAGGAGTTCTTACCCTCCTGTTAGACAAAGCCCTCTCGTATGTAAGCATTTCCCATACTGACAAGCAAGTGTTCAGTGTGTAGGGTCTACAACCCAATCCCCAACCCACTGCCCAGATTCTCTCTTCTGCCCAAATGACACATAGAGAGGTGGTCAGAACCATAGTCCTGGGCCAGGAGGCAGTGCTGCACGCCCTTAATTCCACGACTCAGGAGGCAGAGGCAGGTAGATCCTGAGTCCACCCTGATCAACAGAGCCAGTTCCAGGACAGCCAGGACTACACAGAGAAATCCTGTCTCAACAAACAAAAACACGAAACAAACAAACAAAAAAAAAACCCACAAATAATCCCCCCCAAAACCCAGCACAACAAAACTAATTAAAAAACAAAACAAAACAAAAAACCCAGCACCAGTACTCAGAGCTATGGCAATTCAAACCCACACCATCTTCACAAGGCTTAATTCAGTAAAGTCTGATTAGAATATAGAGGATCTTCCCTCCCTCCCTCCCTCCCTCCCTCTTTCCCTCTCTTTTTTGAGACAGGATTTCTCTGTGTAGCCTTGGCTGTCTTGGACTTGTAGACCAGTCTGGCCCTGAACTCACAAAGATCCACCTGCCTCTGCCTCCCTGAGTGCTGTCCACCCTTTTTTTTGCCGCCTTTTCTTTTTTTTCGGACTGGGTCTCACAATGTAGCCCTGGCTGGTCTAGAAACTCACTATATAGACCAGGCTGGCCTCAAATTCAGAGCTCTGTCTTTGTGTCTGGAGTGCTGGACTTAAAGATGTGGCCCATCACCATCATGCCTGGGAAACAGACTTTTTGAAAACATCGTCACACACAAGGCTGGTTTGAGTCTAATTAGTAAGCCTAGGGCTGTCAAAGCTACACAGCAGGCTTTTCCTTTAGTTAAAATCAATTGAGGACCCAGATGATGGCTCAGTGGGTGAAGGTGCAAATGTGCTTGCCAGTAAAAGCCTTGAGTTCCTTCCTTCCCCAGCGGCCAAATGCTGGAAGGAGAGAACTGACTCCTGTGAGTTGTCTTCTGACCTTCACAGGTGGAGTGTACACACACACATACACACACGAGTTTTTCTTTCAAGTTGTATTTTCCCCACTGTAGGACCTCACTGGCCCACAGAGACTATAAAAACCACCCATGAGGACAGGTGAGATGGCTCAGCAGGTATAGGTGCTTTTCACCAAGCCTGATGACCTGAGTTCACCCACATGGTCAAAGGCAAGTTGTCCTTTGACCTCCACATGTGAGCCATAGCACATGCATACATGCACTTAAATTATTTTTTAAAAGCCATCCCTAAACATCTGCTGGGTGTGGTGGCACACGCCTTTAATCCCAGCACGAGGGAGGCAGAGGCAGGCGGGAGGATCGTTGTGAATTTGAAGCCAGCCTGGTCTACAGAGTTAGTCTTGGACAGCCAGGGCTACGCAGAGAAACCCTGTCTTGGAAAACCAAAAAGAAAAGAATCTTAGTCACCATATTACTGAGTTACTTCCTTCCTGGCTCCACCATTCTGGGATAATATAATTATATATACTCTCAGATCATCTTTCTCTTCACTGCCCACGAAATCCCCGCTCCCTGGTATTTCACATGAAGGATTTCTCTTCATTTTCTTTTAATTTTTGAGGTGGAGTCTTGCTATGTATTCATTCTGGCCTTGGACTCATCATCCTCCTGCCTCAGCCTGCACAGTTCTGGGGTCACTGGCATGGGCCATTTTTAGTGTGTATATGTGTGGGTGCACAAGGACTTTTTTTTTCCTTTTCTCGAGTTAGGTTTTCTCTGTGTACCAACAGCCCTGGCTGTCCTAGACTTGCTTTGTAGACCAGGCTGGTCTTGAACTCCCAGAGATCCGCCTGCCTCTGCCTCCCGAGTGCTGGGATTACAGGCGTGCGCCACCATGCTGAGCTCAGAGGAGGACTTTACTTGGTCTTCTCTGTCTCTCTCTGCTTTATTCCTGTGAAACAGGGTCTCAGTGAGCCTGAAGCTAGCTAGGCTAGCCACAGCAATGCTCCTGTCTCCACTCCTATAACACTGTGGTTACAGGAATATACCAGTGCTTGCTTACCCATCAAGCCCTCTTACCCACTGAGCCATTTCCTTTTTTTTTTTCTCGTTTCCTTAAAGGCAAGGTCTTCTGAATCTAGGCTGGCTTTGAACTCCTGACGTGTGCGCCACAACACCCCGCCCCTGACTCTACTTACCAGCTTCTAAGTGGTGGGTTTTCAGACCTGAGCCACCAACCCAGCTTGTGGCATGCTTGGGATCAAACCCAGGGCTCCATGAATGTTAGGCAAGCACACTACCAACCCAGCTATACCTCTAGTCTCTTAATTTTTTTTCCAATTATGGTAATAAAATACACAGATCCACATTTTACTGTTTTCACTCAGTTCGGTAACTACAAGCATGTTCACAGGGTTGCATACCCATTGCCCCTAGCTACGGAAGTTCCCATGGCCCCCAAAGGAAACTCACTATTGACCAAGCAGTCAACTATTGTCCTCTACCACAGCCAGGCACCCGCTAGTCCCTCATCTCTACAGACTTTCGTATTTGGATTGTTCACAGAAGGGGGACCCGACACTGCTCGGCTGCTTTTGAAGGGTTGCAGGGAGCAAAGGCTGTGTGTGAGGGAGTCCACTGGAGTGTGCCCCTCCAAAGGGGACTTGAAGCAAGACCTTTCCGTGCAAGCTGTTGCATGTGCACACAGACAGCTTCCTCTGTAGATGATAGACACGGATCTGTTGTCAGGCTGGTCCTGTAACACCTGTAATCCTGGCTCTGGGGAAGTGGAGGCAGGAGGATCAATGGTTCAAGGTCAGATTCAGCTATACAGTGAGTTGAAACCATCCTGGGCTACATAATACCATGTATTGAAAAAGAAAAAGGAAAAAAAAAAAGGATGGGGTAATTTTTAAAAAGGAATTATTGTTATTACTATTACTATTATTTTTGGTTTTACGAGATACGGTTTCTCCGTGTAGCCCAGATTGGCCTAGAATTCAGAGATTCACTTGCCACTGCCTCCTGAGTGCCAGGATTAAAGGTGTGAGCCGCTACTGCCTGGATATTTTCATCTGTGTGTGTGTGTGTATGTACACATGAGTGTATGTACACAGAGGCCAGGAGAGTCGCTAGATGCCCTAGATCTGGAGTTACAGGTTTGTGACTGTGAGCTGCTTGATGTGGGTGCTGACATCTGAACATGTTCTGTGCAAGAGTAGCAAGTGCGTTTACTCATTCGGGGCTCCATTCCTGATGTCCACGAGCTGTACCGTGTAAAGTCTGGTTCTGCGGCTCTGAGTGCTCTAGTCCTGTCTTTTCTAGGGTCTCTGCTTGGTTTCCCTGTGCTTGTCTTCAGTTGAACAGTTGGTCTGTTCTGTTTTTATAGAACATTTCCTCTGTGGCCGTTTGCAGGGAGGTATTTTGAGGAAAATAATTGACACTTGCCTGGTCCTTTTGTCTCCCACCGTAATCATTTTGAGCAGCTTTGTTGAAGATCATTGAGTTGACGCCTTCACAGATTTCACAAAGGGTGTGAGCTGACAAAATGAGGTGTGGGCACTCATGGTGACACCACCAACAAATACCATGTCTCCTCTTGAACATTTTTTCTTTTTATATTTATTTATTTACTTGTGTGTGTGTGTGTGTGTGTGTGCGCGCATGTGCACACATGCTCACATGCATATCCATGCCAGTGTTTGTGTGAAGGTCAGAGGACAGCTTGTGGGGGGGGGGTGTCTCTCCATGGGGAACAAACAGGTTGTCTTCAAGCAGAGTAGTAAGTCTCTTTACCTACTGAGCCATCTCCCTGCTCTCATTTTCTCTTTCTTTTTTTCCCTATTTTCTTTTAAATAAAATGTCAAAATACTGAAAAGTTGAAAGAATAGAAAGCAAAGGTGCTCGGCTGCCTTCACCTATTGCTCATATATTTTCTGTTTTCTCTACAAGTGTATCATACACATACTTTTTACATTTTATTAAACACCATTTGAGGGCTAGCGAGACGGCTCAGAGGTAGAGCGTCCTGGCTGTTTTTCCAAAGGTCTTGAGTTCAATTCCCAGCAACCACATGGTGGCTCATAACCGTCTATAGTGGGATCCGGTGCCCTCTTCTGGCTTGCAGGCACACATGCAGGCAGAACACTGTATAAATAAAAATAAATAAATCTTTAAAAAAAAGTTTGAAGTAAGATAGAGATATTTTCTGCACAGTTCACAAACACCATCCCACCCAGGAAACTTCTTTTGCTCTAATAAGTAAAAATGTTTACCTTAATAATATTTTACAATATACAGGTTATATCCACATTTCCTCTGTAGTGTGTGTGTGTGTTTGTATGTGTATTTGTGTGTATTTGTAAGTTTGAGCCATGGTTGTCATTCTTCAAGTATTCTCCACCTTTTTTTTTTTTTTTTTTTTTTTTTTTTTTTAGTTTTTCGAGACAGAGTTTCTCTGTGTAGCCTTGGCTGTCCTGGACTCACTTTGTAGACCAAGCTGGCCTCGAACTCACAGCGATCCACCTGTCTCTGCCTCCTGAGTGCTGGGATTAAAGGCGTGCGCCACCACACCAGGCTTAAAGATTTATTCTTTTTTTTTTTTTTTTTTTTTTTTTTTTTTTAAAGATTTATTTATTAAGTATACAGTACTCTGCCTGCATGTTCACCTGCAGGCCAGAAGAGGGCATTAGATCACATTATAGATGGTTGTGAGCCACCATGTGGTTGCTGGGAATTGAACTCAGGACCTCTGGAAGAACAGTCAGTGCTCTTAACCTCTGAGCCATCTCTCCAGCCCCTAAAGATTTATTCTTAATAATGAGTATATGTGTGTCCGTGTGTGGACTTGAGCCCGAGGGTGCACATGCCCATGTGCTAGAATGAGGATGCTAGAAGAGACTCAGATCCCCTGGAAAGAAAAGTCTAGAGAAATGGAAGAAGAGCCAAGATGAAAAGTAACCAGGCACAGTGAGTGGTGCATGTCTGCAATCTCAGCACCCAGGAGGCTGATATGGTGTGGAGGGGGCGGGATGGCGTGGGGAGTGTCCCTGAAAGTTTGAGGCTAGCTTAGTCTATGCATGTATATCAAGATCCTAGTTCCAAAACTGCAGGAAAAAAAGGGGGGGATACACGAGACCTAATCTTAAAAATAAATAAAGCGAGGCATGTTGGGAAATTCCAGCACTGAATGGGTAGAAGCAGGAAGATCAGGGCTTGAAAGTTGTCCTTGAGGGGGCTGGAGAAGATGGCTCAGAGGTTAAGAGCACTGCCTGCCTGCTCTTCCAAAGATCCTGAGTTCAATTCCCAGCAACCACATGGTGGTTCACAACCGTCTATAATGGGATCTGGTGCTCTCTTCTGGTATGTAGGTATACATGCAGGCAGAACACTGTATACATAGTAAATAAAATTTAAAAAAAGAAAAAAAGACAAAAGAAAGTTGTCCTTGAGAGGTGGCCCAGTGGGTAAAGGCGCTTGCTGTGCATGCTGGGTGAATGGAGTTCAGTCCCCAGAACCCAAAAAAAGGTGGGAGGAGAGAACCCCATCCCAGAGTTGTCCTGCCTCCTCATGCATGCTTTGCCCCACAGTAAGCAATGCTTATTTTCAGAGACACATTAGTATTTCCTCCCCTTTTCCCTTCCCCTATTCCCCTAAATTTGGAGCCCTGATGTGAGACAGCTCTCACCTGGTATCTGCTGGCTCTGCCTCGGGGCTCTGGACTCTGGACTCTGCTGTCACTCACCAGGAACCAAGTTCTCACTGGTTTGAGGCTGGAAACCTGAGGTCAATGGTCTGGTGGGCTGCCTTCCCCTGAACCCTAGAATGTACCTGCAGGCCCCCTTTGCGCTCTGTTCTGGTGTCTGTCCTCTGATCTGTGTGTCTCTGATGTTCTCTCTCTCTCTCTCTCTCTCTCTTATTTTGTTTTTTGGGACAGAGTTTCTCCGTGCAGCCCTGGCTGTCCTAGATCTTGCTTTGTAGACCTGACTAGCCTCGAACTCACAGAAATCCGTCTGCCTCCCAGATGCTGGCATTAAAGGCATATGCTGGCTTTTTGTTTGTTTGCTTGCTTGCTTTTGTGATTAAACCAAGGCCTCATGCATGCTAGGCAAACATTCTACCATTGGGCTACATCCTAGACTTTTTATTTTGAGGTGAGGGGTCTCACTAAGATGTCCTGGTTGGCTTTGGGCTCATTCTTTAGCCTAAGGCAGGCCTTGAACTTGCAATCTTCCTGCCTGTTTGGGAGCACAAAGGTCCTTTCGTTCACAGATAAACACTAGGGAATGTTAAACATGCAGGAGTTGTCTTTTCAAGAGAAGAGATATATAATTTGCTTTCTGCCCAGAGGCCTGGGGATGAGGTGTTAGGGTGCAAGGCCAGGCCATACTTGGCTCCCCGAAAGTTCCCACAGCCAGGACTGGAGGTGGTTAAATAGTCTATATGGCCAGAGGCTCCCCCAGGTTCCCCCAAACAGGACCAGAGATGGTTGGTAGCCCAGATGACCTCTGTGCTAGCTGTATGACGGAGACCACACCAGATCCTCCCCTAGGCCCTTAAGAAAACACACATACTGGGTGGTGATGGCATACAACTTTAATCCCTGCATGTGGGGAGGCAGAGGCAGGATCTCTGAGTTCCAGGACAGCCAAGGCTACACAGAGAAACTCTCCAAAAACCAAAAAGAAAAAGACAGATACCCCATGAAGGCCTTGTATGGAACCCATTTTCATAGAAGAAGTGACATGTACTTTGATAATGGTTTTGATGCACGTATTATACTTCCTTGTGCACATGGGATTGTTTTTGTTATTTTTTTCAGACAGAGTTTCTCTGTGTCACCCTAGGTGTTCTGGACTGGCTTTGTAGACCAGGCTGGCCTTGAACTCACAGTGATCCACCTGCCTCTGCCTCCCTGAGTGCTGGGATTAAAGGCATGCACCACCACATCTGGCACCTGGCAGCTTTATCAAATTGTGCTGTACTTAACTATGCATAAAAGTCAGACTCTAGAAGTTCGAACCCGCACTGGCTAATGAGTTCTGTTGAGCCGAGTCTCCTTCCTTCCTTGCTTCATGTGCATCACCGGATCATTGGATCATCATCCTGCCAGCCCTGGTGTTGGCAGAGACACCCCTCCACCCCCCACCCTCTTCCACACACAACTGCCTCAGCCTCCTGAGTAGCTGGGA
This sequence comes from Acomys russatus, assembly GCF_903995435.1. Taxonomy (NCBI): domain Eukaryota; kingdom Metazoa; phylum Chordata; class Mammalia; order Rodentia; family Muridae; genus Acomys; species Acomys russatus. Next base: position 51,040,321 of record NC_067155.1, on the reverse strand, counting down.
TGACAAGCCTTCCCACATACTGCCTTGTAAGGACCTCTACCCTGTTACACTTGGCCTACCCTAGTGGTCTCACCTAGTGGTACTTCCTTAAAGACCCTGTCTGTCTTCAAACATTCCCTCCTTGGGGACTAGGGATTTCACATTCAAATTGAGAACACAGCCAAATCCAATCATTTCCATGAAGTCGCTGGGTCTCCTTCCATGTCTAGCTTTGCCAGAGGGACCTGCGTGTTCATGGGTGGGGGACCTGCCCTAGCATGTCCTCTCTCTCCTGGCCACTTCACAGCCTGAGAAAGAACCTCTGGTCTGAATTGTTCTCCCAGAAGCCCCTCCTTGTTATTCTGTCACTCGCTGATTTGAGTGGACAAGTGCAGCAGCCACTTGCAGTGGGCTAGGTGACCTGCTACCATATCGAGCCTCTTCAACTGCTTATGTTGAATCCTCTCTTGGTCCCATTTTCCAGCTGGGAAAACCAAGGCCTGGAAGGTCCAGCATGTAGCTTATCCTAAAACAACTCGTGCACAGTGCCTCCCGGGCAGCTGGTGCCATCAGAAACTGTACTGCTGCTGCCTGCTTCTCTCTCTTCTTCCTCTTTCCCTCCCTCCTCCTTTCTTGTGATTTTTTTCTCTTTTCTCTTGTTTGTTTGTTTTTGTTTCTTGAAACAAGGTCTCACTATGCAAGCTCTGGCTCACTGTGTATACGTGGACCAGCCTGGTTTTGAACTCACAGAGATCCACCTACTTTTGTTCTCTAGCACTGGGATTAAAGGCAAGCACCACTATGTTCAGCTTTTTTCAGGATTTTTAAAAAAAATTATAGGTGTGTGTACTTCTGTGCACAGATGAAGGCACCAGAGGCCCGTGGAACTGGGGTTGCAGGTGGTTTGAGCTGTCCCGTGTATGTGTTGCTGGGGACTGAACTCAGGATTTTACCCCTGCTAAGAAAACATTATACCCTGACTTCCATCCCCAGCCCTGGTTTTGAGTTTTATGCTAGGTGTGTGTATTATCACTATCCTGTGCTGTGATTAGGCACCATAACCAAAGCATCTTGGGAGGAAAGCATTTAATTGGCTTGTGCTTTCATACCACAGTTTGGGATTGAAGGAAGTCAGGACAGGAACTCAAGCATGGCAGGAAACTGAAGGCAGGAGCTGATGCAGAGGCCATGGAGGGGTGCTGCTTACTGGCTTGCTCCCCATGGCTTGCTCAGCCTGCTTCTTTATAGAACCCAGGACCACCAACCAGCCCAGGGGTGTCACCACCCACAAAGGGCTGGGCCCTCCCCAGCAATCACTAATTAAGAAAATGCCCTATAGGCTTGCCTACAGCTGGATCTTCAGGAGGCATTTTCTCCATTGAGGCTCCCTCCTCTCTGATGACACTAGTTTGTGCCAAGTTGACACGAAACTAGCCAGTACAACCAGTTATTCAAAAGAAAATAATGAGGAAATCAGGCAGGAGCTTGAATTCCTGATTTTCTGGTCTACTGGCTTTTCCAAATCATCCAGAGAGCTAATGAAACTTTAAAAAAAATTTTTTTAAATTTATTTTATGTATATGAGTACACTGTCTTCATGTACACCAGAAGAGGGCATTAAATCATATTAAAGATGGTTGTAAGCCACCCACCATGTGGTTGTTGGGAATTGAACTCAAGACCCCTGGAAGAACCGCAAGTGCTCTTAACCTCTGAGCCATCTCTCCAGTCCCTACTAAGGGAACTCCTGAGGCCATAGACAGAGCAGGAGCCCTTGCTGCATAGTCTCAGGCTTCAGCGTTGGTCCTTTAGAGAGCCAGCTGCCCTGGGAAGCATCTTGAGGACAGAACCTCCTAGGCAGAGGAAGCAGATACCCTGACAAAGAATGAGCAGAACAGTACGAGAAATGGCAAGTGCAGTGCATCCACTTTGTGGTGTAGCCACCTCACCCCCAGCCCAAGTGTTTTGAGGGTGTGTGTAGAGGAGGGGCTTTCCACGTTCTATGTGGTGGTGGATCGGCTATTACGTCTTGTTCATCAAGTGACCATAGACTGCGTGTGAGACAACTTCTGGTCTTTCTGTCCAGGTGCCTGAGTGGCTTGGGACGATGGTGTATTGGCCGATTTCTTACTGTCTTCTCATCCCTGCAGTTACTGTCCAGGCTGACTGAGCGGTTCGTGCAGGGTGTGGACATGTTCATAGAGACATTATGGAAAGTTTGGATGGAGCTCTTAGAAGTTCTTGGACTTGATGGTAGGTATGGGGGTGGTTGTGCAGGGTGTTGTGTTGCGTATTTCTGTTTTGGGGTACAGCCTCACTGTGTAGGGAGTCTCCATTGCTCCCAGCTGAGGGTGTATGAGAGGCCTGAGGGGATAGAGCAGGTAGGAAGGGGTATTTTACCTTTAATAGCTGAACATAGGGTTCATGACACTTCAAAGGCTGTGCAGATGGTGGAAGCAGAGCCTGTAGTGATGATGCCATAGGCTGTCTGGAGTCCCCAGAAGCCAAGAGGGGCCAGAAGGGTGCTCCTAAGAGCCTTCATCCTCAGAGCTGTGCTTTAGCACAGCCAAAGACAAAGGCAGTCAGTAGAGAGAGAAGCGTGAGGGAAGGAGTGAGGGAAAGCATACTTCAGGAGCCTGGCCCTGGCCTTGGACTTTCGGCCTCGGGAACAGATTGATGCACTTCACCGTCTAATGATCGTCAGCTACCTGGAGTACGGGGGTCAGTTGTGACAGACCAGGAAGATGGATATAGCTTTGTACCACGAGCCTCTCCAAATGGGTTAGTCCTGGGCTCAGGGTGGAGCCAAAGCTGCACAGATGGGGCCCACACATCCCTGCTGCGGTCAGCTCTTTCCCACTGAACTCACTCCCAGCCTTGAGTCACTGAGTGTGACCTTCAAAAGGCCTCACACCAGGCCATGCCACCTTGCTACTCAGAGGCAGAGATGTGGCTCTCAGAGGAGGCCGGGTGGCAGGCAGCCTCCTTGGGACTGAGCTGAGTCAACATGTCCCCAAACGCTGCAACTGTGTGCAATCCTGCGAGGCTCCCTCAGCCGTCACCTACTGGGATCGTGCAGCTCCTGGTTGCCATCCCTGGGCAGCGAGCCTATAGAGATAAACCTGATTGCAAGGAATTGCATGTGGCCTGGGCTGGGAAACTGCAGAGTGGGATAGTTACTGGACACCAGGCATCACTGAGGAGACTTGGTCGGGGGCAGTCGCCTGAGGGCCGCTGGTGGAGGAGGTGAAATACCTTGTTTGTTTGTTTCTTTCTTTCTTTCCTTTTGAGACAGGGTTCCTCCGTGTAATAGCCCTGGCTGTCCTGGAACTCTTTTTGTAGACCAGGCTGTCCTCGAACTCCCAGCAATCCACCTGCCTCTGCCTCCCAAGTGCTGGGATTAAAGGCGTGTACCACCACGCCCAGCGAAGTACCTTGTTTCTGTGGTGTGAATTTCCCTCTTGGCTTTGATAAACTGCAGGGCAGATACCCTAAGGCCTTGGGAACTATGACTCAAGCTCAGAACCAGGAGTGTGAGCGCCGTCTGCCAGAAACCCTATTCAAGGTGGCTGCTCACAGTTGCCAAGCGGTTCCTTCCTGATCTTTTTTTTTTTTTTTTTTTTTTTTCAGAGTATTAGTTACAAGGAGACACCCTCCCTCCCTCCCTCATATCAGTTTGATAAGCTTTGAGGTATATGGAAATAGAAGTCTTCTATTGGTCATGTTTCTGAGAAAAGAAATTGGTGAAACTTAGCCTGGCATGGTGGCCCATGCCTTTAATCCTCATACTCAGAAACAGGCAGATCTGAGTTCAAGGCCAGCCTGGTCTACTTGAGGATTCCCCCACCACCACCTCAAAGTTCCTGAAGTCAATTTTACTGTTTCTGATTTGCTGTTATTTTTGTTTTTGTGGTTGTTTGGTTTGGTTTTGAGACAGGGTCACCTGTACTCCACACCAGCCTCAAATGATTTTGAATTCCTTTTTTTGTTTTGTTTTGTTTTTCGAGACAGGGTTTTCCTGTGTAGCCCTGGCTGTCCTGGACTCACTTTGTAGACCAGGCTGGCCTCGAACTCACAACGATCCTCCTGCCTCTGCTGGGATTAAAGGCATGGGCCACCACGCCCCGCTTGACTGAACTTCTGATCCTCCTGCCTCAGCTCCCCAAGTGCTGGGATGACAGATGTGAGCCATTGTGAGCAGCCTGAGGAGATAGCTCCTTGCAAACACAAGGACTTGAGTTCAAACTCCAGCACCATTTTTAATAAAAATGGGTTTCTCTGTGTAGTCTTGGCTGTCCTGGAACTCTGTAGACCAGACTAGCCTCCCAACTCACAGAGATCTGCCTCTGCCTCCCCGAGTGCTGGGATTATAGGTATGTGCCACTGCAACTGGTGCATAAAACATTTTTTTTTTTGAGATTTATTATTTGTTTTTATGTGTTATGGGTGTTTTTGTCTGCATGTACAACCGTGCACCACATGTATGCAATACTTGAGGATTTGTCAGCCGTTCCCTGGAACTGGAGTTACAGATGGTTGTAAACCACCATGTGGTTGCTGGAAAGCAAACTGAGTCCTCGGTAAGAATAGCCAGTGCTTTTAACCGCTGAGCCATCTCTCCAGCCCTCACAAAAGGTGTTTTAAACTCAAGACGTGACAAACCATCCTGAGGCACCACTTGAGCCTCCTCAGCTAGTTTGGAGGCCCAGGTGGTTGGTTATTTTTGCTTTCATCGTGTGGGTTGTGGCAGGAGTCCATGGGCCTTAGCTCCTGAGCTCCGCTGTTGCACCTGCTTTCAGAGAAGGTCCTGAGCCCTTGGGACTAACTGGCCCTGTCCTCTGTTTCACAGTGTCCAACCTGTCACAGTACTTCAGTCCAGCTTCCGTGTCCAACAGTCCCACCCGGGCCCTGGTGCTGGTCGGTGTGGTTCTCCTGGCCTACTGGTTCCTATCTCTGACCTTGGGCTTCACCTTCAGCCTCCTGCACCTGGTGTTTGGCCGCTTCTTCTGGCTCGTGCGCGTCATCCTGTTCTCTATGTCCTGTGTGTATATCCTGCATAAGTACGAGGGCGAGCCTGAGAACGCTGTCCTGCCGCTCTGCCTCGTGGTGGCCATCTACTTCATGACGGGGCCCATGGGCTACTGGCGAGGCAGCCCCGGGGGCCTCGGCAGCCCCAGTGTGGAGGAGAAGCTGGAACACCTGGAGAACCAGGTGAGATTGCTCAACATCCGTCTCAACAGGGTGCTGGAGAACCTCGACCGCTCCAAGGACAAGTGAAGGTCAGCTTCCTGTCCCTCCAAGGGTGCCAGTTGGAAATGTAAGAAGACAACGAAAGGATAACAGCCGGCAGTCCCACCAAACCCCAACCCTTCCCAATAAACTGAACAAGAATGCCACGCCTGGTATTTCCCACTGTGTGTCCACCGTAGGACCCACTGGAGAAGAACGAACTTGTGCAGAACTTAGAGCGTTGCTAGTGGGAAAACAATGGGTATAACCCTTTAGCCATGTAGTCAGATAAGCTCATCTGTGCATAGAACATAAAGTTGATTCTCCCCCCACCCCCAAACATTTAAGTACATCTTTTTGTAAGGTTTTTAAATAAAGGCAGATGAAGTCAAGTTTATCAGAACTTTGAAAGGAGCACTTGACGTTTTTAAGGACGCTTAAATTGGCTGGTGGGTGAGCACTGTGTGCGATATCTTCCTCCTCCCACATGTGACCTTTATTTTATGTCGCTTTTGGGGTTGGTGGAGACTTGGTTACCGAGTGTTGTCTCTCGTTAGTGTGGACACTTGAGCTTCAGGTCCTAGGGACCCTGTGAGCTCTGTCTTTGTGTTTCTTCATGTCTGTTTCTTTTTTTTTTTTTTTTTTTTTAAATGGTGCTGGGGACACTCAGCTCACCCCCACCCCTGTCTGTTGAATTTCTGAATGAAGGTACCCATAGATCCTGGAATCTTTTTCTCCCCCTTGGACTTTAATGTTGACTAACCCCCAGAAGGAAAATACATGGATGGGGCTACAAAATGTCTTTGGAGTTTGATGCCAAGAACTTCCTGGGTGGGCCCTGAAGAGCATTCTAGAATACAGCAAAACTCACATTCCCTGTTTGCCAATGAGGCCCAGGTAGGCAGGTGGACTCTGCCTGGATTTGCATATTGTTTCCTTTGCTTTCAATTGACTCAGGACCAACAGAAGAAAAAGAACTGTTCGTGGCCAGTAACATTGTTCATTCCATCGCTTCTAGAACATTCTTAGGCATAAGCCACCTTGAGATCTGAATTGTTTGTCCTGAAATTTTTATAATTATGTCTTAGGTGCTTTTTGTCTGGGGCCCAGGGCATTACTCTTTTAGCTTAGCTTCTGAGGTCAGAGACTGGAGGTGACACCCTCTGCCAGCATTCTGTGGAAAGGAAGCTGGCTTTTGCAGGATGTGGCTGGGATGGCTGTTGTCTCTGTCCAGTGAACCCTGGGGCCACTGAGTTCCAACTTCAGTTTGGTGGAGGCACCTGCCGCCTCTCATGGCGGGCCCTAGTGGAGGGACCCAGCCAACACCAGCACTGGTGCCGTGTGTCTGTGAAGTTCTGTCTCTGGTCACAAGTATCTGGAACACAGATTTGGGTCTTTCTGAGGATGTGTCTGAGAGAGCCCTTTGTTCTTGAGGTGACTGTATGGAACTCCCATTACCTGAAATTTCATTCCCTTCTGGAACCCATACTGGGGAAGTCTCCACCCACGACTTCTGTGTGAGACATTCCATTTGTACTGTTTAGATACTGTAAACAAACCTATATGTAACAGTGTAATCCCAGCACTAGGGAGGCAGAGGCAGGTGGATTGCTGTGAGTTCGAGGCCAGCCTGGTCTACAAAGTGAGTCCAGGATGGCCAAGGCTACACAGAGAAACTCTGTCTCAAAAAACCAAAAAAAAAAAAAAAAAAAAACCCAAACAAACCTATACGTAACACGGGGTGCAAGTACCTGGGGAGGGACACATTGATGGCTGATGTCCTCTTTCCTTCCAAATGTCTGGCCATGTCACAGGAAAGGACCACTTTGCAGATATTGGCTTAGGTGCAGTCTCCCTGGAAAGCCAAGCATCCGTGCTCTTGCCTTGGTTCCTCTCGTGTGGTGGCCACTGAGATGCCCTAGTCAGGTCCTAGACAGTCAGCTCACTGAAGCCGAGGGTGCAGTCCCAGTATTCAGGAGCCAGAGGCAGAGGCAGGAGGATTGCTGCCATTTGGAGGCCAGCCTAGTCCAAGTAGTATATTCCAGGTCAGCCACGGTTACATAGCAAGACCAGAAGCCAGGTGAGGTAGCACACGAGAGCCAGAGGCAGGCAGAGCTCAGAGTTTGAGGCCAGTCTGGTCCATATAGTGAGTTCCAGGCCAGTCAGAGCTACATACACATTTGAGACCTTGTCTCAAAACAATAGCAACAAAAAAGTAAAAAAAAAAAAAAAAAAAAAAAAAATCTGCACTATTTTTTCCAAATGTAGGTTCTATAGCCAGTTTTATAGTTTGATGTGTGTGTATATAAGATGCCTTCATTTTAATTTTGACATTTTATTATTATTATTATTATTATTATTATTATTTGAGACAGGGTCTCTTGTATATTAGGCTGGTCTTGAACTTGCTAAGTAACTGAGACTGGTCTTAAACTTCTGATCCTCCTGCCTTCGTTTCCTGTGTACAGGATGACAGGTGTATGACAGCACACCGATTGTATGCAGTCCTTGGGGTGTTCGGGTACTTGGTATAGAGCATGTTCTTTACATGTTAAGAGAGCATTCTAGCGTCCAGCCCCAAGATGCCTTCAATTCTGGATGGAACAATGTACAAGTCAGAATAGAATGTTACTTGAAATTCTAGTAGTAGTTCTTTTTTGTTTTTAAAACTTTAGATGGTGTTTGATGCATACATTTTACCTTGCTTGGATGTATTCTTTTGTTTGTTTTGGTTTTGTTTTTTGAGACAGGGTCTCTCTGTGTAGCCTTGGCTGTCCTGGACTCATTTTGTAGACCAGGCTGGCCTTGAACTCACAGCAATCCACCTGCCTTTGCCTCCTGAGTGCTGGGATTAAAGGTGTGCACCACCATGTCCAGCTTTCTTTTCTTTTCTTTTCCCTCCCTCCCTCCCTCCCTCTCTTTCTTTCTTTCTTTCTTTCTTTCTTTGAGGCAGGGTCTCTACATAGCCCTGGCTGTCCTGGAACTCTCTATGTAGACCAGGCTGGCTTCTAACTCACAGAGATCCACCTGCCTCTCAGTGCTGGGATTAAAGGTGTGTGCCACCATGCCCTGCAGTGATTTTTTTTCTTTTTGTCTCTCCATTCCACGGAAGTGTGCAGCTTATTTGCCTCCCTTCCCCACCATCTCTCTTGTATGTGGAAAGATGTATTTTTGTACCTTATTTCATGCCTTATCTTTAGGGCTGTGTACGACTCCTCCTCAGCTGAAAAACATGATAAACATTTTGATGGCAGCTGCTGTGGATCTGTTATAATTAAGGGTCAGGGACTGGCAATATGGTTCAGTGGATAAAGGTTCCTGCCACCAAGCCTGAGTTTATTCACCCCACCCTCATGGTGAAAGGAGACAGGCCACTTGCACAGATTTTCCTCTGACCTCTGCACATGGGGCATGGCTTGCCACCCCTCCCCCACCAATAAATCCATATGTAATGTTTTTAAATGAAAAGAAGATAGGGTTAGGATTTTAACTGTCTTAAAGTCAGTGTTAATTCCCCATGGGTTTTTTCTCACATTAAGTACTTGCTTTACCAAGAATGGGATTGAGGCTATATTTGCTGTCTCTGTAGTACTGGGTCCTTGTGAGCATATTGGGGTTGGTGATTTTTTTGGTGTTGGTCTTTTATTTTGAATATTTTATTTTTATATATGTGTGCGTGTGTTTTGACTACTTGTATGTCTGTGTACCACGTACGTGCCTGGTGCCTGCAGAGGTGAGAAGAGGGTGCCAGATCCCCTGGAATTAGATTTACGGAGAGTTGTCAGCTGCCATGTGGATGCTGTACATTAAACCCAGGTCCTCTGGAAGAACAGCCAATGCTCTAACCACTGGACAGTCTCTCCAGCCCTATTGTTCTGTTCTGTTTTGAGATGGGTTCTCTTGTGGCCCCAGTTGGTCTCAAATAGGCTATTTGGCTGAGAATGACCTTGAACTCCTCCTGATCCTGCCTCCACTAGGATTAGAGATAAGTGCCACCATACCTGTTTTGGTTTATGGAGACAGGGTTTCTCCGTGTAGCCTTGGCTGTCCTGGACTCTCTTTGTAGACCAGGCTGGCCCTGAGCTCACAGAGATCTGCCTGCCTCTGCTTCCCTGAGTGCTGGGATTACAGGCGTGTGCCACCAAGCCCAGCTAGCCACACCTGGTTTAAGTAGTGATGGGAATAGAACCTGGGCCTCCTACGTGCTGTATTAGCACTCTACCAAATTAGCCCAGCCCCAGCCTCTGGACAGTATTTATAGTGATCTCTTCCCTGCTCTAGTGTAGCACACAGGCACCTTTCACAGATACACTTTCTTTTGTTGCCAGCACCTCCCACCCTTTGGGGCCTTTGTTGAGTCTTGGCTTTCTTTTTCCTGGCAATAAAGTGTGGAAAAGAATGTCCTCACTGCTGGCCTTATGAATCATAATGGGGTCTTCTGTTCATAAAAGTGGCCCAGGGACAAACCTGAGAGGCAGCGTGGAAGTGGAAGTGAGGCTCAGCAGGTCACATGGGTTATGAGCAGAAATGGGGGCTGAGGATGGCCTTTGTGACTGTCAGGGAAGTGGCCAGGAGGGCACGCCTTTCCTAGATACCTTGTGAGAACCTCCAACGGAAGCCTGTGGTTGGGAGCATGGCCTTGGCACACCCATGAGGGCCAGTGTGAATAGCTCTGCTTGCTCACGTGGTCCTGCCACTCTGGCCTGTTCACAAGTGGTTTGGAAATAGTATGACAAGGAAGTCACATGTGGTTGTAGTTCCAGAACTCTGGAGATAGACAGGAAGGTGGTGAGTTCAAAGCCATCCTGGTCTACAAGGCAAGATCCTGCCTCAACAAACAAACCCAACTTGTTCAAGAGTCAGTCCAACATCTGAAGATGTAGGCTTTACAGTGTAGAGGCGACAGGGTCTCACTCTAGCCTAGGCTGGCCCAGGCTGCCCTTGAACTCACAGAGATCCACCTACCTCGGTCTCCCAAGTGCTGGGATTAAAAGTTGTGCACCACCATGCCCGGCCTCCCAGCAGGTTTTGAATTGCCTGATTTAACCAGAAAGCCAGCGCTGGTGTGCCTGTGGTGCACCTACAGCTACAAAGAATTTCCAGGGCACCCTTCCCAGCCTTTTTTACTTTCAGGTCCTGGCCTAGTGAGCTCTGCCCCTAGCATGCAAGCTGCTTTTCAAAACAACCTGTGATTGTGACCATCCTGCAATGTTTTTTGTTTATGACCATTTAAGTACTTGGGCTTTGGGCCCCTCACCTGTGAATGAATACACACACACACACACACACACACACACACACACACACACACACACACATATGTGTGTATACATACACACACACACAATTATATTGCAGGTTTTAACCCATACCTTTATCACTAGACAACTGCAGCTGATGCCCTGACTAGCTCTGGCCACCTTAAGCCCATCACCCATCCTTCCATGTTTTGCTCTTTGGTGATATCCCTCCATAGCTAGGACAGACGCTGAGAACCCGTTCTTCTGTCCCGGTGGCACAAAAAAAGCACACTGTTTGCATTGTCACCCGGACAGCTGTGGCAGCTGAAGGCATGACTGACTCTCTGCCCCAGCATCTCGGCAGATTTCAAGCTTTTGCTGTTGTGTCACTTTCCTGTCTGCGTCTGTGATGAATCTCTGAGTCTCCTGTAATTAATTTCTTGTGGCGGTGATTGCTGTGCAGTTAAATCCCCGTGAGATAATTATTTCCCTGTCTTAGCTACAAATTCTTTATTTTAATAAACTGATAATGTCTTCACAATCGAGTTCGTGTTTTATGTCCTGGCTTAGAAATTTTATGTAGTATTTTGTTTGACACGCTAGAAAGCCATTCTGTGTGAACATAGTGTGGGGGTGTGCACACATGCATGTGCGTATACCTTAGGTGGAGAGCTGATTCTACGAATATCTTATATAGAAAAAGAGCATCAGGCTTAATTATTTTTTTGCAAAGTGATGATACATTCCTCTTATTTATTAATCACTGGCTTTGATGTTAGAAGTCTTTGTAGATTGACTAAAGAACTGGATTAAAACATTGTGAATATTATGACTTAATAAATGTTTACTGTAATTTTGTTGTTTGGACTCTTGCGTGAATTTCTTCACTTTGGTGAGGCACCTGTGGTAATCTCCCTAATTAGAGAGTCACTTTATTTTTATCTTGGGTGTACAACAGCTTGCCTGCATGAATATGTGTGTGCTTTGTGTGTTCCTAGTGCCCTTGGAGGTCAGAAGGTGGGGGAGGGGGGTCAGAACCCCTGGAATTGGAGTTACAGATGCTGCCATATGCTGGGTGCTGGGAGGCAGATCAGATCATCTATAAGAGCAGCCAGTGCCATCTCTCCAGACCCATCTTAAAATATTTATTTATTCTCATCTTCATATATATATATATATATATATATATATATATATTTAATATTTTTTATTTTATTTTTGAGACAGGAGCTGAGTGTCCTGGGATGTACTATGTACACCTAGCTGATCTTGAGCTCAAAGAGTCCCACCTGCCTCTGGCGGTTTCCCTACTCCACCCCCACACAGAGTTCTTGGATTTAAGGTGTGCTTAACAACTCCAGGTTATTTTGAAATTATTACCCCCCCCACCCCCCCGAGACAGGGTTTCTCTGTGTAGCCTTGGCCATCCTGGACTCACTTTGTAGACCAGGCTGGCCTCGAACTCACAGCTATACGCCTGCCTCTGCCTCCCGAGTGCTGGGATTAAAGGCATGTGCCACCACACTGGGCTCTTGAAATTATTCTTAATTATGCATTTATGTATTGTTGGTGGGGGATGGTCTGATGTATTTTGATGCTAATTACTGCTTACTGTCTGTGTGACCCAACTTTTGCTTAATAAAAAGCCATCCCTCCTGGGCAGGGCAGGAGATAGATGGGGCTAGGAGAGAAAGGAATTCTGAAAAGAAAGACTACCACATAAAAAGAAGAAAGGAGAGAGACCTAAAGAGAGAAGAGGAAGGCAGCGATGGGTTAGCTGGAGGAGAAACACATTAACAAGTATTTGGGATTATGGATGGGAGGTAGCTTGATAGAAGTTATTAGAAGCAGATGGCATGGGATTGAGACAGGGATCCCATGTCTGCATCACTATGGGAGGTAGTTTAGAGGATATCTGCCCTGCCCCAGGTTAACTAAGGCTATTTTAAAATATAACAAGTGTCAGTGTCTTAATTGATACTAGCCAGGCCTACAGATAATACAGATAAATTTTAAAAACAATAGACTTTTAGTTGCTTGCAGAATCCAGAAGAGGGAATCAGATCCCTTGGAGCTGGGGCTATGGGTGGTTGCGAGCCGCCTTGGACAGGTTCCGGGAACCAAACATGAGTCCTCTGGAAGAGAAATAAGTGCTCTTAACTGCGGAGCCATCTCTTTGGTCCAGTTTTTAAAGTTTTTATTTTGTGTGTGTGTGTGTCTTGTATTGTTTTGTTTTGTTTTGAGACGGAATTTCTCTGTATAGCCCAGGCTATACAGTCCTGGATTCCCTTGGTAGACTAGGCTAGCCTTGAACTGCCTCTGCCTTCTGAGTGCTGGGATTCCCAGTGTGTGTGTGTGTGTGTGTGTGTGTGTGTGTGTGTGTGTGTGTATGTGCGGGCGCACTTGCATGCACATATGTGGTTGCTCAAATGTGCAGACAGCTGCAATAACAACACAAGTACTATTGTAGAGTTGCAGAGAGAGGCTGGGTAGAAGCCACAGGAGCAAAGATAAGGATCTGCTGGGAAGATACAAGGATTCTGGAAGCTATTAAGCATTAAGGGCCAAACCTCAGGTTGGCTAGAAATCCTGGCATGGGATGGTGGGATAGTGGCCCTGGTGGCTGGTGGAGGAAGCCAGAGCCTTGTCTGGCCTCTGCTAGTCTTTGGCTTCAGCTACTAGTGACAGCAGGCAGGTGGTGCCCTCTGGTGTCGCAGGGATCAGCTTCAGAACCCTTAACCCAACTGTGCTCCAAAGCTAGTGTGATGCTAGGCAGCTGAGCTTTTTCCGTCTTTGGGTGTACGGGCCTTGTACCTTTCAGGCCTATTGTTTCAGCTGTCCCGTGGGAAGTCACAATTCCGTAGCTTTCAATGTCTGCCTCAGTCACAAGCTGCAGCCTTATAAATTTAGACCCTGCGGCCACACCCTAGGCCCTGAGGGCTTGACCGATCTCTGCAATGTTTCCTGTAACGGGAGCCTACAATCTCTTCTTTTCTGCCTTCTTACCTCCTTATTTCCTTCAGTTACGTGAGACCCTGTCTTTAAAAGAAAATAAAGTAAAAATGGGGCCAGTGAGATGGCTCAGTAGGTAGAGGCCCTGCCACCAAATTGATGACCTAGTTTGATCCCTAGGACCCACATTATAGAAGGAGAACTGACTCCCCTAAGTTTGTCTTCTGAGGCACACATGTACCCCCCTACTTACCCACATGTACATGGGGAGTGACTATAATAAAAATAGATTATTGAGTTGGGCATGGTGGCCTGTAATCCCAGCACTCTGGAGGCAGAGGTAGGCAGATCTCTGTGAGCTTAAGGCCAGCCTGATCCAAAGCGAGTCCAGGACAGCTAAGGCTACACAGAGAAACCCTGTTTCAAAAAAACCAAACAACACACACACAATTATATATCTGCATGAAATTGTCAAAGAATAAAACACCAGGAGTGCTTATAAACAACTTACCATTAATAATAGTGGTTTTTATTTTTTGAGACAAGATCTCACTATGTAGCCTTGGCTGGCCTTAAACTCAGCCTCCTCACCATAATTAAAGGCACCACTACCACCACAATCATGATTTTTTGTTTGTTTGTTTTTTGAGACAGGGTTTCTCTGTGTAGTCTTGGCTGTCCTGAACTCTCTTTGTAAACCAGGCTGGCCTCAAATTCACAGTGATTCACCTGCCTCTGCCTCCCAAGTGCTGGGATTAAAGGCGTGCACCACCATACCCGGATTAATCATAATGATTTAAAGCAATTAACACCTGCCTAGGGACCAGGGAGAGATGGGTCCTTCTTATCTGCCTCAGACTCTGCACTGTAACACTTGTTGCTGTCAAGAATTAAGGATCTGGGGGCTGGAGGGATGGCTCAGAAGTTAAGAATACTGACTGCTCTTCCAAAGGTCCTGAGTTCAATTCCCAGCAACCACATGGTGTGACTCATAACCATCTATAATGCGATCTGGTGCCCTCTTCTGGCAGGCAGGTGTACATGCAGATAATAATAAATACATCTTTAAAAAAAAAAAAAAACGTTAAGGATCTTGGGCTAGAGAGATGCTTAGTGATTAAGAGCACTGGCTGCTCTTCCAGAGGACCCAGGTTCAATTCCCAGCTGCCCACATAGCTCACAACTGTCTTTAACTCCAGTTCCAGGGGAACCTGACACTGTCACACCTATGAAACAAAATTAAATAAATTATTATTTTTACTTATTTATTTATTTTTGGTTTTTCAAAACAGGGTTTCTCTGTGTAATAGCCCTGGCTGGCTTCGAAGTCACTTGATCCTCCTGCCTCTGTCTCCTGAGTGCTGGGATTAAAGGCGTGTGCTACCATGCCTTACTTAAATTATTATTTTTAAAAAGTTATAAGAGCTGACATTTGAGGCCCTTGAAAGCTTCTGAAACCCTGGAAAGACATCACCTCCTGCCATTGCTGCGCGCACACACACACACACACACACACACACACACACACACACACACACACACACACACACACAGAGAATGCTGCCAGTGCCTTTTGCTACCAGAATAGGATGATGAAAGTCACCAACTAAAGCGCACAGTCACAGCCTCTACCCTGTGACCTTCAGGCCTTCCGTCTCTAACTTCCAAATGGTTTGCCTACTATGAGTGGCCCAGGCCCTGAGCCTTGGGCACTCAAAAGGAGGGGAAACCATCAGACCAGAAAAGAGATCTAGCCATATACTCCTGACTTCTAAGTGAGTGGTGCTGAAGGGCCACCGCCTGAAATGAACCCCAGTCGTCTGACTCCCAGAACGTGAAGAAGCTGTTCACCCCTACGAGACAGAACCTAGGTATGTCTTCATCCTGTGATAGTCTATGAGGACAAGAGTCAAACTATCCCCAAGGCCAGTCAGTCCTGGCTGGGCATGGACCATGGTGCTGGAAACCCTTGCCTGGTGTGGGTGGAACACTTCCGGTGTTCTTGCCCGCATGGGAAAGTGTGGGTAGGTGAAGGGAGAGATGCTAGAGTAATGGCTTTCCAGGAGGTCAGGCTGGCCACAGAGGGTCCCCTGTGCCTCCCTCAGCTCCCCCTGGCTGATCCTTGTACAAGGCTCTATTAAGAAGGAGAAAGCGCCCGGGCAGTAGTGGCACATGCCTTTAATCCCAGCACTCGGGAGGCAGAGGCAGGTGGATCGCTGTGAGTTCAAGGCCAGCCTGGTCTACAAAGTGAGTCCAGGATAGCCAAGGCTACACAGAGAAACCCTGTCTCGAAAAACCAAAAAAAAAAAAAAAAAAAAAAAAAAAAAAAAAAAAAAAAGAGAAAGAGAAAGCCCAGCCTCCTGGAAGTTGAGCTACAATGTCAGCAAATAGTGGCAGGTCCTCCTGGAACTGGCTGCCAGAGCGCTCACTCATTCACACCACCATCCGAGGCAGGACAAAACTCCACTCTTCCCAAAGTGTGGTGTTTGGGTTTTTTTGTTAGTTTTATTCGTTTATTTTTTTTGATAAGGTCTCACTAAGTAACCAAAGCTGGCTTTGAACTCACTGTATGGAGGAGACTGACCCCAGTGGACATACTCTGTTTTAGCAATGAGTAAACACGATTGCAAGCCCTTCAGGTCTATTTTGTGTCAAACCAATACATCAGCTGGGATGCGAAGGGAGAAAGCCAGGGCCCTTGCCTTTTTTTTTTCCCCCTCCAAAGTGCCATTCATTTTCTTTTCTGGCCCTTGTGCACTGTCCCCTGGACCTTTATGTAAAGCATTGGTCCCCTAGGGTCTCCAGGTTCCCCATCCATGGACCTGCCCCTATCTCAACTCAGCATGCAGATGAGCATGCAGATGTCTAAAACCTTTCCGGTGTGGGGTTGCAGGTCAGTGTGTGCAGGGCTCATGGAGCATGCTGGAGGTGAGACATGCCTCCAACCCAACATGTGGAAGGTAGACAGGCATGAAGTGCAGGCCAGCTACATATCAAATTTCAGGCCAGCTTAGTTTGCAATGAGACCTTGTACGGGAAATCTTTTTCTTATATACAGCAGATTTGGAAAAACAGAAAAGGTTCCTCAATTAAAAAAAAAAAAAAAAAAGCTAAATAAAAGCATTTTCCCAGAATCCCGGGCGTCCACTCAGGGCTAAACTCCTGGATTCCCAAGTTTCCGGACTCTCCAGACTATCAAGTTGTCAGGGTGACGACCCCGCCCAACCTCCCTGGTCCCCGGAGGCTCTGCCCCTCTGCCCAAGCCTTATTGGGCACGCCCTTGTCGTGATTCCCTTCCGGATTGGCTGAGAGGCGCAGCCCACGCACCAGAATGCCTTGTGATTGGCTACCGTTCAGGCCGGCCCTTCGGACCGCCGCGATCTGGGCTGATGTGGAGCCAGTCCCACACCAGCCAATCAACACGCGAGTCGCTTGTGGCGCGTGCCTGTGCTCGGAATCCTTCCGCCGGGATGCGGCAGGGGCGTGGCTACCCGGGCTTGGAAAGAAGTACCTTGTAGCTGGTTTGCTGCGAATAGGGCTGCAGAATAGCTTTGTGGCAAAGTACTCGAATCGCTAGCGGAAAGCCCTGGGTTCCCGCCCCGGTACCCCTAAATAAATATACAATTAAAGAAACGAGAGAGAGAGAGAGAGAGAGAGAGAGAGAGAGAGAGAGAGAGAGAGAGAGAGAGAGAGAGAGAGAGAGAGAGAGAGAGAGAGAAAGGGGGAGGAGGAGGGAGGCGTGGTGTACACTTGGAAACCCAGCACTGGGGAGTTGGAGGCAGGAGGATCAGAATTTCAAAGTTATCTAGGGCTACATGGCAAGTCAAGGCCAGCCTGGGCTACATGAGACTGTGTCTCAAAAACAAAATATACCTCAAGAGGATGCCAATAAGAGAGAGATGGAAGGAGCCTGGTATGATGGCACATGCCTGTAGTCTGAGAGGCAGAGACAGGCAGATCTGTGAGTTCGAGGCCAGCCTGGTCTACAAAGTGAGTCCAGGATACCAAGACTACACAGAGAAAGCCTGTCCTTGAAAAGCCTTAAGAAAAGAAATAAAATGAAAAAAAGGAAGAAAAATAAATAAAATTAAAAAAAAAAAAAGGTTGTGGTATCACAGGCCTGTAATCCTATCTACTTGAGAGGCTGAGACAGGAAGTGTACACGTTCCAGGCTAGATTGGGCTGAAAAGCAAGTTCAAGTTCAGCCTGAGCAATTTAGGAAGAGCATTCCTCTTCATTCTCCTGCCTCTGCCTCTTCAGCAAGCACAACCGCAGCCATTGGCTGAACACAGCACGAAATGTGGGCCCCAGAGATGGCTCTGCAGGTAAAGGTACTTGCTGCCAAGCTTGAGGACCAGGGTTCAATTCCTAGGACCCACAGGACGGAAGGCAAGAGCTGACTCTTGAAAGTTGTTCTCTGATCTCTGCTGTGGCACATGTCATGTACACCCCCACCACCCAAAATAAACGTGTGTGTCAGGGAGATGAATCAGTAGTTGCCTGAGACCGTGCTAGAGCAACACACACACAGTGTATTGTTCAGTGCACAAGTGCTTAGTGCCCAGGCATGAGGGCCTGTGTTCCCATCCCAGAATCCATGTAAAACGCTGGGCATGGTGGTTGTCTATAATGCCAGCACTGGGAAGATGTGGAGACAGGAGGATTCCTGGGAACACTGGCCACCCAATTGGTGAGCTTCAGGTTCAGTGAAAGATTTTGCCTCAAAAAAAAAAAAAAAGGTGGGGGCTGGGCGTGGTGGCGCATGCCTTTAATCCCAGCACTCAGGAGGCAGAGGCAGGTGGATCGCTGTGAATTCGAGGCCAGCCTGGTCTACAAAGTGAGTCCAGCACAGCCAAGGCTACACAGAGAAACCCAGTCTCGAAAAACAAAACAAAACAACAACAAAAAAAGAGTGGGAGGACCAGGAGTTGAGGTGCATGCCCCAAATCCCAGATTGTATAAATCGCGCACCTTGGCTCCTGCTCCCCTTCTTTCTTTACAGATGCCAGCTGAAGACACTGGGGACCTTTTCTCTGGAAGCTGCAGCAGGAGAGAATTTTGAACTTACGTAAGATGAGAAAAAAAGCCAAGTGAAGCCAGAGGGTGTGTGCTCACCCCATCTAGTCACCTTCTCACTCTGAGCAAGTGAGGAGGGTGGAGCAGAGCTTCAAGTGACCCGGCTGGCTGGCCGGCTGGCTGGCTGGCCTGCTGGCCCAGTTTCGGAACAGCAGAGGAAGTAAGACCTATGCCTTGGCAGCCACAAGCGTGCTGCCTAGGCATAGTTTCCATGGTCTGTCCCCTAGCTGTGGGCGCTGCAAGAAGGAAGGGCTCCAGATGGGGGCTTAAAGAAATGCACTTCACCGCCTCCGTGGCACAGGATGGTGCCGAAAAGGGCTAGGCAGGAGATAAGAGAGCGACATCTTAGACCCGGTGTGACTGTTCTTATCTGTCATTACAGCACCCAGGAGGTAGAGGTAGGAGGATCGAGAGTTCACTGTCATCCCGGGTTAAGTTCACTGTCACCCTAGGTTATATAGTGTGTTTACATGAGAATCCAGTCTCAAAAATAAAATAAGAGCAGAAGAGATGGGTCAATGGTTCAGAGTACATACAGCTCTTGCAGAGGGCCTGAGTTGGATGCCCAGCATCTGCAGCAGGCAGCTCACAACTGCCTGTAACCTCAGCTCCAGGCGATCTGACCCCCTCTCACCCCCTCATATACAGACATACACATGTACACATGAATAATAGATATCTATTTAAAACAGGCAAGAGAACAGAGCCAGAGGGAAGGCACAGCATGCAAACCTAATGACTTGAGTTCAGTCCTCGGAGCGCATGTAGAAGGAGAGAATTTACTCCTGAAAGCTTTCCTTTTTTTGTTTTTGTTTTTGTTTTTTTGTTTTGAGACAGAGTTTCTCTGTGTAGCCTTGGCTGTCCAGGACTCTTTGTAGACCAGGCTGTCCTCGAACTCACAGCGATCTGCCTGCCTTTGCCTCCCAAGTGCTGGGATTACAGGCTTGCACCACCATGCCCGGCTTGATAGGGTTTCTCTGTATAACAGCCTTGGTTGTCCTAGAACTCTCTAGACCAGGCTGTCATGGAATCCAGAGATCCACCTGCCTCTGCCTTCCGAGTGCTGGGGTTAGAGGGTTTCAAGACCACTGACTGGCTTGTTAGTGGACTTTTTGTCTACTTGGTGCACATGTGTGGGGGCGTGCACATGCCAATGCACATATGTGGAAAGAGAAGACAACTTGTAGTTGTTTATTCTCTCCTTCCACATGGTTCCATCCCGGGAATTGAACTTAGGTCATCAAGCTTGCTAGAAAGCACCTTTAACTTACTAAGCCATCTTGATGGCACCCCCACCCCCTTTTAAAGGCCCCTTATTTTTAGTTTTTAATTTTTCCTTTTAGATTTATGCACATGAATGAGCACTTTGCTTGCATATAATGTATATACACCATGCATGTGCCAATAGGTGGTTGTGAGCCACCATGTGGGTCCTGGGAACCGAACCCAGATCTTCTATAGGAACAGAAAGTTCTTAACTGCCAAGCCATCCCTCTAGCCTCCAAGTGTGTGTGTATTTTTATTTAGTTATTTGATTTATTTTAAAAGTTCTGTATGGGGCTGGAGATATGGCTCAGAGGTTAAGAGCACTGCCTGCTCTTCCAGAGGTCCTGAGTTCAATTCCCAGCAACCACATGGTGGCTCACAACCATCTATAATGTCATCTAATGCCCTCTTCTGGCATGCATTAATGTGTATATGCATTAATAAATAAATCTTAAATAAAATAAAAAATAAAAGTTCTGTATGTGTGTGCAAGTGTAGAATTTATGAGCATCACATGTGTGCAGGTGCCCTTAGAGATACAAGTGATTGTGAGCTACCTGATACGGGTGCTGGGAACCGAACCTGGGTCCTTTGTGAGGAACAGTAAGTGCTTTGAGCGGCTGATCCATTTTTCCAGCTCCTCAAGTCTGTGGTTTTTAAGACGAAAGTTCTGGGGTTTGCTTGTGCTGGGCCCTTCTGTAATGGAAACTCAGTGTATAGACCCTTCTCTATCTGGTGGTCCAGAGCTCAGCATCTGCCTCAGAATCATCTGGCCTGCCTACCTGCCCAGTGTCATTCATCCCTGCAGCATTTCCCACTTGTGCCTGTGACCTTGTTCCTAATCCCTGAGTCCCTGCTTGGTTGCTGGGAAGGAAGTGGAGGCTTTGCGCTGAGGCCTTGGTTGCCTCTGGTTTGAAGGAGTTGGCACCTGTCCTGTTTCCACAGCCTGTGGGGTGTAGAGGGAGGGTGAATCCACCCACCTTGGTGGGCAGAAAAGAAAACCATCCCACAATGCACCTTGCTTTTTTTTTGTTTGTTTGTTTGTTTTGTTTTTCGAGATAGGGTTTCTCTGTGGAGCCTTGGCTGTCCTAGACTCGCTTTGTAGACCAGGCTGGTTTTGAACTCACAGAAATCCACCTGCCTCTGCCTCCTGAGTGCTGGGATTAAAGGCATGCAACACCACACCCAGCCACAATGTGCCTTGCCTTCCTTCTGGCCCTGGTCTGGAGGTCCTATCTCCTACCTCAGGACCTCCTGTGTTGTGCCTCAAGGAAAGGAGGTTTTGAATCAGAGATTTGTTTCTGTCTAGTATGGGCTCTGTGTTTGTCCCAAAGCACAAGAGCTGGATCTGCCATCTAAAACAGGTCAGTATTAGCTCTTTAAGCCCTGCAATGCAGCCAGGTGCAGTGGCGCAGGCCTGTAATCCTAGCACTCTGTGAGTTCCAGGCCAGCCTGGTCTATAAAGCTAGTGTAGGACAGCCAGGGTTACACAGAGAAACCCTGCCTCAAAAAACCAAAAAGAAGAAGAAGAGGAGGAGGAGGAGGAGGAGGAAGCTGCAGGGTTGAGTTCTGTTTTTTACTTTCTTCTTTCCTTCATGCCCAGGCTTTCTCTTGCTCTTTTGTCTCCCCCACAACCTGGGGAAAGCAGGAAGACCCATACCAGAGGAAGCATCTAGATTTTTGTTTACACCTCAGATCTGGACCCATAAGAAATGCCCCCTGGTTGGGTGGTGGTGGCTCATACCGCTAATTCTGCCACTCAGGAGGAAGAGGCAGGAGGATCTCTGAGTTCAAAGCCAGCCTGGTCTACAGAGTGTGTTCCGGCTAGGTAGGCTCATGTCTACTGTACAAGCAAGAGGACCTGAATTTGATCCCAGGTGTGGTGGCACACATCTGCAATTCCAGTGCGGGAGAGAGGAGGTAGAGACAGGTGCATCCCTGGAGCTCGTTGGTCAGCCACCCTAGCCTATTTGGCAGGTCCCGGACTGGTGAGAGAGCTTGTTTTAAAAAACAAAGTGAGAGTCGGACGTGGTGGCGCACGCCTTTAATCCCAGCACTGGGGAGGCAGAGGCAGGCGGGTCGCTGTGAGTTTGAGGCCAGCCTGGTCTACAAAGTGAGTCTAGGACAGCCAAGGCTACACAGAGAAACCCTGCCCTGAAAAACCAATAAAACAAACCAACCAATGAAACAAACAAACAAACAACCCTCCAAAACCCCAAAAAACAAAAACAAAACAAAGCAGAACAAAACAAAAAACCAAAGTGAGAAGCTGGGGAGATGGTTAAGAGCACTGGCTGCTCTTCCAGGAGACCCAGGTTTGATTTTCAACACCCCCATGGTAGCTCACAACCATCTGTAACTGCAGTCTCAGGAAATCCAACACTCTCTTCTGGCCTCCATGGGCACCAGGAATGCACATGGGACACAAACATATATACAAGCAAAACAGCCATACACATCAAACAAACAAACAAACAAACAAACAACTCCTCCCTCCCAAACAGCCAGAAACCAAAACCAGGGTGGAAGCCTGACGTGGTGGCACACAGTTTTAATCCCAGCACTTGGAAGGCAGAGGGCAGGCAGAGCTCTGTGAGTTCAAGGCCAGCCTGGTTTCCATAGTGAATTCCAGGCCAGCCAAAACTACATAGTGAGGACCTGTCTCAACAAAACAAAACAAAACAAAAAGCAAAGTGGCTGCCAATCGTGGAAAGACAGTGATGATTGACTTTGGTCTCCACACACACGCACCAACCCCCAAAGAACACCCACATACACACTCTGGCCTCCACACACACGCACCAACCCCCAAAGAACACCCACATACACACTTTGGCCTCCACACACATGCACCAACCTCTAGGAACACATGCACACACAAACACATGAACACACACAAAGAAAGAAAGAAAGAGAGAAAATGAACTTTTTTTCAGTTATTTTAGATACCTGATAGATAGCAAAAACACAGAATAGACCGACAAGATGATTAGCACCCAGAAGGCTCTCACTACAGTGGGATTTGAACACGCCTTCCTTCTGCTGGAAACTTTGGACCGTCTCATCTCACCCAGATTCAAAGGCAACATCTCGGATGCTCCCCAGGGCCAATGTGAAGTGCCACCATTTCCCTCACTGGTCTTGTCGTCTACCCTCAGAGCTATGGCACCAAAGACCTGGGCCATTTTAGAAAGCTGTCTGTGCACACCCCATAGGGCACAGCGTCCCTGTCTAGGGGCCTGGACACTGGCTGCTCCCTCTGCTTGGAAACCTTCTGCAAGATTTCCCAAAGCTCCCTCCTGCCACCTTCAAGTAACTAGAAGCCACACAGAGCCACATCCCCAGCCTTCTTTTTTTCTTTTAGTTGTGACACAGGGCTTTATTAAAGTTGCCCAGATTGGTCTTGAACTCACTCCATAGCAAGGATAACCTTGCAACCCGGACCTTCCTGCCTCTGCCTCCCAAGTGCTGGGATTACAGGGTTTTGCTCTGGGGTCCAGGATGGAGTGGAACTTACCTTCATCCTCCTGCCTCAGTCTCCAGAGTGCTGGTTTTCAGGCTTGCACCAGAATGTACTGTGCTTAACACTTTTATTTTCGGTTCTGGGTCTCACTCAGTATCTTTTGTTACACCGTATGCCCCACGTACCCTATTACAGAATCCCTGTGAGTGTATGCACACGACACACGTTTCTAGAGGTCTTCCCTCTTCTGCACATCTGTTTGCGTGCGTTTTCTGCCTAAGACACCTCCGCAGCTAAGTGTAGGAGGTGTAACTTAATCCTTAATAAATGAATAGATGAATGAACTAACGAACGCAAGGAGGGCAACACCCCGGAGGTTCCGCAACAGGTGAGGGCGAGGACCAGGCTCATCGCGCCTGCGCAGGCGAGCACTCTTTTTTGGCAGCTAGCGCATCATTTGCAGGCGCGGCGCGGCGGAGGGTTACAGCAGAGGGCGTGGCCTCAAGAGGCGTGGCTTTCTGGGGGCGTGGCGAAGCCTGCTTGGGGGTGTGACCTAGCCGGATGTCCCGCAAGCCGCGCCGGCGCTGGCTCAGTCTCGCGCCGTCGTTCGTCCGCGCCACGCTGAGTCGCTTTGCGCCTTACGCTCTCCGCTGTTCCCATAGACCCAGCCGGGCAGCCCCGGTCACGCAACTCCGCAACTATGTCCAAGCTGGCGCGGCTCGGGCGTGAGGAGATCATGGAGTGCCAGGTGATGTGGGAGCCTGACAGCAAGAAGGACACGCAGATGGACCGCTTCCGGGCGGCCGTGGGTGCCGCCTGCGGCCTGGCGCTGGGTGAGTGCGGGGCACGCGGCTAGTACACCCCGCCACGGGCCTTCCCGGAATCAATTCCCTGCAGGGAGGCACGCCCTAAGAAGGTCCCTTCTAGCTGTTGGGATAAGACTCGGATAGAGATGGATGTACGACCAGTGTCAGTGTCTTTAGGGTTGGAGAAGCCCCTTGGCTTGGGGTTGTTATCCGTTTGGGAGGTTCCTCCTTTCCCTCTTTTTAATTGCTGGGATGGTCCTGGAGTTGGGGGAGCCCTCTTGTCTTGGGGTCCCCCTCTAGAGAGGAACCTCCTAGTTATTGACATGGGCCTCTGATGGATGGATGAATGGCCAGTGTCCCTGTCCTGGGGTTGGGGGAGTCCCCTGGCTCTATGCCGTCCTCTAGGAGGTGCTGGTCTTCTGATGGTGTAGCCTTTACTGTTTTGGGGAGCATCACCACATATAGAGAGGCTTTTTGTTGCTTGCAAGACCGCCCTGCAGGTGAGGCTACCCCCTGAAAGTGGTAACCCCCCCAACCACCCCCCTCCCCGCCTTGTTCCTCAGCAGGCTTAGGAAGTGACTCCTGGGGTCTTGACTTCCAGCCTGTGGGGGGACCAGTCTTCTGGTCTGATTTGCAGTTCTTTTTGAGTTCATAGGATTTATGTGACAGGTTCCCTGCCTTTGCTAGGGACCAACTTGAACCATTGCACATCCCTGAAAAAGTGGGGATTCGCTTTTCCTCCCTCCTTTTTAAGGTTATGGTAGAGTCTTTTCTTTTTTTTTTTTTTTTTTTTTTTTTTTTTTTTTTTTGGTTTTTCGAGACAGGGTTTCTCTGTGTAGCCTTGGCCATCATGGACTCGCTTTGTAGACCAGGCTGGCCTCGAACTCACAGCGATCCGCCTGCCTCTGCCTCCCGAGTGCTGGGATTACAGGCGTGCGCCACCACGCCCGGCTTGGTAGAGTCTTTTCTTATGCTTAAACTCCCAGCCCTAAACAGATCCTCCTTCCAGCTACCCTGCTGGTCTGTCTGGTTGTGGGTAGGGCAGAGGCCCTTCTCCTGGGTGAGGCCCCTTTTCCATATGCCCTTCCCAGAGATCCATAGGGCTTGGTTAGCCCTGTGACCTGCTCTGCTCTCTCTCAGGTGTCTGCCTGGGGCTTTCAGCACACAGTGGCTTTTCTCTTCGTTTTTACTTCTCTCTCTCTTTTTCTTTTGGTTTTTCCAGACAGGGTCTCTCTGTGTAGCCTTGGCTGTCCTGGACTCGCTTTGTAGCCCAGGCTGGCCTCAAACTCACAGCGATCCACCTGCCTCTGCCTCTCTCAGAGTGCTGGGATTAAAGGCGTGCACTTCCCCGCGTGCCTCCCCCCCCCCCCCTTTTCTCTCTTAACCGCAAGGACCTCCTTTCCTGCTTCCTTCTCCTCTGCATGGTTCACCCTCCTTTCTGGCTGGGTTAATGCAAGTCTTTTGCTGTTGCTGGGTTTCCAGGCTCTCTGCAGTCCCTTGTTGATCAGGGACTCGCAGACTGCTGCTGGAGAGCCTGGAGATGGAAGTCGAGCTTCCGCAGGGTCCCTTGCCTTCCCTCATCCCCTCTCACCTGGAGACAGGTGTTGGCCTGGCCACTTGCAGGCCTTGCAGTCTGTGGGTGTTGGATAGGAGAACCTTAAGCTAACTGCATCACGATTGGGATTGCATCTGTTTCCTGTCCTCCATTCCCTGCCTGGACTTCGTCTGTCTCCTCTGCCAGGCAGTGATGGAGGACGGAGCTGGTGCTTGTGTGGGCTTAACTGGCCGGACACTTCAGAACATCACTCCGCTGAGGGCCAAAGCTTTCTCCACAGCAAGAGCAACAGGGGAGAGAGCTGTAACCTGATACCCTGCGGGGAAGTGGCCCTCGTACTTCTTAGCTGTGTGACCAGGAACACATCCAGGAGCCTCAGGCCTTGGTTCCCTCATTTATAAAAATGAGCATAAAGGGAGGACCAGTGAGCCTCGGTGGAGAGATGGCAGGCCCAGCACAGAGCTTTGACCACTCTACTGGCTGGAGGCTTGCTGAGTAACCCCTTAGCCTTAATCTACTTCCTCCTTCAAGTCTCTGGTGGTTGGCTGGTCTTTGGGTTGACTATCTTGCGTTTAAAAGTTGGGAGGCACCAGGTGTGATAGTGCAGGCCTTTAATCCCAGCACACGGGAGAAGGGATCATTGTGAGTTCGAGGCAAGCCTGGTCTACAAAGTGAGTCTAGGATAGCCTAGGCTACACAGAGAAATTCTGTCTTGAAAAGCCCCCCCCCCCAAAAAAAAGTTGAGGGGCTTGGGGCTGAAGAGATGGCTCAGTGATTAAGAGGCTGCTCTTCCAAAGGTCCTGAGTTCAATTCTCAGCAACCATGTGGTGGCTTACAACCATATAATGAGATCTGATGCCCTCTTCTGGCATGCAGTATACGTGCAGATAAAACACTCATACATTAAATAAGTACATCTTAAAAAAAAAAAAAGTTGGGAGGCTTGCCAGCCGTCATGGCTCACACTCAGGTGTTTAGGCAGGAGGAGTGCTATGAGTTCAAGAGGGAGACCCTGTGGCCAGGCGTGGTGGTGCACGCCTTTAATCCCAGCACTCAGGAGGCAAAGGCAGGCGGATCGCTGTGAGTTCGAGGCCAGCCTGGTCTACAAAGCGAGTCCAGGACAGCCAAGGCTACACAGAGAGACCCTGTCTCGAAAAACAAACAAACAAACAAACAAAAAAGAGAGAGAGAGAGAGAGAGAGAGAGAGAGAGAGAGAGAGAGAGAGAGAGAGAGAGACCCTGTCTCAGAAACAAGGACAGCAAAATAAAGCTGAGGGGCTGGATAGGAAAACCCAGAGCCTGTATGCCACCTGCCATCTGTGCAGTCTTCTCACGTGGCGGCCACAGATGGCTGTTGCGTGGCCACTCCCTTTGCCCTTTCCTCCTTTCTCCTTCCCTTTCACCCATGACGTTTGGGGATTTTTTTTTTTTTTTTTTTTTTTGGTTTTTCGAGACAGGGTTTCTCTGTGTAGCCTTGGCTATCCTGGACTCACTTTGTAGACCAGGCTGGCCTCGAACTCACAGCGATCCGCCTGCCTCTGCCTCCCAAGTGCTGGGATTAAAAGCGTGCACCACCACGCCTGGCTGAGGTTTGGGGATCTTTAAGGTCTAAATCAAATGCTATCTTTCTTCTGTAGTCCTTGGTATTGTGTCCTTTCTCCACCACCATCCGTGTTCTTTTCTATAGGGCTTTGCTCCTGCCTTCCCGGTTCATGTATGGTGAGCACTCTTTTTTTTTTTTTCCTCTCTCTTGAGACAGGGTTACTCTGTGTAGTCCTGGCTGTCCTTTACTTACTTTCTAGACCAGGCTGTCCTTGAACTCACAGTGATCCACCTGCCTCTGCTTCCCCAGCCAGTGCTGGGATCACAGGCGTGCGCCACCACGCCCAGCCTGGTGAGCATTCTTGTGTAGAGTTAGAGCCTCTCACAACAGCCCACTCCTAGCTCTCTTTTTGTTTGTTTGTTTGTTTTATTTTGAGACAGGGTCTAACTATGTAATCCTGGCTAGCCTGGAACTCACTATATAGATCAGGCTGGCCTCAAGCTCTCAGAGATCCACTTGTCTCTGCCTCTGAAGTGCTGGGGTTAAAATCAGCCATGTGCCGCCACACTTGAACTCAACGATACTCCTGCCGCTTTGAGTGTTGAGATGACAGTCATGTACCACTGTACCCCTTTCATTTAAAACTAAGATTTGTCTAGTCTCTCGGTTGAACATTAAACACACTGAACCAAATGTGCCTGTGGTCACCTGGGTGACCTGGGTAACCGCAGCCCCTGAGTGGATTCCTGGCTCACCCCATGATGTGGCTGAGGTAGGAGATAACAGTGGAAAAGTCTCCACATAAAGTCCTAGAGGTGCTAAGATGTCCTTGTGACCATCAGTTCCCCAGGTTGAGGGGCTGGCCACACCCCTCAATGATGCTGTTGGGTGTTCTGTTCTCTTAAAGTCCTAGAGATTGAACCCAGGGTCTCCCACATGCTAGACAAGGCTCTGCACATGAGCCACACTTCCACCCTCTTTTTCTTTTTTTTTGTTTTCTCTCTTTCTTTCTCTCTTTTTGTTTTGGTTTTTCAAGACAGGGTTTCTCTGTGTAGCCTTGGCTGTCCTGGACTCACTTTGTAGACCAGGCTGGCCTCGAACTCACGGCGATCTGCCTACCTCTGTCTCCTGAGTGCTGGGAATTAAAGGCATGCGCCACCACTGCCTGGTTTTTTTTTTTTTTTTTTGATTTTCAAGACAGGGCTTAACTCTGGAACTTACTCTTTAGACCAGGCTAGCCTAGAACTCACAGAGTTCTGCCTGCCTCTACCTCCTGAGAGCTGGGATTAAAGATGTTCTTAGCTAGTTGCTAGGCAGGGTCTTAAAGATTGTGCAGGCTGGCTTGGAACATGCTCTGTAGACCAGGCAGGCTTGGCTCTTTTGATCCTCCTGCCTCAGCTTCCCAAGTAGCAAGGATTACAGACCTGAGCCACTAGGCTCAGCCTAAATCCACTTTTATGTCTGGGGAAAGATTTGTAACATCTAGCTGATTTCAGCAGCTTGGGAACTGTTTTTTTTTTTTTTTTATCCAGAGTCTGCTGTTTGTGAGGACTCAGGTGACTAAGCCTGAGGGAAGGAGAGGAGCCGTGCAGCCTGTTTGGCTGGTGTTAATTCCCACAGGTGCATAAAGCTGTCTCACCAGAGGTGCCAAAGCCTTGTGCTGCCCTCTGCCTGCTGCTCACTACTGCATATTAGCTCTTGTGTTGGCTGGCCTTGTGTGGATAGACTCAGTATATAGGCGTGACACCAATGGCAGATGCCTTTGGGTGCCTTTATTCTGCAGAGAACTGATGATAACCCTAGGATAAGCACCATCAGCCTCCCCTTACATAGGAGGCTCATGGGACGTCGGTAATGTCCCAGGCCACTCAGAGTAATAGGTGCTGAATGCAGACAGTTGAACGTAGGAGTTTGTACTCTTTTTTTTTCTTTTGTTTTTGTTTTTGTTTTTTTTTGTTTTGTTTTGTTTTTTAGACAGGGTTTCTTTGTGTAGTCCTGGCTATCTGGGAGCTAGTTCTGCAGATCAAGCTGGCCTTGAACTCACAGAGATCCACCTGCCTCTGCCTCCCCAGTGCTGGGATTAAAGGAGTGTACCACCTCACCTGGTTATATATATTTTTAAATTATGTGTATTCATATGACTGTGTATGGTGATGTGCACGCAATTGCTTACAGAAATCAGAAGAGAGAGAGTCAGAAGTTCCCAAACTAGAGTCACATGCAGTTGTGAACTGTCTGACGTGGGTGCTGGTAACCAAACTTGGGTCCTCTGTTGTTTTCAACAAAATCTCAATAGTTGCATTTTACCAATAAAGACTCAGGAGCCAGATGCTGGGGTGAAAGCCTGTTAGCTGAGAAAGGTAGAGAAAACACCCAGCTGACCTTCCTCCTTTCCTGTAGAGACAGGCTTTCTCTGTGTAACAGTACTGAATCCTGGAACTCTTTGTAGACAAGGCTGGCCTCGAACTCACAGAGATCCACCTGCCTCTGCCTCTCGAGTGCTAGGATTAACGGTGTGAGCTACCACACCCTTTTGTTTTTGTTTTTGTATTTCAAGACAAGGTTTCTGTGTGTAGCTCTGGCTACCCTGGACTTGTATGCAGCCTTGGCTGTGTTGGGCTCGCTTTTGTAGATGAGGCTGGCCTCGAACTCACAAAGATCCGCCTGCCTCTGCCCCCCAAGGTCTGGGATTAAAGGTGTGCACCACCATGCCTGGCTGACTTTTTTTCATAATAATCCTATGTTCACTACCTGTCAACTGGTGGCTTGCTCTGCCTTTTGACCTATGGTTGACTTTATTCAATCCTATTTACAATATTTAAGCAGAAAACTCTTGGTTGAAAAGTGTGTGCTAAGGCTGAGCCACACCACAACTAGAAACAGGTTTCTCCAGCAAATAGCACAATCTTGGGGTTCACAGTGTGATCTGTCTGAATTTTTACCTGCTGACCCTTCCAGCCTCCCTTATGGCCCTGAAGCAGTGTGTCCCATTGGTTTTCACAACAGCCATGGCACTACCCCCACTCTGTAGACAGGATTGCCCGGGCTAGGAGGTAGCACAGCTCACCCTGGGCCATTTGCTTGGAAATGGTACAGTGGATGCTGCTTCAAGTCACCCAGCCTGACCTGGACCCAGAGTGGATTCTGGTATGGTAGGATCTGTAGCCACTTCTCAACAGTTTGAAGTGACCCATGGGGCAAACTATGCCCTGGAGAGACAGAGTGGCCTGTCTTGGGGTCTCCAGCAAAGTCATGAGGTCTGTGGCTCCACCTTTACAAACTCACACCCTGCAGTTTCCTGAATGTGTTATCTATCTTATTGTATACCTCCTGGGTGGGTGGGGTGGGGGCAGGGCAGGGGCTGGAGATTGCGATCTTATTGCCCGGAGCCAGAAAGTCCCACATCTGGCCCTGCTGTGGCTTGCCCACCTGTGCGGCTCCAGACACTCAGCTCCCTTGCAGCATGTGTGCCCCTTCCCCCCTAACCCCCTGCAGCTGTGCGCTCTTGAGCACTAAATGCCTAAACCTCTGAGCTGTCCGACCCAGCGCCCACACCCAGCTTTGAACTTAGCCAGGCAGGATCTGCAGAGGGGAACTCCGGGATGGCTTTGGATATCTTGTAAGCACACTAGTGCCTGCTGCCTTCTCCCTATGGCCCCCAGAGAGGCCAGGGTTGCAGGTGGTTTGGTTGGGTTTCTTCCACATACTTGGGTTGCCCTTGTCTTGTTTAGAAGTATTATGCATAGCTTGTTTCAGATCAGGACCCCCCCCACCCCTGCATGCACTGAGGCAGGAGTCTGAGGGAGCGAGTTCTAGGTTTCAGTGATGCTCCAGCCTCTTGAGAGAGCTGGTCTCTTTCCCCTAGCCTTAGAGGACTGACCTGCACGTGTATGGAGTACCATCAGTGAAGCTAGAAAACTCTAGGAGTGGCTAAACCAGGCTCTATTTGTGTTGAGCCGTCTCCTTTCCTGCAGTGCTTACCTGTCTCAGCTCTGTGACTGAGGGGACTGTGCCAGTTGGTCATTTTTTTTTTTTCTTTCTTCTCTGTGATCCTGAGGATTGAACCCAGGGCCTTGTGGATGCTGGGCAAGTCCTCCACCACTGAGCTCCGTCCTACATTCTCTTTTTATTTTGAGACAGGGTCTCAGTCAAGTTGCCCAGGCAGACTTGAAAGAATTCTATAGCCCAGGCTGGCTTTGAACTTATAATCTCCCAGCCTCAGCTTCTGGGGTAGCTGGAATTCTTGCCGTCAAACCAGGCCCTGGTGTCATTTTTGATGGAACGTATGTCCTCCTAAGAAAACCTGGAGACAGCCTGGCATGGTGGCATGCATGTTTAATCGCTGACTCAGTTGGGAGCCAGAGGCAGGCAGATCTCTATGAGGTTGAGGCCAGCCTGATCTATATAGTGAGTTTGAGGCCAGCCAGGGCTACATAGTGAGACTCTAGCTCAGAAAAAAACCACAGAGATCAAGAAGCACACAAAGAATGGACTTATGAAGTAGGGGCTGAAGAGAGAGCTTGGTAAGGGAGGGCCCTGGGGCTAGAGAAGAGAGCCTGAGTTCTATCCCTGGAATTCACATAGTGGAAGGAGAGAATAGGCTTCCGAAAGTTGACCTCTGACCTCTGACCTTTACACATGTGCTGTGGTGTGTGTACTAGACCCCTCCCCCCCATGTTAAGCAGGGAGACTGAGGAGATGACTCAGGTGTACACTCTGCAAGCATAAAGTGTATACCTAGGAGCCACAAAGCTGGGTGTGCCTGTAGTCCTTGCTCTCGGGAGGTGGACACAGGTGGAAAGCTGGGGTTCCATGGCTAGCCTAAGCTACTCAGCTAGCTCCAGGTCCCAGTAACAGAGCCTGACTCAAAACACAAGTCGAAGCTGGGCGTGGTGGTGCACGCCTTTAATCCCAGCACTTGGGAGGCAGAGGCAGGCGGATTGCTGTGAGTTTGAGGCCAGCCAGGACAGCCAAGCCTACACAGAGAAACCCTGTCTCGAAAAACAAAACAAAACAAAACAAAAACAAAAAAACCAAAAAATCAAAAAACCCCCAAAACCAGAAAAAAAACCACAAGTCAAGCTCCGGCTGGACAGATCACTCCATGCTTACGAGTACATGCCTCTCCTGCAGAAGACCTGGATTCAGTTTCTAGCACCCACATGGTGGCTCACAATTGTCTGTCACTTCAGTTCCAGGGGACGGAACTCCCTCTTCTGACCTCCATGGGTACCACGCACACATGTGATGCACAAATATACAGGCAGGCAAAGCACCCATACACATAAAATAAAACAAATTTAGCCGGGCAGTGGTGGCACACGCTTTTGATCCCAGCACTCGGGAGGCAGAGGTAGGCAGATCACTGTGAGTTCAAGGCCAGTCTGGTCTACAGAGTGAGTCCAGGACAGCCAAGGCTATCCTGTCTTGAAAAAAGAGTTTGATGCCAGTCTGGGCTGTCAACACGCATGTGCGCGTGCGCGTACACACTCACACATATGCATATGTCTATTTCTAACTGTCTGTCTGTCTGTCTATCTACCTATTACTGTGTTTTTTGGGGACAGTGGATGAAGGGTTTGTGTCATGAGATTTGTATCATGTCTTCCTTCCAGTCATCAGGGGCATCAGTCACTGAGTCCCTGGCATGTGAGGTTCTTAGGCCTCAGGCTTCCCACTGAGGCCCCCTCCCCTGACTTCCCACTGAGGCCCCCTCCCCTGACTTCACACTAAGGCCCCCTCCCCTGACTTCACACTGAGGCCCCCTCCCCTGACTTTGCACTGAGACCCTCTCCCCTGACTTCCCACTGAGGCCCCCTCCCCTGACTTCACACTGAGGCCCCCTCCCCTGACTTTGCACTGAGACCCCCTCCCCTGACTTCCCACTGAGGCCCCCTCCCCTGACTTCCCACCGAGACCCCCTCCCCTGACTTCCCACTGAGACCCCCTCCCCTGACTTCCCACTGAGGGCCCCCTCCCCTGACTTCCCACTGAGACCCCCTCCCCTGACTTCCCACTGAGGCCCCCTCCCCTGACTTCCCACTGAGGCCCCCTCCCCTGACTTCCCACTGAGGCCCCCTCCCCTGACTTCCCACTGAGGGCCCCTCCCCTGACTTCCCACTGAGACCCCCTCCCCTGACTTCCCACTGAGGCCCCCTCCCCTGACTTCCCACTGAGACCCCCTCCCCTGACTTCCCACTGAGGCCCCCTCCCCTGACTTCCCACTGAGGCCCCCTCCCCTGACTTCCCACTGAGGGCCCCCTCCCCTGACTTCCCACTGAGGCCCCCTCCCCTGACTTCCCACTGAGGCCCCCTCCCCTGACTTCCCACTGAGGCCCCCTCCCCTGACTTCCCACTGAGACCCCCTCCCCTGACTTCCCACCGAGGGCCCCTCCCCTGACTTCCCACCGAGGCCCCCTCCCCTGACTTCCCACCGAGGCCCCCTCCCCTGACTTCACACTGAGGGCCCCCTCCCCTGACTTCCCACTGAGACCCCCTCCCCTGACTTCCCACTGAGGCCCCCTCCCCTGACTTCACACTGAGGCCCCCTCCCCTGACTTCACACTGAGGCCCCCTCCCCTGACTTCACACTGAGGCCCCCTCTCCTGACTTCCCACTGAGACCCCCTCCCCTGACTTCACACTGAGGCCCCCTCCCCTGACTTCCCACTGAGACCCCCTCCCCTGACTTCACACTGAGACCCCCTCCCCTGACTTCACACTGAGACCCCCTCCCCTGACTTCACACTGAGACCCCCTCCCCTGACTTCCCACCGAGGGCCCCCTCCCCTGACTTCCCACCGAGGGCCCCCCTTTCAGGCCAGGCTGAAGGGCATCTGTTTTGCTCGTTTTTTTAGGGACTTATGATGACCTGTACCACTGGTCCGTCCGGTCTTATTCAGACTTTTGGGCTGAATTCTGGAAGTTCAGCGGAATAGTCTACTCACAAATGTATGATGAGGTAAGTGGGTCTTGCCACACTCTTGTCTCCTTTCATGGTTGTTTCTGAGCGAAGTGTTGATGGGAGAATACTGACTCATGCCTGCTTTTAAAATCCCCTGTGTGGGCCAGCAACATGGCTGAGTGGGGAAAGGCGCTTACTGCCAAGCCTGATGACCCGAGTTTGATCCCTGGGACCCACGCGGTAGAAGGAGAACTGACTCTTGCAAGTTGCCTTCCTTGGACCTTCTTGCATGGGCTGTGGTACATGCAACACCCCTTACACATGCACATATTAAAAACATAAGGGGGCGTGGCCTGGAGAGGTGACTCAGTGGTTCAGAGCATCAGTTGCTCTTCCAGAGGATCCTGGTTCAATTCCCAGCACCCATGCAGCAGTTCACAATAGTCTGTAGTTCCAGTCGCAGGAGATCCAACATCCTCTTCTGGCTTCCACAGGCACCATTCACTTGTGGTTCACAGACATTCATGTAGGCAAATACTATAAAATAAAATACTACATAATAAAATAAAAAATACTACAAAATAAAATAAAAAAATTAAAAGTAGCACAGAAGACCAAAGCAGTAGGACTGTAAGCTTGGAGCCAGCCTGGGCTATATAGGAAAACCCCTATGTACTGCTACGGCTTCCCCTTCTTTTTGACAAGGGGTTTCATGCAGCCAAGGCTGGACTGCAGCTCCTAATCCCCTTGCCTCTATCCCCCAGGTGCTGGGATGGCAGGCCTGAACTTCCCACTTCCGGCCTGGGCAGTTCCTTTACTTCCTCTTTAGCAACTGTCTTAAACAGGTGCTTAGTAAACTCTGTTGTAAGAATTTCTGGGAGTGGAGGGTGGGGTGGCTTCCTTGGGTGCAGGGCTGTGCTATGGCCACAGGTCAGGGTTGGTGTATGGGTGACATCATAAGGCTCTGTGCTGGGGCTGGAGAGATGGCTCAGTGGTTAAGAGCACTGCCTACTCTTCCAAAGGACTCAGGTTCAATTCCCAGCACCCACATGGCAGCTCACAACTGTCCGTAACGCCAAGATCAGACACCCTCACCCCAATGCACATAAGTTAAAATTAAATAAAATATTAAAAAAAAAATAAGGCTCTGTGCTGAGGCCCTAGCTTCCTTCTGCTGCCCCTCTGCAGGTCGTGGACACATCCAAAGGAATTGCAGATGTCCCCGAGTGGTTCAGGGGCAGCCGCCTCAACTACGCCGAGAACCTCCTACGCCATAAGGAGAATGACAAAGTCGCCCTTTACGTGGCCCGTGAGTCTCATGGGTGTCCTGGGTCATGAACGTGTGTGGCCCTGTGGGTGTGGAGGGGCTGCGGGGAGGGTAGCAACAGGATGTCGGCATCCTCCAGGCATAACGAGCACCTCTGCTGGGAGACAGCGAGGGCTGGTCACAGACTTCGGCTTGTTTCTGTCATTCTCCCTGCCTCCCCACCTGAAGACAAGGTTTCTCTGTGTAACAGCCCTGGCAGCCCGGGAACTCACTCTGTAGACCAGGCTGGCCTGGAACTCACAGAGACCCGCCTGCCTCTGCCTCCCGAGTGCTGGGATTAAAAGCCATGCACCACCACCACTTGGCCTGTTTCGATCATTCTGTGTGTGTGGTGCATGTGTGTGTGTGCATGTTCAGGAGTGTGCAGGTGCACTTGTGTGCATATTTGTGTGTGCAGGTGCATGTGTGTTTATGTAGAGACCAGAGGACACATCAGGCTCCTACGCTAGAGGTTGATGTAGTACGGGGAAATGGGTGTTCCAGGTGGATACAAGCTCCCCTTTGAGTAATGACACCTTCCTCCCCCGTCCCCCCTTTTTTTCCCAGAC
Source organism: Acomys russatus (assembly GCF_903995435.1). NCBI lineage: Eukaryota > Metazoa > Chordata > Mammalia > Rodentia > Muridae > Acomys > Acomys russatus. The sequence continues at coordinate 51,004,434 of NC_067155.1, read as the reverse complement.
AAAGTGTCTTTGTGTAGCCTTGGTTCTGGGATTAAAGGCGTGTGCCACCACACTGGCTACACCTGTGGTTCATCCCACTGTAGGAAGTGGGGCTTAGTGGAGTGGGTGGAGCTTCCTGGAGCCATTTGCTTTTTGTAACTCAAGGTTCTGCGTTTTGGACAGTGCTAACTAACATCTTTATTACCAGTGAGAGCCACAGGCATATGTCAGATGCTTAGCCCTAATGCTTCTGAAAAGGACCCACTATGCTCTTTGGTGTCACAGTATCTGTCTGTCCCAGTCTGACAGTGATCAGTTTTCTGGTGTCTCTAAGCTTCCTTTAATCTTTTTTTTTTTTTTTTTTTGGTTTTTCGAGACAGGGTTTTTCTGTGTAGCCTTGGCCATCCTGGACTCACTTTGTAGACCAGGCTGGCCTCGAACTCACAGCGATCCGCCTGCCTCTGCCTCCCGAGTGCTGGGATTAAAGGCGTGCGCCACCACGCCCAGTGGCTCTCTATCAAATTCTTTCACTTAGAAGTATTGCAATGGGGGGGAATTAGATTGCTGAGTTTGGTGTAAGGCTAAATGAGCTTGAGTGAGGATTTTAGTTCAAGGCCCAGTCTCATGATGTTGCTGTGTGACTTTGGGTAAGTTGCTCAGCCTCTCTGGCTGTCTCTCCACTGCCAAGTTGGACAGATGATAGCACCTACTTCTGGATTGTTGGATTTGAGCTGGGCACCTCTCTCTCTCTCTCTCTCTCTCTCTCTCTCTCTCTCTCTCTCTCTCTCTCTGTGTGTGTGTGTGTGTGTGTGTGTGTGTGTGTCTCAGAACAGCCCTTGGCACAAAGGAAATAAGTGGGCTCCTCTGTCAAGGTTCTATGTTGTGAATCTATGCAGCTCTCATCATGGTGCCTGTCACAGAGCATCTCTGGTGGGCCTCAGCCTGAGATCCCAGAGCCACAGTCACTTCCGACACACGTGCTCAGCACAGGGCTCGTGCTGGGTTTGGGTGTTGAATGCCTTTTGCTTCTTCCTCCCCTGGGTTCCTAGCTCCGTGGTGCAGGTCAGGCGGAGGCATCGGCTTGGGTGCCCCCCAGCCTTTCTCCTGCTCTTAGCGGGCGTCTCCATCAGGCCCTCATGCACTTGTTCCTCAGACCCAGGCAAGTGCTGGGAACTGCAACTTTGAGTGGTACAAGCAGGCTTTCTACTCTGCAGGGGGCAGGGGAAGGTGTCCCTTAGTGCTGGGAAGAACACATAAAATAACCTAAGAGAAAGGAACTGGTGGGCTGAGGGGGACCAGCTTTAGTCGGAGGCCAGGGGCAAGGAGAGAGTCTGCTTTCTGTTCTCTGTGAACTAGCTCACTCACTGTCCCGGAATCACACTGCATGACCTCTTGGACTCAGCATTAGCTTTTCTTTTTCCGGCTGCGGGTGGTGGTGGTGGTGGTGAGGTGTTTCCTCTCTACAGAGTTTCTCTGTGTAGCCCTGGCTGTCCGTCCTGGACTTGCCTTTTAGACCAAGCTGGCCTTGAACTCACAGAGATCCTCCTGCTTCTGCCTCCTGAATGCTGTTATTAAAGGTATGCGCCACCATGCCCGGCTAGCATCAGCTAGCTGTCTGTCCTATTGTCTCCACCAGTGTTTCCTTCCTAGACACCCATAAGGCCCCATTGCCTGTGTGTCTAAGTCTGTGTGTGCATTGGAGGCTTGAAAAGGCCGGGGCTCTGGGGTGACACCACCATACCTTCCTCTCTGGATCCATAGAAATGCATTTGTTTTACTCTGGTGCTTCATGAGTACTCTGTTTCTCCCACTGCAAAATGGGAGCAGTCACGAGTCTTATACCACAAACCACAATGGCATCCCTGATGGTTAGGGGAAAGTGACCTGCTTCTCAGTGCTTGTGGTGCGGTCATCCATTCAGGTGTGTACTGAACCAAGGGTGATTCCCCCCCATCCCTGTCTCCCTGTCCCCTCTCTCACAGGAGTAGAGGTCAGCTGAGCTGGCATTTCTGTAAGCTTTGCCCTAAGTGGGCAGGAGGAGGCCACTTCTGACTCACTGTCCCCTGTGCCTTCCCGTTAAAGTCAGAGCTTTGCTGAGCCAACTTGCTTCCCCCTTTCCTGCCCTTCATGTCTTCAGAGTGGCAGGTGCCCTTAAGCTGGGGCCTCTCTGAGCTTCCACCAGCCTGAGCTTGCACTCCTTCCTGGCCCACAGTTGGCCTTCCCAAGGCTGCCCTACAAGCAGTGTGGAGGCTTGTAGATCATTGGGTTTCAGTTTCTGCTGCTTTTAGAACGTGTGTGTCGTTCTGCCCATCCTCCTGTTACCTCCCCCCCACTACCCCCACAGATGTCACCTGTCACCTGGCTGTGCCCTGCTCACCCAGGCATCCACTGCAGTACTTAGGCTTCCTTTGATAAAGCCACAGGTGCTTCAGCCTTCATGCTCCAGTGAGCAGCCAGCAGCCCTCCGGCCCTGTAAAGGCTTTGTCAGCACAGCTGGCTACACAGCACACTTTGTCTCCGAGTACTGTGGCCCAGGATAAAAATGTCCTGGGTTGTAGACAGAGGAGCAGCTGCATGGCCAGCATTGGAGAGTCAAAAGAGAGGCTGGTGGGCTTCTGCCAATCCTGGGCACACAGAGGACACCAGTTTTGTGCCTTGGGATGAGATGAACTCACACCCTGCCTCAAAGCTGATGGTCGCAGGGCTAGTGTCTTTCCAAGGCCATTGTTTCTCCTTCAGGGAGAGCTCCAGTTCCTCCACAGCCCACTCCAGTTGCTGTGCAGGGCGACAGGTCACATGACAGGCCATCTTGGACAGATTGCCATCTCAGTCCTTGTGACATGGCTGGCTGACAGGGGCTGGCCCAAGGCTTCACCCCTTACAAAGAGGGCTCCTCCAAGGGCCTCATAGCTGCCTGCTCCCCACAGCGGGCCACAGGGGAGATGCTGGAGCTTGTTTTTGTACTGGGATAGGTGTATTCTCTGGCTGATTTGTGTCTGCAGCTTCATTTTACGTCTACGTGGAGCAGTGGTTCTCAACCTGTGGGTCGAGACCCACTATGGGGCTTTAGGGATTTGAACCACCCTTTTATAGTGATGACACATCAGATGTTCTGCATATCAGATATTCACATTACGATTCATAGAAGTAGCAATGAAAATAATTTTGTGGTTGGGGTGGGGGCCTTCACCACAACATGAGGAACTGTATTAAGGAGTCCTAGCATTAGGAAGGCTGAGAACCACTGACTTAGAGACAGTGTCATTCACCAAGTGGCCCTGGCCGGCCTAGACCATGTGATTCTCCAGCCCTGGCCTCCTGAGGAGCTGGGACGATGGGCTTGAGGCAGTGGGCTCAACTGTTGCTGTGACTTTTATGACCAAGGCTCAATGGTCACTCTGTGGCCCCACAATGATCCACTGGTCATCAGGGCCAGGCCTGGGAAGCTGGGAGAGGGGCTGTGTGAGGCACCTAGTCCACTGCCATTTGTTTGTTTGATTGTTTGTTTTGCTTTTTTGAGACAGGGTTTCTCTGTGCAGCCTTGACTGTCCTAAACTCATTTTGTAGATCAGGCTGGCCTTCAACTCACAGAGATCTGCCTGCCTCTGCCTCCCCTGTGCTGGGATTACAGGTGTGCGCCACCATGCCTGGCTCCACTGCAGTTTTTAGTACCTATTGATTAAATAGGTAAAAATTGGCCTTGGTGTTTTGACCTAATTTCTTTGCTAAGGACTCCTGCAAGCCCTGGAGTAGCTCTCACAGTGAGGCCACCGTGGACAACAGTGGTCATTTAATATTCTTCCTGTTTGTGGCTTAATAAGACCTCACTTTGTAGCCCTGGCTGGCCTAGAACTCCCTATGTAGACCAGGCCAGCTTCAAACTCAGAGGTCAGTTTGCCTCTTTCCTGAGTGCTTAGAGTTAATGCTTGGGCCCCCACACCCAGCTCATATAATTTTTTTTTTGTTTTTTTTTGTTTTTTTTTTTGTTTTTTGTTTTTTTTGTCCTGGACTTGCTTTGTAGACCAGGCTGGCCTCGAACTCACAGCAATCCCTCTGCCTCTGCCTCCCGAGTACTGGGATTAAAGGCGTGCGCCACCACGCCCGGCTCCAGCTCATATAATTTTAAAATTCATACTATTTAATTTTTGCATTAGATGTCAGTAAAACAATAATCACCAAAGCCCGGTCAAAGGTGGGGCTGAAAACAGGATAGATGAGGCCTAAGTGTGCCGCACTGAGGGGAGGCCCAAGGGTGGCTGCTGCACTGGTCTGGCCATAGAAACTGTTAATCCCAAAGATGGGAGGAGAAAGGTTACCAGCCTAAATAATCATGGCTAAATGAATTAAAGCAAGCAATTACCTTTTTTTTTTTTTTTTTTTTTTAAAGACAGGGTTTCTCTGTATAGCCTTGGCTTTCCTGGACTCACTCTGTAGATCAGGCTGGCCTCGAACTCACAGTGATCCCACCTGCCTTTGCTTCCTGAGTGCCCCCCCCCCCTTTTTAAAAGATTTACTTATTTATTATGTATACAGTGTTCTGCCAGCTTGTATTCCTGCATACGAGAAGAGGACACTAGCTCTCACTGTAGATGGGTGTGAGCTACCATGTAGTTGCTAGGAATTGAACTCAGGACCTCTGGAAGAGCAGCCAGTGCTCTTAGCCATCTCTCCAGGCCGGTGAGCAGTTACTTAACGCAAGCGTAGTTTATTTGTGTACATAGGCTGCCTCCCCCAAAGGCGAGGTTTCAGAGGTCAGCATTGGATGTGAGAAAGACAAGGTTTTTATAGCTCAGGGGTAGGGGGCTTCCAGTTGGGGGATTTGGTGGGCAAAATAGGCCAGGTTATGCATAGTTAGTCATAATGACCTTCTAAACAAAGACATGATTATAAGGGGTGGTAACAAGGTAGTCATAACAACCCTTTGACATGGTTGCTGTTTCTTGGAACAGGCAGTACAGAACCCTTTGTAGTTAAGGCTACATGTGGAACATAGCCCAATCCTTGAGAAACAGGCTTAATTATAAATGAGAATGAACCTAGTTTGTCTTTACTATAAGATGGCTTTTAAGCCTAAGCTGGAGGTACGCTGATTCATCAGAACCGCTTTCATCACTCAGATTGTACTGATGGACAGTAGATTGGCAACAGCTGGGGCCAGAGGTGACCATGAGGCTCATGTGAACAAAGAATGGGTCTGTGGTGATCCGATGTGTGGTGGTGGCAGTGCCAGGGAAGTGCTGCTACAGGTGACAACTGTGCACATGCTGTCTCCATATTAGTTTCCTGGTCTCTACGTTGCACCCTCTTTCTGCATAGCATAACCTCCAGGTCTTTGGGGTCGTCCCACCATCCCACCAGTCTGGCTATTTTCATCAACATGGTTAGCATACTGCCCCAGTCTGCCTAGCAACTTATGACCCCAGTCTGCCCAGCAACCCATGACATCATTACCTACCTGCCACTAGGATTATAAAAGGACAAACCCACCCTGTCTCTCTCTCTCTTGTTTCTCTTGTACCTATCTCTTTTCCTCTGTCTGTCTCTCTCTAGGGCACTTCCCCTTCCTTCTCCCCTCATGCTTGTACAATAAACTTCCCCATGTCGTATCTGTTTGTGTGGCACATATTTCATATTTCCTATCTTCTTTTTCATATATAAAACATCTCCTCCTGGGGATCCTGCCTTGGGGGTCTGAAACTGGCTTCCATGCTGCCTGGCTGGCTCTCCTGTGGAGTGGCACCACCCTGGGCCTTGTTCTGCATTCTCCCGTGTCCAGGTCTCCTTCTCCTGGGGACAGGCTGACTGGGGTCCCTTCCTGCGTGCCTTGTGCTTGAGCTGTTCTTGTTCTCTCCTCAGGGGAAGGCAGAGAGGAGATTGTGAAGGTGACTTTCGAAGAGCTGAGGCAGCAGGTGGCTCTGTTCGCAGCCGCCATGAGGAAGATGGGCGTGAAGAAAGGGGATCGAGTGGTCGGTAAGGAAGGGCCTTTCTCTTTCTTTCATCTCTCTCTGTCTCTTTCCTTTTTTCCTTTTCTTCCCTTCCCTTCTTTCCTTGGTAAATGCCTTTTAGTGCTATGGTGTTTCAATCCCTAGAACCAGAAACTCAAACCAAATTGAACCAAACCAACAACAAAATGGGCCAGAAGGTGGAGAGATTTGAAAAAAAGTTTAGCTGGGTGAAGAACACACCCCTGTGTGGTTCCAGTCATGCAGCCGGGTCCAAGCTGACACAGGGTGAATGGCGCAGAGTCCTGGTTGCTTCGGTTTCCCCATCACTTCCAGATATTTGGGAGGCTGAGGCAGGAGGCTTGTAAATTTGAGACCAGCTCAGGTTTCACAGGGAGATCTTGTCTCAAAACAAAACCAATTAACAACATAGAACAACAAGACAAAGAAGGCCAAAGCCAGAGTCCTCTCTCTTGTTGTTCTGGGAGGACCAGGAATTCTCCTCACTGTGTGTCTAGAACAGAAAGGGACAAGGATGTACAGGAGTGATCTGCGCAGTTGGTGGATTAACAGAGATGCCTGTAGGAGTTAGCGCTGCCCTGGGGGAGTGTGCAGGAGGAACCGGAGCCGGCTGCACACATAGCCCGTGTGCTGTTGAGAACAGGTGTCTGTTAGGAGCGAGGGCATGGTGACAGTTGCCCAGCACTGCTCTGTCATGGCTTTTTCCACCTCTCCCTACCTGCTCCCCTCAAAGTAATGCTCCTCACTGCTTCCCCACTTCACTTTTGACCACAGGGCGGGGAAAACGCAAAACCTTAAGGCTGAGGGAACCTCTGAAACCTTGTTGGAGACTGTTGAGTCTGTAGGCCTCCAGGCCTGTATGTCCCCTCCTGAGCAACCCCCAGCATCCCATTGTTCCCTCAGGTGGCATCCCGTGTCCTAAGAGCTCAGTAGCCTTCCAGTTCTCCTTTCACTCTGATTTCCAAGCAGCAGGAAGGCCTGTGGGGAGCTGCCCTTCACCCAGTAACTTTGCTTAGTTAGTAGCAGGAAGGGTGTGCCTGGGGCAAGCCACTCTTCAGGGCAGCTTGGGACACATCCCTGACCCTCAGTCGGACAAGGCCACGGGCCAGGGTGATGATCTGAATAGTTATGTGTCATTTCTGGCAGTGTATGCCTCTCCTGGAGCGGACTGACTGACAAGGCGCCAGCTTGTGTTTGCAGAGGGTCAGGGTGCTGTCACATCACAGGGACCAGGTCCAGGGCTGGCCCCAGAGCCCTGCAGCTCCTTAGAAAGTAGGCACGGCATGGGGTGAGCACAGCCTGTGCTGGTTGGCAGGAAAGGCATGTGCCAACTTACCCTACTCTGTCGCCTGTGTTCTGTGTTTCCCCACTGCTACTGGCACATCAAGGTAAACAGACACCACCTCACTAGGGACTACCCCGGCAATGCTCTCCAGAGTCAGCTCGACTTTTTTTTGTGAGCTCATGCCCTCTGATGTCATCTTTATGTTGTTTGTCTGCCCTGTAGTCCCCCCACCCCTCCCAGGGACCGGCTCTGTGTCTGTCCCTGAAGACAGGCTCTGTTTCCGTTCCTGGTGTGATACATGCTGTGGAAGGCCAGGCACACAGATGGCATCTAATAAATAGCTTCTGGGTGAATGTGTGTGAGGACTGGTCAGGTTTTTATTTGTATTTTCAGACAGGCTCTTGTTATGTAGCCCAGGCTGGCCTGGAACTTTGGTCCTTCCTTATTGCTGCATGCAGCTAGCACAGGCTTTAGAGGCTAAAACCTCACTTTTCTTGTGTCCTTCTTATCCCTTTTTAAGTTGTTTTTTTTTTTTTTAATTTAAATGTTTTAAAAAAATAAATAACATTTAAAATAAATTAAAAAATTAAAAAATAACATTTTATCTATTCATATATTTTATGTGTATGAGTTCTCTGTCTTTCATGCACACCAGAAGAGGGCATCAGATCCCATTACAGGTGGTGGTGAGCCACCGTCTGCTTGCTGGGAATTGAACTCAGGACCCCTGGAAGTGCAGTCAAGTGCTCTTAATCACTGAGCCATCATCTCTCCAGCCACCCTTGCTGTCACTTTAAAAAATTGAGTCAAGCAATGCTGAAGCCTCTTCTCCATTTTGTTTTTCTTCCTCCAGTTTGTTTTGCGCTGCTGGATTGGAACTCCAGGCCGATGCTTGGCCTGGTTCCACCATTGAGGCCAAGAGCCAGCCCTTATTTGCGGTTTTTCAAATCTGTCCGCAGGCCTTTCTGAGAGAAGGGAGCACAGAGCCAGGGTTGCCTGGGGACATTTCAGACTCTTCCTGGGACTGGGCTCTCCAGTCAGGCTGGCTCTTGGCCTTCTGTGGCTCTCAGATGGACCCTCCATCCCAAACTGTAGGTCCACATAAAGAGTCACTAAGTATCAAGTGGCACAGGTCCCTGCAGGGGTGAGGCTAGGCACCAAACTGTTGACAGCTGTCTTTTTTCTTTTTTGGTTTTTTCCAAAACAGGGTTTCTCTGTGTAACAGTCCTAGCTGACCTGGAACTCTTTGTAGACCAGGCTGGCCTTGAACTCACAGAGATCCACCTGCCTCTGCCTCCCGAGTGCTGGGATTAAAGACGTGCGCCACCACTGTCCGGCTCACAGCTGTTTTCTTTTACTGTGGATGTGGCCTCCAAGGTAGGCCCGATGGCTTAGGAGGAGGCCAGGCTGCTTGTCAGGTAGTCTGGGTTGCGCACTCTTGGGTGACCTCGGGTGACAACAATGGGTAAACGAGGCTCTTCAGGTCTGCTCACAAGCAAGTGAGCACTTCTGCAGCGACATTGCCACCTGTGAGGCACCAGTGGACTCTGTGGGGTTGAGGGGAAGGGCGCTTGAGTGCCTGCCCGTGAGCTAGCAGGGACACACACACACACACACGCACGCACACACTTAGCGAGGCACAGTACAAACCGCTGTGCCTTTCTGCAGAAGGTCATGAAGGGGCCCCAGGTAGACACTTGTCCATGGCTCCTTTCCCAAGGCCTGTGTTGACCTCTACCCCAGAGCACTGGCACTGTCTGTCTGGTTGCTGGTGACCCCTCTGACCATAGCTGTTCCCTGACTCCCTGTCATGACGCCAGCCTCCCTGGTGCTGCCACTCATTCTGCCCCAAAGGGCTCCACTGAGCTCTCCTGTGTGTGTGTACACGCGTGTCCGCTCTTGTTCCCCGCACCCATATGCCAGCCAGCATGTTTCTTGGGGCAGTGGTTTTGACCCCTTGTCGGGTGGGGGTCAAATGACCCTTGCACAGAGGTCACCTAAGACCGTTGGAAAGCACAGATATTTACATTGCGGTTCATAACTGTAGGAAAATTACAGTTATGTAGTTGCAATGAAAATACCTTTAGACGGGCTGGAGAGATGGTTCGGTGGTTAAGAGCACAGCACTGGTTGCTCTTCTAGAGGACCTGAGTTCAATTCCCAGCCCCGACATGGCAACTCAACAACTGTCTGTAACTCTCTTACCAGGGGATCAGACACCCTCATACAGATACATATGCAGTCAGACACTACTGTATTTAAATTAAAAGTAAATATTAAAAAAATAATTTTAGCGTGGGGGGGGGTCACCATAACCTGAGTAACTGTATTAAAGGAGTGCAGTGTTAGGAAGTGGAGAACCACTGTCTTAGGGTATCTGGGGCACACTGAAAGGCATTCAGCAAAGCAAAGCTGAAGACCGCCGAAGTCCTAGCCCTCACCTGAGGACTCCCTGTTAAATATGTGGTGCACACATGGTCAGGCTGCTATGGGACTCCCAGCAAAGGGGAAGTGACTAGCTTAAGGAAGGCCTCCCCAAGGAAGTGCCATGTGATGTCAGAGCTGAAGGACAGGTGTGTGCTGAGTGTGGAAGCCTGGTGTGGGTGTAGGTGTGCTTAAGTACCAAAGCTTGTGCAAAGGCCCTGGGGCAGGAGAGGAACACTTGAGGAAGTGAGTGAAGTGAGCAGAGAGAGGAGGAAGAGCCAGGAAGGGGAGAGTTGCTTATGGAGGCCATATGGGGTCATTTTGGTTCAAGTGAGGGAAACGCACAGTGGGTGGACAGGCTGGCATTTCTGTTTCTTAGATACATTAGGTCTCCCAGGGAAACTTGTGGAAGTCTGTTGGTTTGCTTTGCTCAACCCAAGGCTTTCTCCCCTCCCTCCCACAGGTTATCTGCCCAACAGTGCGCATGCAGTGGAGGCCATGCTGGCTGCTGCCAGTATCGGAGCCATCTGGAGTTCAACATCGCCAGACTTTGGTGTGAATGTGAGTTGGGGTCCTGTTGGAGGGGTGCCACTGGGTCAAAGAGTGTCCCCAGTGGGATGGGACTCCCCACCCACTTGGAGCTGGTGGCACGTGTGGCTGTCTAATCTGAGCTGCCAGTGTCTCCCTGGGCAGCCATAAGAGGGAGGGGGAAGGCCGCATGGATTCAGATCTGCCCTTGATTCTGGGAACTGAACAATTGAGCACAGGGCATCCATAGTGTAAACAGGGCATCAAGTTTTGATTGATTTTTTTTTTTTTTTTTTTGTAGACAAAAGTCATACTCTGTAGTTCAGATTGCCCTTGAGTTTGAGGCAATCCTCCTGCCATTTTTTTTTTTTTTTTTTGAGACAGAGTTTCTCTGTGTAGCCCTGGCTGTCTTGACCTGACTCACTTTGTAGATCAGGCTGGTCTCAAACTCACAGTGATCCACCTGCCTCTACGGCCCGTCCTCCCCCCACCTCCCCACCCTCCAGTGCTGGGATTACAGGTGTGCTCCACCGCACTGCACCGCATCCGCCTTGCTTTTTAGTTCTAGGGTTACAGGCATAAGCCATCTCACCTGACTTGGACCTTGTTTTTGAGTTTACAGACTGGATCTTGTTTCCTTCCTCAAAGTCCTGCCCACTGGTTCTTGCTTCTCAGTTACCGGGTGGTGTGTGCAGTTAGCTGTGGTGTTGCGGTTATCAGGTGTAGCAATCAGCATTGCTCTGGTGTCATGAAGTCACCTTGCCTTCTCTGCCTGGGATGTTGGGACTCTTGAGGTTTCCTGAATGAATATCTGTCTTGACATTCTTGGTTTGGTCTCTCTGAGGAACCGTGACACTCACGGTGTGTCCAGAGGGGCCCACACAGCTGAAGTGTGCTGTCAGAACTGAGAAAGGCCTGCTTTGGCTATAGTCGTTGGGTCGGTAGGACCCTGGACATTGTGGATTGACAAGTGACAGAAGACTGTGCACTGTGGGAGGACACGTGGTGTCCATGCCATCTATTCTCATGTGGTGATCATGCCAGCTGTTTCACATGGTGTCCATGCCAGCTACTCTCACATGGTGTCCATGCCAGCTGTTTCACATGGTGTCCATGCTAGCTACTCTCACATGGTGTCCATGCCAGCTACTCTCACGCGGTGTCCATGCCAGCTGTTTCATGCGGTGTCCATGCCAGCTGTTTCATGCGGTGTCCATGCCAGCTACTGTCCTGGGGCCAGCTTCTTCTCACCCAGCTGGGTCAGTCGATGTGGCCAGCAGCTGAGGGTTGGTCTGGGTGCTGGGCTGGTAGAGCACGGGGTGAATTTGTGGTGTGTTCCCTGGCTCAGTCTTCAGGGTGAACAAGTAAACTCATGTCTGCTTTAAGGTATATTGTCTCGGCAAAGGATTTTGAGACATCATCTCATCTTCTCACAGAGGACAGTGGGGTTGTTCAGGGCCTCACTTTGGTCCATGGCCCAGTAGGCTGAGGTGGTGCCCATGTGTCCTTTTCTACTTCCTGAACCCTTTCCCCACCTAATGGCGCTTCCTGGGCTCTGTCCCATACCTAACTTCATATCTGTCTGGGGTCAATAGGCCTTGGCCTAGACTGAAACACCACAGGTGGCTCCCAGCCCCAGGGTCTTCTGTGGGGTTGTATGAGCTAGCTGGGGCTCATGGATTCCTGATGGGAGGTTCTAGCAAGGTGGCCCTAGGTGTCCTCATGGGAGGTTCCGACAGGGTGGCTCTTGGTGTCCTCATGGGAGGCTCCGACAAGGTGGCCCTAGGTGTCCTCATGAGAGGTTCTAACAAGGTGGCCCTAGGTGTCCTCATGGGAGGCTATAACAAGGTGGCCTTGGGTGCAGTTCTGCTTGGGTCCCTCAGGAGGCGGCCAGAGTACATAGGCAGAAGGGCCTTTGGCTATGAGGTTTCCCACCTAAGATCCAGAGCCCGGGATGGGGACACACAGTGCATCCGTGGGCACTGAGAGAATGGGTGTAGGAGGCTTGTGTGGCTGGGAATCTTTCAACTGTGGGTTCAGTAAGTATTGGCTCTTGCTCACTGGGAGGCGGAGTTGTCCTCAGAGCTGGAGTGACCTGTGTGAGGGCCATGGACCTGAGATAGAGCTGACCTCAGGTCAGAACTGGCCATGGGATGGTGGGAAAGGGGTGGCGAAGCACCCTTCCATGGACTGGACTGCCCTCTCCTGGGCAGACTGGTTTCCAGTGAGTATCATCCTGGCTTCTTGTCTGCAAGTCTGGAATCCCAGCTGTCATTAGACACTAGGGGGCAGCAGAGCCCCACTGTCTCCTCCATCCTGTAGGGCCTTGCTTGCACCTCAGGTCAGACTCTGGGGAGGGTCTCCTTTCATTGGTCCTCTCCTCGGTCTTACACAGGAAGTGAGTCTTGAGCCGCCTGCCAGGGGACCTGACTGCTATGGCCGGGGGGACACATAAATGACACCTTTCTGAAAGGGTTCAGAGGCAGCCCCTGGCTTAGGGCCCTGCGTCCTCTGGCAGGCCTACTGTTTACTCACCTCCACACCTGTTCCTCGTCAACTGTGGCCTGGGACAGATACAAAGTCATTGATGCTGCCATCCAGGCTGCCTATCCAACACTGACCACCCCTGTTCAGGGTGAAGACCAGCTGGGAGGAGGTTCTAGAATGTTCTAGAATGAGGAGCAGAGACCTTGAACCGGGCAGAGGCCCAGCCACAGACTTCCAGAGCGCGCGCGCGCGCGCACACACACACACACACACACACACACACACAACTTTATATATAAATACAAATACTTTTTGAAACAGGGTCTCTGTAGCCCAGGCTATCCTGCACTCATTGTAGACCAGGCTGGCCTCCATCTTATACTACTTGCCTTTGCCTCTCAAGTGCTGGGATTAAAGCTTTTTACTCCTTTTAAACTTCAGCCAGGCACTTTCTGAAACCTGCAAGGGAAGGGGAATGCCTTTCTTATTTTGACTAGTGTCCTCTGCTGTCAGTCACCGAGTATCTCCTCTTGGTGGGGTGAGCTCCAGATCCATATTGACCCTAGCACATAGCCCAGGCCGGTCTCAGACTCACAGTGTAGTTGAGGATGGCCTTGAACTTCTGATCCCCCTGTCTCTGCCTCTCTGGGATTAGGGAGGCGCACTGCGCCTGGTTTTACGGAGTGCTGGGGATGAAGCCTGGAGCTTTGTGGACACAAGGCAAGCAGCGGCATCAACTCGAGCCACACCCCCAGGCCTGGTGTGTCACAGGCAGGCGGTTTTGCCGTTAGACTCACTAACAGTGACCGAGGTGCTCCTCTAGCTATGACCTTGGCTGTGGTGCTCCAGGGAGGACAGGCGCATCTCTGTGATGATGGAGCGCCACTTCTCCGGCATGCACCATGGTGCCCCACTTTGATCTGTCTTAGTCTCCCTACTACTGCTACTCTGCCGTGCTCTGTGTGCCTCACAGGAGATGACCTACCCAGGGCCATACTTGCCAGCTGCTCTGGGTTTTTCTGTTTTCTTCGGACCTGGTGGTGTTTTTGGAGACATCATGGAGGCCCCCTTCTAAAAGAGCCATGTGCTTAGGGCTCAGCCAGCAGCCTGTCGCCTCTCATTCTCACAGCACATTTTAACTGCTCGAGTGCGTTGTGAGTGGAAATAGGACAAGACACTGTCCCCACTCTGGGTGGCCATCTGTGCGAATCAGCAGGGGCCGCTGGTTTCAACACCTGATTGGTTGCTAAGCACTGGCTCAGGGTAGACCCATGATGGCCAGGTGTTCATTGTAGCATAAGCAGTTTGCACAGCTCTGTGGACCTCAGCAGGCCGAATGCTCCTTTGCATGCTCTGAGCTCTCTCCCTCACCTGCCCAGCTACTGGAGCTTCAGCTGTGAGCTGCAGGCTCTGATTTGGAAATCTTTGTCGTCTTTGCTGTCTGGGTACTCTCACTGACACTGGGGGTGTCCCTCTGCGATGTCTGAGCCTTAGGTCCCTGGCTGCTGGGCCTTCCTTATGGCCACCTATGAGCGGAGGTGGTCCTCTGAGTGAAGGCCTCACACCTGTTAGCACCCTCCCAGCTTAGCTCCTTCCCAGCCACTCTGGCCTCAGACTTTCTAGCAGACTTGACCTTCCTTCTGTCTGTCCACCATCACTGGCCCCGTGCCTGGCTGTGGGATTCCTTCTAAGGGCTGATGTGGTCTGCCCAGGGTGGTCAGCGCCCACCTCTGTCCTGCCATCTATTCTGTGTCTCCCCAACAGAGCAGCCTATGGGCAGAGAGCCCTTGTACCTGGGGGCCAGGCTGGAATCCCAGTTGTGCCACTGGCTTCTTGACATTCTCTGCCTGCCCACCAGAAGAGGGCGCCAGATCTCATTACAGGTGGTTGTGAGCCTCCATGTGGTTGCTAGGAATGGAACTCAGGACCTTTGGAAGAGCAGCCAGTGTTCTTGACCTCTGAGCTATCTCTCCAGCTCCCCAACAGCCAATTTCCTTGGCCCTAACCAAGGACTCTCTGCCCATGGAGTCTCAGGTACAGAGTTCATGTGCTTTTGTGGTCACTGCTTCCTATAGCAAAAAGAGTAGGACAGTAGGTGTGTGCTACAGGTGTTCAGGAGTCCTGCAGCGTTGGGCATCCTTTGTTTAGGGAGTGAATGGGACCACGGGGAGACGGGTGCAGGATACCATTGTTACTGCCAGGTCCTGAGTGCTCACCACTCAAAAGCCAATGTCTGGGAGGCAAGAGCTGGAGAGGAATTGGGGTCATTCAAATATGGAGGATGGAGAGGGGGCTGTTGTCCCCCGAGTCCTGTCCTGGGGAGTGTTGGGTGCAAAGGGGGTTTTCATAGCAGAGGAGTCGGGAGGGAAGGAGGAGTGGACCAGGAAGGCTGGGTCTTCATCACCTTGAGGGGAGTCTCCCTCTTCCCTCTGCCCTGAGCAGAGCACCACAGTGGGGTTCTGTGAACTCCCAGGGCTGGCAGCCCCTCATAGAGAAGGTGAGACCTCATAGCGCTGCACACTTGTGGTGTGCACATAGGTGGCGATGGTCCCTCATCAGGGACTCTGAGGTGAGACGTCCACACCCTGGGCATGGCCTGCTGTACTGTAAGGGTGTGTGTGGGTGACTGCTACGGGTACTGATTTTCTCAATCAGATTTGGCAAGACTTTTATTTTATTGGGAAAAAGTAGTTTGATTTTTTTTTGAGACAGGGTTTCTCTGTGTAGCCTTGGCTGTCCTGGAACTCACTTTGTAGACCAAGCTGCCCTCGAACTCACAGCAATCCACATGCCTCTGCTTCCCGAGTGCTGGGATTAAAGGCGTGCACCACCACTGTCTGAGGGAAAAAAAATTTTTTTTTTTTACCAGTGAAATCCACAAGTATAATTCTTTCCTTTTGGTTTTAGTTTTAAGTTTGTGTTTGATTTTGTTTGTTTTTTTGTTTTTTGAGACAAGGTTTCTCTGTGTAGCCTAGGCTGACCTGGACTTGCTTTGTAAACCAGGCTAGCTTTGAACTCACAGTGACCTACCTGCCTGCCTCTCTGAGTGCTGGGATTAAAGGTGTGCACTATCATGCCTCGCTGTGTTTTAAATTTTATCTCCCCTTGCACCCTAGGGTTTCTCTGTGTAACAGCCCTGGCTGTTCTAGAACTTGCTATGTGTACCAGTCTGTCCTGGAATTCACATAGATCTGCCTGGTTGTCCCCAAGTGCTGGGGTTGAAGGCATGTGTCATCATGCCTGCGTCTTGTTTTCTTCTTCCTCTTCTTCTATAATTATGTGTGTATATGTTGTGTCTGTGTGGCGTGTGTGACACAACATGCATGTGGAGGTCAGAGGACAACTTTGCAGAGTCAGTTTTGTCCTTACACTTTTACATGGGTTCCAGGAATTGAACTCTAGCTGTCAGGCATGTACCACCAGCAGCACCTCTGCCCTTTGAGCCTTCTCAGCAGCCAGTGTGTTTGTTTTTGAGATAGGGTCTCACTGTGAGCCCAGCCTGACCTTGAACTCATGAACTCAAGATCCTCCTCTTTAGCCTGGGAGCGCTGTGCCCAGTGCCTCTCTTCTCTGAGCGGTCTGTATTGTGCATCCTCTTTTAAGTTTGAACCGGAAGCGTGGGCACCAGCAGTTTGTTTCCCTGTGGCTTTCTGGTTTTGTTTATATTTTAGAAGAGTGGGGTCCCTTTTGGGTTCCCTGACAAGTGCCCGGCACACAGGAGGTGGAGGTGGGTCCTTTACCTGTGCTCCACAGTGTCAGTCAGTGTGGGATTGGGGAAGTGACAGCATTGAAATGAACTCAGTCCAGGAACCTTTAGTTCAAGATGCTTAGATGTTTAGTTGCATCAGGACTCCAGGTGGGCTGAGGGGATGCTGCTGTAGCTGGTGGGGGTGGGGGGGACCCACCTTGAGCTGTGTATGGGCTCCCTCCCCGGATTCCTGCTGAGTCAGCATTTCTTCCTGCTGGGAGTCACCCAGGGAGCTCTGTAAACATTGCAGAGCAGCTAATTAGTCACACTTAGGGGCCTAATTAACCTAATGATCCCTCTGCAGGTGGCTGGGCCTGCAGCCATGTGGGGACCCTGTCTATGATGTGTGCTGTCACTGTGGGCTTTTTTTCTTTTCTTTCTTTCTTTCTTCCCTTTTTTTTTTTTTTTTTTAGCAGCTTTTGATGGGACCACAGAGGGGAGAGGGGTGGAGGGTTCCTTCCTGGCCTAAGATGCCTCCACATGGCATGGTGCCCGCCCTAAGTGGGGTAAGGGGCTAAGGAAGTCTTCCTCAGCGCTTTGATCTGTTCCCCCTTGAGGGTGCAGCAGAGGCATCCCAAGGCTGTGCCCGACCACATTAATTTCTATGGGAGGTAGGAAAGGGCCACCCCTGGTTGGCTGTGGGTTCCTCACATGTGGTACACAGTTCTGTGAGTAAGCCTGTTCCTCCAGCCAGTGCTTTCTGAGCAGTGCTCACGTTTACAGGAAAAAGTCAAGACTACATGAGGATGCAGGCTCCTCTGGCACCCCTCTGGAAGGCAGACGGCATACATTTGTGGAGGGCTGTGGTGAGAGGTGTTCTGTGCAGTGAGGACCCTCTGCTGGGGGCGTCGGACCTTTTCTGTTTGAGGATATGCTTTAGCCTTCCTTGGTGTAACACCGCTTCCCAGCTGTGGATGGAGTGTGTATGCACTGCCTGTGTTGGCAGCAAGAGCCGAGGATGAGTGGCGTTGCTCAGTGTGGACACCGACCCTTCCTCTCCTGCGTTTATAGTTTCTGTGACCCATCATCTCATTTTCAGGGTGTCCTGGACCGGTTTTCTCAAATTCAACCGAAACTTATCTTCTCAGTAGAGGCTGTTGTTTACAACGGCAAGGAGCACAGTCACCTGGAGAAGCTGCAGCGAGTTGTGAAAGGTGCTTGGGGGGGTGTGTACGCACATGCACAGATTTGTGTCCCCAGGGGTCCTGAGTTTACGTGTGTGTGCATGCATGAGTGTGTGTGTGCAGATTTGGGGCTGGCTCCAGGAGTCCTGGATGTATGCGCGTGTGTGTGAAGAGAGCGCTTGCCTCAGAAGTCCTGTGGGCCACATGCTCCAGTCTCCCCCTTAGATTGTGCTGGGCGCATGCGCAGACAGCAGCTGGACCTGACCTTGTGCTATCCCTTTTTCAGGACTGCCTGACCTGCAGAGAGTGGTGCTGATCCCCTATGTCCTCCCACGGGAGAAGATAGACATTTCCAAGATCCCCAACAGGTAAGGAGCCATCTCGTATATAGATGAGGTCACAGATGTGTGAGGTGGGGAAACCGTTAGCTGAAACCCTCACTGTGGTGTGGAACGTGGGAGGCCACCAAGATGACTCTCTCCAGACCACACAGCAACAAACTGTCAGCTTCCTTCCTGTCTTGCTGTGGTCCGGGAGGTCCTGGATTGGGCAGAGCAGGCTGGTACTCCGTAGTTGGTGTGCACACGCATGCTCACATGTGTCACACTCAGGTTTGTACTTGCATGTGGATGCTGTGTGGATGGACAGGTATGTGCAGAGTGCATGCAGCCTACCTGAATCTGTGGGGTCAGCACTGAGCATATACAGACCTTATCAGGGCCACTCCTTACCCAGCATTTCTACTGTGTGTTTTCTGGAGGTGACCTAAGTCTGGGAGCATGTGCTAATAATGTCATCTTTTGCATCCGGGACAAGTAACTCCAGATTTTGGTCTCTATGGGGGGTGGGTTTGAATCTCTGCTCCCCAGGATACCGGGGAAAGATGTTGTTTGCTGTTTGTTCCTGGCTGCTTTTCTGGCATTGGTAGTTTGTCAGGGGATGAGGCCAAGGGGTCTGTTTTTATTGTGGACCCCTTGATCTTCTGGGGACAGTTGAAGGTTATCCTTGCAGGGCTCTTTCTTTCAGCCTTAGCTCATGTTACTGGCAAGTGCTGCCTTCCCCCCTGCACCCCCCCCCCCCCAATCTGAGGCTGTGAGGAGGGCCTATGGGGACATGGCAACGGTCCCTATGCTCTCTGAGGAGAGAGGCTTAAGACGAGTGGTGAATGATTTTGCAGGGTGCTGCTTGGGGCCCTGCAGGCTGTGAAGCATATTTCCTGACCTCCTCCCTCAGTGCCTTCTGCTGCAGAGGATGCCACACACCTGTGGGTGGGGACATATGGACTGCTAGGCCCACAGGGCTTAGCAAATCCATCCCTGAGGAGCTGTGAGCTGCCTGGCTGCTTCCTTGTGAGATCCAGGTGGTTCTGTCAGAAACGAGTCAGGGTCTCAAAGAAAGAGACCACCGGGCTGGCTGAAGTGCCTGGACAAGGTGCGGGTGTGCTCCAATAACTCAGGTGGTGACCGGCTTTTCCCCATTGGCTGAGGTCCGACCTCCTGGTCTCATTGGATTTGCTGGTTTGAAAAGGAGTGGTGCATGGGAAAGGAAGAAGAAAAAATGGTTGTCGCTCAAGGGGAACGGGGCCACTGTCTCATGTTGTCAAATTCCTGGAGTACAGTAGGAGTCTTTGAGTAAGCAAAGGTTTTAGTGGGTGGTGGCGATAAAAATATTTGCATAAAAGTCTTACAAGGTGGGAGAGATCCAAAGACTTGAATTCTTCGATTTAAACAGGGAGTTTTAGTAATTTGATAGAAAAAGCTCATATTTTTGATATTTCTTACACTGCTGACTAGCTTTGAGGTCTGTCCTATATGGGGCCCTGGCTCCCTGGGAAGTGTGCTGAGGGCAATGTGCAATTTGGCGAGGCCTGGCCACTAGAGTCTCCCCAACTCTGATCCCAGCTGTGTGGCCCTATGACAGTAAGTCACCTGTCTGCACATTCCATCCTTCAAATGCAGATGGGGCAGCCCTCTTGAGTTAAATAGGTCAGTGCTGTAGGTAACTGTGTGTCCCCGGGAGGGATGGTGGGTTCTGTCCCTTGAAGCCACTCACAGCCACAGCTGTGTGTGTGTCCACTGTCAGTCTGTCCAGGTGTTTGCTCCTGTGGACCCAGGCATCTTGCTGCCTGGTAGCTGACAGCCAGGTGGTGGAGGTCTGGTCTTGTCCATTCAACCTGAGATTTAGCCTTAGTGTGTCTGGAGGCCATGATGCAAGGGGTGTGGAGAGCAAGGGTCATCTCTGTGCTGATTGGTAACTGATATAAAGTGAGGTAGCCAGGAGAACCACATACGCTCTATAGAACACAAAGCCATCCCCTCATCCAGCCCCAGGCACCAGGCGCTGTCACTGTTCCCTTAAGATTGCTGGCTGTCACAGATAAATCTCAACAGGGGACTCCTGGTCCAGAGAGCGTGGGGCAGAGCCACCCCTGATGTTTTCATTTTTAGAAGAGAAAGGAAAGCAGTGGTTATTTACTGTGACTTACGAAGCCTTTGAAAGAAAGGGTTTTTCTCTGTGGGAAGTGTCCATTTAGACTGGCAGTTCCTAGAACAGGGCTGAGGAGGAGGTGTGGGTGGGGGGCGTGGCTGTCAGACTCATTTTGAATGGCTCTCTTTTTTTAAGTTATCCTGTCCCTGGTCTCTGAGGCAGCTCTACTCCTGCCAGGTAGGGTGGGTTTCGGTGTCATTAGCCTCAGCAAATTATTCAGTTTAATGACATCCCACGTCCTTGCTTGGAAGTGAGAGTCTGATTAGTCAGAAAACAGAGAGATAATGTTCCTGTTTGTTCTATGGTTCTGGGCCACCCACATTGGGTGCTTCTGTTGGCTGTGGAGTAAGGCCGAGCAGGACTCAGCGTGCAGCTTGGGCTAGTTGTATTTCTTCCGGGTCAGGTATTTACACTCGATGCTGTAGGCCCCAGGATAGGATGTAATAAATGAGGATGACAAATATTTGCTCGTGGTGACTTTGAGCCAGTAGCTTCCTGATGCTGCACTCTGCCCCTGCCCCAGAGTTGGGAAGCCTGGGCTGTTCATCAGGAGGTGAAGTGTGAATCAGGAAGTGGACCGGTCCACACTGGTTCTGGGGTCTGTGGACAATGGATAGGCTTGCTGTGAGCTAGTCTTCCTGGTAGTGTAGAGGGAATTGACTCAGGGCACGCATGCGCGCGCGCGTGTGTATGTGTGTGTGTGTGTGTGTGTGTGTGTTGTCTCTAAAAGCCAACCCTTGATCCAGGAAATTCCAGTGCTAATCTTCATCTTTAGTGACTTCTCCTTTATCCATCTCAAGTTTGGGAGAGCGGCTTTTCCCTTCCTCAGGCATAGGGCGTCCAGACCCATTCAGCATCCCTGGGTACCAGGCGAGCCCGCATTCCAGGCTCTTATGGTAGATATGTGGAGGGGTCTTGGGCTGTATCTAGCTGTGGGCAGATCAGCAGAGCTCTTCTGGCATTCTGGAGTGTTCACTGTTGGTTTCTCATGGTCCTGCCTACAGCATGTTCCTGGATGACTTCCTGGCAAGCGGGACAGGCGCGCAGGCACCGCAGTTGGAGTTTGAACAGCTGCCCTTCAGCCACCCTCTGTTTATCATGTTCTCCTCTGGCACAACAGGAGCACCCAAGTGCATGGTGCACTCTGCTGGGGTAGGTGTCTTGCCTGTGTTCGTCTAACAGTCTTCAGACGAGTCCCTTCTTCAGAGTCCCCAGGGTGATGCTTTTCTCTGAGTGACATGCCATGCCTGGAGGACACCCTGAGCTGGCCCAGGGCAATGGAACACTGCAGTCCTGGGGCGGTAGGCTGGGGGTGCTGGGGAGCACACTGGAGCCTGGGCAGGAGGCACTCGGTAAGCCAGACACTTTGACACTGCAGGTTGTGGGGCCCGTAGGGGATTGTAAGCTCCGGGTGGGTTGCCGGTGTTCTCAAAAGGCAAGCAGGAAAGAGGACGGACTGTGCCAGTACATCAGCTTTGCAAAGGGATGTGGCTTCAGAGAACAGTCTAGAGTGTGCTGTGTGTGTGGAGTCGAGCAGGAGCTGGGTGGCCTTTGGAGCTTATATGGAACTGTAGATTGTGATCAGAAACACTTGAAAACCACTAGGTTATGCTGAAGGTATAGTTCACTGAGAGCTTCCTGTGCTGTGAGGCTAGAGGCGCACACGAGGGACACCTGCTTTCTGGGGGGTGGGAAATAAAGGCTGAGTGTCAGCAGGGTCTGCATCTCCCACAGCCTCAATCCTTGCCTGGTCAGTGGCCTCCTTCATGTGCCCTCAAGTAACCTCTCATGAGACACCTGGGCCTTAACCTGTTTATTTGTTTTTTGTTTTAGTTTTCCTATAACTCAATGCTTCAGGCAAGGGAGGGTCTGGCGAGGACCCATGGGTCCCCATTGTTGCTGCATTTAAGGACAGATAGGAGAGGGTCATGTTTTCTCTGTCTTCACCCTGCCCTTGCATCTCCAGCTAAGCTTCTTGCCTGGTTTTGAAAGCCCCACCTCCATATTTGTTGTTGTTGTTATTTGAGACAGGGTCTGACTGTGTGGTCCAAATTGGCCTTAAACGTGGCAATCCTCCTGCCTCAGCCTCCCAAACACTGGGATCACAGTGGCAAGCTCATTGCCTTGAAGATAGGTGAACATAGATTGGAGGAGAAGAGTGTGTTGCTCTGGTGTGTGGGGTCAGAGGTCATTCCTGGCTTGTTGCTTGGGTTACTATGTTCATGGGAGGGTCTTAGAAAGCAGTGTTCTAGGCCAAGCATGGTGGTGCATGTCTTTAATCCCAGCACTCGGGAGGCAGAGGCAGGTGGATCGCTGTGAGTTCGAGGCCAGCCTGGTCTACAAAGTGAGTCCAGGACAGCCAAGGCTAACACAGAGAGACCCTGCCTTGGAAAAAAAAAAAAAAAAAAAAAAAAACAACAACAACAAAAAAGAAAGCAGTGTTCCATTCCTTCCTTTAACTTACTCAGGGCCAGGCCTGTGGCTCAGTGGGATGGCATCTGCCCAACGCATGCACACCCTTGCTTCCATACCCAGCACTGAAAGAAAAAAAATGAAGCTCTTGTCTGAGACCCAGGGAGTCACCTCCCCCATGGTTAACATGGGTGTTTAACAATCAAAGGATAAGTGTGGGTATGGATGCTCTGTTGTGAGCATTGAGCCTGAGGGTGACAAGCAGGTGCATGGCGGAGTAGCCCTTGGGAAGAGTCTCACTTGTGTTGCAGTTCCATCATGAGTGGAAAGAAAACAGCCCCCTCTATAAGGTGGTTTCTACTGACCTCTGTGTTTGTTGTTTCTCTGTGCCTGTAGTAAAATACCCCAACTAAATCAGCTTAAAGGAGAAAAGGGCTTATCCGGCCTTATGATCAGGGTGTGGAAGGCAGGGTGACAGGAACGTGAAGCCACTTGGTAGTCAGGAAGTAGAGAACAGGAAGTGGGGCCAGACTTTAAAACGTGACAGACAGACATACTTCTTCCTTGGGCAGGCTCCATCACCTGATGGTTCCATAGCTTCCCAAACAGCGCCACCTGCTGGAGGCCATGTGTTCATTCAAATTATAGCAGCCTTGTGTGGAGGGCCCCCTTCGATTGGCTTGTCTTGTCCTTTGACTTCTCTTGAGTATGAGTGTGTGACATGTGGGGTCTTGTGCCAGCCCCATAGCTTTTCTGTAGCCTGTGAGCCTACCCGTGAACCTGGTGCTCACACCTGTGGGCCGGGCCCAGGCAGTGAGGGTGACATCCCCAACCTGTCCTCAGGATCTCATAGAGGACCCAGAATAGAGACAGGAAAACCAAGGTTGAGGGTGAAGTCATGGGCAGTGGGCACTTACTGTATTAGCTGGACTCATCTCTGAGAAGGAAGATCCTCACTCCCTCACCACCCCTCCCTGTCCCCCTGCCCCTCCCCTCCTCAGCCTCCAGCCAGAGCCTCTGGGACTGCACATGTGCAGGGTAGGGGGGTTGCTGAGCTGCCTTGGGGAAGCGGAGGAACCATGCGCAGGGCTGGAGGAGGAGGGCGTTTCCTAGGATGTGCATTGTAGATTTGGAGCCTGGGACTATATTGCCTGCTACATACAAAGCAGAGGGTGGGTGGGAGGTGTCCCATGTGGTCCCCTCTGCCACGGGGTCCATGAGCTCTGTGTTGAAGATGCCTTCTCTCAGGAGGAGCCCAACGGTGGGGACAAACCTGCTGTTGGCCATTGAGCTTTCACTCCCATCTCAGTGAAGGTCACCTCTCTTTCTTCCTGAAGTTAGTGTGTCCCTGGTGGTGTTCCTGATAGGATGGGCCCTGAGAGCTCATAGGCTGGTGGGGTGTCCTGGGATTTCCTGACTGATGCTCGGGCGTCAGATGGCAAAGAAACACTGAAGCTGGCCCTTAGCTGGAGCCAGATAGCTCCAGCTGGCTTTCTCAGAGGGGGCGGGGGGATGGATGCTGTGTCTCACCCATGTCTCTCAGAGGGGGTGGGGCATGGATGCTGTGTCTCACCCATGTCTCGCCCTCCCTCCTGCAGGGCACCCTCATCCAGCACCTGAAGGAGCATGTGCTCCACGGCAACATGACAAGCAGTGACATCCTGCTCTACTATACCACGGTGCGTCCTGTGGCCCTTGGCCGCCCCTCCTGGGGCTGGGTGGTACGAGGGACGGCAGATGGGTATGGTCTCTACCTAGAGCATCGTAGGGTGCTGCCACTAACCCAGAGCTTGTGGGACTTGGGGTGTTCCAGTCCAGTCTGGAGAGGCTCTAGTAGGATCTAGCAGTGTTTCTTAGATGGCATGGCTGTACTGGCTCTTGTTTGTTTGTTTGTTTTCAGTGCCTAGGATTGAACCCAGGTCCTCAAGCACGCTAGGGAAGTGCTCTATCACCGAACCACATCCCTAGTCCTTCGTATTTTTCATTTTGAGTTATCATCTGAGTTGCCCAGGCTATAGGGAGCTTAACTCGGTAGCCCAGGCTAGCCTTGAACTCCTGACCTCTTGCTTGAGCCTCCCCAATCCTGGGTTTACAGGCACGGACCACCATTCCCTGCCCTCAGGGAACTTCCTCACCAGTTGTATGTCCCCATCTCCCAATATTGATTGACCCTAGGGTGGGTAACACTCCCCAACAAGTCTGCCCAGGCCTCCCAGACGGTTGTGGCCTCGTCCCTCTGGCCCAGGTAGGGGAGCTTGGGTGCCCCTTATGCCCTCCAGGAGATCCCTGCCAGAACCTGCCTACCCTATTCCCTCCTGTTGTGTTTGCCCCAGATCTTCCCAGATTTCCCCTATGTAGATGGAGGAGTAATCTGTGAACCCGAATGCGTCATTTCCTTTGAAAACATTTTTTGTTTCTTTCTTTTAGACTGGGTTTTACAATGTAGTTAAGGCTGGGCCCAAGCTTGAAGTCTTTCACTCTCTCCCCTCTGTCCCCAGTGCTAGTATTTCAGGCCTGCAGCTCTGCTTGGCTTACCTGGTCTCCCTGTTTGAGGCAGGTCGGCTGGATGATGTGGAACTGGCTGGTATCGGCTCTGGCCACTGGAGCATCCTTGGTCCTGTATGACGGCTCCCCGCTGGTCCCGACGCCCAATGTGCTGTGGGACCTTGTGGACAGGATAGGGTAGGTGCGCTGGGTCCTCTTACGACAAGCTGTCATTACTGTTGGCTTGCTGGGGAGGGCTCAGCGTCAGACAGACCTGCCGTCTTCCTTCTGTCCCAGAGCGCTCTGTCTTTCTGCTTGACAGGGCACGGAGGGTGCTGGAAGCGGAGGGGATGGAGGACAAGGCGGGCCCTACCCTCAGCACCATTGCCTGTGGAGTGAGGACCAGTCCTCAGGCTGGGAGGGAACTTTGAGGGGTCAAAGGAGCGGCCCGAGCTCTTGGAGTTTTCTTTAGTGGGCTTGGAAGGCAGGGCCTCACGTGTGAGACAAGCACTCTAACCCTGAGCTACAGCCTTCAGTGTGTCTGCCTTTCTTCTCGTTCCCTCCCCCATCCCTCCTCTCCTCCATCCCCCCATTTCTTACTATTTCTAAATTCTTACGTAAATCACATGTGTTGAAGGAGTTTGGGTGATGTGTCAATTGACCATGTGTGGTGAAACGGCAACTGCTATCAATCGATGTCACACCGCAGCTTTGAGTGGTGACTGTATTTTTCTGTGTGCACCGTAGAGCACAGACCTTAGGGCCCGTGCAGCATCATGAACAAGGTGTGGATCTTACTCCCAAGACTGTGAGATTCTTGGAAATCTCGGATCAAGCAGGGTTGAGGGTGTGGGCTGCTGTTTGATGGGGTGTCCCTAGGCTCAAGTGAACTGGAGAAGAAGGCTGGTGCATGCAGGAAGGTACAGATGTCAGGGGTGAGGCCAATAGCTTAGAGAGACTGCACTTCGTTACCTAGGGCAGCTTAGCCTGTTCTTAGTGGTCCCTCGGGGCAGGTGGAGTGGCCAGCTGTCTGTTGTAGTCTTCCTTGGGGAAATCAGAGCTATAGCACAGGTGCTTTGTGGCCTCTGATAGGGCTTGGCTAACCTTCCTCTGGCCTTGCCCACTTCTCTCCCTTTGGTGGATGCCAGTAGGAGCCCTAAAGTACAGAGGCCACGGCTGGGCAGGACACAGCATTAGATAGCTCCTGGTGGCTGGAGATTATGAAAATGTCAACCATAGAGTCTCCTAGACTCATGTGTTGCCAGCACTAGGTGTAGATGAACCCACTGCCAGCGATGAAGGCTCAGCACTTCTGGCGCCAGCAGGACTGCTGTGCCATGCTCAGTCAGTAGCTGGGACATCATGGTAGAGGCCGAAGGAGAGAGCCTTTATTTAAACATTTCCACACTTGTGTGCACCATATGCATGCCCTGGTGTGCAGGTGGAGGCCAGAGGACAAATAGTTAGAGTGAGTTTTTCTCTTTCTACCATGTAAGTCCTGGGGGTTGAACTCAGGTCATCAGACGTTTGGTGGCAAACGCCTTTACCCACTAGGCTGGCCCACCACTAGTGTTTTTAAATCTTGGCTATTAACATTTTATGTAAAACTGGGTAATGCTATTACAACCCTAATGTGCGAGAGAGACTGTGGCTGGCCCTTGGTATCTACTGCCAGGCTTTAGGAAATGAATTGGTTTTGGTGTGGGGTGAGTATAGTGGGGGAAACTACCAGGATGGAGAGGGAAGTGGATGCCGTTGGGGCTTCCGAGCTCCAGTGTAGTGTGTGATGCATATGTGTGAAATTATGTTTATATGTGCAAAAGTACACGAGATTGCATATGCATGTGTACACACACGAGTGTGAGCTGCAGTTGTTGCATGCACACGTGCAAAGCCAGTGTGCTCATAGATCTGTGGGCTAGCTTCATGCAGGGTGTACTCGCTGAGTCTATGCCCCAGTGCTAAGACTTGGTCTTCCACTTGCGCTCTCCTGGAGTGCACCTCCTCATCACCCAACAGGACAGCTGTAGCTTGGTCCTTAGGTAGTATCTGCAGCCCTCAGGTCCCTGCTCAGCTGTCAGTGGCAGTGAGAAGCACAGGTACAGGGTCGATGGGTAGTGGGTAGGATGCCCCATTCCAACCAGTCCTGAGACTAAGATGAGGTTAAGAACACTCACAAAAACCCTGATGTTGGGGTCAGCAAGGTGTCCTTTGTTTGCTTGTTTGTTTTGTTTTTTGGCTTTTTTTTTGAGATGAGGTTTCTCTGTGTAGCCTTGGCTATCCTGGACTTGCTTTGTACACCAGGCTGGCCTCGAATTTACAGAGATCTGCTTGCCTCTGCCTGCCAGAGTGTTGGAATTATAGGCATGCGCCACTGTGCCTGGCTCAGCAAAATGTCTTAGTGGTTGCTGGGTGGTGGTGGTGGCAGCGGATCTCTATGAGTCCTAGGCCAATCTGGTCTACAGAGAGAGTTCTAGGACAGCCAGGACGACATAAAGAAACCTGTCTCAAAAATACAACAGTCCCCCCAAATCTGTGCCCCCAAAAAGAAGAAACCCATTGTCTTGTAGCCAGAGGCACTGGCTAGGATCAGCAGGCTGGCAGCATCCTTAAGACCTCAAGGCCTTTAGGTTGTGGTATCAGCTCCTAATTGGCAGCATAGCCTATCCCCAGCTCTAACGCCCAGGCTCAGACCAGACTTTCTAAGGCTGGTTTTGCCTACTGAGGTGAGCTATGGAGAAAAGATTCTGGTGAAGGATGGGGCCAGAGTTCTGCTGTCTCTATCTTGGGATATACGGCAGTCGCCCATCTGCAGTGCTGTGTGGCAGTAAGACAGGCCAGCATGAGAGTCCTCTCCGTGAGTGGCCTTTCTTCCCCTGGAGGGAGTTGGTCACTTCTCACTGTCATGGGCCTCTTTGTGTGCCAGGCACCTGTTTCATGTGGATCTCTGCTGGACCTGGTGCCAGGCTGGTAACGGGACCGAGCTGTCTGGGAGCTGAACGGGAAGGGAGGAGGTGGGAGGCTCTGTGAAGTCTGTTATTGATGGCAGGAAGCTGTGGGGACCTGAAGGTGCTCTCTCTCCCACCTATGTCACAGCATTACCATCCTGGGAACAGGAGCCAAGTGGCTGTCAGTGCTGGAGGAAAAGGACATGAAGCCAGGTGAGTGGCCCCTTGGGTCCATGTTCCTAGAACTAGAACCACCCCTTTAGGAACTGACACTTGATCTGGATGTGTGCTGGAACCAATGGGCGTGGCTTAATCAGTGGGAGTGGCTTAATCAGTGGGCTTTTTTTTTTTTTAACTCCCAGTGGAAACTCACAACCTCCACACGCTCCACACGATCCTGTCCACCGGCTCGCCATTGAAAGCCCAGAGCTATGAATATGTGTACAGATACATCAAGAGCAGTGTGCTCCTCGGCTCCATCTCAGGTATACCAACGATGGTTACTGCAGGAGGAATGGGGAAGTGGGAAGAGAAGTGTGGGGTGGCCACACCTTGGAAGCCATGGTTTTGGGGGGCATATGGATACCTAGTATGAGGAGCGGGGTGCCTTCATGGCTGGGTGTCCACAGCCCCACTTTGCTCCCACTGAGCTTGCTGTGTGCGGTGTGATGAATGTGCCTGGGTGGGGTGTGTGGGGTGTGTGAGGCTTGTTAGTTATGTCGTGAGTCTTGGGCTTCCATGTGACCTGCCGAGAGCATGTGACTATGAGACCAGCTCCAAGTCCTTAGGCAGGGAGGTTCAGTCCTCAGACACAGGGACAGATAGTGAGCTGGGTCCAGTCTCTGTCACTGACACCTCTCTCTGTAAGGAAGCCTTCCCTGTCAGACATGACCAGCCTGCGGGAGGGCTGCTGCATGTCCAGGCAGCTGCCTCTTGCTGTCAGGGAACCCGGAAGGTTGGCTGCCCCCCAAGGGTCACCTTGTTCTGAGGGTCACCTATCCTCTATTGCTCGCAGGTGGCACTGACATCGTCTCCTGTTTCATGGGACAGAACTCATCTGTCCCTGTGTACAAGGGTGAGATCCAAGCCCGGAACCTTGGCATGGCTGTGGAAGCCTGGGATGAAGAAGGTGAATAGTTCCCTGACTCTTCTGGCCTGTGAGGAGGGAGAAACACGTGCACAGATGTGCCCCTTGCTTGTGATAATTCTCCAGTCCCCTAAGAGGGGAGCGACCACTCTCCCACGAGGAGCAGTGTCCTTTCCCATGGATGGGTTTTGCACTCATAGGCTCCCTGACGCCAACCTTGGGCATGCCATGAGACCTGAGTGGGTATCGGGTTGTATGAGGGTTTGCCCGGGGCAGTGCACATCCAGTGTAGGTCACCCTTATTGCACACAGCAAGGTTGTGTCCAAGTGGGAACGTAGGGAAGGGAGTGTGTGCCAGGCTCCATCTTCTCCCGTCTGCCAGGGAAGGCCGTCTGGGGAGAGAGTGGTGAGCTGGTGTGCACCAAACCCATCCCCTGCCAGCCCACGCACTTCTGGAACGACGAGAATGGCAGCAAGTACCGGAAGGCTTACTTCTCCAAGTTCCCCGGTAGGTGGGAGCATGCTGGCGCCACGCCCTGCCTGCCTGGGGCTTGGCGTCTCCACTCACGGGCGCTTCTCCATCTCCGCATCTCTGTATCTCCCCAATGGGTCTCCATGGCTCCTCAGGGTCAGCTTGAAAACATCCCAAGATCTGTAACTAGGTTCAGTTGCCCCTAACCCACCCTGGCACTCACAGCCTCCAGCCGCCAGCACTGTGCTGAGAGCCACGTGAGCCACTGGGCAGAGGACTGGGGGCTGCCTGCCCTCTGGTCAGGGCTTGTCTACTTGTTCAATGGAAGTGGCAGTGGGTGGGGGACAGTAGAGGGTGACGGACGCTCATGCAGCAGACTGACTCATGCTAGGCGGGCCACCCATATATATTAACCTGTAGCCCACCCTGTCAGGCTCCCCCCTGTGGAGGAGCCCCCTTCTCTGTGGCCCTGATTCCTCGTGCCTTGATTGGAACAAGCACCCTCACTTTGGACAGATGCTCCTTACACCCTCGGTCTCCACAGGCCTTGTTGGCTCTGTGTAAACTACATGTGTGCAGTCACATGTGCTGAGGTTACAGGCGTGTGCCACCATACCTGACCCATGCTTGCCTCACCCTTCCTGGCCTCAGCACTCAGCCTCACACTGCCTGCCTGTTCCTAGTAGACTTAGGAAACCTTTGGCCTCCCTTCTGTCCCTGTCTCAGGTATCTGGCCAGGTGTATCCCAGCCCTCCCCTTAGTGTGACCAGTCTGTTCTACATTTCTTGAAGGTGTCTGGGCACATGGTGACTACTGCAGGATCAACCCCAAGACAGGAGGCATAGTCATGCTGGGCCGGAGGTGAGGTGTCCCCTCCTCCTGCCATTCCCTCTGGAGGCATGGGCGAAGTCCTGTTCAGTGGGTGAGGCAAAGGCAGCAGGTGGCAGTTGGGTGCTGGGGAGGAGCCTGCCAAGAGGGATGGGGTTCTGCCACATGCTTCAGCCACGTGCCTCTTGTGTCCACAGCGATGGGACCCTCAACCCCAATGGAGTACGCTTCGGCAGCTCGGAGATCTACAACATTGGTTCGTGCATCTCTCCCCTGCATCTCTCACTCGGGTCTAGGGTGGTACCACAGGCACCAGGACCCAAGGCTTTCAAAGAGCTGGGTGAGGGTGGACTTCCATGTAGCAGTGTGAGGCCTGGCCTCCACGCACACATCCTCTCTTCCAGAAGATGCCTGGCCACGCTGTGGCGCCTCCTCAGACCTCAGAAAGGGTTAAGATCACTTGGGTTTGGCTTTCCTCAGGTTCCGTCTTCACAGCAAGCTTAGAGCATTGGCTAATATGATCTTTGCCTTCTGGGCAAGGATACAGAGGCACAGAGAGGGTGTGTGAAGGCTGAAGGTCACAGAGCACAATGCAGGACACCATATGCATACCTGCGAGGGACTCTCAAAGCTGGCCTAGGGACTTAGTCCTGAGCCAGGCCTAAATCCACCTTTCTAAGGAGGTGGCCTCCTTTGTCCTGCTGAGAGCCCCAGATAGTGCCAGGTCAGTATAGCCAGGGGAGACTTGAACTTAATTCCTTACCTGAACTTCATTCCTCCTGTGCCTGGCCCCTTTCTCCCTGGCA
This sequence comes from Acomys russatus, assembly GCF_903995435.1. Taxonomy (NCBI): domain Eukaryota; kingdom Metazoa; phylum Chordata; class Mammalia; order Rodentia; family Muridae; genus Acomys; species Acomys russatus. Next base: position 50,973,372 of record NC_067155.1, on the reverse strand, counting down.
ATGGCATCTTAGTGGGCACCCCCAGCCCAAGTGCAACTGTAGTATTGCCCAGTTGGCCTGGTGCCCTTCCTTTCTGACAGGTGACATTAGCGTGGTGGCCTGTGGAGAGCTTGGTGCGAGGCTATTTCCTTTCTGTTTCTACAGTGGAAGCCTTCGATGAAGTGGAGGACAGCCTGTGTGTCCCCCAGTACAACAGGGATGGTGAGGAGCGCGTGGTCCTGTTTCTGAAGATGGCATCTGGGCACACCTTCCAGCCCGACCTTGTGAAGTGCATCCGTGAGGCCATCCGCCTTGGCCTGTCTGCTCGCCATGTACCCAGCCTCATCCTGGAGACCCGAGGCATTCCAGTACGTTGTGTCTCACCTGGGCCTATGAGAGCCTGGGTGGCTGCAGCTTGCTCTTGCTTCTATATGGGTACCATGTTGCCTAGCAACCACCTTCTCCCTCATGACAGCATTTCCAGCAGCTTCTGTGGGATGCCATATTGGGGCTGATGGCCTGGGTATGCTCTGCAGGGTGCTGTGGGAATGCAAACTCTGAAGGGACCTGCAGGTGTGTGTGTGTTGGGGTTTTGTGGGGCCTGGAGAAGGGGCTCCTGAAGGCACCCCATCCTGGCTCAGTCACATTTGGAGTTGGGGAATGGTGGCATGCATGCGCACAGCTATCCACACTTGCTCTGAGGCTGCCTGCAGGCTGCTGCTCTGGAGATGATGAGTGGGAACACTGGGTTTCTGGCTTGGGGGCTCCCTGTGAGGGGGAGCAAGCATGTGCAGGCCTGGTGTTGGAGATGGACTCGGCTGGGCTGAGCTGGGTGAGAGTTCCTGGAACAAAGCTAAGAGTAGCTAAGTCACGGACCTTGAGTACCGGGAACAACCTGGTGGCCTGTGCTGTCTGGGAAAAACTTAACTATGTCTTCATAGCCAGCCACCTAGGGGTGGGAGGCAGAGAGCCCGAGGTGCACACTTTGTGTGAGTGCATGTGCGAGTGTGTGTGTGTGTGTGTGAGTGCATGAGTGTGTGCAAGTGCATGAGTGAGTGTGTGAGGAAGTGCATGAGTGTGTGTGAGTTCATGAGTGAGTGTGTATGTGAGTGAGTATGTGTGAGTGCATGAGTGTGTGTGAGTGAGTATGTGTGAATGTGTGCGTGAGTGAGTGGGTGAGTATATGGGTGAGTGTGGTGTGTCAGTGAGTGTGTGAATGAGTGTGGGTGAGTGAATGCATGTGTGTGAATATATGTGTAAGTGCATGAGTGAGTGTGTGTGTGAGTGCATGAGTGAGTGTGTGAGTGTGTGCGTGAGTATATGTGAGGAAATGAGTGTGTGAGTGAGTGCATGGGTGAGTGTGTGTGAGTATGTGTGTGAGTGTGCATGTGTCAGAGAGTGTGTGTAAATGAGTGCATGGGTGAGTGTGTGTGAGTGCATGAATGTGTGTGTGAGTGTGTGTGTGAGTGAGCATGTGTGTGAGTGCGTGTGTGAGTGAGTGAGTCTGGCCCTCATGGTACCCTTCTGGGCAGTGACAGGTCTCTTTATACAACTGTTTCACGGCCAAAGAAAGCAGATGGAGAGGAGAGATCTGTCAGGGGGAGTTGGCACCTGAGGCAGATATGGTATCACTCTGAGATACCCACATGCTCCTGTGGTTTTGACATAGGCATGGGGTCACATGTCAGGTTCCATGGACAGTGTCAGCACTGCTGCTGGTGTCCTTTCCAACAGGTGTCTGCAGGTGCAGGGGCACACGTGTGAGGCCACTGCTTACCTGGTTTTATGTGTCTTCTTGTAAGAGAGCATGGGGAGAAACCCGGTGAGGCCATGCCGTGCCGTCTCTGGTTTAAACACTCCTTTCTGTTTGTCTCCTGCCTTTCCCACAGTACACACTCAATGGCAAGAAAGTGGAGGTGGCCGTGAAGCAGGTGATGGCTGGGAGGACCGTGGAGCACCGGGGGGCCTTCTCCAACCCTGAAACCCTGGACCTGTACCGGGACATCCCTGAACTGCAGGACTTCTGAGCCAACAGCTCATGCGCCATCCAGTGATGCGTGTGATGGAACTCAGGGGCACTTTAGCCATTGCTCCAGACGGCCCTGGCCACTGTGCACCCTGTGGTCTCAGAAACAGCATTCCTGTTTTGGAGTCATTGGTGGGGACCATGTCTCCCGTGCTCCAGGCTGTGCCCTGGCCTTTCAGAGACCAAAAGGACACATTGAGGCTTGGCTGCTTGAGTCCTGCTGCTGTAGGTCAGCAGGTGCGGGGCTGGTGACATTTGGTGACATCACACTGGAGAAGCAACGTGGTCACTGTTCCATGTTGCTCTATGAAGGTGAAGTCTGACATACACTTCCTGTCCTTTGCTGGCCTTGCTCCCTCAGCCGTACTGTTCTTTCAAGAGCTGTCTAAAGACAGGGCATCTGGCCCTGCATGCCTGTCACCTCACAGCTGGCTGCTGGGACCCCTGGCCTGATGGCTTGTACTGTCTGACACAGCCAGAACACCATTCAAGGGAATTGTGAGTTACACTTTAGCCAGCCAAGAGCTCTCTGCTATGGCAAGCCCCTTCTGCTGGCGAGTGCCCGGATTGTCTCTGGGTTTTGACAGCAGTGTGTGAGTAGAGCAGACGTTTTAATGTTAATTGAGGACCTGGGTCCTGGGGGCACTTGAATCCCTGGGTGTCTTCCCTGTGCCACCACTTAGGTGTGTGCCAGGCAGTGAGATCCTGGAGTGCTTCCAGGATGCAGCTGCCTGGCCTCAGGGGGAAAGGCCCGGGCTCTTTCTGTTCTGACTGTCCTCTCTGCGTTTGTAAGTGGAGTCTCAGGCTTTGGTCGCCAGGACTCGGCGGTGCTTTGCGTCTACCACGTGGAGTATATCACAAATCCTGGTGATCGTGTTTTGTATTTTTCTTTTTTTAAACTGAGCACAACATAAAACCTTTTGAAAATATACTGGATTTTAAGTCTATAAGGGAAAAGTGCTATGAAGAATTTTATGGAATAAATTTGTGCCATGCACACTTGTACATGCGCAGTGTGCTTGTGTTCCTCTGAGGCGATTAGATCTTGTGTGGTCAGCTATGCCAGCGTTAGCTCACTGCTGCGCCATCCTGTTGTGCGGCCCAGCACAAGTTGTATAGTGGTATTTTCTGGGTTCCTGGTGTTTAGCATTGTCCTTGTTTCTGTTAGGTCAGTGTCTCAGGCTTCCTTGCATCCTGAGCCTCCCAGTCACCTGGGGCCAGGTGTCGGGATGACAGCGCAGCTGTAGCACCAGAGTCTCCCTAGATTTCTCCAGCTAGCCACAGACGCCAGTTCAACCCCCTGCCCCCTCCCTCTCCCCCAACCCCCCCTCCACCCCAACCCCCACAGCCCCCCCCCCCTTCCCAGAGTGGCAGCCCGGATCTCCATGATACAGGAACAAGACAGTTCCTGTCTTACATGCTGCCCACTAGTATCATCTGGCTTGGGCCTGGCTTTCCTGGAACTGGCTGTGCTACCGGGGAGCTTGGGGACCTGAGCACCGAGGGGACCTTTTGCAGTGTCCTATGAGTTTAAAGCCTTGATGGGCCCCCTCGCCCGTTTGTTGCATTTTAGACCCTGGCCATTCCTCTGGCTAATTGTTCTCTCCCCTTTGTCATCTCTAGTAAGCATCGGTTGCCCAGCCCCTCCTGTTGTCACCCGTCTGCACAGGTTCCCAGAGGAGCTTAGGCATCGGGGTACTCTGAATCAGTCTCCCTGTGGGAGTTCTAGGGAGATACACAGTTTTATGTTTCTACCACAAGGATGTATCTGTGGCTCTTTCTTTTTGTTCCCCTTTTCTGTTTAATTCATTAATTAATATTTTTGTTTTTTGAGACAGGGTTTCTCTGTGTAGCCTTGACTGTCCTGGACTCACTTTGTAGACCAGGCTGGCCTCAGAGCAATCCACCTGCCTCTGCCTCCCAAGTGCCGGGATTAAAGGCGTGTGCCACCACCGCCCAGCCTAATTTATTTATTTTGATGGTCTAGGGGATGGAACTTGAGGCCTCATGTGCTAGGTCAGTGCTATATCAGTGAGTTATATGCCAGCCCATTTTAAAAAGACTTTAATTTTTTTTCAAGACAGGGTTTCTCTCCCTAGTTGTCCTGTACTCACTTTGTAGACCAGGCAGGCCTCAAACTCACAAAGATCTGCCTGCCTCTGCCTCTCGAGTGCTAGGATTAAAGGCATGCACCACCATGCCTGGTTTAAGAGATTTATTTTTATTTCATGTGTACGAATGTTTTACTGCATATATGTGTCTGCATCACATGGATGCAGTGCCCACGAAGGCCAGAAGAGTGTATCAGTTCCTTTGGTACCAGAGTTCAGCACAGTGTGAGTATGGGGAGAGCAGCAAATGTCCTTAATTGCTGAGCCAAATAACCCAGCTGTACTACTCTCACCTCTGTGAGAACCCAGGTTCTTACAAAGTCTGAATCCCTTAATTCATTGCTTTCCTGTTCTGACTCAGCAGGCACTCAGGGTGTGACAGTTCTATTAGATCTGCTTTCCTGCGTGGTTGACCTTGCAAATTGAATTTGGGGGTCGGTACCTCTGCCTGGCTGATTTCATGGCACTAATCTGGGGACTGGTGAGGTGCTGGGGTGCCATGGCATGGGAGTTATGGGTTGGGCTTTCTGGCTAGGCAGCTACTTGCATCTTGTCTAAATCGCCTGTCCCCTTCCATTCTGGTGTCCCAGCTCCCCACATGGAAGGCGGAGGTCTGTGATGGATGGCTGCTGTTCATGGTGGCTTTGCCAGCCACTCTGTCAAAGGGACAGTGTCATGTCAGATGTTCCATCTTAAGACCCCAGGTTTATTTTTAGCCAGCCTTCTCCGAGGTGGAGCCACACAAGGGTTCTGGGCTTGGCTCTCATCCTACAGACTGGGGTGGACTAACCAGTACAGTCAAATCTCAGATCCCTGCTAGGGTGACGTCCTGTCATATCCCCTCCCGCTAGTCAGAAGAAACTATCATGAATTTTGGCTGCCTGGATGCAGAAGCATTGAAGGGGTCAGGCCGTGGTTAGCTGTTTTTGAGATGAGGGTATCAGGCAGCTCAGGGTGACCTCTATATAGCCGTGAACTTCCGATACCCCTGCTTCCACACTTAGTTTTATGCACCGCTGGGGACAGGATTCAGGGTCTGTGCAAGGTAGGACTGGATAGCTATCTGCCTGAGCCACCTGGTCTTCCCGGGATTGCAAGACAGCTACCGTGGTTCTAGTCATGGGAGCCATGTTTAAAACAAGAGGTGACAGAGCCAGGCATCTGCACTCTTGGGAGCGGCGGGGGTCCTCCAGATAGTCTCTGCTCTCTGAAATAGATCTGCGGGGGAGTCTGGGGAGACCAGCATTTAGCTTTCCTACCCTGGATGAAGGAGGAGGGATCTGGAAAGGTGTGCAAGGCTGAACTTAACTGTGCATAGATGACTGCTTTGGGCTGGCTGAGGATGCCTGGGGGTGGGGGGTGGGGGGGGATCTGACTCCTTTGTGACATGCACACTGCTGGCTGAGCCACTTCCGGCCCTGCCTGGGTGGCTGCCACCTTCACTCTGGAGGTGGGCGACATTAAAAATCGGAAGCTAGTCTTCATGCAAATGCACGCCCCACTTTGTCTTAAGATTTTAATTTTTCTATGAATTAATTCCACTCTCCTTTATCCCCTCCCCCCTTTCACTGTGGAAAGAATCAGAACACTCAGCAGCCGATGAGAGGAATTTTCCAACCATCCTGTTTTGTTGAGCATCTTCCCAGGCCAGGGCCCCTCTAGGACCAGGAAATAGCCGGCAGGACAGTTCCTGTGATGTGTAATTTACACATGAAGCCAACAAGCCATTTATCCATGAGTCATACCACATAGGAGAAGGGATACAGGAGATAGAGACACTGCTAGGTGGGAAGGTGCCAGTCACGTGTGATCTGAAGGAAGGGTACTTTAGGCAGAGGGGACAGTTGGTGCGAAGGGTATAGGGGCCTCTTCTGCTTGGAGGCTTTCATGGTTGGAGAAGTGGGTGCCATTTCTCACTGACTATCCATTGGGCTGCATCTTGACCCGGAGGCTCTTCAGTCCCATTGTCCCCTCCGTCCTCCAAGCCATCAGTAGGCGCTGTCCTTTGGCTCTGAGGCCTTGACACTTTTGGAGCTAGTGTCTCAGTATCTCAAACCTCCAGCTATCCCAGCCTCTCAAAGCACTGGAATTCCAGATGTAAGCTGGGGCACCCAGGAGAGCCCAGGGTTTTTTCAGGGGTCACTGGAGCGGTGGCTGTCCTGGTTTTCACCTGGGCCTAGAAGGCCACATTCCATCCTGCTAGAGTCCTGAGGGGGGGGGCGCGTGTGGGTACCAGTGAGTGTCCCCAGGTATCCCTCTCTCCCCCTGCAACCCTGTTAGTCACAGTGGATCTTCGATTCTGGGAGCAGTTCTCTTCTGCCCAGTGTCTGCAGAGCCTCTGTCTTGGCTTTGTAGTTCACTGGACCTCTTTAACATTGGCACAGCCCTACCCCAGGGTCTTTGCACACTCTGCCTCTTCCCTCGCTTTCCCCACCCCCTCTCTCTTAAGACTCACTATATTGTCCCCAGTTCAGCTCCTCTTGCTTAAGCCCCCCCCCCTTCCACTCTAAAACGCACCCCCCTTTACTCATGACTTCTCTAACTCATTTCCGTCTTACAGCTTCCTCAACCATGTGGCCACCTGTCTCCTGTCCAGGGTGCTGGCCTTGCATGCCTGAGGACTGGGCGGGTCCCTGGGGTAGGAGAAGTGTGGGACCAGGGAGTGAATGAAGGAGAGAGTGTTTAGGGAAGAGGCCACCTTGCGCTGAGCCTCTTGGCTTTTTCAAAACCTCAGCTGCTGTTACGTAACTGGCTGTCTGCAGAACTGTCTGCCACGGCTCCTCAAGTGGTTATACTTGGTGTTTACAGCCTCTCTTTCCTCTCCTGTGAGTTCGCTTGAGAGCTCAGGGCTCTGGGGTTTGGCATCTGCAGGGAGATGGGTCTCCTGCTGTGGACCAAGAGGCGCTGGGGACCTGGAGACACTAGTCTTGGCTGCAGCCCAGCAGCTGTGGCCTAGGAGCAGCCCACAGGCTGTTTGTGGGAGGTGAGGTTTATCCTGTCAATCACAAGGGGGCGGGGAGAAGCAAGGGCCAAAGTGGAAGAGAAGGACTCTGTGCCTAGCTGTGTTATCTCCACCCACTTGTTTGATCCCTCTGAACCTCATCAGCCTTGTTTGTAGAGCTGGGATGGATCAAACACCCCTTTGGGGAAGCCTCTCAGTGGAGGCATTCCTGGTACAAGGCTGAATTTCAGAGGTTGCAGGAAAATCATGGCGAGAACTGCCCTGTATTACTTGCAAGGTGTGAGTCCCGGTTCCTGCGCTAGCTCACACAACAGCAACTCTCTTTCTGCCCAGGCTTTCCTCTATATCTGGTTATAGAAACATCTCAATTAGTGTTGTATTCTGCAAGTAGAGAGGGATGTCAGGGTAGCCCGTGTCACTGGCCTTGGCGACAAAAGTGGGTGTTCTCTCCAAATCTCTTTTGTTCTGTGTTATTATTATTGTTTTCCTTTCTTTCTTTTTTTTGTTTTTTGGTTTTTTTTTTTTTTTTTGGTTTTTTTTCAAGACAGGGTTTCTCTGTGTAGCCTTGGCCATCCTGAACTCACTTTGTAGACCAGGCTGGCCTCGAATTCACAGCGATCCGCCTGCCTCTGCCTCCCGAGTGCTGGGATTAAAGGCGTGCGCCACCACGCCCGGCTTCTTTCTTTTTTTTAATTAAAGACTTACTTACTTATTATGTGTATAATGCTCTATTTGCTTGTACCCCTGCAGGCCAGAAGAGGGCATCAGATCACATTATAGATGGTTGTGAGCCACCATGTGGTTGCTGAGACTTGAACTCAGGACCTTTGGAAGAACAGCTAGTGCTCTTAACCTCTGAGCCATCTCTCCAGCCCTAATTTTGTTTTTTTCTAAACAGGGTTTTTCTATGTAGCCTTGGCTGTCCTGGAATTCACTCTGTAGACCAGGCTGGCCTCGAACTCACAGACATCTGCTTGCCTCTGCCTCCCAATTGCTGGGATTAAAGGCCACCATTGCCCAGCTACTTAATTTCAACTGGCCATTCAGAATAAAGACCCGTGGAGTCTAGTAAGATGGCCCAGCAGGAAAAGGTGCTTGCTGACAAGGATAATGACCTAGGTTCGGACCTCAGGACCTACACCTAGCAGGAGGAAGCTGACTTCAGCGAGTTGTCCTCTGATCCCTTGTGCAGTGGCAAGCACGCACATGCACACATGCACATGCAATACACGCAACTTAAAAAGTGAAAAGGAATGAAAGTACTCTTGGCTGAAAACAGCTGTGGTGGTTGCTGAGAGTGTGACAGCTCTCCTGCCTTAGCATGTGGAGACCCGTGGCCTGTAAGTCCTGGCCACAGTCAAGATCCAGTCTGCTTCCCCGTGCCTCCGCACCCTCACATGCTTTCCTTTTTACTCCCTCCAGCCACCTTTGTTTCTGCCGCCACCTCTGTTCCTCCTTGTATTTACCCCAGATCCTTCCAGGAACTCTTCAGCTCCCCTCCTGCTACTGCTGCTGCTGTGGCCGCCACCACCTCAGCCACTTGTGACCATGACATAGACATGTCCACTCTCTCCTCTTTGTGTGACTGCCTCAACCAGTCTACTCGTGGTAAATGTTAAAAGAGGGCAAGGGCAGGCTGGGAAGATGGCTCAGCAGTTACGAGCTCATTCTGCTCTTACAAAAGTCTGGTTTGGTTCCCAGCACCCATGTCAGATGGATTGGAACTGCTTGGAACTCCAGCTCCAGGGGTTCTGATGCCCCCTTCTGGCCTCTATGGTTATTGCACACAAACACACACACACACCACCACCACCACATAAATAAAAATCCTAAAAAACCCTCCAAAACCAACTTTGGGTCTAAACTTTTTTTTTTTTGCTTTTTTGAGACAGGGTTTCTCAGTGTAGACTTTGCTGTTCTGAATTCCCTCTGTAGACCAGTCTGGCCTTGAGCTTACCACAATCCTCCTGCCTCTGCCTCCCGAGTACTGGGATTATAGGTATGTACCACCATGCCCAGCTCCAGGGAAGATTTAATTAGGGAATATAATCTCCCCAGACCTCAACATCTTAGGCTATTTTAAGGAAAAATAAACACTAAAGTGGCACTTGCAATAAGGGTTTATCAACACTAAGAGTGATTTATTTATGTTCAGTAGTCTGCTCTTAGCCAGAGGCCTTCAAGGGCTACTTTATCATCATGGTGACCTTTCTTCTTGCCAATATTTCCTGCTCTTCCACTGCTGAGAAGAACCTTCATGTGAACCTTGAAGATTCAGAGTCATGGCACCAGCTGGACCCAAAGCCACATACTCTGCAAACCTTGATTCCCTACTTAGGGGTTTGTCACTATGAAAATGACATAGCTGAGCCCTGTGGTTCAGGGAAACTCCCAGATCCCTGTAGTGATGAGCCAGTTGCTTACAGCCGGATTTGCTCAGACGATCACGTGGGGCCATAGGTGTTCCCTCCACAGACATCCCCCACAGTCACCTTACCCTGCTCTGGACTAAAGGATTACTTCCCCCATCACCCTAGGGCTGTGGGCTCCTCACACTGTAGAAGCTAATTAGCACGGATCCTGGTGTGACACTAAACATTTTTCTCACAGGACGTGCTCTTGAGCAAAGAAGAGAGAATAAATAGAATTTATGAGGGATAAAAATGATTTAAAATGCACTTAGGCAGATGTGGTCAAGAGAAAGGGTATGCAGGTATGAAGGCTGTGGTGTCCTGAGGGTCCAGCCTCACTTGAAGACAGCAGGATGACGGATTTCTTCAAAGAGTCTGGATTCAAACACTGAGAGAAAGCCTGGCTCAGGGGCTCAGGGGTAGATTAGAAACTAGTGCATTCCAGGTTGTGGGTAGACTTCCAGCACACACACACACACACACACACACACACACACACACACACACACACACAGAGAAATAAAACAGCTTAGACAGACCCCCCCCTTTTTCTGCCTCCTGTGTCTTTCTCCTTTTGTGTAAGTGTGTAAGTGTGTACTCTTCTGTTTTTGCACAGAGGCTGAAGCAGGCTGAAGCAATCTGTCTCTGCTCCACAATGCGAGGGTTACAGGCCAAATCTGGCTTTTTGCACAAGTGCTGGGGTTTCAAACTCAATGGTTCAGGGTTGCACAGCAAATGCTTTTACCCACTGAGCCATCTCTCTGCCTCCTTTCCTTCCTTCTTCCGCCTTCCTCCCTCCCTCCCTCCCTCTGTAACTCTACTTCTGAGCCACACTCCAGCCCCAAACCATTGCCTTCCCCCAGTGAAACGCTGCAGGTGGCCCCTCGGTTTGCCTCAGGGAAACTGGTTGAACTGAGCGAGGGCTACTTTAAGGGTGGAGCCGCACGCATCGTTCGCATGGTCACATAGAGAGAAATACTCAGAATAGGGCCACACACATCTTTCAAATTGTCATACCGGAAAATACTTACATGGCGGGAGAGAGGCCCTGAATACAGAACCCTGCAAGTGTCGTCACGTGACACCCTCACTGGGGGCTGGATACAGAGCGCAGGGAGAAGGGCATAGGATTCATGCCAAGACACTCCTAGTGTCATCTCTTGGGGCCAAGGTTTTGTTTCTCAGTACCTGTGTCTTGAGTCTCTGTCAGGAGCACGTGATTTGGAGAACTACTCAACCCTCAAAAAAGCAGCATATCAGAAGTACTTTCTGTGTGCGTGCGTGTGTGTTTTCTTCAACCTTTTGGTGTACGTTATGAGTTGTTCTGTTGAGTGCTAAGTATGGAGAGTCCATTGGGGCTCTCCCAGAACCTGTGTCTATCATCCAGGCTCCTTTTGGCTGCTTGTGAAAACAGAGTTTAAGCACTGCAGGGCTGCCGAATGCTACAGATAGCCGAAAGGCTGTGGGAGTGATGGACCCACTCCAGGGGTCCAGGTGGACAATGTGAGGCTCTGTGAATTTTTGTCACCTTGGCTGTGTGTGAATGCTGTGGCCTTGCTGATGACTATCAATCAGCCTCAGTCTTTCTCTAGCACGTCTCAAAATTGCTCTAAAGTCCCAACCAGGTGATGTCTTCACAGCTGACTCCTTTTAATTGTTATTTTAAAACCATTATTTTATTCGTCTGGGTGTTTTGTCTGCATGTATGTTTGTGCAACACATGTATGCAGTTCCCACAGAGGCCAGCAGAGGGCACTTGATCCCCTGGAATGGGACTTACATATGGTTGTGAGCCGCCACGTGGTTGCTGAGAATTGAGCTTGGGTCCTTTGGAAGAACAATCACTGTTCTCAGCCCCTGAGCCATCTCTGCAGGCCCCGACCAACTTTTTCTTATACACCTCCTGTCCCAGCTGAGCACCCAGGGGTCAGTCTTTCCTCACAGAGGTCACTCCCACTAGCCAGATCTTTGTGGGAAGTACTCTCTTATAGGGCCTTTATACACACTCCAATCCCTTCTGAGTAATAATAATAATAATAATAATAATAATAATAATAATAATAATAATAATAATAATAATAATAATACAATAACAACAAGAATAATAATAACCATGCAATGCAATGGCTCAAGGCAGAGGCAGGTGAATCTCTGTGAGTTTGAGGTCATCCTAGTATACTTAGTGAGTTCCAGGCCAGTTAGGACTACATAGTTGAGAGCCTGTTTCAATTTTTAAAAAGCTATTGTTGTGTGGCTACGCATTGGGAGGGGGGGTGGTAGCGTGTATGTATCATAGCACACATGTGGCAGTCAGTTCTCCCTTTCTAGTGAGGACCCCAGGGACTGAAGTCAGGCATGTGGGGGCCAGTGTCGTTTCCGATGAGCCAGCTTGCTTTGCTTCCTTCTGGTCTCAATTCACAGGCTTCCGGGGACTTCTGACACCTCGTTAACCTGCAACTCAACCCTGAGTTTCCTCCCTCCTTGGCTTGGATAGCCACTTGAGGTTTCTTATGTCAAGCCTGGTGCACGGTCTAGCAAGGACCCAGGTATTGAGGATGGGCAGAAGGTGGCATTCCTGGGGAGAGAAAGCCAGAATGGTACTAAGTGCTCTGTAGAATAAAACTAGGAAGGAGGCTAGAGATGTGCCTCAGTGGGTAGAGTGCTGACCTAGCATGCACAGAGCCCTGTGCCCGATCCCCAGCATAGCACACACCTGTTGGGGCAAGGCTGCGACCCAGCACTCCGGAGGTGGAGGAGGCTAGGGTAGGAGGAGCTTGAACACCTCAGAAAAAGGAAAGAAGGCTCCTTCTCTTTATCAGAGGCCCACTAATCTTGAAATACCCGACTCTTGGCGTACTCTTGATTCCTGTTATTTAAGTTAGATGGACTTTTATTTTGTGAGTCCTACTCGCTGCTTTTCTGGTTCCTCCGCCTTAGGGCCTGAGCAGTCTCGGGATGCACTTCCAGGTATAACCACAAGATGGCAATGTTGCTCTTCGCCCGCAGCCCAGAGGTACCTGGGCAGAGCTTTAGAGTCCAGACCTGGGAGGGTCAGGAGGTGACAGCCACCTCCTAGAGAGGGGTGGCTAGCTTTCTACACCTCAAGGACAGACTAGATCTCCCTCCCTGCACTACAGAACCAGCGGGGATGGTCATTTCTGGCCTCAGCTTCTTTATGTGTGCACTGAACCTTGGGAGTGTTGCCTGGTCCTCCCAGGCCATCAGTTTGGAGATGAGACTTAGGATGAAAAGATGAATTTGCTGAGGGAGCTAAGGGGCCTCGTGGTTATACTGTCAGCTCCTCGGCCTTTCCAGGCCCTTCAAATCATGGTAGCGCTCCTCCCCCGACCCTTAGAATTTCCACAAACACCGTCTGAAACACAGGCTTGGTTAACATGCAGGTATTCTTTACCCATTGAAGGCACAGGCCAAAGCACGGAGCTCAGAAAAGGGCTAGGAGTTTTTACAAAGTCCTAGCTCTTGATGATCTGGTCAAACACACCCTGGTGCCCTTCTGGCTATGACTGTAACCTAGGGTACCTGTGTCATGGGGCTGTTGTTTACCCCCTGTATTCCTCAGGGGTGACAGGCGTGCTGTGTTTACTTTCTGAATCACCGCCTTGCACACAGTAGGTGCTCAGCTCAGCGCTACTCAGGAGTCAGTGAAGGGGAGACTGAGGAGGTGGCTGGAGCCGGCACACAGAAGATCCTGAGGCTGGGCAGCATCCTTCACAACCAGTCACTGAGAAAGGACAGATAAAGCCTCCAGCCCCAAGAGAAGCCCAGAATCCACTGTCCAGCCATGGATGGCTTTTTCAGGAGCATGGCAAGGACAGGAGTTCCCCGAGAAGGAGGGCTGCAGGCAGAACCAAATTTGTTCTTGGTAACTAACCTGGCCAAGACCAGACACTTGCTCCTTGCTCTTTCTTCTTTTATTATAGAAGAGCCTGGGGCTGCCTGGGCTAATGAGCCCCTACTAATGAAGCAAGTCCACCGGCCCCCTCACCAGCTGGGAAGGCTCAAGTGTTCTGATGCCCGCCCATGGAGGAAAATCAGACATCAGGTGATGACGCCCCGCAGTGAGCAAGGGTGTTGTCCTCAGCGGATCAGGTCAGAGGCTTCCTGGGCATGACCAGGAACACCAGCTGGAGGCTGCCATGACTAAATGTTTCAGGTTGGGAAACTGAGGTTCTTTCTGGGAGGCTTATGAATTTTGCCCGCCCTGGGTTGCCCGCCCAGGAAGAGCTTGGTTCTCAGCTAAGGATACAGGACCCCAATTGACTCATTTGAGGCTTGACCCATTTTTTCCCACACCAAGCCGCGACACCAGAAGCCAGTGACAGGTTGGACAGACCCTGGACTCTAGCTCAGGTCGGGAGACACTTCAGTCTCTGGCCTTGCAGCCGGGTGGGGGGAACTTCCAGGGCCTCTCAAGACTGACCAGAGAAGTCCCTCGGGGCTTCCCTGCTTCAATCTGTGGTCTGGACAAGGCTGGGGCTGTGCTTTGGGAGGGACTGTAGTTTCTTAGTCTCTGTGATGTGAGACTCTCTACCCAGGCTGGCTGAAGCCTGGTCCACCTAGCGAGAGTCTTGGGTAGCCCCGGGCTTAGCATCCCGCACACACTAGCACCCGAGGAGAGTGCCCTGGTCTGCCCGTTGCTGGCTGACACAGCCTTTAGACTGCACCACATCCATCACGTGTCCTAGTATGCTGTCCACCTCGCAATCTGTTCCTCGAACATTGCCTCCTCTGCAGGCCTTCCTTCTCGACCTCGGGGACGGCGCGTCGTTACGCTCCCAACACACCCTGGAAACTCGGTCTGCACTCTACAAGGCCTTTCTTTTCCAGCCAGAGTACCTATTCGGGTCTCCCCAGGCCTCAGCAGCCCTGCGCCCTCCCCTGGGAGTGAGCGACACATCCTGCTGCTTAACCGCTGGGTGGCCGCCTAGTGTCTCGGCCCTGCGGGAGGGGGAGAGGAAAAAGCACCTCCCTGCCTCCCCTTTCTTTATCCTTTTCCATGCCCGGGCGTGTTCCTCCTCCCTCTTCCTCTAGACCCCATCCCTCTTCTTCCTTTCTTCCCATCCTCCTCTTTTCTCCTCCTCTCCTCCCCTCCCCAACTCTATCCTCCTCCCTCTTCTTCTATCCCCGTTCCCTCCTCCTCCCTTCCCTCCTCCTCCCTTCCCTCCTCCTCCCTTCCCCATCTCCCTCCTCCTCCTTTCCTGTCCTCCTCCCTCCTCCCTCCCCTCCTCCCAGCTCGGCTCGCTCACTCTCGCGCTGGCTGGAGGGGCGGCCGGCAGCTGGCGCTGGCCGAGGCGGCGGCGGGATGGGACGCGCGCTGGGGCGCAGGAGCCGCGGCGCCGGCGGGGGCCGCGCAACTCGGGCCAAGTGCAGGGCGGGCGCGCGCTGAGCCCGGGCGCTGTCTGCAGCCGGCGGCCGAGCGCGGAGCCGAGAGGTGCGGGAGGCGGCGGCGCAGGAGCGAGCGGAGCCCGGCGCCGGCTCCCGGGAGGACCATGCGGGCCCCGGCTGCGTCGCTCGGGCTGCTGTTGGCGCTGAGCGCGCTCCGCTGCGCAGGTAACGCGGCCGCGTCCCCTCCCCGACCCCGCGCGCAAAGTTGTTGCCTGGGTCCCAAGTCCCGGGCGGCCGCCGCCTCCTGCTCTTGGCGGGGCTGGGGAGCCCCGGGCGGCCCAAACCCCGCGCGCGTCTCCTTTGCCTCCTCTCTAGTCCCAGCTGCCCTTCGCATCCTTTTGGGTTCCAGGAGCCACAGGCAGGGCACTCGGAATCCTTCTCCTCACTCTGCCCTGCACCTGGGCCCCAGGGTCTGTGGAAGATGTAGTGGCCCAGTGTCCGGGGACTGCTGTCCTGTTTTCTGGACACCTGCGGGTCCTGGAGGGCGTCTCGGCCGGAGATGTCTGGTTTGGCTGCAGTCCCTCCCGCTTCTGGTTGCCCCCTTGGCCTCCCAAAGCCACCCGCTCCCTAAGTGGCTCTTGCAGGCAGCTAGGTGATCTTGCTGCTCACCCTCTGGAAGCGCGGGTAGCCCCAGCGCCCTGACCCGAACACAGGCTGGCGGGATCCAGGAGCGTGGTCTGGCAGCCCGGCTCGCGCAGGCACAGCACCTTGTGATGTCTAAGATTGAGGTGTTCAGAACCCTTGCCCCGGGATCGGGGAGTCTGGCTCCAGGCTGGCACCCGCGCAGCTGTCGCCCAAACCCCGCGAATAGGAAATCAGAATAGCCAGGTATACGCTGTTTGCAGCCTGGGCTGGAGTTGGCTAGGTTTGGCCACCTCGGTGTTGCTACGTGTTGGTTGTAGAGGAAGCTTATCCTAAAATGACAGTGCCCCCCTCCCCCACCCCAGGCAAGTGGAGACAATCCGAAAGGCTGGGAAGAAGCGACAGTCACGAGCCATGTTCATGTGCGTGCGAGGGCTGTGTTCTCCAGACCTTTAAAACCTACATTTTGAGAGCAGGTAGCTTTAGACTGAGAACCATCCTTTCCCGTTCCTTAAAATCAACCAACCGCACAGATACCCAGAACGCAGAAGGAAAAACGCAACCTCAACTTGGCGGCTCCGTCTGCCTGGGTGAGGTCGCACTGAGGAGCAAGCCTACATGCCAACTTGTTTTGAAGGATGACTGTGCACGGGAAAAAGTAAATATTGCTTTCCTCCCCGATGCCCTCAAGTGACCCTAAATATTTACTAAGACTTTCCCCGTAGAGAGACAGTGGTCAGCCCTGGGCTTTGGCTGAATCTCGGTAGAACAGCTCTGGTCCTCAAGTGGAGGGCTCTTCCTTGGCTTGTTTAATGAGCATCAGCGAGAGCTATTTAGCTCTTGGCATTCTTCTGCGGCCTGGAGAGGGGCGCTGACGGGGTCTGGACCGTTTCCTCAGAGCGGAAGCCCTGAGGCGCGTTTGCCAAAGTGCGCAGTCCCTCGGACTTGAAAATTGCAGTGTTGTGGCTATTTTCTCTCTCCACGGGGGTCAGCGTTCGCCTGGCTGTGTTCAAGAGTGGTTCTGG
The DNA here is from genome assembly GCF_903995435.1 of Acomys russatus. Taxonomy (NCBI): domain Eukaryota; kingdom Metazoa; phylum Chordata; class Mammalia; order Rodentia; family Muridae; genus Acomys; species Acomys russatus. The sequence goes on along the minus strand of NC_067155.1, from coordinate 50,956,870 downwards.
GCAACCTTGGAGGAGGACGCTGCCTTTCTCTTGCCTTGTGTCAGAATGAGTTCCCTCACCATGTCCAGCCCCACCCAGCGACAGAAGAGCCTGTGCAATGGCTCTGGGAGGCTTGTGGTGGGAGAACTGATGTGCCACTCCTGAGAACTCATTCCTGGCCCTCCGAGGAGCGTGTCAGCGCAGCCGCCAGGCAGAGCGTAACATGCTTGGGGGTCCTCGGTTGCTCGTGTCTTCCACCGGTTCCCACCAGAGACCATAAAGAGAAACACAGTTTGCTAAGTCTATATTTAGCTCCAAAACAAGGGTGATGTTCCTGAAAGAGCTGCCTACACTCGGTTGGTTGGGAGTTAACCAGCTTCGTCTAGAACTGGCTGCATTTTCTACATCTTTTCTGGACCAATCTTGGACTGGCTGAGGCCCTAGGAGGGGGGCTTGGGAGAGTTCAGCTGGGAGGAGGCGCTCCCATCGCACACGCTCTGTTGCCTGTGCCCCCTTCCTGCGTGGGCAGCTACCCCGGGAAGGAGAGTGGTGGGCGGACTTCTTGGAGCTTCGGAGGGTTGAAGCCTACGGAATTGTACTTGGTTGAAGTCAGCACAAATCCTCCGGCTTAGCGACCAAGGGGGCCCCATCATTCAAACGGTGGTTGTCCATGCTGTGGCTTTGGAAGTTAGTGAGGCAGTAACAAACCACGTCCCCGGGGGAAATCGACAAGCCTTGCTTTGTTAACCCCTGATACTTTTTTTTTTTTTTTTGAGGGAGTGTTTGTGGAATGGGGTGGGTGGGGCATCCTCCCTCCCCAGAGCCTTGCTAGTGACAAGTTTCCAATTGTGGAGACGGCGCTGTTGGCTTGCAAGTCACAGGGTTTTAGCCCTGCCTGGCCCCGTGCAGCGACGAGTGGTCTATTTGTTCCTCATTACATCGTGTCTTGGGAAGGGGTAGCCCTGTGGTGTGGGGGGGAAGTGGGAGGTGGGGAAAATGCTAATTCTGTCTCAGCCTCCAGTGATTTAATGGCATTGGGGACCTTCCCAGAGTAAATCATCTGGCACCCCTCCTCCTGCCAGTGGCAGGAACCGGGAGGCGTGGGGGCTTCCTCAGGAGCTCCGCTTCTGTGACTGGATCCAACAAAGGGCGCAGCGGTTGCCATGACCCGAAAGACAAAAAGGAGCCCCTCATTTGCTGCCTCGAGAGTCTGGGAGGGTGGTCTCAAGCAGCAAAGTTCCTAAGGGCTTCCTTCCCAGAGAGCCCCGGATTCTGGGTAGCCTTTTCTCTACTGGGTCTCAGTTTGAAGGGGCGACGGAGAGTCCATTTTCCTCTGGGCCGGTGATGAGGAGGAGGGGCTTAGGTACCACTCGCAGCTCTTGGGAGGGAGGAAGTGGTCTAGAGCAGGAAGGTGCCTCTGAGCACAGCCCCGCTGCAGAGTCTCACTACGTATGTAGCTCCAGCAGTCCTGGAATTCACTCAGTAGACCAGGCTGGACCCAAACTCACTTCTGTAGACCAGAGATTCGCCTGCCTCTGCCTCACCAGTACTGGCATTAAAGGCGTGCGCTAGCACAGCCTGGCTTGTCCCGGGTTTTCTAACCTCACACTTGGGCCTTGGCTGGCTAAGAGGTTCTCCACTCAAGGAGTCTCAGACGATGATGACAGCGACAGCCTTTTGACGTGGCCCAAGTAGCAATCTGAAAGATAAGGGTTGAAGTCAGAAGAGTGCTGGTGCTGATGGGAATGGAGCCTCTGGGGCTGTGGTCTGTGTTGCAGATTCTATGAGCTTTTTCTGCTGGGAGCCCCAGAGATTATGCTCCTTTGCAGGTGGGGGAGGGCTTCTATGTTTACGGGTTCAGATGTTCACAGGGACGAAGCAAACTAACTTCCATGGCACGTGCATCCTCCCAAATGATACTATATTTCCCCAGCAAGATATCGGCAGGCCAATACATGCATCTCTACCCTCTGCCTCTTTGTCCTTTGTGGTCTCATGTTCTCTGCCGCACCCCACCCCACCCCCGCCGTCCATTTTATGCGTATGCATATGGAGGTCAGAGGTCAGTATCAGGTGTCTTCCTCACACTTTACCTTGCTCTTTGAGGCTCATCATTTAGTCTAGGCTGTCTGGCCAGTGACCCCGAGGGCTCTTCCTGTCTCTGCCTTTCCAGTGGTGTTTTCAGGTTACAGAGCTCACTGCTGGGCTTGGCTTTTTAGGTGGGTGCTGGGGTTTGAACTGAGGTCTTCATGCTTGCCTGCAAGCACTTTACTGACAGCCACCTCCACAGCCTCTGGTTCTTCCTCTCTCAAAGGCATCCAAGGCTCAGTAGGCTGGCTCTGCTGGTGGGCTATCCAGGGCCTTTTCTAGATTGTGGATTCACTAATTGGCAACAATTGCCACATTTTGCAGATGAGGAAACTGAGGCTAGAGAGGTACGGGGTTGTACAGCCACCATAGCTTTGCACAGCGGCGTTTGCATCTCAGAGTTTCTCTCAGCTACCACTGTGAACATTAATTTCAGGATGATTTATTAATTTGTAACTGATGACCTGTGTGTGGATGGCCTCGGCCACCAGGGTGCATATGCGAAGGTGAGAGGACAGTTTGCCAGAGTCGGCTCCTTCCTCTCACTTTTGTGTGTGTTTTGGAAACTGAACTCAGGTCTCTCAGTTTGTGTAACAAGCACCTTTACCTGCTGAGCCATATTGCCAGTCCAGATTTTTTTGAGGGGGCGGGGGCTTTGATGCTGGTTTGGACCCAGGAACCTAGGGTTGTGTCTCTTCCTGAGGGGAAAGCTGTGTTTCTCTCTTGAGCTATTCTGCTTGGGAGAAATTTTGTCTTTTCTCATGTCTATTTGGTGCAAGCTCCTGTTGCTTGCTCACAGAGGTGCCTGATATTTGAGAAGACAGAGCAAGTGAGGAAGAGAAAGGCCCACCTGTGGAGGTGCTGGACGCCAGTGGGGCATCTCGCATGGCTCTCTCTCTTTCTCTCTCCTTGCTTTCGTGGAAAGAAAAAAAAAATCACAGTAAGAGAAGTAAGTCAGCCTCAGAGACAGAAATATCACATATTTTCTCTCACGTATAGATCCTAGATTTTATTTAGGTATATAGAGTCTTACATGCACATGGGATGTGAAAATAGAAGTGATTCTGTGGGGGAATAAGTGAGAATGAGGGAGGGGAGGTCAGGGTCTGTGAATGTGGCCAAAGTGCAGATGTCCTTATTTGAGGGTATCTGTGAGAGCCGATACTATGTTTAATGAGTATATGCTACTTAAAAAAAAAAAATTAAGAAGAGACTTGATACCCTATGAGAATATACAGGGGGAGGTAATCGCCCTCAGGAACAGTCATAGGGGAGGGGAATAATGGGAAAATGGGGGGGGGAGGGAGAAATGGAAGGATACAAGGGATGGGATAAACATTGAGATGTAACAAAAATAAATTAATTAAAAAAAACAATTAAAACACAAAATTGGTGATGGGCATGGTGGTGTACACCTTTAATCCCAGAACTCAGGAGACGGAGGCATGAGGATCTCTGTGAATTCTAGGTCAGTGTCATCTACATAGCGAGTTCTGGGTTAGGCGGGGGTACACAGTAAGACCCTGACTCAAACAACAAACTCCGCCAAAATTGAAGGGCTGGACAGAAGGCTAAATTGGTTAAGTTCTTGACTTTTAAGTATGAGGCCTGAGTGAGTTCTAGGACCTATATCAAAAATCCAGGTGGAGGGGCCTGGAGATATGGCTCAGAGGTTAAGAACACTGTCTGCTCTTCCAGAGGTCCTGAGTTCAATTCCCAGCAACCACATGGTGGCTCACAACCATCTATAATGTGATCTGATACCCTTTTCTGGCCTGCAGGTGTACATGCAGGCAGAGCACTGTATACATAATAATAAATATATCTTTTTAAAAATCCAGGTATAATTGTGCATACTTGTATCCCAGCATTCGGGACAGGAGGATCCATGGGGCTCAATGGCTGGCATGTATTCCATGCCAACAAGACATCTCTCAGAAAACAAATAAAAATTCCAAGGTAGATGGCACCTGAGAAATGACACCCACAAGTCATCCTCTGGTTTCCACTTGCACATGCAAACACATATAAACACACACACACACACACACACACACACACACACACACACACACACACACACACACACACACACAGCCCCCTCCCCGCACGCAACTGGTGTCCTCAGTGTCTCTGTTCAGGTTTGAGATTTTCCCAGTGTTGTGTTAGCTCCTTGGCCTCTCCAAAATCCTTTTCCCCATCTGGAAAGTTGGCTATGACCTACTTCTTTAAAGATCTCATTATGGGACTGGGGAGCCCAGCAAACACAAGGCTGGGGGAAAGTATACAGGAGTGGGGTTGTCCCCACAGGCAGAACTGCAGCGAGAAAAGCCACAAGCCACGAGCCTTCCACCAAGCAGATTAAACAGGCCGTGTCTTTGGGCTGAAGAGATGGCTTAGCCTTTAAAAGTGCATTTTCTGCCCTTCTCGAGGACCCTGGTTCAGTTCCCAGCACCGATGTTGGCTGACTCGCAACTTCCTGTTACTCTAGCTCCAGGGAATCCAACGCCTTCTTCTGATTTCCTCTGACACCTGTGGCATACACATGTGCTGGCACACATACATGCACACATAAATAAAAACTAAATCTTAAAAAAGAAAATACTGGGTGTTGCATTTGGCCGAGGCTGGGTTTGAACTTGAGAGCCAGGGTTACAGACTTGTGCCACCACTCGCTTGCTCGCTGCCCTCTTGCTCCTCATCCACCAATCACATATTCATCATCACTGGGCACTTGGGACACCAACAGGGCACAAAGGAGCCACTTCAATCTCATAGGAGGGACTGTCAGTCTCAGAACCAGACAGCGAAGTGAAGGAGAGGTAAATACCTGCTTAGTGGCAGAGGCAGAGGCAAGGTTAGGGCCACTTGTGTTCTCTGGCCAATGTTTGATTCTGCATCGCCCACACAGGTGGTGCATGCTCCCTAGACTGGAGAAAGAGAGAAAAGCCCTATTCTTTCCATTTAATTCTATTGCATTCTCTTTGCCCAGCCACCTGGTTCTGCGATTGGGGTGCTTGAACGGAGCACCTGCCCGGATGCCAGGCTCTTTGGATGATGGATGCCCTGTTTCCCCACGCTCTAGGCTCAAAATAGTTACATAAGAAATCGATAGGGTCTAGTGGGGCTCACCAAGGCTTATGACTGAGGGTGATGGAGTGCAAGCCTCGCTCTGGGCCTGGAGTCTCATAGCTTTAGCTTAATTAACTCACTGGGGACTCACTCTGGTGGCTGCTGGCCCAGTCTCCGGAACTGGAGAAAGATGGCTTATGAGCTTCGCTCCCCAGGGTCAGCTCTGGGCTCCTGTCGTCCATCTGGGGGTCCTTGTATGCCATGCCATCCTCTGCAGGTGCTCCTGGGATTGCTAAGGAGCCAGGTTGCTGGGGGACGTGGGGATGTCCGGTTTCCGCTGGCCACCTATGGGTGGCCATCTGACCAGTAGATCTTTCCTCTCAGATGCTGCCATTTAAAAACCATGTGCTGTCAACTAAGTTTGGGGGTTCTCACAAGAAACAGAGAGATCTGAAGTCTAGCATGATGGCTCACAGTTTAATCACACAAACACACACACAAAGACACACACACGCACTTGCACGCACACATGCACGCACACACACATACATGATTGGGAATATGGGCAGTCTTCATCTAACCCCTTGGCTGCACTGAGACTCAGTTTCCCTGTCTGTAAAGTGTGCCCTGACCTCTGGCTCTGGCCAACCGTCTTCCTTACAACCTTCCTCCGATCTGTCTTGCCCTTCATGCACATTCCTACGAGTTCTGACACATTTTTATTGTACTTTCCTGAGACTAGTGACACCGGTGCCAGGACAGGCTGAAGTCCCTGACCCAGGCTGTGGCATGAACGCAGCTGGGAGAATGACATCCTCATAGGAGGCTCTGCAGGAGACATTGCAAACACGGGTGCCAGCAAAGGATGGCTTGTCATCGTCAGTGGCTTCCAACAGTGGCATTTGAGCCAAGGCCTAAAGAGGTGACCGGAGAGGCTGGGGTAAGGGACATGGAAAAGGAACAGCAGGAACAAAGCCCCAAGGTGGGAATGTGTTTTGTAGGGACAAAGAGAGAAAGGAAGCCAGCGAGGTTTGTCTAAGTGAGGAAAGGACAAGACTGGGGATGCGGACTGTTGGGGTGGCTTAGTAGGTAAGGGGGCTTGCTGCCAAGCTGGTCATCTGTGTTTGAGCTTTAGAGCCCACATGACTGGAGGAAAGAACAGAGTCCTGCAAAGTGTCCTCTGACCTCCACAAATGCACCATGGCACACCTGTGTGTGTGTGTGTGTGTATGTGTGTGTACTTGTGTGTATGTATACACATACACACATATATGTTTACACACACACACACACACACACACACACACACACACACACACACACACGGCATATGATTTCGGTCCCAGTACTCGAGAGGCAGAGAGACAGGTAGATCTCTGAGTTTGAGGCTAGCATGTCCTAGGACAGCCAGGACTCTGCAGAGAAGCCCTGTCATGAAAAGCAGAACAAAAGGTAAAAAAGAAAAAAAGAGTAGGAAATGTGACCAAGAGGGTGACAGGGCTCCGAGCTTCCAAAGGTCTTCGGTGATGAAGGATGTGGGTAGGTGAGAAGGATGGAGTCAGGAGACCCTGAGTGGCTACTGCAACAGTCCAGGCAAATGACGTCAAAGACTTGGCTTGGAGCTGCAGCTGTGGAGACCTCGGTGCCTTCTGAGACTTGTTGATTAGATTTCTTCAATAAACATTTCCCAGGGTGGGCTGGGAGAGGGCTCAGTCGGCAAAGCCTCTCCTCTTGCAAACTTGAGGACCCGAGTCTGATCCCTAGGATTCATGGTAAGACAAACTGGCGTAGTGATGTGCACTTGGAATCCCAGCCCTGGGGGGGTAGATCAAGAGGATGGCATATTAATTAGTGAGTTCCAGGCCAGTGTGAGAACTTGGTCCTCCAAACGGAGGTAGATGGCGCCAGAGGAATGACACCTGAGGTTGACCTCTGCCCTCTCTACAGGCAAGTGCACTGTATGTGCATACATACACCTGGGCAGACATATTTCCTGGGTTCTGACTGTGTGGGTTTGTCAATGTGGGTGCAACTGAGGCCACAATGATGTTTGTGAAATGACAGACTCAGGCGAGACTGTCACCTGCGAGTCGAGCTCTTGCTTTTTTTTTATTTTTTATCTTTTTAAAGATTTATTTATTATTATGTATACAATGTTGTCTGTTTGTACACCTGCAGGCCAGAAGAGCGCATCAGGTTACATTATAGATGGTTGTGAGCCACCATGTGGTTGCTGGGAATTGAACTCAGGACCTTTGGAAGAGCAGGCAGTGCTCTTAACCACTGAGTCGTCTCTCCAGCCTTTTTTTTTTTTTTTCAAGACAGGGTTTCTCTGTGTTAGCCTTGGCTGTCCTGGACTCACTTTGTAGACCAGGCTGGCTTCGAACTCACAGCGATCCGCCTGCGTCTGCCTCCTAAGTGCTGGGATTAAAAGCGTGCGCCACCACACATGGCTGGGCTCTTGCTTTTTTAGAAGCACCCCCAGAGCCATGTAGAGAAGACTGCATGTGAAGCCAAGCCAGGGGCTGGAGAGATGGCTCAGCGGTTAAGAGCAATTGTTGGTTTTGCAGAGGACCTGGATTTGACTCCTAGCATTCAAGTCTTATGGCTGTTAACTGCCTGCAACTTTAGTTCCCGGGTAACTGACACCCTCTTCTGACCTCCACTGGCACCTGCACTCACATGATGTGCACATGTGTGCGCGCGCACACACACACACACACACAGACACACACACACAGACACACACACACAGACACACACAAACACACATTAAAAAAAAAAAAAAACCAAAAAACTAAACCAGGTGTGGTGATGCACGCCTGCAATCTCAGCACTCTGGAGGTGGAGGCAGGAGGTTCAGGAGTTCAAGGTTATCCTTAGCTATATAATAAGTTTCAGGCTAACCTGGGCTACATGAGACCCAGACTTAAAAAAGCAAAATAACAAACAGCAAGCAAAATCAACCATCAGGTATAGACCAGCAAGGAGAGTAAAGTCAAGCTGACTCATGAGCCAGGCTACACATAGTGTTGGCTCTCAATAAACAGGAGCAACTATTGACAATAGCATTATGACAGTTGAGGGGATCCAGGCTTGGCTACTCTCTTAGCTCCCAAAAGCAAACAGTTTGGCTCTTAACTGGCATCTGGCAGATTCTACCCGCGTTGAGGGTGTGATTATTTTGGCATCTTGAGGAGGTCTAGCTGATAACGGGTTCTCAGGCCATTTAGTAGCTACACAGATAAAAGGTGTCATGCCAATCAAATTCCATTTCCCTCCCAGCAATTTCCATGACACTCTAGAGATGTGTAGGTCCAACCACCAACCCTCTTGGCTCTTTACATATTGTTCATTATTTCCTGTACTCTTTAAACCAGGCATCTGGGCTGGTGACATGGGTCAGCAGGTGGGGGGCGGGGGTGCTTGCCTTCCAAGCCTGATACCCTGAGTTCAACCCTCAGAGCCCACATGGTGGAAGGAGAGAATTGACACCAAAAAGTTGTTTTCTGACCTCTACCTAGCCTGGAACTCACATCCAGCAAATAAATGATCAAAACAAAACAAAAAACAAACAACAAAAAAACAAACGGGCACTAGTAGCACACAGTGGTCTCCTGGATTGCTTTTGGCCCTCCACTTGCTGTTTGTAAATAAAGTTTTATTGGGACTCGGTCCTCCCTGTTTGCTTACATAAGGCTGTTTCAGCACCATGGGAGTCCAGCAGTTGTGATAAGGGTAGTATACATGGCCTCTCAGGAAACCACCTACTCTCTGTTTTCTTTTTAGAGATGCGGTTTGCCTTACATAGTCAAGCAGGGGCATTCTTTGTGCTTTCAGGGGCACTTCCACTGTGAGGAACAAGGGACCCTTTCTAATGTCAAAGAAATTATCCAGCTCAGGAGTGAGGACAATGCCGGCTTTGGAGTCTCTTGGTTGAAAAAGAACAACATATTGATGGAAAGTGGCTGTCAATTCAGCAGCGGGCCTGGTAATTACAGTAGCATTTATGTAACATTTTAAAAATAGTAGCACATGTGTAGGCTAGCTATTTTTCACTCTGCAGGCACAGCCTGATGGCTCAGAACTCAGAAGACCCCCTCAGAGGGCTGCCGCTGCCGCTGCTGCTGCAGGAGCCCTGGTCACAGTGACTCCCATTCACACTTCTGTTTTTAAAAAAAATTTTTTTTAACCTCATGTTTGTTTGTTTATTATGAGATTATCTTAAAGATATGTGTGCCTATAATATTTGAAAATTTCAATGCTGAGATTTTGGTATACTCCTGGATGCCAGAAGCATGTCACCACTCCTGTCTAGACCCCACAAAAACCACCACGTTCCTGGACTTGGAAAGCACGTGGCGGGAGTGGTTCAGGCGCAGCTGGATTCAGGTGCTTGACATTTTTCTGATCGCTGCTTTCTCCTTCTCCCTTTGCTTTTTAGTTCTCTTTTCATCTTTGCCAACTTAATTCAAACCTAGGCTTGCTCTCATTGATGACAGAGTGGGCCACAGTCACCTCTGGCCGGTCCTGGGACCAATAAGAGGTCAGATGTCTCTTTCTGATCCCGCTCAGCATGAAACCCGGGGCTGATTTGATCTAGACTAAAGGCCCTCTTCTGGTCCCCGTGTCAGGGACTGTGCCCAGGGTGTGGAGTGCTGTGTCTGATCAGCCGGAAACCTACCTCTGAATCTGGTGTTGGAAGACGGGTACTTCCCCAGGAAGCAATGGGCAGCAGCCTGAACCTGGGGCTGGCCGGGAGAAGGAGGAAGGGCTGATCTCATGCTTTCGCTGTCTCTGGCGCCATTACCCATGAGGAGGAATCCACTCTCGGATCCTGGCTGCCCTACTGGACAGGCTATTGCACCATGAGACACTCCCCCCGGCCCCCCAGTGTTTGCACATTGGTTTTGGCTACTTTGTATAGTACATAGGAGGTTTGGGAAATGATGCTGGAGAGTTCAGTGGTTAAGAGTTCTTGCGCCAAGCCGGGCGTGGTGGCGTACGCCTTTAATCCCAGCACTCAGGAGGCAGAAGCAGGCGGACCATTGTGAGTTCAAGGCCAGCCTGGTCTACAAAGTGAATCTAGGACAGCCAAGGCTACATAGAGAAACCCTATTTCAAAAAACCAAAAACCAAAAACCAAAACCAAAACCAACCAACCAACCAACCAAACAAACAAACAAAAAAAGAGTCATGCAGCCGGGCGTGGTGGCGCATGCCTTTAATCCCAGCACTCGGGAGGCAGAGGCAGGTGGATCGCTGTGAGTTCGAGGTCAGCCTGGTCTACAGAGTGAGTCCAGGATAGCCAAGGCTACACAGAGAAACCCTGTCTCGAAAATTCAAAAAAAAAAAAAAAAAAAAAAAAAGAGTCTTGCTGCGTTCCAGAGTTTGGTTTCGAGCACAACCACTTGTAACCCCAACTCCAGGTGTTCTTGCACCCTTCTGACCTTCTGGGCACCTGCACACACCTGTATAAACACACACACACACACACACACACACACACACACACACACACACACACACAACTGGCCCTTGGCCTCTACTTTCTTAGCCATCTCACCAGCCCTGTGTTTTGATTGATTCACTTTGAACTGTGTTTCCATTGCAGCCTGGAGGTCCTGACAAGCTTCTCACTAAAGCGACTCAGACGGCCTTGCCTCAAAGTGGCCTTGGCCTCTCTCCTCCTGTCCCCAGTTGTGACTCTTACATGCTCCACCGAGAGCTAGTCTAGCTAATGTGCCTAACCTGGCCTGAGTTCACAGAGGGCTATATTGTGTGTGGGTTTTTATCTACCCTGTTGCCTATTCCCCATCCTTGAAGATTGTCAGGCGAAGTTGATGCCACCTCCAGTGATAACTGATGTAAGATTCTCCTCCATGCCCCTTCCCTCCCCCTGCCAATCAAAAGTGCTAAGAACTGCTCTGTCTCCTGCACCTGTTTGTGGCTAGAACTCTAAATGTCAAAGATGAAAATGTTATTGACGTTCTTACTTTAAGGCTCAAGGGAAGCTCAGCATCTATCCTATCTATCCGTCTGTCTGTCCGTCTGTCTGTCTGTCTATCTGTCTATCTATCTATCTATCTATCTATCTATCTATCTATCTATCTATCTATCTATCTGGCCTTACTGTGTATCCCAGGCTGGCTTTGAACTTGAGATCCCTCCTGCTTCAGGGTGGCTGGCGCTGGGACATCTGGCATTATTTGTGTACATCCCGCCCCCCTCAAAGACAGGGTTTCTTTGTGTAACCCTGGCTGTCCTGAAACCCACTCCGTAGACCAGGCTGACCTTGATCTCAGGTGTTGGTGTTTCTTTTGTAGATTTATTTATTTATTATGTATACAGTGCTCTGCCTGCATGTAACACCTTCAGGCTAGAAGAGGGCACCAGATTTCATTGTAGATGGTTGTGAGCCATCATGTAGTTGTTGGGAATTGAACTCAGGACCTTTAGAAGAGCAGGCAGTCCTCTTAACCTCTGAGCCATCTCTCCAGCCTAGGTGCTGGGATTAAAGGCATGTGGATCTTTAAAAAATAAAAATAAAAACAAATTTAAAAGCTACTCCAAGGTCTCTAAGAATCTCTAGGTTCCATCCTTTCTTATGTTAAAAATCTTAGTTTATTTTAAATGTATGGGTGTTTTGCTTGCCTGTGTGTGTTCATCATGTGAGTGTAGTGCCCATGGAGGCCAGAAGAGGGCACTAGAGCCTCTAGAACTGGAGTTACAGATGGTTGTGACTCATGTATGTGCTGGGAATTGAACCCAGGTCCTCTGGAAGAACAGCCAGTACTCTGCTGAGCCATCTCTCCAGGCCCGATTCTCTCATTTTGGATTTGAGTATCTATTCCTGGCGCTCTGCAAATGCACTGCTGACTCCAGCATGTTTATTTTCTTTCTTTCTTTTTTTCTTTCGCTTGTTCATTTTCAACTATAGGATTTTGTAGTCTTTTTTTCCTAAGGGTCAGTAGACCATCCTTGCAGGATTTATGTTGCCTGTGGCTGCAGATATGTACAAAACAGCATGTTTCCTCCGTGAGCCAGGAATGTGTGCTGTACAGTTTCTGCCTGCTTTGTACCGGTGTTTCTTGTCTGCCAACAGATACTGGGTTTGCACCACCAGGCTGGAGTCAATGACAAGGTTTTGGTTACTATTAAGTAAAGAAAAGCTGCTTGGCCTGGTGGCATAGGCCTGACATCCGGCTACTCAGGAGGTTGAGTCGGGAAGATTGCAAGTTCAGGTCTAGCCTAGGCAACTCGTGGAGATCCATGACTCAAGGCTAAAAAGTAAAGAAAAGCCTGGGGTTGTAGCTCAGCGGCAGAGAGCTTGCCTAGTGTGCAGGAGGTCCTGGGTTCTATCCCCAGTCCTGGAAAATAATGAATGAAGGGAATTTGAGGAATCAATGACAAAGTGCTGCCCCCCCTCTAAGAGTGGAGTGGAGCCGTCAGGGCGATGGCTTCGTTGAGCTGCTCTCCACAGAGGAAGACTCTGGGGATGGGTATCTCATTCCGTCTCTTCAGCAATTACAACTCAAGCTGCGCGAGAGAACTGGCTTACAGGGGGTGTGGCTCCAAGAGGGTGTGGCTCAGAGAGGGCGGTGCTCAGAGAAGGCGTGGCTGGGGAAGAATGTGGCTCTGGGAGGTTAGTCTGGTAGGCAGTGGGATGGCGAGGACTCTGGACCTCTTTCTGTCTCCGTGAGAAGTCTCTTTGTGGCCTTAGCCTTGACCCACCTTCCAATACAGAAGGAAGGGCTGGGAGTGTATTGGAGGACGAACGGATCTGGGGGGTTGGGCAGCCTGGAAGTGATTTTGGCTTGCGGCGAGAGCGTGTGAGACTGTGGGGAGAGAACCCAAGGTCCCCTTAGCACAGCAGCCCCGCCCTGACTTTATTTTCTAAGCCATCTGGGAAGACGCTGCTGGGCGGTGCCTCGGTGAATCCCCTAAACCGCATCTGCGGACCTTCCTCTGATCCAGAAGGGTGAATTTAAAGGAAGAATTTCTTGGCTCCTGGAGTTGCGGGGAAGGCTGTGAGATAGGGCATGGAGGTGGGACCGCTCCTGGCCCATCACAGCCCTGCTTCGGTTTCCTACTGGAACGAGGGGCCCCTGGTCCTCTTTGACAGCACAGGTGTCCCTTACAGCCTCTGGGCTGACCTGTGGAAGCAGGCCGTGCGGGGCTTTTCGTCTCCGGTCGCACGCTTCCAGAGCTCAGCCAGTCTGGGGGGGGGGGAGCCACCAGCTTCGGCTTCAGCGATCTTGTGTTTTTGGTTCCCAGACAAACCCTCCTTTCTTTCCCCAGTCACGCTTGCTCCCCAGGGCTTAATTCTGAGCTGTTAGCATTCCAAGGTAGCAGCGGCAGTCTTTATCAATGCGAGAAACTTGAATTAGAATATGAATTTCACCTGGGGCCTGGGCTCATTGTTTCTGAGCCGAGCGCGCACACTTAACTGCAGGAGGCGAGGCTGGCTCTGTCTAGTCTCTGTCTGGCGGGCACCTGGGGGAGGCTGGGAGGTTCTGAGGCCCCAACTGCCTGCCTGCCTCTCACTGGGTGTCCTAAGTCCCCGCGGCGGTGCGGTGTAGGGAGGACCTTTTGCCACCTGTCTTTTTTCGGCGCTGGGAAGCGGTATCTTAGGTCCAGCACAGCCCAGGGGCATCAGGCGGCTGGCCAGCTTTAATCATCTCTGAGCCAAGATTTAATGTGAAAAATCTAGACTCTCTGATGTTCTCTCAAGAGGAGCAGGCCAGCAGCAAGCATTTGAGTTCATCCCAGAATGGCTGCCGTCTGTGGGACTGGAGGTCGCCCCTCCAGATGCACTCTTTGTGTCTCTCAGTGGGCATGCACACCCATGTATGCACACATACATATGCACTCCCCGCCCCCCATCATTGTGTACTGGTTAGTTTTAGTTGTTAACTTGCTTTAACCTAGATCGCTAGATCGCCTGGGAAGACAGTCGCAGAGAGGAATTCTCTAGATCAACAGGTTGGCATATGTCTCTCTCTCTCTCTCTCTCTCTCTCTCTCTCTCTCTCTCTCTCTCTCTCTCTCTGTGTGTGTGTATGTGTGTGTGTGTGTGTGTGTGTGTGTGTGTATGGATGCCTTAATTAATCCAGTCCACTGTGGGCTGCACAATTTGCTAGGAAGTATAAGAGAAGATAGCTAGCTAAAAGTAAGGGATTGTGTGGTTTTTTTCGTGTGAGGTGAAGCTTCTGTCTCGACTTCCCTAAAATGATGGAGTGTGATCCAGAGTCTAAGCCGCCGAGTGAACTCTTTCCTCCCCATAGTTGCTTTATGGTCAGCAACAGAACTGGAACCAGGCCACAGACTCTCCATCGGTTGCCCAGCTCGGCCTTGAACTCACTCTGCTTCCATAGGGCTGTGGAAGGGGACTGCAGTGCTACATTAAGCACTGTGTGACACAACACTAAGTGTAAAATGCTGGCTGGCCTCACGCAGTGTAAGCTGATGACAAGGTCTCCTCCCCTTTAAAGGTGTCAGGGTCTCCTTTTTCAGGGCTGAATTGTATTCCACCATCATTTAGGGACTTGGATGTTATGATGCTGTGAAGCCCTTGAGAGTTCCTCACTTTGAGGTGACATTGACATAGTGTTGGGGGCGGGGAACAGAAGAGGGCACCAGATCTCATTATAGATGGCTATGAGATCCCATGTGGTTGCTGGGAATTGAACTCAGTTGGGAACAGGTGGAGGCATGGGGTGTGTGGCCTCAGGCTGTGATCCTGGCCTTTCCCAGCTGGAGGTACCCGTGCTACTGCACCTTGCAGAAGCTGTCAGGATACCCCAGCTTGTAATATAGACACACCTTGTTGCTGTGAAGATGTGGGACAGGGATGGCTTCTATAAGGAAGAATTCTCACTGTTAGCAGCATAGGATGCTGGATCATCTCCAACAAGGTCATGGTACAGATGTGGATGTCAAAGCTGGACCATCAAACAACATATTCCAGGCACCTGAAGTTCAGGGATGAAGTAGGCAGAGGGACAGTTACCAGCAAGCTTCAAACCCTGGTCAGAGGGATCTGGAATTCAACAGGGGTCTGGCTGGCCACCCAACTCTCTGAGCCTCAGTTTCTCTATTTAAAAAACGGGGTGTCAACTGGGCAGTGGGAAAGCAGAGATAGGCGGATCCCTGCGTTGGAGGCCAACCTGATTTCCAGGACAGTCGGGGCTACAGAGGAAAAAAAAAAAAAATAGAGTGTCAGTATTTAAGTTTTGAGCCTTTCTGAGCTCTGGAACCTGCTGAAAACGACCCCCTTAGAGCTGTTGCTGGGGGTGGGGCGGGGCGGGGTAGGTGCTTCCCTCGTGTGCACGAGGCTCTGTCTCTGTCCCCAGGCTTTCCTCTTCATTCTAGTTTCCCTTTCTTTCTATGTCACACTCCTGGACAAATGGCTATCAAAACGGTTGCATCAGCTCCTAGAACCCAGCATCGTCCTACTGAGACATCCTCATCGTTGGTGGGCGCCATAGCAGTGACTGTCCTGAGAGCACAGGGCTGTGGCCAGCCTATCCTGCTTAGACAGTGATGATAGCAGCCACAGAGGACAACCAGACAGGCACATACCCATGTTCAAGGACTCTTGGGGTCCCCCGTGAGGCTGACAATGGCAGCTTTCCTCCTGGGAAAGGGCAAGGGCAGGGGGTGACTTAACTATATCCCTGTACTTAAATAAAATCCCTGTGCTCTGTGCATTTGTTATTTATACATTTTGGGGGTGGGGTGGGGGCGGGCAGAGCCTTACTCTGCAGGCCTGGCTGTTCTGGAACTCACTGTGTGGATCAAGTTGACCTCACAGAGACCTGCCTATGCCTCCGTAGTGCTGGGATTAAAGGCTCATGCCACCATGCCCGGCACATTTGTTATTTTAAAAAACCGAAAAAAATACTTTAAAAGGCACCTTTTCACTCTCCTCCACAGCAAGAGAGGAAAAAAAAGACCTATTTAAGTGTTTTGCATAGATCCTGCCACTTGGTCCTTCCACGGGGGCTTTTTAGAACCATTTCCCTTCTGGGGGAACCCATGGCATTTGCTAAATGGTATCTCAGTTTCTCGTGCAGAAGTGAAATCTAAAAAGCTTAAACGCCCACAGCCTGGCATTCCGTTGTGGGGGGGCATGCAGGGGGGGGGGGTGGAGAGCGCCCGTTTTCCTCACTGTCAGCTGTGATTCAAGTTTGGTCTTGGACTGAGGCTGTGACTGAAAAATCATAGAAAGGTCCATGTAAGCTGTTCCAGCTGGGCCACCCAGGACTGTAGGTGAAGCCTGAGGAATCCATATGTTTCCTAATCTGCACCCAAGAGAGGATCGGAGTGGGGTGCTGTTGCATCTTACAAAGCTGGCATTAAAAAAAAATCTTTTAGAATTTTAGAATTAGCCAGTAACGCCATGCCTAGGTTTACAATGAAAGGAATTATAAACACATACCCAAACAGAAACCTATCCACAAACATGTGCAGCAGCTCTGTTTAGAGTAGCCAAAAGATGGGGCACCTGCTCACAAGTGGATCAACAAAGTGTGGTTTGCTACATGATGGAATACAATATAGCTTTGAAAAGGAATAGTGCTGGTAGGTTACACTGGATGGATGACTCGTAGAATACGCTGCTGGGGGCGGGGCTGGAGAGATGGCTCAGAGTATTAAGAATACTGGCTGCTCTTCCAAAGGTCCCGAGTTCAATTCCCAGCAACCACATGGTGGCTCACAACCTAATGAGAGCTGATGAGATACAATCTTTCAAGAAAAGGAATATGCTGCTGGGCTGGGTGGGAGGAGCCATACAAGTCAGGAAAATGCAGCCAAAACACAGGCCTCTGGAGCGTGGAAGCCACTCCATTGAGAATCCTATGACGATGGCCCTTGGGACAGCAGCATTAGGCAGACCGAATGGCTGTTGAGAATCCAGGCTGAGGTATCTAGGGGTGTTAGTCAGTTGTGTATTACTGTCATGTGAGCAACTTAAGGAAGAATAAACTGCAGAGGTTTCTGTCCATATTGGGAGGGCCGGGTGGGGCAATCACACTGGAAATGTATTTGCAATTGACTGACAGTTCAGTTCTGGATATCCTGGCCGCCAAAATGACTAAGGAAATAAATCCGGGTTTTTCATAGAGTCAGGACCCCCCTGCTCCCATTACAACATAGGGATTCTGTGCAATCTGAATATTACTGTAATTGCTTCTGGGACATTGCCTGCCACTCAAAAATATCACAACATAAAACCCTCATAAGTGAGCTGCGCGCAGTGGCGCACACCTGTAATCCCAGCACTCGAGGAGGCAGAGGTAGATGGATCTCTGTGAGTTCGAAGCCAGCCTCTTGTACAAAGCGAGCGAGTCTAGGACAGCCAGGGCTATACAGAGAAACCCTGTCTTGAAAAACCAAAGCCAAACCCAACCCAAAACAAAACACAAAAACAAACAAACGGAAACCTTGTAGGTGAACTGACAGTTTCTGTTGGTTCCTGTTTAACATTCTCAGCCTGGCGGGGGAAGGGGGGGTCTGGGGTCAGCACAGCTGTTCAGGGCTGGACAACCATAGTCACAGCTGGCTTGTCACTGTAGGGTGCCTCTGTCTGCTAGACGTCTACAGCAGTACTGTCCCTTTTCGCCTGCCCCCAGGATGATAGAAATGGCAAACATTGACACATCTCCTTGTATGAATTCTCTGGTCAAGGACAGAAGGCAGCATCTGCCCCCACCCTTCCATGTTAACAATTGTCCACCCCTGTCTGAAGGACCCGGCAGGAACTACAGATTCGATGGAGCTGTAAATCCAGTGCAGCCCAGAAAGTGAGATGTTGAGTGTGGCGAGAAATGGAGGGTGGCAGGAAGGGATTGTTGACAACGAATGGCCTGAACCACGGCAACCCCATAACGCAGGAAGGGGTGTCCAGGGTCGGAGCAGTTAGCACTTGGAAGGGTGGGAAATCGACCTGCTGTCCACTTAATGGATGGTCTAAAATGATGTGAGTGTTGGAGGATTCGCCGTGACCTTGGGAAGAAGACCGATGACGCTTTAAGATAGTTAAGTGAAAATCTGCGCCCTGCCAATCATCTTACGAAAGTCCAAGGAGGAGGTCTGGATGTTGCACCCTGGTGGAAGAGATGTTGCTGATGCAATTAAGCGATGCCCCTGGATGTTAGACTCCTTCAGCAGTTCCAGGAAATTTCAGATTGTGGGAACGCCCCTGCATTGCTGTATTGATCCCTATACTTAGGAAAAACCTGGGTCTGGGGGAGTAGTTCCTTTGTCTCTTTGGCTGCAAGGATGCCCAGAACTGAATTTACAGTAAATTTCTTACCATGTGTTTCTGGTTGTGGCTCGCCGTACACTGCACTAACTCCTCACCTCTCCCTCATTTTCTTCCTGGTCTGTGTGTTTTAGTCATATTAGATATAATAAGATGTTACTGGGGGCTCCCAACTAAGATAGCAGGAGCAGGGGCCCCACGGTGACCTCAACATCAGTGACTGACCTCCAGAGAGCAAGTGCCCCTCAAAGCCTCTCCCTGTCCCTTGGGGTCTCCGAGCCTCAGAAGGCAGGGTGCGAAGCTTTGCTGGGGTTGGGCTTTCCTGGCCTCAGATCTCCGGTCTGCTGTCTTCATTAGCACTTTGGGTCCCAGGGACCACCTGTGTAAGTGGTTGCTGATGCTTCTTGCCTGTCTGTGAAGCCACCAGGGCCTATCAGAAGTGACGGGGAATGCTGAAGCAGATGACAGGCTTTGGAGGAGCACTTCTGTGGCCTGCATATGGGTGGGCTGGAAGTGAACCAACTAGGGCTGCCCAGCTGAACTTTCTGTCATACACATACTTGTCTCTTCTCTTTTTTTTCATTTGTCAATCAGGTACATATGTATGTATGTATGTATGTATGTATGTATGTATGTATGTATGTATGTATGAATGAATGTATGAATGATATCTATCTATCTATCTATCTAGTAGATGTCTAGCTTATAGATAATTATCATCAATCACTTACTTATTTAAACGTTTATGCCTGCATGTATGCCTGTGTACCATGTGCACACAGTGCCCACAGAGGCCAGAAGAGGGCATCAGATCTCCAGGAACTGGAGTTGTAGATGGTTGTGAGCTGGGTAGTGGGAATCAAAGCCAGGTTCTCTAGGAGAGCAGCCAGTGCTCTAACCACTGAGCAATTTCTCTAGGTCTGTTACTTTCTGTTTTTTTTTTTTAAAGGTTTATTTATTATGTATGTAATGTTCTGCCTGCATGTACACCTGCACATCAGACGATGACACCAGATCTCATTAGGACCTTTGGAAGAGCAGCCAGTGCTCTCAACCGCTGAGCCATCTCTCCAGCCCCTACTTTCTGTTTTGAATGGCTCATCTCAGAAGTTTCTTTAAAGAAATCTTACCTGTGAGCCAAAAGGCAAGGCGGAAGGAAGTGGCCTTTCCCATGATATCCAGGAGGCTCAGTTTGTCCATGTGGCTGAGGTCGAGGCTGATACAGAACTGGGCTCCCTCACCTCAGCATTGGCACTGGGACCTGAGAGACTGCCTGGCTTTCTCAGACTTGCTTGACTGGAGACTGCCACATTGAGGAGCTGAGACCTGCTATCATCTGTTTTGTTTTTAAAACAAACACTTCCTAACTGACCTAGGCTGGCCTGGATTTTCTCTGACATCCAGGCTGGTCTTGAACTTGCTACTCTCCTGCCTCATCCTTAGTGCTGGAATTGTCAGCCTGTGTTTCCCTGCCTGGCTTAGAAGTTGCTTTCGGCTTGCTCATGGCATAGTTGATATTCTCTCTCTCCTCCCCCCAACCCACCCCCATATATTTTGTGTGTGTGTAAGTTTTCTGTGGCTGACACAGCAAACTGCCAAAGACCTACACTTCCTCATGTTGTGAGGCCAGAGTCTCTACCTAGGTGTCAGCTGAGCCATATTGCCTCCACTGTCTTGAGTATTCATGTGGGCAGGCTCAGCCCACTGTGGGCGGTGCCACCCCTAGGCAGGGGTTGTACATGAAAACAGTCAGAGCAAGCCATGGGGAGCAAGCCTGTAAACAGCACTCCTCCATGGCTTCTGCTTTAGCCCCTGCCTCCTGGTTCCTGCCTTGAGTTCCTGTCCTGGTTTTCCTTTGCAATGGACCGGTGAGCTTTAAGCTAGATAAAACCTTTCCTCTCCAAGTTGCTTTGGCCAGTGTTTTTATCATAGCATCAGAAAAGCAAACTAGAATAGTTCATGTAGGAAAACTTGGGCACAAAAAGAAAAATGTAGGGACCCAATCACAAGCCCTGACAAGGGCTCTTATTTCTTATCGGGGAAGAAATTCTTGATTAAAAAAAAATTTTCCCTTCTTTTTAGTCATGTGACTTGCCTCTTCTCCCTGCCCCCCCCCCCCACCCCAATCCCCAATCAATGTAGTATTGGGGCTGGAAAACATGGCTTCGTATTCTGAGAGCCAGCCAGTATTTAAACTCTAGGAGCCTAGAACAGAGTTTGATTTGCTTTTGGTTTTTGGTTTTTGGTTTTTGGTTTTTTGAGACAGGGTTTCTCTGTGTAGTCTTGGCTGTCCTGGACTCGCTTTGTAGACCAGGCTGGCCTCGAACTCACAGAGATCCGCCTGCCTCTGCCTCCTGAGCGCTGGGATTAAAGACATGCGCCACCACACCCGACCCCAAAACAGAGTTTGAAACCAGTTTCTGAACCACAATGTAAATGGAAACAAAAGCTTAACGCCCTCCCACCTGTCATTTATTTTGGGACAAGGCCTCAAACTCACCCTACACCTGAGAATGACTTTGAACATCGGATTATTAGGCCTCTACCTCCTGAGCGCTGGGATTAGAGGTGTGAGCCACCATGCTTGGCTTAAAAAGAGACTTTGTCCCCTCAAGACAGGGGTTTTTCTGTGTAGCCTTGGCTGCCCTGGACTTGCTTTGTAGACCAGGCTGGCCTCGAACTCGCGGAGATCTGCCTGACTCTGCCTCCTGAGTATTTTGATTAAAGGCGCGTGCTACCATGCCTGGCCAGGAGATCATTTTAGAACTAAGCAAACCAACTTTTCTAAATGTCTCCTTTTCCCCAAAGCCCAGAAATGATCTGCAGAAGAGCATTTCAGCTCGCGGAATTTTCCAGATGAGCTCTCAGCTATAAACACCTCCTGATTAGACAAATTATAAACTGGCACCGGGAGAAAGTTTGTCACAAATATAGAATTGACACCTGTCCGCCAAGACAGACGGGAACACTCTGTAAATATTGGGACCGGGTTAGCGTTCAAAGTCTGCACCCTGTATGCTTTCCTATCATAAATATATAAATAGCTCCCAAACCATTCCTAGGGACTCTGAGCTTGGCTTCTTTGGGCAATTAATTAATTGGAATATTCAGTAAAATTGTTCTGTTGTTCTTTTCTGTGTCTGGGTCTGGCGAGGTGTTATTTTTGATTCTGCTGCCTCATGAACAGAACTCTGTGTGTGTGTTCAGTTTTAAAGTTCGAGAGCAGAATGGTGGGGTGCCAGATGGTGGCCTGGCGCGTGTGCCATTGTGCTATGTACTTTCTCCCACTCCCGAGCAGACCTTGCCGATGGACATGACTTTGCTCTGACCAATTCTAGCCTGGAGAAGGTTAGATGCCTCAATCTCCTGATTTGTCTGATGGGTGGATGGGTCTGATGGTCCAGAATGTGGAGAGGGTCTCAGATCTCAAACAGACATCTCTGATTGTCACTGCCTTTGGTCAACGGATTAACCTAGGAAAGCAGACTCGACCAGGCCAAGCCCAGAGGCGAAGGAGTATGTGGCTGGTATAGGAGGCTTAGGAGGCACAATCTGAGTGGGGTTCTTTCAGACCCCAGAGGAGTCAGCTTCTCCTTTCATGGTTTAGAAAAAGGTTCGGTGTGTTTTCTAAGGTATCAGAAAATATCTTTTTCCTTCCTTCCTTCCTTCCTTCCTTCCTTCCTTCCTTCCTTCCTTCTTACTTTTTGAGACAGAGTTTCTCTGTGTAGCCTTGGCTGTTCTGAACTCACTTTGTAGACCAAGCTGGCCTCGAACTCACAGCAGTCCCACTGTCTCTGCCTCCTGAGTGCTGGGATTACAGGCTGTGCCACCACACCTGGCTCTGGAAAATATCTCAGAATGAACTCTGCTTCCCCAGGGAGAATGTTATTCCTGCCTGTCACCTGAGGCTCTGGTACGGATGGGAGCTGGCGGGGGTGGGTGGGTGGGTGGGGGCTGGGGGAGTTGGGGGTGTGGGAGTAGGTGGGGGAGGGGCTGTGATGAGAAGGTTCTCTGTGGCCTGATCCCAGAGCCTGCGGTCAGGTGAGGTGGAAAAATGGATGGATGCCCCTTAGATACCCTAAGCCAGACTAATTCTCAGTGACAGGTCCTGGACTCAGGAGGCTGAAGCTTCCTGTCGATGGTGGCGGGGTTGGCCCTGGGGTGGCGGTGCCTAGGATGGCCTTATTTCTTACCTATGCTAAAGGAGGTAAATAGGAAGCTAATCCAGGCAGGCAGCAGAGAAAGCAAGTGAGTGCCTTGCACACGGTGTTCTGCCAAAGCTGGGGCCTGGCAGGGCCAGACAGTGAACCTGTAGGGTCACCCCAGCCTCTTCCTCTTTCTCCATCTCTGCTGACTTTGCCAACTGCCTGCCCTCTCCAAGGTTCCATTGGCTGCCCTGCCCCTCACCGAGGTGAGTTCTGTTCATCTCCAAGGAGAAGTTACATAATGAGAAATAATGTGAAAAATGTTGAGAAATATTATGAGAAATAATAGGAGGACTGCGTGTGGCATCGGGTATGGTTGCTGTGCTGTGTGGACGCGCCCACCCGTGTTATGTTAGTCACTCTTCTTGTCGCCATGACAAAATACGCGACGCAGGCTGCTTTGGGAAGAAGGCCTAACTTTAGACCACAGTTTGAGGTCACACAGTCCACCATGGCAGGGAAAGCATGGCAGCAGGACCGTGAGGCAGCTGGTCATATGACATCTAGTCAGGAAGCAGAGAGAGTTGAACACTGGGGCTCAGCTCGCTTCCTCCCGCTTATTCAGTCTGTGGCCCCAGCCCATGGGATGGCACTGCCCACATTTACCGTGGCCGTCTGGGCTTAGTTAACCTGGTCTAGATAACCCCACAGATGTGTGCCTGGACTCTTACCTCCTAAGAAGATTCCGGGTCCCATTAAGATGACAAGCAGGCCGGGCATGGTGGTGCACGCCTTTAATCCCAGCACTTGGGAGGCAGAGGCAGGCAGATTGCTGTGAGTTCGAGGCCAGCCTGGTCTACAAAACGAGTCTAGGACAGCCAAGGCTATGCAGAGAAACCTTGCCTCAAAACAAAACAAAACAAAACAAAAAAAGATGACAAGCAGTCTGTTCCTTTGTCCCTTCCCCCAGCCATCGATGGCTACTGCCTGCTTCTGTCATGGATTTGCTCTACTTGTGACCTCTCCTACAAACGTAGCTGTATGCTATGTTTAGAACGTAACAGAACACTTGGAGTTCATTTTGTGTACCAGAAAACTACCCTTCCTCCCTGTTAATGGTTGAGTAGTATTCCATGGCAGCAGGGGCCGCATTCTGCTTGTCCGTTCACCTACTGGAGGATGCTTGGGGCTCCTGAGTTCTACTGTGTGTGACACTGGTATGTCCTGCCTCTGCTGTCTCCAGAAGAGTCCTGCTGTCATGTAGGTAGCCACAGAAGTGCAGTCCCAACCTGGCCCTGGCTGATGTGTCCTGACACCTGCCCTGTGCCCCTGCATGGCTTCTCTTCCACTTCGAAAGCCCAGGTCTTGGCCTTGGGGTGGGGGGTTGTTTCAGGGAGCCCTTCCCTCTCCTCCTCATCTTTTCATGGTCATTGAGTTTGGGTCCCCACATGTTGAGACACAGACAAGGGCAGTAGGACATTATGTATAATGGCTGGCACCATGACAAGGCACAGAAAGAGGGGAAAGGGGAGGGAGGAGACAATTGGCGCCAGCCAGCAACTGGCTAATGTTATGGCTTCTGGGGTCTAAGGATGCTGGGCCACTGACTCACAGGTTCCCAGCTTCTCTGGGTGGGGTTAACTCTTTGTTACCATCTGCATCCAGACCTGTTTGCTTTTGGGTAGGAAGCCAGGCAGGGAACAGCAGGTACTTCTGGCGGGGGAACTGTGTTCAGAATCTGTGACCACGGATTTGATGTTGCTGCTGCCCCCAGCTGCCCCCTTATGTCTCAGCCCATGCCTTGATGACTCCACCTTAGACAGGTTGTTCCGGGTTGCTTAGACCCAGTGAGCCTGACATCCTGTCCCCCTCTTGCCCCTCCCTCCACCCCACCCCTGCCCTGTGTCCTGTTCATCTCCTTCATTGGTATGATCTCAGCTTTTCCTTTTCTTTTTTTGTGGTGCTAGGGCCTTGTACATGATAGGTAAGCACTCACCATTGGGCCACACCCCCACCTCCTCACTGGGGGGATTCTAGGCAGGGGTTCTACCACTGAGGCACATTCTCATTCTCAGCCTGCCTGCCAGTGATACCTACTGATTTTGCACCAGTGCTCCCTTGGTGGGGACCTCTGCAGTGCAACCCTCATGGCTCTGTGCTCTTTTCTGCATCCCGTGTGCTGAGCATCCTTGTGGGCACAGTGGATGCTACACGGGTGGTGCTAAATGAACACATTGGCAACCACAATGACCCTCAGCTCTCCCACCTCAGTCCTGAGGAAGCCAAGGATCTAATCCCCCCCTCCCCCCAGAACAACCCCACAGCTTGAGGAGCTCTGAGTGCCTGCCCATATTTGCTTTTCAAACTGGGCTTGTTTTCATTTGACTTTGGGGTGTCAGCCTTTTTCTCTTTCCTTCGAAAGGGCCTGGCTGCAGAGGGTGAAGATGCTGAGGGACTCCGGAGGGTTTTCTCTCACGAGGCTGCCTGTTTGTGAAAACAATCTCAAAGCCGACTCAGCGCTCTCTGCGCGGTGAAATTTAGTTTTCTCTCCCCATTCCTTCTTCTTCAAGCTCTGGGCTGTTCTGCTACTGTGAATTCCCGGGAGTTCTGGGTGTTGATTTTGTGTTGTTCCATATCTGTTATTGCGGTGAATTCAAATAGCTATTTTTTTATTTTATAAGCTTAGTGGTTCTGCTTCCTTGGGCATGATTCTTGAGAGAGATTTTGTTAGGAAAATTTCTAGAATCCCGGGAAATATAAAAAAGGAAAAAGACGAGAAAAACTAATGAAGGGGTGCTGGGAGGGGCTGGGGTAGAAGATGAAAGACAGAGCCCCTCAAATGACCCGCTGAGTCCTTTTTTGTTTTTGTTTCTGTTTTGTTTTGTTTGTTTTTCCTGAGACAGAGTTTCTCTATGATAGCCTTGGCTGTCCTGAACTCGCTTTGTAGACCACGCTGGCCTCGAACTCACAGCCATCCGCCTGCCTCTGCCTCCCGAATGCTGGCATTAAAGGCATGCGCCACCACGCCCAGTGATCCACTGAGTTCTTCTCAGGACTGAGACAGTTGGAATCTTCGCCCAGACTAAGACTGGGTGGGAGGGCGGTTGAGGATGTCTGACAGGGGATGTGGGAAGACAGATGGTGAGTAGAGGAGGTCTGGGGCTTGGGTTGATTTTAAGGGAGAAGTGTGAGATTTTGAGATTCTTTATGCCAGGTGGTGGTGGCGCACACCTTTAATCCCAGTACCTGGGAGGCAGAGGCAGGTGGCTCTCTGTGAGTCTGAGGCCAGCCTGGTCTACAGAACAAGTTCCAGGACAGCCAGGGCTACACAGAGAAACTGTCTCAAAAATTATTATTTTTAAAAGTTAATTGCATGTGTTTGTATGTGTCTATGTGTGGGTATGTACACATAGGTACAGTGACAAGGAGGCCAGAAGAGGGCTCAGATCCCTTGGAGCTGGAGTCACAGATGGCTGTGAGCTGCCGTATGGGTACTAGGAACTGAATCTAGGGCCTCTGCAAGATCAGCCAGTGCTCTTAATTGCTGAGCCATCTCTCTAGCCCTTGAAATGTGAAATGTCTATGTGTTGCTGCTGATTCAGCCCGCTCAGGAATGGGGTGTGTGGTCTCTTATTCACACTGACTAGAATCTCACACTTAGGATGCAGGTTCTCTGGCCCTGGAGTCACAGATTTAGAATTATCTTGGTTGTAAAAAAAGAAAATGAGAGAGAGAGACAGACAGAGAGAGAGACAGAGAGAGACAGAGAGAGAGAGAGAGAGAGAGAGAGAGAGAGAGAGAGAGAGAGAGAGAGAGGGAGGGAGAGAGAGAGAGAGAGTGAGAGAGAGAGAGAGAGAATATTCCCCCTTTGGTTGACATAAGAGAAAGCTTAGTGTTTTGGTATTGGGCATGGCTGGTTCTAGGAGCTGGTCCCTTTCTTTTTTTCATTTCTTGGATCTGATTTTCTCTCTGCGACCCTCCATTCTCAGGCATGTGCTGCTCTCACAGTGACAGAGTAGGTAACACCTGTTTTAGTTTATGTGTTTATATTGGTTTCATTTCTCCTGCTGTGATAAAACATCCCGACAAAGGCAATTCAGGGGGGGAAAGGATTTATTTTGTCTCCTTGTTCCAGAGGGAAAGTTCACTGTGGTGGGGAAAGGCATCGTGGCAGGAGCATGAGGCCAACAGGTCACATTGCTGTCACATGCACCAACAGTCAGAAAGAGTGAGCTAAGAAGGAACGCATGCTCACATACCCGGTTGTGCTAGCTCCGTTTCTCCATTCTTACAACAGTCCACGTTCCCCTGCCTAGGAAATGGTGCCACCCACAGTGGGCTAGGTTTTAATATCAATTAATGTAATCAAGATATGCCCCCATAGGCGTGTCTGTAGGCCAACCTGATGTAGACAGTCTTTCCTTGAGACTCTTTTCAGAAAACTCTAGATGGTGGCAAGTTTGTGACCAAGGTTAACCAGCACACTTGCATTTCATAGGCTCAAGAGGGACAGCCTGTTCTTTCCTAAAAGCATTCGCATCACCAGTGAGGATGCCTTGGTCTTGCTGTAGTCGGTGGGGATGAGGTGAATGAAGGCAGGGTCACCTTCTGGAGGAAGCCTTAACAGAGGCTCCATTGTCTGTGCCTGACTTTGAAGGATGGAGAGGTGGGCTGTGTGGACCCTAGTAATGGTACTGGGTACTGATGCCAGGGCAGCAGTCTACCCTTGTGGACCTGTTGTGGTGACCTTTGGGGCCTGGTTTTTGAGCTAGTACCCATGGTGGCAACTCCCTGGTTTGGCCAGTGGCTTCCTCATATTAGGGACAGTGGCTTCCCTGGTGCCCTGGATCTGCGTGAGGGTCATTTCTGGTGTGTGTGTGTGTGTGTGTGTGTGTGTGTGTGTGTGTGTGTGTGTATGTCTGTCTTGTCTGTCTGTCTGTCTGCTTGCCTGCCTCCCTCTGTTATTCTCCTCTGCTCTCCCTGAGAAGCCCTTTTCTATCCCTGCTGGCCCAAGGTGGCCTCTGCTCTCTGCAACCAAATCCCAACCAACATGTTTAGTTAGCTTCTCCAGGCTGTGGCTGTCAAAACTCCCAGTGTCAGGAGTGGAATAAATCTGTTGTTTTCACAGCATCTGGGGCAGAAGGTGCCCACAGAGACGCTGCTTTGGCTGACTGCATGTGCCCTGGCCACCAGCTGCCTTGAGACAGAAGCTGTGATCAGACCCGATGTCTTACAGGGCTCATAAGGGCATTTCACAGGCCCTGCCAGGCTCTCAAGGGAGAATGACAGACTTATTATGGCAAGTTAGAAAACTGCATGAAGGCTGCTCGCCTAGCACATCACATGTAGGTCTGTCCAGCTCAGCACAGCTCTCCAAAGCCCCCACTTTCTTCCATATGAGGCCTGGTGCTACTGGTGGCCTCTTGAGGTTTGATACTACGCTTTGGATGTGAACTGTCCCCCACCCCCACCCCCCACCCCCGGGCCCTGTGTTGGGACACTTAATGCCCAGCAGGTGGCGCTGTGGAGAGGGTGTCTAACCTTTAGGAGGCGGAGTTTAGTTGGAGGAAGTAGGTTCCTGGTGGGTAGACCTTTTCGGTGGGGGAGTGGGGGTGAGGAGGGTCGTCTATAGCCTGTGTCTGCTTCCGAATCCGAATCCGCTCTCTGCTTCCTGATCCCCAAGATACAAGCAGTCACTTTGCAAAATCTCCTGCTGCCATGCTTTCCTCACCACCAAGGGGTACACTTCACATGGGGGGGGGGGATTAAGGGGTCAAGACAAATGGCCCTTCCTTCCTCCAGTTACTTCTGGGAGGCACTTGGCCCCAATATTGAAAAAGTGGCTAACAGCGTTTCTGCTATTCCTGGACATTTGAAGTCTGGGGTGATCTTTAGGGACACATCTACTGTGCAACCAGCTGGACATACTACACCAGTTCTGTGGCTGATTTAGAGCTTGCGCTGGAGACACTGCCCCGAGGACAGGAGGCAGTACCTGGCCTCCAGAGCTCCAGAGGCTGTTGCGAGCGTGCCTGCCACAGGTCAGGCCTTTAAAATTTTTTCTTTAAAAAAAAAAGAAAAAAAAGAAAAAAAAGATTTATTTATTGATTATGTATACAGTGTTTTCCCTGCATGTACACCTGCACACCAGAAGAGAACATCAGATCTCATTATAGATGGTTGTGAGTCACCATATGGTTGCTGGGAATTGAACTCAGGACCTTTGGAAGAGCAGCCAGTGCTCTTAACCTCTGACCCACCTCTCCAGGCCAGGTCAGGCTTTCTTATTTTGTGTCCGGCCATAAGTCCTGTGGGTGGTTAGGCGACAGGTGTTAGTGACTTGTGACCTGAGTTCTGCCACCTGCTGTGTGGCCAGCCCAGGTGAAAGATGTGGGGAGAGGTGGGTAGGTGACCCTCAGCAGCTCTGCTTCTGGTGTTTTAGACACCGTGTCCTTGTTGTTACCACAAGCCCACCCACTATACTGTCCAGAGCTGCACTTTAGGCTCAGGCTGTCCCGACCAGGTCTGCCTTGGGATGCCGGGTGGCTCACGCCGGCATCGCTGTGGCTGGTCACAGGTTGGAGAAGCAATAATAACTATGGCCGCCTTGATACAAATTAGGCTATCTGTGTGATGCCCGCCATGGGTGGAGCAGGCAGAGCCATTGTAATGACCCGAAGGCACCTGGGTGCTAGCAGGACCTGGAGGTGTCCCTACTCTGGTTCCCTCAGAGTCCCGCTTGGTTTTTGTTTTTTTGTTTTTAAATAATTTATTTTTATTTTGTGTGCACTGGTGTTTTGCCTGCCTGTATGTCTGTATGATGGTGTCAGATCTTGGAGTTATAGACAGTTGTGAGTTGCCACGTGGGTGCTGGGAATTGAACCTGGGTCCTTTGGAAGAGTAGTCAGTGCTCTCAACTGCTGAGCCGTCTCTCCAGCCCCCAGAGTCCTGCTCTGTGACTATGATGGTTTGACATGACAGTAGATATTGATAAAGATCGGAGCATAATGCCACTCCCTTTATGTGGCCACCTCGGTGGGCCTGCCATTGTGACTGGGATGGGTCCCTTCTCCCTCCCACTTTCCATGACCTCGGGGGAGCGAGATCCAGGGTGCTGGTGCCGGCTGATCTGTACGTGATGCACTGAGCTGTGAGTGTGGCCTGACTTTAAGAGGCACTGGCCTGCACCCCAGGCCATCACCACACCACAGGCCTGCATGCTGTATTTCCCAAACACCACACCTCTGTTTCTTTGTGATCTCTCATTGTTTTCTGCACAGTGACATGGCAAAAACCCTTATTAAGGGAGCCTCAGTCTCTTCAGCATGGCTGGATGCGCATGCAATGCGCGTGGCTTTGGGGTCGGGCTCGTATCTTCATGCATGCTGCCATTTAAAGAGGCAGCCAGATCCCAGCCTTGGTCCACCTCTCTTTCCTTCCCTCCTCCCCCCCTCACCCCCATGGACAGATCCAGTACTGATTTTCCCACTATGGGCTTTTCTCTTCACCTCCGAGATGCTTTGGTTCTTAACTGGGAGCCAGCCTCCTGTCCTGCGTAGCACGTTCCCTCTTGCTCTTTGTTCTCATGGACAGCATGATGGATTTCGCTGTCTTGCAGCATCTGTCACCGTGACATCATCCTCTTGTTAGGCATCCCTGGCATGCTGGCTGGCACACTTGGTTGGGACTTCAGCATTTTATCACAGTCATAGTCCAGGGGTGGGGCGGAGGCCGCAGGCTGAGATGAGCAAGATGGGACAGGATTTATTACCAGAGTTATTACCATGCCAGGTTCAGGATGGATATTTTTAGGGGATACCGAGGCAGGTGAAGGGAACTTGAAAGGGACTCTCTTCTGGCACGGACATACAGTTTGCTGCTTGGTTGCTCCCAGTGACAAGGGGTGCTCACTACCTAAAAAGCAGCCTCTTCCATCACAGCACAGGTCTAAGCAATGCAGCTTTCTGTTTTCTTACTGTGTGTCTCTAGCTGTTCATCTTGGAGATTAGGGACTTGTCCAGGAGTCAAAAGCCTGTTACCTTTTATCTCTAGGCTAAGAAATTCTCTATTCTGCTTTTAGTTCCATGAACGTTTGCCTAGAGTGGTGTTCTATTACCATGTGTTGCAGTGACCAAAATACAAGCTACAACAGCTTACAAGGAAGGACTGAGGTTGGGCTCAGGGTGTCAGAAGGTCACTGGACCCATGCATACACTTGGGCCGCACATCATGGTGGTGGGAACACGTGGTGGAGGAGGCTGTTCACATCTTGGCAGACAGGAAATAGGGAGGGAAGACAGGAAGGGGTCAGGGCAAGGCAGAGCATCTAGGACACACCCCTGTGACCTACACCCTTCAGCTACCTCCTACCTGCCTCAAGCTCCTGCTGAGCTGTGGCATTTATGATGAGGCAGGGACCCTCTGAAGAAGCCGTCAGCTGCAACCATGACCAGTACAGAGCCCACTGGCATGCTCACATCCAACCCCTGACACGTCACATTGAAGTCTCTGTGCTTATCTTTGGGGTGAGGGGAGGTCCTCCGTGCTGCTGACTATCCTCTGTTCCTCTACTCCCCCCCCCCCCCCACCCTGACCTGTTTTCACTTTGTTGTTCCTTGAGATTCTTTTTCCCCTTTTGGTTGAAACCTTTCTGCGTTTTCTGGCCTCCCTCCCAGGGATAACATTTGGACCAGGGCTGGCTGACATAACCTCGGCAGCCTCTGGGTGGCAGGTGACTGAGCAGAGATAAGATTATGGCCAATCAGAGACTAGCCTCCTTGCTGACTGATCAGAATACAGCATCATTATGGCCTGTCAGAAACCAATCTCTTTTTTGACCAGTGAGAGCACAACTTTCCCTTGGGCCATTCAGAGCATAGGCTCTTTGCTGACTAACCAGAACACAACATACCACGACCAATCAGAGCACAGCATCTTCACTGTCTTCATTCAAGAATGGGCCTGACTTAAAAGACTAAATACACCTCAGAGGTTTGGTAGGGATGATGTATGAATCCTCCCCCTACCTCCTCCCCCTCCCTCCTCCCCCTACCTCCCCCCTCCCTCCTCCCCCTCCCTCCCCCTCCCCCTCCTCTCGCTCCTACAAACCAGGCAAACTTGAACCTCTTTTTCCTCTGTCTCCTTCCTCAACCTGTCTTTCTTCATTAAGCCAGGTACAGCTGGTTTTCTGTGATTTGTTGCTAAGAGCTTTGAGGGGGTTGGTGTTTCAGGACACACCCTTCCTCAAGATTCTGGATTTGCTCGTAGGTTCTGCGTGGCCAGCATGCAAGCCCACTTGAAGTAAACTCCCAGCTGGTGTGGTGTGGTCTGTATTCTCCTCCTGATCACCTCAGAGGTGATCACCAGGGAATAAAATCTGCAGCTGTCACCTGCACACATGCCAACGCCCCCCCCCCCCCCCCCCCCCCGGCTGGGAGTCTAAGCAGTGGCTGTGTAGCTCTGGGGTTGTTTGTCTTACCTTCCTTCAGTGGGGCCATTAGGAACTGATAGGTATAGCGAGCACCATGGGGTTGAGCCTTAGAAGCCCGCGAAAGTCCTTTCCAAGTGTCAACTGGTGAACTTGTTTCCATGGTCTTAAGTTCACCCCAGCTTATCTGGGGAGAGAGGCCGAGGAGGAGATCTCCGCACCTGACTTGAGTTATTGCCGTGTTTTCGGGAGGTTACAGGGGGCATCAATTACCGCGTCGCATGGGTCTTTTACGACGCTGACTTTATTACCTGGGTCTGGATTTATACAGCATTTGATAGCGCTTATACCGCTAGATGCATAAAACACTGTTTGGATGTGCCCATGGCTTTGTCTGAGCACACCCCATGGGAGGCTACTAAATTACAAGGCAATCTATCTATTCCATTTAGAGGGATGCGCCAGTCGATGCGCTGGTCTTGGTTTATGTGCTGCCGTACACCTTGGTCTGCAGTCTGTGCTGGGAAGGAAATTGGAATGGGGAGTGGGTGGAGAATTGGAGTCAGTCTTAGGCCTGCGCCAAAGCGGTGTCTCCCTGTCCCTTTTCTTTCTTTCTTTCTTTTTTTTAATTTTTAATTTTTTTTATTAATTTATTCTTGTTACATCTCAATGTTTCCCCGTCCCTTTTCAAGGTGCTGGCCTGAGTGTATGCACTAGTAAGAGCCTTGAAGTCACCTCTAGCTCATGACTCTCCCCTTATTAACTGTGCACCTGACCTTGTCCTTAGGAGCTGTGTGGCCAGGGTGCCGTTGGGAAGGGAGTTATAGCACCTCTGTGTGATTGTTTTTTTTAATGGTGACAAGGGATCAGCAACACTGTCATCTTTTCTCAACCTTAAAAAAAAAAATAGATTTAGTGTGTGTGTGTGTGTGTGTGTGTGTGTGTGTGTGTGTGTACACGTGCACGTGCACGCAGGTGTCCATGGAGCCAGAAGAGGGCACCAAATTTCTTGGAACAAGCGTTAAAAGAATCTGTCAGCCACCCAATGGGGGCATTGGGATTGGTCCTTTGTTTTTTGTTTTTTGTTTTTTTTTTCGAGACAGGGTTTCTCTGTGTAGCCTTGGCTGTCCTGGACTCGCTTTGTAGACCAGGCTGGCCTCAAACTCACATCAACCCACCTGCTTCTGCCTCCTGACTGCTGGGATTAAAGGCGTGCGCCACCACACTTGGCTCGGGATTGGTCCTTTGTAAGAGCAGCAAGTGCTCATAACTGATGATGCTCTGTTTCTTCAGCCCCATCTCCCAGCCTTTGACCGCAAGATGTGGGATGATCTTTCAGACAGATGATGTGTGTTTATGTTAGGTGGTGGCCTCCATATTTGAACAAGTGTCTGATTGCTCCATGGTCTCTATGTTGGGGCTCAGCCCACGGTTTGTATTGGGGCAGGGTTAGGTGGGGCTCAAAGATTCGATTTTTAGCATGTTTCTACCAAACGCTGGAGAGCTACATTCTGAGGACCACTGAGTCACGAGGCTAAGGGGCCCTTAGAGGTTCCTTAGAATTATCTTGCCATAGTTGCCTAGTAAGTTGGTCTGTTAGCTGGGATTGTCTGAGTAGAACATAGGGTGCCCAAGGCACACTCTCCTACCCTCAGCTGTAGGAAGCCAGTTTACTCTGAGACCCAGAGGGATGAAATCATGTTACTGAGGTCCCCGCATTGTCATTCCTGGCAGTGTCACTCAGGACTCTGCCCGCTTAGGAGCAGTTTGACAGCAGTGCAGGACTGAGAACTGAATGGGTCTCTGAGACCCTTTTGGGTTCTGTGGTTGGTGATGGGAAGGGGGGATAACGATTCTAATGTCACAGTTAGAAATATAAGCCCAAGTAGCAGAGAGGGCACAGCCTGCCTTCCTGAGGGGGCTCAGAGCTATCTGGGTTTGAAGTTTGTCCATCATCTTGAAGGCACTCAGGAGAGTAAATGACAGCTTGCAGAGGTGGCCTCTGACCTCTCCCCAGGCATTTTCTAGCCGTGTGTGTGTGTGTGTGTGTGTGTGCATGTGCGCGTTTGGCTTTTACATGAGAGCTGTGGATCAGAACTCAGGTCCCCATGTTTGGGCAGTAAGCTCTTGTCCCACTGAGCCAGCTCTCCTGCCCCTGTATTTTAGTTTTCTTCCCTGCTCCCAGGAGGAGTTTATTTGGCAGAAGTAGGAGAGCAAAAGCCGTCTCAGAGTGGAGGCACTAGAGAGAGATTGACGGAGAGAATGAAAAAGCAGAGAGGGAGGGAGGGAAGGAGGGAGGGAAGGAGGGAGGGAGGGAGAGAGGGGGGTGGAGATATTTTTGTTTTCTTGAGACAGGTCAGGTCATATAGCCCAGGCTGCTGTCAAATCCATGAGAGTCCTCCTGCCTCAGCCTCCTAGGTGGTGAGATTGCTGTTTTGTCAGTTTTTCTGAGAGCCGGGTCCCTTTGTAAGGTGGTGCATACTGGTGGCAGTATGGAGTTCGTGCCTACAGAGTCTTTGGTCTGTGCTGGGCTGTGTTGTGGATGAAGTTTGACTGTTGCTTGCCTGCTCAAAATATCTGATCCAATGTCGACACTTTAGTAATACCGTTATTATAGATGAAGCCCACTCCTCTGCCCCTTCATTTATTACTCGCAATAACCATGGAAGCTTGTCGGTTTTGTCCTGGGCCAGGACTTCAGAGTGGTGAAGGTGTTGAGGGTCACTGAGAAGCAGTGGAGTGGGATTTGAACTCCTGTCTGACACCACAATTAAATAAATCTGGTTGCCTTTCCCTTCTATGCAATTAGGTGCTCATCTCTGTTTCCACTGAGGCTCATTCCCCACATTGATCCAAGTGGAGAGTGTGGTCGATGGGGAAAGAGAGAAAGATCTAGAAAGTCACACCAGCTGAGAAGGGCAACTCGAAGCCAGTAGCTACAGCATCCAGAGGTATTTGCTCAGGAGATGCCAGTAAGGGAGCTTGGGTCGGATTCACCTGTCGCCAATTGTAGCCCAGGCTTTCGGAAGGCAACAGAGGCAATAGCCTGCTTCCTCGAGGCTTAGCTCCCAAGTTTGCTAGGCAATCTGAGAGCTGGCACAGGCGGCCCTTGATTGGAGCACTCAGGATCAGAGATGGAATCTTGCTCCTGTTGAAATGCTCTTTTTTCTCCCTCCTGGGACTTAGCAACTTGCCTTAGACACAGGGGATTGTGACAGGTGGGCTGATGGGGACCCCCCCACTCCTCTATGATGTGGGGGGCACAGAGGCGTACCGTTCTGAATCCCTGAGGGAGCCTGTGGGACTCTGACTCATCCCCACCTTTGTCACCTGTCATCCCAGCTCAGAACAAGGTAGGGTGGTGAGGGGAGAGAGCTTGCAGAGCCAGCTCCCCACCCACCTCTGTGTGTGTGTGTGTGCGTGTATGTGTGTGTGTGTGTGCTACAGAGCCACTGTTGCCCATAGGGGTGGCATGGCTGTGCCATAAGTTGCAGGCAATTATCAGTTCTCGGTCTAATTCCACTCTAGGTGACTGTCAAAAATCCACAGAAGAGTCTCCTAATGAAACGGGAAAGTGTATAGGTGAGCCCTCTCGCACACCAATGGAATGCCTTTTTTATTTGTTAATAATTGCTCCCACAGGTTAGGCCTCACGATATCAAAGTGGCTTTCCTTGTTCAGCAGTTAGTACAAATAGCTCATCTTGGGTACCTACTGGAGTCTGGGGGCTTGATGGACAGGCAATGGGACCTCGGGGTGGGTCTTCACTCTTTCCTTCCCCCTCATTTTATTTATTTATTTATTTATTTATTTATTATTCTTTGCCTCATGAGGAAAAATATAATAGTTTAACAAGGAGAGCCAAAAGGATGGTTCTAGAGGGACATGTTCCTGTGGAAGCTGTCAGAGGGCCTGTATCACAAGGTTTGATGGAGCTCATGTTTGATTCTGGGGAACAATTGGGAACTTCACCTGGGTGGGTGGAGTCACGCTTCTGCTCTTGACCTTCAGCCTTAAGGTGAAGCCATCTGGATGTGTATTTGAAAAGCATGTGGAGGGGGCTGGGGAAAGCTAGGTCACTGCTTAAGAGCACTGGCTGCCCTTGCAGGGGACCCAAGTTTTATACCAAGCTCTGTTAGGGAGGCTTGCCACCATCTGCAACTCCAGCTCTTGAGGATCCGATGCCCTCTCCCGACTTCTGTGGGCACTGCATGTACGTGGTGCATATACGTATATGCAGGCAGAACACCTCACACATAAAATACTTAAATCTAGGGAGGGAGAGATGGCTCAGTGGTTAAGAGCACCTGTTGCTCTTGGCAGAGAACCAGGTTGAATGCCAAGCACCAATTTGGAGGCTCGCAACCAGGTGTAACTCTAGCTCCAGGGGATCTGGTCCCCTTTTCTGACTTTCGCAGGTACCAGGCCCACATGTGGTTTCAGATACACACATGCAAGCAAAACGCCCCCACACATCGAATAAATAAATCCCGTAGCTTGGCATGTTAGCACACACCTTTAATTTCAGCCCAGAGCCAGGTGGATCTCCGTGAGTTCGAGGCCAGGTGGTTTACAGAGTGAGTTCCAGGGCAGGTGGGGCTACGTAGAGAGACTCTGCCTCAGACAACAATAACAACAACAATCTAAAGACACCAGGTGAAGTAAAAAGCAGGCAGAGGTTCAACTCTCGTGATTCTCCGCAGTAGTGAAGGGGGGTCAGGTAGTTAGTTGTGTCAGGTCCTGCCATCCAGACACTGAAGAGCTCAGCTTGAGTATGTGGGAAGAAGCAGGTATGGTCCCCACCTCCAACCCCCCTGGTCCCTCCTCTCCCTATGCTATGAGAAAGTAATGAAGGCAATGCTGACTCCAAGCCCACGTTTCCACCATCACTTTCCTCTTTATTTAGGATGTAGTTACTGGGCCAGTCTGTATCAGGGGTGGGAAGTGGGCTAGCAGATGAGGTGACCCTCATGGTACTGAGGCCTGTGTTCATCGCTGGGAAAGTTGCCCCAGAACTTAGCGCCATACGGCAACCATTTTATGCTGCTATCAGATTCTGTAGGGTCAGATGTGGGCAGAGCACAGTGGGAAAACTGGTTTCAGCTTCTGTGTGTCTGTACCTCGGCTGGAGGGTTCTGAGGTTGCTGGGGGGGGGGGGAAGTTACTAAAGCCTTGTCCATTCATGTCTGGCCTCCTGGGCGGGGCTGAGTAGAGAGTCAGTGTTTTCCTGTGGCCTCTGCTCTGCTTTTCCTTACAAGACGGCACCTTCCTGGCACCAGTGAGAGGGGAATGGTGTGACCTTTGAGAATCAAGTTCCCAAAGTCACCTAGGTACCCTTGAACACATGCATTTTAATGGTCAAAGCACCCAGAAACCCATTCATAACCCCCATTTCTTGTTGGGATGAACCTCAGGACAGGGGATCGTGGAATGGGTGGATGGCTTTGCAATCACCTTGGAAAATACACTTGCTGAGGGAAAGATAAGATGAAACAGGCAAGCCTGGTATTTAATCCCAGCACTCAGGGAGGCAGAGGCTGGTGGATTGCTATGAATTTGAGGCCAGCCTGGTCTACAAAGAGGGTCCAGGATAGCCAAGGCTACACAGAGAAACCCTGTTTCGAAAACCAAAACAAAACAAGAAAAGAAATAGGAAGACTGGCAATTCTTAAGAGTTGGTAGTAGGCAAAGGCTTTTCTCCATGGTCACAATGAAACCAAAATTCTGCGCTTCAGGAGAAGAAACCCTTAGGAGACCCAGAGACACTGGCTCAGGCCGAAGAGCATCTTTGCATCCTTAACAATGTTTGAAGAGGCACCGAACAATCAGCCGCAACATTTTGACCAATGAGAAGGGACACTCAATACCTCAACCAATCAGAATAGATACCAAACGCCTCAGCCAATCAGACTGGATGCCCAACACCTCAGCCAATCAGAAGGAGAGAATCCATGCATTATGCAAATTGGGGGTACATGATCTGGCGGGAACTAGTAGAGCGGAAAGTCCCAGGAAAGGAAGGGAGGGTGTGACTTTCCCATCAGTCTGTGGGATCACCCTGCCACCCCGAGCTTAACTCTCTTCTTCACTTTCACCACTTTCTGGAATAATCCTATTTGTCTGTTCTCTGTGCTTTCCCTCCCCCTCCCCCAAAGAACAAGTGCCTCTTTTGTAGTGAACTTGCATACAGTAGGCACCTGTAATAGACGTGAAGTAATGCAACTCAGAGGGGCCCAGTCTGAGAGCCAAGGGCTGCCTGGCAGACAGCTCCTG
Source organism: Acomys russatus (assembly GCF_903995435.1). Taxonomy (NCBI): domain Eukaryota; kingdom Metazoa; phylum Chordata; class Mammalia; order Rodentia; family Muridae; genus Acomys; species Acomys russatus. Next base: position 50,918,617 of record NC_067155.1, on the reverse strand, counting down.
TTTTTCATGTCTTCGCTGTAGCAATTGTCACAAGGTGAGGTAATTAGACAAAAGCCGGAGATGTGATCAACCTTTCCAATGTTTGGAGTTTGTCAACAGGATTAAATTGGAATCCAATGGTGAGGTTACTCGTGGCCGCTGGTCTTTTAAATGAAATTCTCTTTTCTTGGCTTGAAAAAAAAAATGCTTCAAGAGCCGGGATGTAACGGCATCTCTGAAACCCTTTGTAAACCGTGTCTGTGAGCAATCCCTTGGGACCCGCTGGCAGTGACACCTGCCTGTTCTTCAAGCCTGGATTATGGCCTGGGGAAGAGATCAACAGTCGGGCTTGTTTACGGACTCCATGCTGTACTTACAGGTTTTCTCATGTGTGGATATGCATGTCTCCAAGAGCTGAGAGGCTGTCCAGGGCTCTGGGCTGAGCTCACTACAGAATCTTCTGGCCAGTTCTCAGGGATGGATGCTTAGCAACATGGCTCCAGATCCAGGGCAAGCTTGCTCGCCACCAGTTTTGAGACTTGAATGAGCTAATATGTTTGTTCCCTAAGCAGGAAGACCTGAATTCGAAGCCCCGAATCCATGTTAAAAGAAAGAAAGAAAGATCTGGCCTTGGGGGCATGATCCCAGCGTCAGGGAAGCTGAAGGGGGGGGGGGGGCGGGGCAGCTCCCTGCGGCTCCCTGACTCATTTGGCGCTGGTCACAGACAACATTTATGAGATCTCTATGTTCCTCTTTTGTGTAAGTCTGATGTTACATTGGCTGCCCAGGGTGGGGCTGTGTGCCAGGTGGCCTTAGTGGCTCTAACATTGCTGTTTGATGGAGAGATCATGTGCTTTCTGTCCCCATGGTGCAACGGATACTCGCTGAAGGGCCTACAGTGATGTGTGGTGAAACAGGCAGAAAGTCATAGAGAAGCGGCCCATTTTAGGGTCTCTGTTACTGTGCTGAAATAGCATGATCAAAAGTGGCTTAGGGAGGAAGGGGTTATTTGGCTTAGCTATCCTGAATCAAAACCCCCTGAGGAGACCCAAGGCAGAAACTCAAGTGGGGAAGGAACATGGAAGCAGGAGCCGATGCAGAGGCCATGGAGGAGTGCTGCTTACTGGCTTGCTCATTATGGCTTGCTCAGCCTGATTTCTTTTTCTTTTTCTTTTTCTTTCTTTCTTTTTTTTTTCAGCCTGATTTCTTATGGACCCCAGAACCACCGGCCCAGGAATGGCACCACCCAAATGGGCTGGGCCTTCCCCCATAAATCACTAGTTTGAAAAAACATCCTACATGCTTGCCTACAGCCCTAACTTATCAGAGGCACTTTTTTTTTCAATTGGGGTTCATACCTCTCATATGACTCTATAATTTATCAAATTGATATTAAAACTAGCCAGCATGGTGCCCATTGGTGGCATTTCCTGGGACGGGGCCTCATATATACAATGACTATATGCTAGACTTTAAGTCTGAGTGCAGTTTCTAAAGCAGCAGCTTTCTACCTCCCCAGGAATAGGGAAACCATATTGTAATTAGCTGTACCACCATGCAATAAATTTATGTAATTTATTATTAGTAGTAGTATTGTGTGCACACATATTTTGGGTTTGGGTAAACCCTAGGGATCATTTCTAAGGAGCCATCACCTTAAAAAAATATTACTTCTGTGTATAAGTGTTTGCCTGCATTTTTGTCGGGGTAATGCGTATGTGCAGGAGGCCATGGCCGCCGGGTGGAGGGTGTCAGATCCCCTGGAACTGAAGTCACAGATGGTTGTAAGTCGTCATGTGTGTGCTTGTCCTTGGGTTTCTGTTGCTGTGAAGAGACACCACCATCATCATGGCACATCTTAAAGGAAAACATTTCATTTTGGGAAGTTTAGTCCGTTATCTTCGTGGTGGGAAACATGGCGGCAGGCAGGCAGACATGGCGCTGGAGAAGGTGCTAAGAGTTCTACATCTTGATCCGAATGCAGCATTAGGAGACTGTGAGCCACCCTGGGTGTAGCTTGAACACAGGATACTTCAAAGCCTGCCCCCACAGTGGCACACTTCCTTTAACAAGGCCCCACCCACTTCAGCAGGCCACACCTCCTCATAGTGCCACTCCCTATGGCCAGGCGATCAAATACACGAGTGGATGGAGGACGTACCTATTCACACCACTGTCGTGCTAAATACTGAACCTGGGTCCTTTGCTTTTAACTGCTGAGCCATCTCTCCAGCCCCCACCTTACCTTTTGAGACAAGGTCACACTGGGACTAGGGACTTGCTGAGTAGGTGAAGCAGGCTGGTCAGCGAGCCCCAGTGATGCACCTGTTTCCCCATTTCTGAGATGAAAAGCTCACAGCACCCTACCTGGCTTTTTACACGGCCTGGGGATCAAACTCTGGTCCATGTGCTTGTGTGGCAGGCACTTTATTGTTAATACTGCACGAAGCTGTGGAGTGTCTCTCAAACCAGAGGACGGACTAGCAGGCTGATATGCCCCTAGCATTTTTTTTTTTTTTCTGGTAATCTGTCATCCTCAACCCTACTGCCTTTTCAGCATCAGACACAGGATGGCGCCTCTCAGACTGGCCCAGAGATACATTTTGTCTTGTTCAAGGATTGTCTGGGTTAAAAAAAAAAAAAAAATCTACATGAAAACAGTGGACAGTTGCTTCTGAGCACTTCAGTTTGGGTGCGTGCGAAAGCAGGGAAAGCTATGGAGTGCAGCCTCACATTCCAGCAGATGTGGTGGTGCGCTGGACTGGTGTACACCCCTTTATGCAAAGTATAGGATCCCCACTTTGCCAAAGCTGCTCCCCCAATTTACCTTCCCTGTAGCTTCGGCAAGCCAGTCTCTATTCTAGACTAGAGGTTTTCTCACAGAACAGTGTCCCCAGTAAAGAGGGGTCACATTTGTGGATAGGAAGCATGGCCCTGTGAATTTAATATTCAAGTGCCATGTGCTGGTCCCCTGACTTCACTGGCTGGTGCCTTCTGGGTCGCTGCAGGCATTTGTCTTTTTGACCCAGGACCCTGCTAAGATTCAAGGCGGGGCTTCAGAAGGAGCCAGGACTGTGAGCACCTTGGGGAGTCTGCGCTCCTAGAAGCAGACAGGCAGCCTCCTGTCTCCCCCCCCCCCCCCCCCCCCCCCCGTGGGATGCTCTAGATTGGAGTCTGTTTCATCCTTAATGAATGAATCGAGCAGCTCTCCGCAGGGGAGGCTTTCTCCCAGCAGTTTTCCACTCAGCATCACTCTCTCCTCTCTTCCAAACAATGCCTTCGCTCTCAGGAATTAGCCTGTGGCTTTGGGGGCGGCAGACTCACAGGTCTTATGTTGGTGGGGACAGCGATCTCCCCAGCTTGGCCTTTGTTCTTCCTTACATAACGTCTGAACCTTCTGCCTCCCCTGAGCATAATGGATGTGCTTAGTAAAAACAAGAGCCACATAGAAGCATCTAGAAAGCTGTGGCATGGAGAGGCCTGGCCAGGCTGCTCCTTTTTTTTTTTCTTCTGGAAGTTTCTCCTATTTGTTCTGGTTGGGGTTGAAGATCAGCCTGGGTTAGGTAAGGCCTTCCTACTTACATAGTGAAAAGAAAGGCCAGCTAACTGTGTATGTGTGTGTGACACATCTGTTGTGTGTGGAGTGCCTTGGAAGCCCTGTGCCAAGGTGTACTCCCTTAAGGAAATATGCTACACAATAGATCTGGTATAAAGGTTTATTGTGGGAAAGGAGAAGTGAGGGCCTGGGGAAGGTGTAGGGATGGTAAGTGAGCCCTGAGGGCAGAGGGAGAGGGAGGGGCAGAGAGGAAGAGACAGGGAGAAACAGCGGGAAAAGAGAGAAACTGGAACAGAGATAGACAGAGAGAGAGAGACCCAGACAGACAGACATACACACACACACACACACACACACACACACACACACACACACACAGAGAGGGGGGGGGGGGAGAGCACACCTGGCACAGGTGATAATGTAAGCAATTGCTAGGACCCTCACAACAAGCCACCTGAACACTAACAACATCTATGATTTCCTTTAATGTGTTGGGCATTTGGAATTTTTTTTTTTTTTAGCATCAGACTGACCTAGGGTCCCTGAACCCCAACATTCCATTGTTAGGGCAAGGTAAGGTGTCAGGCTTACACATTCTGTCATTTCTGTCACAGTAATGCATTTGAGGATGAATGTCTGGCATTGTAGATTAGGGCTCTTGATGGATCTTGAGTGTCCCACAAAGGCCCCCGTGCGGAGAAAGATTTGGTCCCCAGCCTGTGGTTAGTATTAGGCATGGTATCTTCAGCAGGTGGGGCCTCGTGAGAGGAGGTTAGATCATTGGGGGCAGAGCCTAGGGGAAGTTTAGTCATTGGAAAGGGTAGGGGAATTGTCTAGTGGGAAGAAGTCAGGTTGTTGGGGGCAAGTCTAGAAAGGGCTAAGAGATTGAAGTTTTCAAGAGAAGCCAGACTTCGGGGTGGGGATATGGCTTATTGGGCGAGCGCTCTCCTGGTATGCACACAACCTTAGGTTCCATCACCAGCGCGGCATAAACCAGGTAAGGAGGTGAAGGCAGAAGGATCAGGAGTTCAAGGCCATCCTCAGTTATGTAGTGACTTGGAGGCCAGCCTGGGCTACCTGCCTCAAAAGCGAAACAAGAAACAATCCAGCAGCATAGGTCCTTCCTTGGGAGAGGGAAGGAAAGGAAAGGTCATTGTAGACCCTTCTACCTTCTGACATTTGATACGCGGAAACATCTCATTTATTCAGCACACTTAAAACTTTAAAATTAAGTTGAAGAGAGAAGTGAAGGAGGCTCAGAGAGGGCAAGGGTTTCCCTGAGCATCACACAGCAGCGGGAGCCACAGTCAGCAGCAACCCTCCTGCATCTCACCGAGCTGTGTTTATTTTGTCACCTTGGCAACCTCCCTACACTGCCGGGTGGTAGTGGGTGGGGGTGGGGTTGCTTTTAGAAGAGGCTGTTCTGAACTCTCCCTGCCATTTTAACTAGCGAGCTGCAGTGTGGGTTTTTTTCTTGTTTTTCGTTTTTGTTTTTGTTTTTGTTTTTACCAGCTGATGGAATTAATTGGGTTCTTTCTGGCTCCTGCAGTTTTCGCGTTGCTTCAATAGCCGCAGCCTGGAAGCCCAGGCTTCAAGCTCTACTTCTGACTCTACTTACTGTACCTTGGCGGTTCTCCTCAGGTTGGCTTCTCCGCTTAGTGTTTACAAGCTTGGCAGCCGCCTCAGGCCAGGTGCGGCTACCCGGGGCTGTCGGACGGACAGAATTCCAGTAACTTCCAGGTCTCTTCACGGGCTCACCTTCCTTTACGGGCGCCAAGAAAAATAATGATATTTTTGGCTGCAGATAGCTGGGTGACAAACTCCTGGGCCTTTGTGGAGCCAGGCAGGCGGCCTTTCTAGTTCCCTGGCGCAGATGCATTTAAATGACTTTTTTTTCCCCTTTTCCTTGAAGATCAGAGAGGGAGAGACCTGGACCCTGTGTCCTGGGGCCTGGGGCCTGGGGCCTAGTAATTAGTTCTTTACTCCAGTCTCTGAGTCCTCAGCTGGTTCATCAAGACAGCTGGGGAAGGACACGCTGCTTCCTAAACCAAGATGAATTAAAACTGTCACCTTCCTTAGACCAAAGGAGAGATGCGAGCAGTTGGGAATTAGCCAGTCACTTTAGATTCCTTAGAGTGGGGCTGACGGCCACACTGTCCGCATTAGGCACAGTGGTAGGTCTGAAAGAGGTTGAGGGTGGTCTGAGCAAGGGATGATAAACTTGTGGAAAAGAGTAGGGGCATACGGGTCCTTGGCAAGTTCTTTCTAGCTCCACCTTTCTTAAAGGGACATTGTCTCACCAGAGTCTCAGCGGTCCTGAGCTGTCTCTCTCACTGGCTATGCAGTGGGAAGATGGAAATGGCAGGGGGTGATGGCATAAGCTGTTACTCATCCCCTCACTCGCAGGCCTGTGCTGGTTCTGGAAATTAGATTGCGTATAGCAGCCATCCCTGGGGCTTGTGTGGTGTATGTGTACATGTTCATGAGGGTGCGCCCGTGGGGGTGTCTTCCTCCATCACTTTCCACCTTATTTACTTTTTCTTTTAGATTTATTTATTTTACGTGTATGGGAGTTTTTGCCTGCATGTGTTCCTGGGGCCCACAGAGGCCAGAAGAGGGCATTGGATCCCTTAGAATTGGACTTATGGATGGTTATGGGCTGCCATGTGGGGGGGCTGGGTATCGAACCTGGGTCCTCTGGAAGGTAAACAAGTATTCTTAACTGCTGAGCTATCTCTTCGAGTCATCTGCTTTACTTTTTGAGACAGGATCTCTCACCGAACTTGAAGCTTGTTGATTTACTGGACTGGCTGGCACTGAATTCTACGGATACCCCTGTCTCCAGGGTCCCCCTCATCTTCAAGATGGGACTACAGACTTTACTGCCATGACTGGCTTGTATTTTCAGTTCAGGTCTTCATGCTTTGGGGCAAACATTTTACCCACTAAGCTGTCTCTCCATCCTTGTGTCTCTTTTTTTCTTTCTTTTTTTGTTTTTTGTTTTTTTTTTTTGACACAGAGTCTCTCTGTGTGGCCTTAACTGTCCTGGGACTCATTTTGCAGACCAGGCTGGCCTCGAACTCACAAAGATCCACCTGCCTCTTTCTCCCGAGTGCTGGGATTAAAGGCGTGCGCCACCACTGCTGGCGCGTCTCTTTTTTTGGGCTTGCTTTGGTAACAAGCCCAAGTGGAGCCTCACGGCATGCTGGTGATTCGTTTTGGAGGAAGGGACTACAGCAGGACATTGGCAAAGGAGGGAAAGCAACCAGCTTAGGGCCGTGTGATTGAGCTGGCACCAATATTCTACTCACACCCAGGCATGTTCTATGCAGAGGCATTACAACCCATCATTGTTCACATGCATATGACAGTGGTCCCACACAGCGGCCACCTCAGTTTGCGTAGACACACTCTGTGATGTCCTGTAAGGACATTTGTCCCAGTACATCATGATGCCTGGCATGAATGTGTGTAATAAAGATAAAACTTAAAAAAAAAAAAAATGCACATGTGGAGGCTGAGGTAGGAAAATAATCTGGGTGTGGCCATGTACATCATGGCTCTGGGTTGGTGGAGAGATGGAAGCTAGCTGGAGCTTGGAGCTTGCTGGCCACCGGCTTAGCTCCAGGTTCAGTGAGAAACCCTGTCTCAACGAAATAAGGTGACACCCCCCCCCCCCCCCAGTGTCAGACTTCCTACCGAATGCCAGTTCCATCCAGTCTGGTTCCCTCAGTACCCTTTGCACATCCTGTTTAGACTGGTCTGAGCTGTTCTTCGAATCATCCTGCCTCAGTGTTCAGGGACGTCCTTTTGTTCTCCCGCTAATTGATAGGCCTGGATGGTCCCGCCTCCTGGACTCTGATGGGCACACTGTATCCTTTGCTCAATGCTCGGCTTGCGCACTCTGTCCCGTTCTGTGTGTATTTCTGGGGCCTGGCACGTGGTGGGCGCTGAAACGGCTCTGAGGACTGATGGATGGAAACACGCTGTTTCATCCCAGGTGGCCCCTTGCCACCTCGGTTCCTGGGTGAGATCGCACAGTCAGTGCCAAGCCTCTCCCGTTGCCCGGGCAGCTCAGAGCCCACGCTTTGCTGCTAGAGGACTGTGTTGTTGCTGTTTCCTCAAGTTTGGACATGAATAGCCCCATCTCAGATCAGAGCAGTTGTGATTACATTCTCACGTGGAGGACGGAGGAAGTGCCTAGGCTCCTCACCAGTTTTCGCCACTCAAGAGCTTGCAAAACGAGGTGAACAACAGATGAGTTGGGGGTGCTTGTGGTGGTGCAACTGCCTTGGTGTCCCCCACACTTCTGTAAAGAATGCTAATAAATTCATGTAATAAACAGAATCTCTCTTTGGTTTGTTGGTGCCCTCTCTGTGTGGGAGAAATAGACATTTCTTTACATCTCCCTTGGAAGTACCCAACAGGCACCTGAAAATACTTTGTCTTGAGTCTTCCTACGCAACAGGGGTCTCCAGGAGTGGGAGGAAAGCCTGAGCCCCAGGTGAGCCCCGTGTGAGGTGGGACACTGCCTCCTGGTGGGTACCGTCAGTATTGCAAGCCCACACTCTATGGTGCTTGTTTGGCTGGCTTTGGTTCCAATGCTCCCTGCTGACTGCTTCAACTGAGCCACAAACCAAAGCTGTTCCCTGGTGTGCAAAACAAAACCAGAGGGTGTTAAAAGCCAAACTATTGGCCTTTCATAAACTTCACACTTAAGACTGCCCCCCTTCTCCTCTCTGATTTTAAGTGAACTGTTGAAAATTCAGAGAATATAGAAAATGTGAAGACTAAAATTAGGGGATGGAGACAGCTCAGCAGTTAAGAGCACTAGCTGCTCTTGCAGAGGATGAAAGTGTGGCCCCCAGCACCCACATGGCTGCTCACCACCATCTGTAGCTCCAGCTCCAGGGGGATCTAACTCTGTCTTCTGGTCTCTGTAGACACCTACAGGCATGTGTGCATGCACATGCACGCGCGTACACACACACACACACACACACACACACACACACACACACGCTCCTGCAATGATTTTCCTAATTCTGAAGAATTCTGTTTTCTTATTCCACACGATACTTTGATCATGTTCCTGCCTTTGAATGTTCTTCAAGTATGATTTTTGAAGGCTGTGTAGTGCGACATTTCAAGGGCACACTTTGGTCATCCATTTCTGAATATCTAGGTCATTTCTGAGTTTCAATGACTTAGGTGTGTTGCAGTGAACTTTCTTACAAATTCTTAGGTTGGGAGTATAATTCTTGGGCTAAGGATATGAATATTTTTTCAATGTTTTGATCCCAGTTGCCAAATTAACTTTCAGAAAGATTATCTGTTGACATCCTCTCCAACAATATGCAAGTATTTTTTTTTCTTTGCACCTTCAGTAGTAGTAATGATTATAATTTCAAAAAGTCAAGTTGATAGTTCCCAATTATCCTTGACTTCTGTGGCTGCATGACTGTTAATGAGGCCCTGGCTGGTTTGTGAGGAAGACAACCCTCCTCCTCACTGAAGTGCTCACCTGCCACTCATGCCCAGAAAGGATGCACCTCACCCCAGTGAAAAGAAAGTCTTGGGTGCCATGGCTACGGCAGCTGTATGCACTTGACATTTCACCCGAGCATTTCCACACATCAGTAAGCCCCTCATGCCCCCTCCCCACCCCCGATGCCATCACCAGGTTTCTGAACTCTTATAGATGTTCACTGTCATATGTCTCTGCTGAGAGGTTCCTGTAAAAACCACACCCTCCTCTGTATTTTTCCTAGCATAATGGCTATCCTATTAGTTTTGGCTGCCAACTGGACATAGCCTAGGCAGGTGGCCTCGGGGTACATAAGGGAGTTAAGTAAGCAAGAACTAGCCAGAAAGCAGTGTCCGCTATGGTTTCTGCTTCATGTTTTTGCTTGAGTTCCTGCCCTGGCTTCCCTCAGTGATGGACTGCAACTTAGGATCGTGAGTTAAAAATAAACCTATTATCCTCTTAAGTGGCCTTTGATCAGAGTGTTTTTTATCCTAGCTATAGGGTGAAATGAAAACTCTGTCTCAGTTTCCTATCTGTTGCTGTGACAAAACATCCCGACAAGAGTGACATAGAGGAGATATGGTCTATTTTAGCTCTCAGTTCCAGAGACAGTCTGTCATTGTGGGGATGTCAAGGCAAGACCTGGAGTGGCTAGTCACGTCACATCACAGTCAGGAGCTGAGAGAGAATAAATGAACGCTTGTATGTTTACAGTCAGCTCACTTTTTGTTCTTTTATACAGTTGGGGACCCCAACTTCCTACATCAATTAACTTAAGACAGTCCCCCACAGACATGCCCACACACTACCCTTTTCTAGGCATCCCTCACTGCAACTCCCTTCCCAGGCGATTCTAGTTGTAGCAAATCACAGACAAAACCCAAAACCTGAGTATGGGGTCATTTTAAACCCCAGCCTTAGATCCTTTAGTGACCTATTGTGTTTGGACGTGAAGTGTCCCCCACAGGCTTGGATGTTTGAATACTTGATCACCAGCAGGTGGCGCTGTTTGGTGAATGTTATGAAACATTTAGGGGCTGGAGCCTTGCTGGAGGAAGTGGGGTCATTGGGGGCATGCTACTTCCTGGTTGCAGGCCTAGTGTCACTGCCCATCTCAGTTCCTGATGCCACGCTTTTCCTACCAGGATGGACCATATCACCTCAAACTGTGAGCCAGTTTCCTTGAGTACATCAATTAGGAGTTACATCAATTAGGAGATGGAGACAGTAGGATCCAGGGACTCGTGGAAGGCTCGAGGGCCTTCAGCCTTTATGATTACAGAAGAGTGAGACTTTAGATTCAACAGGTGGAGGCTGCTGGTGGCTCACCTGAGGCCAACACTCAGCTCTCAGGAGCCATAAACCATCAGCTACATTTTCTACACTCGGCTTTCCCTGGGTTGACTTTATGATTTATTAATAATAATTATTTTTATCTCATTTGAAGTATTCCCTGTTATTAATTTTTTTTTTTTTTTAAATTTAGGGTCTGGAGAGATAGCTCAGTGTTTAAAAGCCCTTGCTGCTTTTGCGCAGGACCCGGTTTTTCATTTGTTTGCTAGGTAGCTCACAACTGCCTGTAACTCCAGCTCCAGGGATTCTGATGTCCTCTTCTGGCTTCTGCTTGCTGCAGGTGGTCAAGTGGTACACAGACATACATGCAGGCAAAACACTCATACGTATTAAGGGAAAATTTTTTAATTTAAAAATGTATTCAAAAATGGAGCCATGACAACATCCCAACTACTCAGGAGACAGAGGCAGGCAGATCATAAATTCAAGATCAGCATGGGAAACTTAGGGAGACTTGACCTCACAATAAAAGAGTGAAAAGTGGGTTTGGATATAACTGAGTGACAGAGTGCTTTCTAGCATGTGCAAAGCTCTGGTTCCATCTCTAGTACCCCCTCCTCCCCGCTTTCACTTAAATCCATTGATTTTAAAGGCAGACTAGATAATGCCACAAATAGAAGCCAGTGCCACACACAGGCAGAAAGAAACCTTCAAGACAGTTCCAGCACGCTCACAGCCTTCGGCCCCAGCTCAGTTCTTGCTCCCTCAATTGCCACATTCATCCTCTGCTATGTAGGCTCAGGATGGGGGATGGTGAAGAAGGGAGGGGCTTTCTGACTGTGGGACTTCCTGTGTCCTTGGACTCCTGTGTCCACACCAATTGGGACCTGGATTCATCTGGCAAGGTCAGATCTGCAAAGGCCTTGAGTGCCAAGTCAAGGAGCTCCTGTGGTGGCAAGGGACCCACTCGGATACTCACAGGTGGCATGTGTATAAGCCTGCAATAGTTCCCGGGGCAGAGATATTGACAAACTGAGCCTAGTGACTCAGGCCTGTCATCCTAGCTACATGGGAGGCAGAGGTATGTGTTGGGGGGGATCGCAGGCTCCAGGCTTGTCTGGGTTATATAGAGAGTTTGAGGCAGGTCCAGGCAACTTAGGGAGAGCCTCTGGGAGTAGAAAGGTAAAAACGGGGCTGAGGAGGGTGTGGCTCAGTGGTAGAACATTTGCCTAGCATGCTTGAGTCCCTGGGTTCAACACACACACACACACACACACACACACACACACACAAACTGTGGCTTCTGTTTCTTGGCAGGTGTCTGTCACTCAAGCTCCCATGAGCTCTCAGAATGAAAAAATAAAATAAAATGGGTTGGCACCGCATCCAGGTGGCATGTGGTGGCGTGTGCAGTGGGATTATTTTTATTTATGATCTCTGAGTCACTCCCGTCTCCATGGTGATGGGTGCACTGAAGGCGGAGGGAAGGAGTGAGTCCCTCGCATTAGTAAGTGACCCAGCGACAGGGAGAAAGCCCCCCAAACACATTAAGGATTAATTGAGCACTGTAGCCCTGCCTGGGACTGGTCATCACTCTCCTTGCTATTGCCAATGGTGCTTCTGTTTCTAGAACGTTCTAAACAGACCTTGGCTCATATGTTTGCATACCAATGTCCTTCTTATCTCAAATTCAGCCAGATGCAGAAGGTCAGGGAGGGCCTCCTGGACAGCTGGGAGCTGCTCTTCACCATAGTGTTCCAGAAAGTGTTTCGTGATGCTGACTTGTGCATGGATACCCATATAAATGTATAGCTTATTTCACTTGCTTGAATAGACATAGAACAATCTTTATGTCAGGAATACAACCATACTAGGGGGGCCAGGTACCATGTCTCTGTAGTTGAGAAGAAAAGAAACCAGCTGTGGTGTTGCTCACCTTGAATCTTAGAGCCCAGAAGGCAGAAGCAGGGGGACCTCTGTGTGTTCAAGGCCAGCCTGATCTACATAGCAAGTTCCAGGCCAGCCTGGACTACAGAGTGAGACTCTGGTATTGACGATAAAAGAGTGAAATTTATACAGTGACCACATTGTGTTCTCGCTCCCTTAGAATAACCCTTAATAACATCCCATTCTCTAAAGATGGGTCCCATTTGGGCGATTACTGTGTGTCTCCTCCTGTTTTAAGTCCTCTCTGTGCTCTTTTCCAACTTTGAGTATGGTGTTTCTCATTCTTTTTGCTGGGTCTCATCTCTTTGTAATGTGTGCGTATGTGGGGTTGTGATCTTGGCGCCTCGTCGTTAGGGTAGTATCGGGGGGGGGGGCCTCTCTCTGTTTTTATGCATGGGGGTGATTCATCCATTTCTAGAGCTGCATCTTACTTCACACTGGGCAAGGTGAGCGTGGCACAGGCACACATGCTTGTTTGTGTGTGCGTAGGTGCAGCTTTTAGAGGTCATCGTCAAGTGTTTTCTTCAATCACCCTCCGCCTTGTTCTTCTACAGGGTCTCTCTCTCTCTCTCTCTCTCTCTCTCTCTCTCTTACACACACACACACACACACACACACACACACACACACACACACACACCCGTGAGCCCATGGCTTTGGCTGTGCTGGCTGGGCCACTGAGCCCCAGGGATCTTCCTGTCTCTATCACCCTATGCTGAGATTACTGATGTGCAACCCCTGCCCCCATCTGTGTTCAGGAGCTCAAACACAGAGCCTCATGCTTGCATAGTCAGCAATCTACTGACTGGGCCAACTCCCCAGTCATGGCTTTTTTTTTTTTTTAAACGTCCTGTTTTAGCTCTTTGTGGGGTTGACTTCTTGCTTAAGCTGAGCTCTGCTTACAGATTCCTGTGCCCCTCCCCCCCCCCCCACCCCGGCGCTTTCTCTGAGGCCCTTAGTGTCAAGCCTGAAATATGCTGTTGAAGAGAAACAGAGAGAACCTGTGTGACAAAGTGGCCACGATGGGATAGACTCCTCGGGTTACTCAGGAGATGCTCTCTGCCTGTGGAACGTGTGGAAAGATTCCCAGATGAACAGTCACCCTGCACTGGGTTCTGAAGACCAAGTAGGAGTCGAGCAGATGCTAACCCCAGCTTCCTGGCTTCAGGGCTTGCCTGTTATTTTGAAACCTTTGGATAAAAGATTTTAAGGCAAATATCAGTGAAATTGAGAACTGAGAACTAGGGGCCCGCAGAGGGACCATTACGCATTTGTTCTTTGATTTGAGCACATTGTCTGCATTGCCTAGATGTTTGCATAAAATCTAAGGAAAAGCTACCCTTCGGACCACGGCTGCCCTGGCTTCTGCCCTGACCTCCGCCGGGTTCTAAAGCTCTAGTGGGTGAGGACAGCTGTCACCTACGGCCCTTCCCCAGCCCCTTGTCTTCAGACCTCCGTTCTGATGGCTGTGGACACTGGCTGGTTCAAGCCAAGCTCAGGTGAAGAGCTGTCTAGCTGGCTCCATCCAAATGACCTGAGGAGGGAGCGGTGGTGATGACCCAGGGCTGACCCAGGGCTGGGCGGCTCCACAGGCAAGGATGCTGAGTGGCAGGCTAGGGTCCTGGGGAGGACGCTGCTGCTGAGTGGGTGGAAGCGAGAAAGGTTTGAATGGATGCTGTGCGCTGTGTCCTTGAGGGCCTGTCAGCTAAGCCAGCCTTTGGCTCTTACCCAACTCTTGTTGGTGCCACTGTCTGTCAAACTGGCAGGGGCCCTGGTGTCTGTCCTGACAGCTGGCACATTAGGGGTGGCTTCAGATCTGAGAGGCCACCAGCCTTCCACAGATGTGCCTGAGGCTATGTCCATGAAACGGTGATGGAGGGGTAGGGCTGTGGAGTCAGGCAGGGCTGCAGCTGTCCCCAATCCATCAAGGTGGCTTATGATACCAGCTTGGTGAGGTAGATTTGGAGGAAGAGATCCACTCAGAAAGGTGTGGGATGGGACATCACACTGCAGGCTGTCTCAGGCTGTATTGAATTTCCCTGGGGACATACATGTCCCCGGCCCACTCTCTATCCCCCCAGGTCTCTGCATTGCCATCATGATAAACCAGTGTGATGGGCGTCCTTATGTAAAGATGAAGAAAGACAGCCTGGAGCATTGTTTCTGCCAGCCAAAGGACACTCGGGGCGGCTAGAAGGAAGGGCAGAGGTGTGGGGCGGATAATCATCTTCAGGACTTTAGCGTAGGCCCAGCTGATTTTCGACTTTAAGGCCCCGGAACTGATGGATAACGGGACGACACGGTCTCAAGTCAGTCTTACCCTAGTCAGTCTTGTCAAAAAGCCCTCACTCTATCACAGCTCTCCCCCTCCTCTTTCTCCCTCTCCTCCTTTGCCTCCTCCTCTTCCTCCTGCGCCATGCTGGGGTTAGAAATAAGGCAAGCCCCAGTCCTGTTTTCACTTTTTATTTTGAGGTGTGGTCCGCCCAGGCTACACTTGAAGTCACTCTGTAGTGGAGGCAGCCCTTGAACTTGCCACCCCCTGCCTCTGCTTTCTGAGCAGCTGGGATAAAGGCACCTTCATGCCTGGTCTATAGGATCGCATCCCTCCAGTCACCCTTAGAGGCCCACTGCTGCCCCCATTTGACAGATGAAAAAAACCTGTTGTACAAAGACGCCATGTGAGAAGATAGATCTGAGAGGGCCTGGGCAGCTTGAAACCCAGGGCTCTCCTCAGACTGGGGCTTGGAGCCTTCTTGGAAAAAAAAAAAAAAAACCACGGTAACCGGAAGTATGGCAGATGGATACACTTATTTTTATATTTTTAGGTTTCTTTACTTTTATTTTACGTGTATAAGGGATGTTTTTGGCAACTTGAAAGTCTGCACCACGCAGATGCTTAGAGCCCGTGGAGATCGGAAGAAGGCATTGTATTCCCTGGACCTGGAGTTACAGAGGGTTGTGAGCACCATATGGGTGCTGGGAATTGAACCCAGGTCCTCTGGAACTGTGTAGCTGGTGCTCTTAACCGCCGAGCCATCTCTCCAGCTTGGTTTCTAGTGACCACAAGATGAATCGAGTGTCCACAGTGCAGCCATCCCAGGCTGGCTGGGGGATCCTCGCTCCGCCATAGAACCACAGGCTGCACCTACCCCTGGTAGCGCTTCGGTGGACAGCTGCTACGTCATTGGCCAGAAAAGTCACGTGACCCTAGCGTACACCAGGAAGCTAGGGAGTGGCATCTGCCTGAGAACCTGTGGAGACCGAGGCTCCGGGGAGTACCACTTGAAGGGTTGAACCCACATTTTCTACTTCCCTGATGCTGAGCACGGGGAGGAAAAAAGAGGGGGAGCCCAGTGGAGAGAAGCGCGGTGACTGTCTACGGCAGAACCAGAAAACAAAAAACAAACAAACAAAAAAATCCCGCCTTGGACTCTCAAATCTTTTCAGAGCAAAAGAAGTGATTTCCATGACAGCTGTTCAACTAGAGAGTAAGGCAATTTTCCCCGTGGGGAGAGAACACCGCGGGAGCTGGGCCACAGAGAACCCCTGCATTTGGCCTTGGGGGTAGAGAGGGGAAAGAAAGTGTCTCTACAGGGGACCAGCGCCCCAAGGGAAGGCTCCTGCCTTTCTGCCCTAGGAAAAATGAGAGGCAGCGGGAGGGCCCAGAGTGGGAGGAGGGCGCAGAGGCCGGGACTGGTGGGTGGTGGCCACACCTGTCCACCCTTGCTGTGGCTGGCACAGGTGCCACTGGCTAGATAAAGGCTGTAAGGCAGGAGTTTCGAAATGCCCCGTGGAACTAAGATACAGGAGAAATGGAAACAATGCGCTTGGGAGGCCGAGGCCGGAGGGTTTAGAAGTTCAAGGTCACCCTCAGTGGTTTTGCAGTTAGTCTGGGCTTGCTTCTAACAAAACAAAACAAGGAAGAAATAAACTCGGGGTAGAGGGGGCTGCGAGGAGCCCCGTGCGGGAGTCGGATGGGTGGTGGTGGTGGTAAGAAAAACCAGGCTTTGAAGTCTGTTTGAGAGGGCGAGTGGAGCCCCCAGCATTGCTTCTAAAGGGCTGTGTGGTTGCAGAGAAGTCCCTTGACCACACAGAGGGAACCCCTGAATAGACCCTGTGAGACCACACTGGTGGCGAGTGCTGGCTTTCCAAGCAGGAAGCCTATGCCTGACACGCCCCCCACCAAATTCCCTTGATTCCTGAGAGTGAACATATTTCATCCACTCCTGCAAAACCCCCAGAGTCCAAGGGAGCCCCAACACCAGTGTCCCCCACTTTGGGTGGCAGCAGCAGCAGCAGTAGCAGTATTCTTTAATATCTGGGTACGGTTCCAGTCTGGTTATCTTTCCAGTGAGCCCCCTTTTTAGATGGCCCAGGGGACTTGGCCCCTTAAAGACACAGATTTCTGCCACGTGCAGATATGGTCACTCTTTTTTTCAAAAGTGAGTGCTGTTTCCTCAGCTAAGCATCTGAGTTAGATTGCAGCAACACTTTGCAAGCGTCAGGAATTTAAGTCTGGGGTCTCTGCGAACCCACGGGGTATGCATTAAATTATACTCTGGAGAAGTGTTTCCGACCCATGAAAGTTGAACAAGAAACCGGGGAGTCACCTCTGTTAGACTCCAGTTCCTGCTCTGTGCCTATTAGCTGGGGCGTGGCCGGCAGATGCCCAGCTGTCCTTGACAAAGGACCAGACGTGATAGGATCCTGGAAGATACAAGGATGGATAGTTGTTGGCCGTGGAAAGACGTAATTACCGCGGCTGTCAGTCTCTGTAATGAAGCATCGATAAGGCCACGTCCAGGCCATAAATTACTTGGGATGGATGAGGGTGGATGTGCTGGAGGGCGTTTGGTGTGTGTCTTGGTATGTGCAGAAATCAGGAGGCGTCTCTTTCCAGCCTCAGGGAGACAGGGGACACGGGCCATGTGGTTAGGGAGACGTGAGACCTGCGTGGTACGACTTGGGGAGATGATTTGAATCTGAACAGTATTCACCTCTGATGGGCGTAACCCACTCATTTTGCAGGTGAGAAACCAAGGCCCAGGAAGGGAGAGAAGTCTCCAGAACTTCCAGGTGAGGCAGTAACCTTGGCTGAGACTCAAGACTTCCACATCCTACCAGTGGTTGTGGCCACTGCTCCCTTTCCTCTGCCCCACACAGGCCCACCCAGCCTGCATGCACTTCCAATGCCCCCCTTCCAGCCCCATTTCCTAGGGATAGAGTATCTCCTCATAGGAACAGAACAAGCATGGTGAGGCTTTAGTCTTGTTATTTCTCTCTCTCTCTCTCTCTCTCTCTCTCTCTCTCTCTCTCTCTTTCTGAATAGACTGATATGGTGCAAATATTCAGAAGGGGTGAGCTGCTGTGCATTAGACTCGCTACGGAGACAATATATAATCCTGTGTCTTTCGGGAGGACGGATGGAGGGGACATCCTTGCTTTAAGCAAAATAAGCCAGACTCAGAAAGGCAAGGAGTATGTGCTTAGCAGTGGTTCTCAACCTGTGGGTTGCGACCCCCTGGCGGGCAGTTGAACAACCCAACCGATTCACGGGGGTGGGGGGGTGGGGGGGGTGTTGGTGTCACCTAAGAGTGTCCTGCATATCCGAAACGAATCTTATGATCCACAACAGTAGCACACTTAGAGTTATGAAATAGCAACAAAAAGAATTTTATGTTTGGGGTGTGATGTTGGGACATCACAACATGAGGAGCTATATTAAAGGGTCACAACATTACGAAGGTTAAGAACTCCTATGGCGTAGAGGAAGCCTGGACAGAATAGAGGGGAAAATAAAGGACTAATTCGGGGGTATAAAGGGGAAAGTGGTGCACAGCTGAGGGAGGTAAGGATAAGTAATGGAGGAAGGAGAAGGGCCGCGTGCATTGTGTTCATGTGTTAAAACACTACGGTGGAATCCCTACTCTGCAGAATTAATATATATATAAAGGAACAGGGGCAGCTGGAGAGATGGCTCAGAGGTTAAGAGCACAGGCTGCTCTTCCAATGGTCCTGGGTTCAATTCCCAGCAACCTCATGGTGGCTCACAACCATCTATAGTGAGATCTGGTGCCCCCTTCTGGCATGCAGGCACACATGCAGGCAGAACACCGTATAAATAATAAATAAATAAAATTTTTTGTTTGTTTGTTTGCTTTTTGTTTTTTTGAGACAGGGTTTCTCTGTGTAGCTCTGGCTGTCCTGGACTCTCTTTGTAGACCAGGTTGGCCTCGAACTCACAGCGATCCACCTGCCTCTGCCTCCCAAGTGCTGGGATTAAAAAATAAACACGATCTTAAAAAAAAAAAAAAAAAAAAAAAAAAAAAAAAAAAAAGAAAGAAAGAAAAGAGAAAGAAAGGAGGGTTCCCCCCACCCCCACCTCCCAGCCTCCTTAGCCTCCTGGCTTCTCTCCAGAAGTGGCCTGTAGCTATCCTCCCAGGAAACTGTTCCTGCTTGCATGTGTGAACCTCTGTTTGCTGACTCAGTTGCTCATCCGTGGTATTGTTAGTGCCTCACGAGTGCCTGGCGCTGCTGAGTGCTGAAGGTGCCTGCCCAGCACAGCTGTGTGCACACACTGGAGCCTCGAGAGTGTTCTACTTCAGATGGCAGAGTCTCAATTCTTTCCTCCTAATGACTGTGCTGCCTTCTATGGTGCGGGCAAAGCTGAAAGACACTCGGATTATTTGTGCATGTGTGTGTGCATGGGTGCCTGTGCCTGCTTGCTGTATGTATGTGCACCGTGTGTACGCAGTGCCTGTGGAGATCAGAAGAGAGCACAGGGTCCCCTGGATTTGGAGTTACGGGTGGTTGTGAGCCACCATGTGGGTGCTGGAAACGAACCCCAGGTCCTCTGGAAAAAACCAGCCAGTGTTCTTAGCCACTGAGCCATCTCTCCAGCCCATAAACCACCTTGGGTTCAAGATGGGATTTCTCAGGGCCCTCCAGTAGTCTAGGCTGCCTGGCCACTGAGCTCCACCTCCCTCCATTTGGAGATTATAAGTACAACACCTGGCTCTTTGAGTGGGGCTTTGGGGGACAGAAGCAGACCAAGCCGTCTCCTCCGCCTGCTTTATAGACTGTTCTTTTTCTTTCTTTGCTGCTGAGGGATGCGGCAGGATCCTTGAACACATTCTCCTCAGGAGTTTTGAGAGATAATCTCCCACTCTTCCTGAGACCTTTAATATCACAGCGACATCTACAAAATACCCCTCTCCTTGTTTAGGGACAGAATCTAGCTATGTAGCCCAGGCTGGCCTTGAACTTGCCCCATCCTCCTGCCTCAGTTTCCCAAGGCACACACCACCACTCCTAGCTTTGAAATGCCTTTAACCACCTGAGACAACAGCCCCCCAGTCCTGGGGATGAACGCGTGGGTATCTTTGTGGAGCGTAAATTGACACTGTTTAGTCTTTGTAAGACAATTTTAAATTATTGCAATATCTAGCACCTATGCAATAACGGACCATTTTCCAAGCTTTTAAAAATACATGTAGATCAATATACTTAAGAAACCAGAAAGGGCCTTTAATCTGCTTTCTAGCTCACCCCAGGGGGTGTGGCTTCTCTGCTTTGACATTAAAACAGAAAATGCAGGCAGTGTTGGTAGAAGGATGAAGCTCAGCTCAGGAAGATGCCCGTGGAAATCGAAAACTTCCTCCCACCGCTGCTCAAAGTTAAGAGCGTCCCAACCTTAGACCTCTTTAGAAAAGACGATACAGAAGCCAACACAAACCCAGGGCCAAAGCCTTCTTTTCTAAGTGACCCTAGGGACCATATGGTATGTGCATTTTACAGTTCACTTCCTTTCATAATCTGTACTTTCCAGAAAATTCTACCTAGCCCATTGACTAGAGATTTCTTTCCCTTTTAAAGAGCCCCATCCGTTCTGGTCTGGATGGTGCCTCACTGTCTGCTGTTCGCTCTTGTTGCTGTAGCCATGCTGTGAGGGAACCTTCATTTTACTTTTGTCACATTATGTTCATGGCTTTGATTTTTTTTTATAGTTAAAAAGGGTTTGTTAATTTTACATACATGAGTATTTTACGTGCATGTATGTCTGTGCTCCACATGTGTGCAGTGCCCTCACGTGTGGCCTGCTCGCTATGATTGCTATCTCCATTTTACAGTGGATGTCGACTCAAGTTCTTGAGGGTGTGTGATGTATTCAAAAGTGGTGATGCTGGGATCTCCCCTCCCCCGCCTTGTTTTTCTTGTGTGAGTGTTGGTGTGCGTGCGTGGAGGCCTGGAGTTTATTGCCAGGAGTCATCTGCCTTTGCTTTTCTACTTCATTCATTGAGGCAGGGTGTCTCAATCAAACCCAGAGCTCCTGGTACTGTGAGTCTCCCTAGCCAGCTTGTTCTGGGGATTCCCTGATTCTGCCTGCTCAGGCTGGAATTACAGGCGGGCGCTCCACCCCTTGAGTGTTTGCGAGTATGTCCAAACTCCTGTCCTTATGCTTGCACACCAAGTGTTTTAACTGCCAAGCCACCACTCCAGCCTAGAAGGTGGGATTAAAAAAAAAAGGTTTATTTATTTATTATGTATATAGTGCTCTGCCTACATATGAGCCAGCAGGTCAGAAGAGGGCAACAGATCTCATTATAGATGATTATGAGCCAGCATGTGGTTGCTGGGAATTGAACTCAGGACCTCTGGAAGAGCAACCAGTACTCTTAACCTCTGAGCCATCTCTCCAGCTCTGGCATCTGGGATTTTTACTTGTGTCTAGTTATGTATCAGGAGGACCGTAGTACTTTATAGTGTCACTAAGAGAACAGTAGTGACTAGGTCACATGCCTGTCATTTTCCAGGGTTAATTATTCCAGATGCTTTACAATATTTATGCATCCTCTTCTGAAAACAGCCCCCTCCCGTGAGCTGCGTACTTTCCGTCATCTTAGTTTACAGAGGCCGAAGCACGGAGAGGTCAAATAACTTGGTTAGACTCACTCAGCTTTTCCCCAAGTCTTCATGGCTCCAGGAAGCACCGGGGCTGCAGCCACCAGGCATATGAACAGATGAAGACAGACTTCCTGACACTGTAGCCACTATAGCAGAGGCCACCTTGGGCCCTCCTTGGGGGCTCTGGATAGATTATCCCCTGGCCGTGATGTTCCAGTTTTCAATTATAATCCATCATGCCTTTTGTCATTTCTAAATCACAACTGTGCAAGCAGCAGTGGCGCCCGGGAGCGTGTGACAGTGACGGTTTCTTCATTAGAGTTTGTGGGGCTGGTGTGTGTTTTTTGGAATCCCAAAACTAGAACAAAATGTAAACGAGAGATCAGCGCGTCTTGGCTGGTGTTGGGCCATAACTCATGCAAGTAGCTCTCTGTGCTCCTACGCCAACCAAACTTCTTAACTGCAGGCAACTGGGAAGCCTGGCTTTAATTTTCCATCACTGTTGAGTGATGGAGCCTATTTTGGACATCATGTAACATTCCCAGCATGCAAAGGGGTGCAGAGGACATTTTGATGAAAACTCAGCACCCAGATCCCAACTGGGATAGACATCGAGCAGGCCAGTTCCAATGGAGGATGATGGACAGTCCCATGTTCTAGGGACCTGTCCTCGTACTCACCTTCTCTTCCCTGGGGAGGGGGTGGTCATCATTGTTTGAATTTGGCCTGTTTTCTTTTGACAATTATTTATTTCATTTTTTATTTATGGGTGTTTTGCCTGCGTGTATGTATGTGTGCCTCAAGTGTGCGGTGCTCACAGAGGCCAGAAGAGGGCGTCAGATCCCCTGGAACTGACACTTGGGAGCTGCTACGTGTGTGCTGGGGACCGAGCCCAGGTCCTCTGCAAGAACAGACAGTGTTCGTAACCACTGAGCCATCTCTTTACCCCCTCCGCCTGTTTTCTAAAGTTTGTTGACTGTGTATGTAACCCTAAATTAAGCTTCAAACATGTCTAAAGACTTTCTGTAAAAGGAGCGATTTCTGCAGCATGTTTCTCTGCAGTGTCCCCAAGGCTCTCCCGTGCTCGGCTCATGTGGCTCTGGCCTGTGCGTATGACACACCTCCTCCCACTTCATCCCCTTGACCATTCCCACTGTGACAAGTGGTGTTCTAGAGAACATCCTGGAACATTCCATCCATTACAAGGGCAAGAGCTCTGCAGAGCCCGACCTTGAGGCTGGAGTGTCTGGGGTCTTGGGTGCGTGAGGTAGACGTGTTGAAGTTGGACCTGTTACTATGAAGGAGGCCACCTCAGGGGCTAGGTCATGTGGCACAGATGGTTTTAGCGCAGGGAGAGTGTGACAGAGTGGCCGTGTCCCTACGTCCTGGATTCAGGCTGCAACCCTCCTGCCTCCAGTGATTGCGTATAGAGATGGTAGGGTCATGAGAGCAGGGCCTTGTGGGTGCCCTCCGTGTGGCCAGAGATTCAGAGCTCGAGCGCCTGATCCCAGCAGCCCCACTGCTCCAGGCAGGGAGTTGAGGCTTGGTTTGTAGACTTACCTGTATGCTGCTTAGATGCAATAATATCAAGCATTCGGTTCTTTGGTCTCAGCATCTGATATTAGCACTGTGCTAAGTGGCCATATTGGATTTCAAAAGCAGCTGGCTAGAGTTCATGTTCTTGCCGTGTCCCAGCTTTGTGACCATGAGTGAGTTATCGAATCTCTCAGGGCCGCCTCCGATACCATATTTTAAAGAGGGGGAGGGGGACGGGAGTAATGATAACATTTAGGGAGGGGTGTCTAAGAGTGTGTAGGACCTAGAAGTGGGCCTTCTGGGTGCCTGGATTTGCCTGCGAGGACGTGGGTCCCTTGGGGGTCTGTGATGGCTAGTGTTGATTGTGAACACGACAGGATCCAGAATTTAGATTCTAGGCTCACCTGGAGGGTGGGTCTCTGGCCTTACCTGTGGGGACCAGGTTGATGATGTTAGGTGATGTGGGAAGACCCGCCTTAGTGGTGAGCTGGACCACTCCCTAGTAGGGCTTCTGAGGCTGCGCAGAAGGCGGAAACGGGACTGAGTGCTGGCTTTCCGTTTCCTGTTGTGCGTCGCCTCAGCCTCCTGCCGCCGTGACTTCCCTCCACAATGCACTTGAACTGTGAGATAAAGCAATCCTCTCTCTCTTAAGTCACTGTTGTCAGAGTATTTTATCACAGAGGGGCCCCGTTTGCAGAAGTCTCTTGGGAAGCACGAGCCCAAACTAGAAGTCTTACCTACATTGATGTGTATCGGCACTCACGTGTCCTTGGAGCTGCAGCGTGGGGTTTTCAGTTGAAAGTTAATAACCTAAGAAGCCTTGACGTATAGCAAAGCCTTGAGTGAGATTCCACAAGTCTCATGTCATTAATTCTTTATTACGTTTTCTTAAGACTGAGGTGGAAGGCTTTTTATCTTTTTAAAGGCCTGTGCTTGCAAGTTCAGTTTCTTAGACACGTCCATCTTCATCTGGGCAATCTGGGACAGATAGTGGAGATGCCCATTGATGGTAATGCTTTCTTTCCAAGTATCCAGTTGTAAAGACCTAGAACCATCCTTTATTCTTTTTTTAAAAAAGAATTTGCTGGGTGTGGTGGTGCATGCCTTTAATCCCAGCACTTGGGAGGCAGAGGCTGGCAGATTGCTGTGAGAAACTCTGTCTCAAAAAACCAAAACCAAACCAAACCAAACCAAACCAAACCAAACCAAACAAAAAAAAAAAAAAAAAAAAAAAAAAAAAAAAAAAAAAACAAAACAAAAAAAAAAAAAGGAAAAGCATTTATTTGAATTTTATGTACATTGGTGTTTTGCCTGCATGTATGCCTGTGTTTTGGTGTTGTATCCCTTGGAACTGGAGTTACAGACAGTCGTGAGTTACCATGTGGGTGCTGGGATTTGAACCTAGGTCCTCTTGGAACAGTCACTTCTCGTAACCTCTGAGCCATCTCTCCAGCCCCCACCCTGTATTCTTCACAGTGCACCTTTCTCCTCACTTCCACTCTGCTTCCAGTTAACCCTATCGCTTGCCCAGATCGGCTGTGGTAGCCTCTTCACTGGTTGCCCCGCCATACCCCTAGCCTCACCCCAACGCTTGTTTGCTTAGCTCAGATTGCCTCAGCCATCATCCCTGCTCAGAATGCTCCGGCAGCTCCATCTCTTTCTCTGTAAACGCCAGAGTGCCCTAAATAAGTGGTCTCTCCATTGTGTCTGAGACTCACCCCTGGCCTCTTGTCCCTGGAACACCCCCAGCTTGGTTCTGCCACAGGACCTTGGCACCTGCAGCCCCTTTACTTGAAACTTTATGTTTGAGTCCTCGATGCCTCAGAGCCTCATGATGCCGCATGAGGTCATTCAGAGCAGATCCCTGATCATCCTGTCTGTCCATGGGGGGTCACCCCCGACTCCTGTCACACTTGGCACTCCCATATCTTTTTCTGTGTTTCCTACAGGACTCTACAGACTGCCCAGCATCTTTTGGCACTTTTTCAAAATTACACAAATTCATTTTGTGTGTGAGTGGCTGGAGATGGGGGTAGTTCACACACCGTTGTTAAAAATGTGGAGGACAGAATAACCCGTGGGAGTGGATTTTCTGAGTTTCTCCTTCTGCCATGCCAGTCCTGGGGATTGAACTCAGGTCATTGGGCTTGGCAGCAAGCCACTTTACCTCTGAGCCATCTCACTGGTTTTCATCTGGTGTTTTTTTTTTTTGTTTTTTTTTGTTTTTGGTTTTCCTCTAGAAGCACGGCTCCAGGGGGCCAGGAATTTCTTCCTGGCACATGGAGAGGACTTACTGTTAAACAAATGGGAAGGCCTCATGAAGTGTCACCCACACTTAATGAATTCAGTTCATTGTAGTTAACATTTGTCCCCTTAGTCTAGGGCTTGAACGCAGGACTGTACTTGCCAGGCAAGTGCTCCACCGCTGAACTACACCCGAATCCTTTTTAAAACATTCCATTTTATTTTGACATTGACACAGGGTCTTACTAAGTTGCCCCGGCTAGCCTGGAACTTGAAATCCTCTTATCTCATCCTCCTGAGTAGCTGGGACGCTGGGCCTGGACAACCTCTTAAGCTTTTGTTGCCTTGAGACCATTCTTATAAAGCGAGACTGACTGTTTCTGGCTTCATGTTGCAGGAGTTAACAGGCTGGTATGTGGAAAGCCTGGCAAACAGGAAGACAGATGATGGGGAGGTCCATAACCATTAGTATTATTTACATGAAAAAAAAAATCACGAACTCTCTCAACAGCTCAACATGCCAAGCACTACCTACCTGCCACTTTCCCTGGAGGAGTCATGGTTATCATGCGTGTGCCTTTAGAGCAGTCCCTCTCTCAGTATTTGGATATAAACACGAGTGACTGCATAATTCACAGTCCCTAAAAGCACACTTCCCACAAAGCTTTTCTGTAAGTTGTAGGGTTTCTGTTCCCACAACAGTGCACCTGGGAGGTGATTTCACAGAAAACCCACACCAAGCCACACCTCCTAGTCCCGTTCTTGGTGATCCTCCTGCCTCAACCGCTGAGTGCTGGATTGACAGGCACGTGATTTATGGCATCAGAGCCCCTCTGTCTTCTCTTAGATAAAAACAAAACAACAACAACAACAAAAAAAAACCAAAAACCAAAACAAAACAAAAAGCCTTAAGGAGGAAAACATTGTCTAAGTCTCCCCTCCTCTGCCCGTCAAGTGCACATTCTTTCAAGGCACGTCATGGTGGACTGCCCCATGCTCCGCCACCCCCAGTCATCTGACTCCTCCTGTGTCACATGCTATCCATGCTACTGTCATCTACTGAGCACCTGCTGTGTGCCAGGCTCGGCTCCTTGTAGGAAAATTCAGACATGGCTTTGTTTGAGATTTCCATTCTGGCCTAAGAGGTGTTATATGTTAAGGCCAGGCACAGATCTTTCTCATTTAAAAAATTAATGTGTTTGGGGAGTTTTGCTTGCATGTGTGTCTATATACCATGTGTGTGCAGTCCCCAGAGAGACAAGAAGAGGATATCAGATTCCCTGGAACTGGAATTACACATGGTTGTAATGTGTCGAGTGGGTGCTAGGACTCAAACTTGGGCCCTTTGCAAGAGCAGCCAGTGTTCTTAACCACTGAGCCTTTTCTCCAGCCCTATAGATTGGTTCCTTGACTTCCTAATTCAAAGCCATATTACAATCTTGCCCCAGGGCAGAATGTGGCATGCAGTGTCTCTGTTCCCCTCTCTGTCCCCTGAAATAGCTCAAGGGAGTCATCCTCAGGTACACTTGAGTGTCTGGTGGGTCCTTGGCTGGGCTGGGCTGGGGTCCCCTGGTGTGTCCCCCAGGTTTCTGGCTTCCTCATAATACGCAAGCAATGGAGAGTGTCCTCAAAGACCAGGCAGGGTGGCGCTGTTTTTTGGTTTGTTTGTTTGTTTTTTGAGGGCTTAGCCACACATCACCAGGACTCTCTTCCACAGTATTCCTGTGGCCATCCAGGCTCAAGGGGAGGGAATGTGTAAAGTCTAGCAGAAGAAAGTCTGCGTCATGAGGCTAAGTTGCTGGGGCATCTTTGTGTGGGCAGTGCCATCCACTTGAAGTCCTGTCAAACTGTCTTTGGTCTCAGGCACGTATTCTGCATGATGTCGTGGTGAGAATCCTGGACTGAGATGGCTGCATTGGGCTGTGTCTCTGTATTGCAGGTGGATGGCTGGGGGGCGGCTCCCCAGTGTTGGATCACTTTATCATTTTCTTAACCTCCCACACATGCCTTGCCTTTCATTTTACAGATGAAGAAACAGAGTCATGGAGCCTTTGAGGAATTTCAGACAAAGCGTGGGTTTGCTCTTAGGCACCTGTAATTCCTCTCCTTAGATCTACCAAACCCCACCCCAAGTGGAAGCCAAGTCCTTCTGTCCTGGAAGCTGTAGCCATGGGGCCCATGGAGCTGCCTCCCAGCGGCCCCTCGTTGCCATGGCAACAGTAGCCAGCTCACAGAGAAGCACCTTGTCCTTCTCCCTCCCTTGGCATCCTCCCGTGAGTCTTATCTAATGGCAGAGGCTTCTGAGGGCACCTTCCATCCGTCCACTAATGGGCTTGTTGATTTGAAAAATGGTCTCACGTGTCTCCGTGAGTCAGGTGCGAGTGGGATACTTTTAAAAATGAAAGATGATGTCATGGCTGCAGCCGGATGCCGAGTCCTGGAGCCTGGGGCTGTTCAATGCTGTGTGCCCGTCTCTAGAACTTCCTGAAGACCCTCTGGGGGTTGAGGTGATGGGTCAGGGGGTAAAGTGCCTACCATGTACATATGAGGGCACAGGTTTGGTTCCCCAGGACCCGTCTAGAAGCATGGCATGGTGGTGTATACCTGTAACCCCAGGGTGGGGGTGGTGGGGATTCTTGGAGCTTGCTGGCCAGCTAGTCTCTCTGAGTAAGTGACCCTCTGGTTTAGTGAGAGAACCTGTCTCAAAAAATAATGTGGAGGGCAATAAAAGATATATGATGTCACCCTGTGGCCTCCAGTTATGTACCCGTTCACACGTGTACACAGGAATACAAACCACACGCACACACACACACCACCGCCGCCGCCGCTGCCACCGCTGCCGCCACCACCACCACCATCAGGACTGTTGAGGTAGGATTGTTGCTCCTGTCAGCTGGCCTGTTTTGGGAAGGCGGCGGCCTGAACACTGCTCATGTGTTCTCAGGCATGGAGTGAGTGTGATCAGGGCAGGTGTGCATGACTGTTGGCAGCTCTCTGCCCCGAGTCACGGGCAATTCTTACCCAGGCTGCTCCAGTTCTTGAGCTTACCCCATTTTGCTTTCTCTTTTCATGATACACAGGGAATCCAGGCCAGCCATACAAAAGTGGCCAGCTTGATCCTGCTTAGAGGAAAAGGCGTCTGCTGGTGGGTTAAAGAATCGTGTGTGTGTGTGTGTGTGCGCGCGCGCGTGTGTGTGCGTGTGTGTGTGTGTGTGTGTGCGTGTGTGTGTGTGTAGAACCCCACAAAGCATTCTTAGATGTCATTCCTCGGGTGCCATCCATCTTCTATGAAACAGGGTCTCTCATTGGCCTGGGACTAACTAACTCTACCTCCCCAGTACTGGGATTACAAGCTTGTGCCACCACACTGGGCTTTTTGTTGTTTTTGTTTCTTTGTTTGGGACAGAGGCTTGTTATATAGCCCTAGATGTCCTAGAACTCACTCTGTAGACCAGATTGGCTTTAAACTCACAGAGATCCGCCTGCCTCTGCCTCCCTAGTGCTTGGGGTTAAGGGCGTGTGCCACCACGCCCAGTTTATGGCCGCCTCTTTTGACATGGGCTCTTGGGGGTGACTTCAGGTCCTCTTGCTTGCAAGGCAAGCTGACTGAGCTGTGCCCCCAGACCTTAATTGAGATTTGACTGAATTTAAATACCTATGAAAGTCTTACATGAAAAAAGCACACACGGCAGTCAGCTCAGCAGTTCTGTCCTTTCCCTGGCTGTGGATGAGGAGGGTGTGAGAGGCAAGGATGCTTCAGATGGGCATGCTAGGCTGCTGGTGTTGAGGAGGGGAGCAGAATCTGAGAAAGTGGGTGCGGTCCCCAGGACCAGCAATAGGGAGTGACAAGGAATGTCACAAGGAGGAAAATATGATAACCTGCCTCCACAACACAGCTGTCCCCAGGTCTAGTCGATTACCCTATAGCTGGGCGCTGCTTCCAGCTCTCTTGGGGCTGTCTAGCCAGCTCGGTGACCCCCTCCTCATGTACTTGACCTGCTTCCTCCCGTAAGTCATTTGCCATTCGATGTCAGATATTCAAAGTCGTCCCATGCTTGGGTGGGAACCGCTCCTTCCAGCAGCCTCCAATCCATGGCTCTGTCTGGGAACATGTTCCTGCCGCTTTTCAGGAACTGTTTGGCGATCATATGGTACGGTTCACGGTCCAGCCATCTGTTCAAGTCCCATGGCTTGACCTCCTTATGCGTACAGGTTGGCAAGATCCACCCTAGAGAATGGAGGATTGGGCCGAATTGTGTCATGCTGGGCCGGGGAAGGCACACTCAGGGGCAAGTGGAGTGGGGTCATCACCATGTACAGAGCCCAGGCTGAGTCAAATCTTGGAGGGACTGGCCTCTTCTATGCATGCTGGATTGATAGATGATACAGTGGATGGAGCTCATAGAGGGTTGAATTGCACTTTGGGGCAACTGTCCAAGAAATGACAGAACAGGGGCTGGGGAGAAGGGCCAGGTGGTGAAAGCACCCCCCCCCCCCGAATGCAAGATTGAGGACCTAGTTTGAATTCAGAGAATGCACATAAATTGCTAGGTGGGTGTGGTGGCTTGCCTGTAAGTCTAGCCTTGGATCCCCAGAGCAAGCAGGCTAGCCAGACTAGCCAAATTGGCTGGCTCTAAGCTTGACCAAGAGACCGTGCCTCCACGAATGAGATGAAGAGCGATGGGGGATGATTCTTGTACGTACACACACACACACACACACACACACACACACACACACACACACGAGAACGGTCCGTTTCTAAGCTACTATTGTAGCTCTTGCCTCCCGGAGGTCTATCAGGACTCAGGTGTGGACGGCTCCCAGCAAAAATCCCATTCCTCCTTTCCTCAAAGTTGGGTCGTTCTCTGAAACAACAGAACCAACATTTGCATATATACCTCAAAAGGGGGTTGAGTGGCCTGGCTTGCAGATGGGAGCTGGACAGTCAAATAGTGACCGCCTTGCACACTTAGAGGCAGAGACTCAGTTTCCGCATTCCGGCAGCTGGATGTCCCTGCAGGCCTTGGGCGCCTGTGAGGCTCTGACACATCCTGCAGAGCCACTGGTTTTGAGAGCAGGTAGAAAGGTTGAAGATGCTGGAATCTGATGCCAGTGGCCATCTATGCGCTCAGAGAAGGAAGGGGTTTGCATGCAGAGGCCAGAGGACAACTTTCCAGGAGTCAGTTTTCTCCTCCCGCTGTGCAGGTTCCAGGGACTGGATTTAGGTCACCAGTCAGGTTGTTGGCAAGCACCTTTAGCAAGTGAGCCAGCTTACCAGCCTCCCATCCCCCCAACAACCCCCACCCCTGCCTTCCCAGGTGAACCTCTGAAACTGTGGACATGGTCTTACTTGCTGGAGTACAGGTATTTTGAAAAAGACGAATGGTGAAGCCTGCACACTGTAATTTGGAACTCTGCTGAGCTCAGAATCAGGCGCAGACAGCTGCTGAGAGGCCCTTCTTTCTCTCTGTCATGCTCAGAGCTTCATTTGCGATCAGAAAATGCCTTCTGCCCAGGGCAAGGAACAGGGACAAGTGACACCTCAGGCCCTAGAGGTGGCACAGGGTTTCCCCCTAGGGCATCGTGCTCTGCAGCACTGAGTGGGCGCCTTCTGTGCTCCCAGAGGATCCCCAGCAGCTCAGCCCCCTGTTTCTTCCCAGAGCCAGAGACAAGCAGGCTCACACAGGGGAAGCTGGGAACCAGGAGCGAGGTCGTGAACCTTACGCAGGAGGCACAAAGATCTTTTTCTTCCAGCTCAAATTAGCGAAGCTGCCACGGGTGGCAGTCATTTTCCAGCGGGTACGGGGGGGGGGGGGGCGGTTAGGACTTGGGACGGGAGGTTCTTTCTTCCCTGCTAATGACTAGCCAGGTTGTGGCTGGCTTCTTTCAGAGATCAGAATCAAAATTAGCTGAGAAATGTCTCCTTTGTGCACGGTGGCTCTGGTTGCCATTGCTGCCTATGAGGCTGAGACACTGGTGTCCTGTGGGAGCCTGGACAGGGGCATGCATGGGTGCTGGTCCTCTCGCTGCCCTTGCAGGCTGCTCAGGTATGGCTCCCAGGGTGGGTTCTCTGAAAACTGTAGCTTGGGTTCTCCTCAGTGTACTTTGCATTGGCTCAGGAAGGCTCCCCCTGGAGTTTTGAACTCACTAACTCCAAGAACAAGGCAGGGAATATACAGGACAGAACTGTACAGGTCAGGGATTTGGGGATTGCACCCATCTATCCAGCCAGTCCTTTACTCAGGTGACCACTTGAGCCGTTGTTACCCACCAGTGTCAACTAGCCCAGCTTTTCCCTATGGGGATTTCTAAGAAAAATCCTCAGGGGTGGTTGGGAAACCACATCCAAGATGTGTGGAGACAGGGGCATGACTGGATGGGTTCAGATTTAGACTGTGCTCAGCCTTGCCATATGACTGTGGGAATAGCACAACATCTCTATGCCTTGGTTTCCACATAGAGCAGAAATGCCAGAGCTGCCGAGAGGGTTATGGTCAGTCAGTATACACGACACTTGTGGCCACATCTGGCACAGACTGGCACGCTGCCGGTGCAGACAGTTGCTTTTGGCCACTTGGAGCTTCCCAGCCTCTCTCAGGCCTCTACCTGAAAGGCTCCCGAGGGACTGCTTTAGAGTCTGTAAGTTGGCCATTAGTCTAGGCTGTGAGCACTAGGGACCCACCAGGGTTGCCAGCCATGTTTAGCTCTGCTCCCATCCCCCCTTCCTTATACCCTCCCCACCCCGCCCCACCTCAGGATCAAACTCACATTCTTATGCTTAAGTAGCTAGCTTAGACTGAGCACTCACCCCAGGCTGGGTGAGTGTTTCAAACAGAAATGCTGTGCGTTGTTACTGGCCTCACCGCATCTCTGACAAGTGTTGGGGTAGTGAGGCAAAGAGAAAGAGAAGAGGGAAGAAGAGGAGGAGGAGGAGGGGTAGGGAGGGTAGGAGGGGAAGGAGAGGGACAAAGGGGAGGAGAAGGAGCAGAATGAAGGGGATGAAGGGGAGGAGGAGAGGGAGGAGGGGAAAAGAGAAGGAAGTGGAAGAGGAGGAGGAGGATGAAGGGGAGGAGGGGAAGGAGGGGGATAAAGGAGAAAGGGAGGAAGGGGGAGGAAGTGGAGGAGGAGAAGGGGGATGGAGGGGAGGAGAGGGATAAAAAGGAGGAGGAAGTGGAGGAGGAGGGGGATGAAGGGGAGGAGGAGAGGGAGGAGGGGAAGGAGAGGGTAAAGAGAAGGAAGTGGAGGAGGAGGAGGGGGATGAAGGGGAGGAAGAAAGGGAGGAGGGGGAGGAAGGGGATAAAGGATAAAGAGGAGGGGAGGAAGTGGAGGAAGAGGAGGGGGATGAAGGAGAGGAGGAGAAGGAGGAGGGGAAGGAGGGGATAAAAGATAAAGAGGAGGGGGATGAAGAGGATGAGGAAAGGGAGGAGGGGGAGGAAGGGGATAAAGGATAAAGGGGAAGAGGGGGAGGAAGTGGAGGAGGAGAAGGGAGATGAAGAGGAGGAGGAGGGGGAAGAGAGGGATTAAAGAGGAGGAGGACAGGGAGGAGGGGAGGAAGTGGAGGAAGAGGAGGGAGATAAAAAGGAGGAGAAGGGGGATAAAGAGGAGGAGGGAGAGGAAGAGGAAAGGGAGGAAGGAGGGAGGAGGAGTGGGGGAGAAGAATGACTACAACAAAAGCAAATAGAAGAGGGGAGAAGAAGCAAGAAGACAGTCCCTGGGGGAAGCTGGACACAGCTCCCAGGAGAGGTGGGGCAGCTGTGCTGAGTGGGTGGCTCAGTGACCACACCAGTCCACAGGGACCTGACAGAGGTCACTTGTCTCCACAGCATGAATTGCTCTCAACAGCACCTTCTTTCCCTTTCTTGGACTCCCAAGGCCTCTGTGTCCTCTGAGACTTTGGCCCCTGGGTGCCACCTCAATACCCATCTTTTCCTTCAGGGTCTCCCCATAGCCACCATATCCAACAGCCTCCCCCGCCCCCACCCCGGAGGAAGGCGAGTCTCCATAACAGAGAGAAAGTCGAGAGCAAATCCACACACAGCTGGCCCACATTAAACTTCGATTTATTCTGTTGGCGCTAATTGTAATCTTTATTTGGTCCCAAGTGATTCATTCTTATCGTTCTTATTATAGCTGAGAAAATTAATTTTTATTCTACCATAAGGGTGGCTGTAATAATCTGGGTTCAGGGAGGGGATTGCTTTAATAAGATTTACCAGCCAGCTTCGAGACAGTTGGCTTTCATTATCAGGTGGAACTGGCCTGCTGCAGGCTGTGGAGAGGCATCAGAGGGGCCCTGGTGGGATGGCTGGGTGGCATGGTGGGCAGGGGGGAGCTAAGCTAGAAGAGGAGGCGGTTGCTTTACTGTGTAAAGTGCTTGAGCCCCTTCCCACCAATTCTTGTCTGCAGAGAGGATTCTGGGAGTGGGTAGCCAACAGAACCCTGCCTCTTTGGGTGACGTAAATGGAGATGAATACATTTAAATATACCACAAGCTGCTGCTATGACCCCATGGGACTTATCTTCAGGACCCAGGCCTTGTACATATCTACGGACACTAGGGATGTGGAAGGCTCCCACCTTGGTTAGGGGAGCCCCCACAGCCTCTCAGTTGCAAGTCCAAGTTGCCTGGACTGGGTGCTCTTCCATTGCTGTGCTAAAGCCACGACCAAGGTAACTTATAGAAGAAAGCAGTTATAGTGTTAGCAGTTCCAGGAAGAGTCCGTCATAGTGACGGAGGCATGGCAGCCAAAGCAGGAAACTGGGAGATCTCATCTCCAACTACATACAGGAAGTAGGGAGGAAGAACAGGAAGTAGGGTGAGGCTATCAACCCTCAAAGCCCACTCCCAGTGACACACTTCCTCCAGCAAGGCTCCACTTTCTAAAGGGTCCTGAAACAGCGCCGCCTGCTGGCGGCCTGGTGTTCCAACACACAAGCCTCTGGGGGATGTTTCTTATTCACATCACCACAGTTGGGAACTACTTGGTATGTCTGATTTACGGGCTGTCACCGATGATCCCACTGGTGGTGCCTCTGATATTCAATATACCTTACTCTGCAAACTAGGAATCAGGAGCCTTGGAGAGGAGACACGGGGTCTTTGTGTACAGAATACTGACTCAGGGCCATCTGATTTGGGGGACAGAACCTGGAGGTCATGGTTTTTCTGTGTCTGCTGAATAGTTACTTATCAGAAATTTACACCTCAACCTCCCCACATCCTTAGTCAACAGGGATATGCAAATTCAAGCCAAGGGTTAGCATGCCACTGTGAATCTGATGGCGTGACTAACTAAACAGTGATAATATCAAGTGTTGGTAAGGATGCAGCCAATTGGCATTCCAATTGGTGGCTGTTGGGATGTCAAACGATGTTGGGAACAGTTGGCAGTTTCTAGCAATGTGCCTCTGCCGTAAGACCTGGCCCTTCTACTTCTGCATGCATCTGCCTGAAAGAAATAAAAACACACTTATACATGTTCCTGACAGTGTTGTCCACTATGGCCTCAGACTGGCGACAACACAATTATGTATCAGCTGGTGAAGGCACAGGCGCACTTGGGCTCACCCACTGAGCCTGTAAATGTGGTGTATGTGTTGGTTAGTTTTAACTGTCAACACAACACACTCTTGACAGTTAACTCTCTTAAGGTCTTAACGAGGAATTACCTAGATCAGGTTGGCCTGTGGGAATGCCTGTGGGGGAATCATCTCGATTGATAATTAATGCAGGAAGTCCCAGCCCACCGTGGGAGGCACCATTCCCTAGGCAGGGGGCCCTGAACAGTACAAGAGAGAAGAAATCTAGCTGAGCGCAAGCAAACAGCAGGCAGGATTCATTTCTCTATGCTCTTAGCTGTGGATGTCATGTGATCAGCGGCTTCGAGCTCCTGCCACTGTGACTTCTCTGCTCTGATGGACTCTAGCTGGAGCTGTGAGCTAAGAAATAAACCTTCCCAACCTCAACTTGTTTTTTTTTTAATCAGGGTATTTTATCTCAGCAACAGAAAAGAACAAGAAACTTACTACATATGATCACGCCAGGTGAGAGGAACCAGGCCGGAGGCTGACCAGGGTCTATGCTAGGTGGTGGCGAGGGTATCTATGTGCCATGTGAGCATATTTGGTGGTCTGTAAAGCATATGGCAGCAAGCCTGTTCACGTATTTAAAGCCATGGTACATGCATATGGTTCAAATTCAGACTATAAAAGCAATTATAAAGAAAATAGATTGCTATCCAAGTTTAGCCACTGTGGGTTTTTTTTATTTTCACAGTCAACCAATATTAGCCTCTTTCTCTATGTGTTTAGAGCTATTTTATGCATGGGAAAGCATATAAATGCATTTTAATGCCCTCCTCTGTATTCACACATATACTCTAAATATAATTTGCTTTGCCTTAACATATAGTAGCAGATAATATTCCTCTGTACATTGTTTTTAAAATCGCAGAGCTGGGCTGGAGGGATGGCTCAGAGGTTAAGAGCACTGGCTGCCCTTCCAAAGGTCCTGAGTTCAATTCCCAGCTACCACATGGTGGCTCACAACCATCTATAATGAGATCTGGTGCCCTCTTCTGGTGTGCAGGCATGCATGCTGACAAAACCCTGTACACATAATAAAACCACAGAGCGTACAATGTTTTTTTTGAGAACTTTAACAAACACAGTCATTATGAAATCCACTTTATTACTGGCCCCAAACTTTAGCTATCACAGGAAAAAAAAAAAGTTTTCCTTCGATTGAGGCCCCTCAACATGCAGGTGGTCTATGAAAGGAGGAATCAGGAACAGTTTTTAATTTTTATTAAAAATTGTAATGTTATGTGTGTGGGTGTTTTATCTGCAAATCTCTGTGTGCCACATGTGTGCATTTCCTCCAGAGACCAGAGGAGGGCAGCAGATCACATAGAACTGGAGCTATAGCTGGCTGTTAGCTGTCATGTGGGTGCTGGGAATTAAACCCAGTCCATTGGAAGAGCAGCCACGCTCTTAGCGGCTGAGTCATCTCTTTAGCACCTAGGGGGCAACTTTTAGTCTGAGGCTGGAGCGAGTCCCTGTCGAGGGTAGACATCGGAAACATAGCAGCCAGAATTTCACCCGAGGACTGTGGTGGCAGGCGGAGGGTGCCTCTTACTTTGCTCTGTGACGTCTGCAGTGGGAAGTATGGACAGAAGGAAGCAGTACAGTGGCCTTTACGGCCACCATCCCTGCCATCGCCGCTCTCTCTGCCTGGCACCTCAGCCCCCGTGGCTTCAGTATACCACAGCGCCCTGTCACTGGTGGCAGATGCAGGTGTCTCTCCAGGTCAGGGCATAGGGTATGGGTGTTTCCCCTGCCCGGTGCAGAGTTTAGTTTTTAGGGCAACTGCCCTGTGCTACTGCTTGCAGGTCCCTTCCTCCTAGTCTGGGGGCAATGACCCCTTTTTGCCTGAAGCTCACCAAGTTGTGCTTTTGGAGTCTTGATGAGTCTGGGCACAAAGGCTGCCCGTGGGAAAGTTCTGAGGTGAGAGCTCCACAGCCCCCAAGTCCTTTATTCTCTTCAAAGCCAGGCCCAGCACCTGCTCCCCTCTGTGCTGACAGTTGAGGCCAGCAGGTGGCGGCATTGTCCTGCGAGCCCAGTCGGGGGCAGCCAAGTTAAGGCAGCCTGGGCTGGCCCTGTGGCCTGCACCTGCTGAGAGCTGTGTGTTGCCGCCTCCTTCCCAGCTCATGGCTGCACACACACACACACACACACACACACACACACACACACACACACACACACACACACACACACACACACCACAATCTGCTCAGCAGTTCAGGAAAGGAGACTGTGGGCTTTGGGGGATATTTTTTCTTCTCACTAGGGTTCTTCCCTGCTGGAGTCTCTGGGCCCCTGTGTTCATTCCTTGTCCCCCTTAAAGGTTCTTTTCCCATAGACTTTGGGGTCACAGGACAATTAAAGGCATTTGTCAAGCCTCTCTTTGCTTTGGTGGGATCTGGAAGCAGCTACAGGGAGCGGGGTTTACCCCTTTCCTACTGTGTGACCTAAGACCAGTTTCTTAACATCTCTGTGCGCTTCCACTTTAACGTCTATACACAGCTAGGATTATATCACAAATTCATGTGACAGTCATATATGAGTGTGAGCGATTGGAAAAGAATGCAGGTTATTTTATAGGGTTGTACAGAAAATAAATGTATGAAATCCAGTGCCTATAAACACATTTAGAACACATATGAACCATCACCGGCACACAGAACAGTCACTGGCACACAGTAGGCCTGCAACACTCCTCTAATTTTATTATTACTCTACCATTACTATGACTTCTGTTTTTTTTTTAACCCCTTGAGACAGGGTTTTTCTCTGTGTAGCCTTGGCTGTCCTGGACTCAGTTTTGTAGACCAGGCTGGCCTCGAACTCACAGAGATCCACCTGCCTCTGCCTCCCGAGGCCTGAGGTTAAAGGCATGGCCCCTCCCTTGCCTAAGATGACTTCTGTTTTTTGCACATTTATTTATTTACCTACGTGTGTGTGTGTGTCTGTGTGTGTGTGTGTATTGGGGTATGTATGTCACAATGCATAAGTAGTGGTCAGAGGACAGCCTACAGGAGTTGGTTCTCCCTTACCATAGAGGCTCCAAGGATCAAACTCAGGTTGTCAGGCTTGGCCGCTAGCACCTTTACCTCCTGAGCCATCTCACTAGCTGCTGGCACCAAATCTCATTCAGTGGCTACTAATGTCCAAGTTGCAACAATTTCAGCCAGCATTGCATTTTTGGAGACCTGGCCACACTCAAGAGTGATGCCAGCCCCTTAAGGATGCACATTGTACATTCTTTCATTGTACTAAACAGCAGCAGCAGCAGCAGCAGCACCACCACCACCAGCACCACCACCACCACCAGCACCACCACCACCAGCACCACCACCACCACCACCACCACCACCACCACCACCACCACCACCACCACCACCACCACCACCACCACCACCACCACCACCAGCACCACCAGCACCACCACCACCACCAGCACCACCAGCACCACCAGCACCACCACCAGCACCACCACCACCACCAGCACCACCACCACCACCACCAATAGAATATAAAAAGGGCATCTGTCTTCTCTTCCAACTGGCCATCTCTCAGCAGCAGCAGCAGGGTGGAGCTGAGCATGGTGTGGTGGCGCACGCCTTTAATCCCAGCATTCAGGAGGCAGAGGCAGGGGGAACTCTGCAAGTTTGTGGCCAGCCTGGTCTACATAACGAATTCCAGGACATCTAGGGAGACATTCCAGACACAGTGAGACCCTGTGAGGAGGGTCTCTAAGCAGTTAGAACAGTTAGTCCACAAGACAGTCAAGGTGGTGAGGACCCCAAGGTCGCATGGTTGAAATCCTGCAGGGACTGTTTGGCTTCCTTCCCTTGTTTATTTCCTGTTTTGGAAATAAATCACTTTGGCCTCCTTCCCTTGTTTATTCCCTGTTTTGGAAAACAGCGGAGTTCCTTTGAAAGCGGTCCTGTGAATGGCTTTGGGTCCCCTAACCAGCTGGCAAGTGCGATCTCTTGCTTACTTGTCTATCCACTTTTCCCCCCTGAGCCGCTTGTGCCAAATGACCACAGAATGGGTAGCATCAAGTACAAGGGATTTCTACTCCCAAGCCAGAAGCCAGAAGCCCACACCTTACCTGCAGCGTCTCTTTCAGCTTCCTGCCCAGTCCAGAAGGGCCGGAAGGAAGGGGCCCTTGGGTGTCTGTCACCTTTGCCATCTTTGATAATCTTATTTCCAGACAAAGTGGTTGGTTATTATGTGATGTTGCTTCTCTCACCAGCACGGCCTGTATGAGACCTTGGTCTGTGCGCGTCTGCCGTTCGACCTGCTGTCTAGCCCCTTCAGCGCGCCCACCCCAGTCTGCCTTGAGGGTGTTTGTGAACGTGTGGGGGGACAGTGGCGTGAATGCTGAACGCAGCTGGGTCTGAAGCCCGAAGTCAGCTTTGCGGGCCTTAGTTCTAACTATGTGCAGACTTTTGTGACTTGAAAGAACTGTCTCAGAACACACACGGTAGAAGGAGCTGACCTCTGACCGCCACTTACATGCTGTGGCACGTCCATGTACCTACCTATACACACACACACAAAATAAATAAATGCAAAAGAATCATTTTGTGTGTGACGTGTGTACATGCATGTGGAGGTCAGAGGTCAACTAAGCCTTAGAGATCCCTGAACTTCTGCCTCTTGATTGCTAGGATTATAGGCATGAGCCACCGCACCTGGCTTTTTATGTGGGTATTGGGGACTCAAATTTGGGTCCTTATGTTTGGGTGACAAACACCTTGAAAAAATAACACGCACCCTTAAAATTATTTAAAAATTTACCAATTTATTTACCTATTATTTTTATGTGTAGTTATGTATGTGTGTGCCTGTGTGAGTTTATCTGCGCTATGTGCATGCAGTACCCACAGAGGCCAGAAGAGGGCACTGGATCCCATTGGAACTGGAGTTAAGTTGTGAGCCACTGTCTGGGAGCTAGGAAGGGAACCTGGGTCCTCTTCAAGAGCAGCCAGTGCTCCTTAGCCACTGAGCCATCTCTCCAGCCCCCACCCCCAACGTAAGTGTCTCCCCGTGTGATGCTCCCCTACAAACAGACTTTCATGGGGGCAAGTGGCTTTACTTGGTCACCTCATGGCTGGTGGTTGGGAGGAAGTGACACAGAATTGATACAGAGGTAGAAGAATGTCTTGGTTTATAAATGGAGATGACGGACGGGGCCTCCTGCTTAGGAACTTCTCCGCCCCCTGTGGGCCTCATCTGCTTTCTAATCAGATGGCAGCAGGGCTGTCAGGATCACTTAGTGTCTCTCTCTTCCTTAAACATCTCCAAGGAGCCCAATTTAGAATGACTATAAATGGAAGTTAGGATGAAGTCCGGAGAACATCCTACTGTTCGGCAGCTGACGGTGTTTATAGGAGGTCAGATTTACTGTCTTGAAGAGATCTATAGAATCCATTAAATGGCGCTTTTTCTACATCTGCTACTCCATGGAAATCTTTCACACGGGCTTAACAGCCCCCCTGCTTTTGTCTGATTTCCTCCTGGCTGAAAGGCAGCTGTTAAGTGTGTGAGTCCTGTAATTCAAGTTTTTACTAGGAGTGGGGCCACAGCTGTCCAGACTTCAAGGAGCCACGGCTGGTGCGTCAGCCGGTGTGTTGTTTACTTATTGCTGTGGCAAAGTAGATGGCAGGAGCAACTCAAGGCATAAAAGGCTTATCTTGGCTCACAGTTTGTGGGCACACAGTCTGTAATGGAAGGGAAGGTGTCCTGGCAGGAGCTTGAGTCAGCTGGTCACAATGTGTCTGTCCATAGTCATGAGGCAGGGAGGCCTTGGATGCTGGGGCTCATCTCCCTCTCCCCTTTTAATGAATGAAGTAGTTAATTAACTGTGCATGGAGGGGGGTGATGGATGTGTGCCACAGGCCACATGTTGGGGTCAGAGGACACCTTTCAGGAGTTGGTTCTCACTGTCCACCTTGTTAAGTGAGAGTTTCTCTGGCTGTTTTTTGTTTGTTTGTTTGTTTTGTTTATTTGTTTTGTTTTTTTGACACTAGGTGTGTATTCCAGATCAGGTGTTCCTTGAGGAATTCTGCTGTCTTTGCCATAGTTGTATGCCACATGTCTGGCTTTCTTTCTTTCTTCTTTCTTTCTTTCAAAAAATGATAGATTTATTCTTTTTAAAAAATATTTATTTATTATTATGTATACAGTTCTCTGCCTACATGTACACCTGCATGTCAGAAGAGGGCATCAGATCACGTCATAGATGGTTGTGAGCTACCATGTGGGTGCTGGGTATTGAACTCAGGATCTCCGGAAGAGCAACCAGTGCTCTTAACCGCTGAGCCATTTCTCCAGCCTGATTGATTTTATACGCATTGGTATTTTACCTGCATGTATGCCTATG
Organism: Acomys russatus; assembly: GCF_903995435.1. Classification (NCBI taxonomy): domain Eukaryota; kingdom Metazoa; phylum Chordata; class Mammalia; order Rodentia; family Muridae; genus Acomys; species Acomys russatus. The sequence continues at coordinate 50,877,670 of NC_067155.1, read as the reverse complement.
TGAGAGCATCAGGTCCTCTGGAGCTGGAGTTACAGACATATGGATGCTGCCAGGTCCTCTGGAGGAGCAGTCAGTGCTCTTAACCACCGAACCATTTCTCCAGACCACCTCCCCCCTTTTAAAATGTGGCTTTTAGAGATCAATCTGGAGTGTTCAGGCTTGTGATGCTCGCGCCTTCACCTGCGGAGCCGCCTTCTGGGCCTTCAGGACGCCAGCCAATGCCGCAGCCCTGCCCACAGTCAGTGTGGATCTTCCCTCTTGGGGAAACCTCTCTGGAAACACCGCCACGACACACCCCGAAGTGTGTCTTCTAGGCAATTCCAAATCCTGTCAGGTTGGCACTGAAAGGCCAGCCACCATAAGGGCTCAACTCCAGCTGCTGTAGAGCCCTCCAGCAATGGGTGGACTCCATTAAAGATGATGCCTCATTTATCCTCTCTGGGCTTCCCACCTCATCTTACCCACAAACATACCCTCCTCCATTGCTCTTGCTTATGGGTGTGTTCCTTTGGCTTCATCAATAGTTTTTGTTTCCGTCTCGGCTCTACAGAAGACACCAGGGGACGTGTGCGATGAGTCTGCCACTGAAAACTGAATTCCGTATCTTTGTTATTTTTAAAGGAAGAGTGTCAATATTTCTCTTAGATTGGATAAGCAACACATGCTCACTCTGAAGACCTGGAAAATTATCTACATAGAGGAATATAGAAGGAGGTTGAGAAACACCTTGGGGTGTGTGCGCGCGCGCGCGTGCGCGCGCGCACACACACACACACACACACATACACAGAGCCTCACCCCTGCTAATGAGAGTTTTTATGAGCTTCGGGATGGGAAAGTTGGGTGAATAATTGTGTTGTCAGGTTAGACGATGCCAAAGATAGCCACGTGGGCTAACTGCGCTTTGCAACGGTAGCCACAACTTGGACAATAGTTTTCTCACAGTTGAGACCGGAAGCCTTATGCCATAGCGTCACAGCATCGGCGGGTCTGGCTTCTTCTGAGGCGCCTCTGGCCGGCTTACAGAGGGCGGCAGCTGTTTCCCTGCGTCTTCCAGGGTCCTCCGTCTGTGTTTGTATATATCCTGATTTCTTCCCTTTCTGTTCAGTGAGGACACAGCAAACGTGCTGAGTCAGGATGAATTCAGATCACCTCATTTAAACGGAATTGCCTTGTCAAAGACATTTTATCCAAATACAGCCAGTCATGGGGGCCTTTGGGTTTGGAAATTCGCGGTCTATAATTGTCTTAGTTACTTTTCCAATGACTGTAACTGTAGCCCCTGATGCCTCTTTATCCCCTCCTCTCTCCCAAGCCGAGCTCTCTTTGCCTGCACTTACTCTTTTGAGTCAGAGCATGAGGTACCGGATCTTCCTGGTACACCCTGTGTTGCCTCTGAACCCAGGCATGACCTTTTGGCCTCACAGGCCAGGGCTGCACTGCTTCCGGGGACAGTCTCAGGGCTTGACAAATGCTCCTAAATCAAGGTGGATGCGTGGTTGCTATATGGTTGGAGGAGAGGATTGTAGTCTTAGCTGTGGATGCCTATGTCTGTCCAGAGAGGCTTTGAGGCAAAATTTATGTCACATTTTACTTGATTGATGGTCCAACAGGAGGGAGGCCTCATAGGGTTGTATCAGAAAAGATGGAGGCTTTGCCTCCAACAAAGACAGGAGGCACAGCCTTAGGTTCCCTGTGAAGCAATTTTTGAGTGACGTAGCATAAACCACATGAAAGATAAAGGAAGAAACCAATCCACAGAGAAGCACGGAACACATGACAGTGTGTGTTTACTCTGATTTCCTCTTCCGCATATCTAAATAAACCAGAATTTACACCCCGCTCTGGACGTTGCCTACATTTTAGGAGAGGGCTGACTGGAAGCCACTGTCGACTGGTGGTCAGTTACTCCATCAGAAAATTCACCTGGAATTTAATTTTCTGGTTGGGAGCGGCCAAATCTACATCTGTATCTATGCCTATATCTGCATCTATATCTAATCTATATTTATATCTGTATATCTCATACCCAAACAAATTCTAATTTAAATTTCATCCAGACTTGGAAAGAAAAATGTCATGTTTTCACTCATATGTGGAGTCCAGATAACACACATACCTAATACCACAAACACATATGCACATACTTATGCATGCACACTCATAACTACATACACATGCACAAACACACACACCATAAACACACACATGCACACATGCCACACCTATGTATTCATATACATGTATAAGACATGGTACACACACAGCCTATTTTGCATGTGTGTTACACATTTAAAAACTATTTTTATTTTATGTACATTGCTATTCTGCCTGTTTTATGTGTGTGTGAGGATGTCAGATCCCCTGGAACTGGAGCTACAGACAGTTGTGAGCTGCCATGTGGGTGCTGGGAATCGAACCCAGGTCCTTTGGAAGAGCAGCCAGTGCTCTTAGCCTTCTTTCCAGCCCCATGTGTTACACATTTTAACGAACAATGCTTGGTCATTGTCACACATTGAAACCAGAAATGTAAAGAGTAAAAAGTAACTTTTGTTGGGTTTCATAGATGCACGGAGATAAGTACACACACACACACACACACACACACACACACACACACACACACACACGTATGTGTAATCTTAGTTTAATCCAAATAGGGTCATATATGACAATCTGCTTCAGTTCCTATAACAGAATACCTGAGGCTGGGTATTATGTAAAGAGGAGAGGTTTAGGGTTGGTGAGATAGCTCAGGCATTTGCTGCTATGCTGGAAGACCTGAGTTCGATCCCAGGATCCATATGGGGAGATAACCAACTCCTGAAGGCCAGACTATGACCTCCACATGTGTGTCATGGCACATATGATCATATACATAAACACACCACATTAAAAAAATAGAAGTTTATTTGTATGTACATATTCCTTCCCATGATGCATCTGGTTTTAATCTTATGTACTCCTGGTTGTACATAGGCATAAGGTGGTAACTCAGGGACTCTCCCTACAAATTTGTTGAGGACACAGTTTTGGCTTACTGTGCTTGTACTGCAAACCAGTTCAGGCTAGACTGGCCTTTCCGTGCTGCGTACCTTGATACCTTGGGAAGATATTTGAGTAGGAACTAAGTTCTATCATTGCTATGGGAGGAGAAACCTATCCCCTTATTCAGAGAGGTATGTAAGTGTAACCCGAGTAGGGAGAGGTCCCAGGTTGCTGGGTGCACTGTTCAGAGGTGGGTACGTGCACAAAAGCAGCTGCCGGATGCGTTGTTAGAAGAGTGGGTAACCCACCCCAAGTGGGGTCCTAGGCCTCCAACTCATTCCCTATGCTTGCTTGCCTCATACGGGAAGTGTTAACAGTTCCTTCCTCAGGAGTGTTAGAGTTTTGGCCAGTGGGGCTCTTTTGCACTCTGTACTGGGGTCTCCTGGAAGAAATGTAAGATTCTTGACTTTTTCCATAATGCGATGGAAGGAGAAGGGCTGTGCGGCCATGGTGCCACTTGTTAGGACGGTGGGTGGAGATGGCATTCTGCTCACTTCCTCACGTATCAGAACAGACTTTGACCATGACTGTACTCTCCCTTCTTTGTGCAGAGAGCACGGGTCGAGGTGCTGCAGACAGCTTGCAGAGGTTTTCCTCCCTGCCTGCCTATCTCCCAGCCAGCTTCCACGTCTCTGATGCAGAAGAGGCTTTCTTCCTCAAGGAGGCCAACCAGGACCTCATGCGCAACGCCAGCCTGCAGGCCCGGTCAGCCACACTCTTCATCCACCGAGCCCAGAGCCCTCCTGCCATCAACGCCAGCTACGGCCCCTTCTCTGTGGAGAAGACAGTGCCCTGGGACTTCCTGCTCACGCCCACCCCTTTTGGGAATATGGAGAGGTTCCCTTTCAACTGGAGGCTCAAATCCCACATCCTTGACAGCTCCATCTTTTCCAACAGACCCAAAGTGCAGACACTGTTCTATGTCACCGGCATGGGCTGGGATGACAGTGACCCTGGGGAAGATCTTCCCTGTGTCAAGATGTTTGCCTTTCCAGAGGCCAGGGAGGTGGCAGCCAGCTGCCGGCTGCAGGGGGCCCCTGGGCTGTGTGTGGCGGAGTTGGAGTTGCTGCCTGAGTGGTTCAGCTCGGGTCTGGACCTGGAACCCCGGGAGGAGATCCCGGCGTTGCTGGGCGGCACTGCTATGGAACTGTTCTTTGCCCTTTATCCAGCCAATGAGGCCGGTCAGTGCCCGCTGGAGGAGGAGGGCAAATGGGAAAATAACATCCACTCAGAACAGGAGGAGCCTCAACCGGTGCTCCCTGCCCGGGAGAGGATCGGCAGTGTGGTGGTGTACCCTACCCAGGATGACCTGCGGTGGTCCTTGGTGAGCCTTGATGACAACATCGCTCTCTCCATCCCCCTGAACCTCATCCGAGAAGGGGAGGCGGCCACCTTTTTGGTTTCTCTGACCAGCGGCTCCGTGGCAGACCAGTTCACTCTTCGGTAAGTAGTTTTGTGGCATCAGAGAGGAGGAGAATTGGCACTTGGCAAACCCTAAGCTGTCAGCTGCTTGAAGGCACTGGTCACCTGATCACTGTTGAGTGTTTGTCAGAGGCTCTTGTGTTCAGTTCTAGTTAAGGTGGTGGGAAAGGGCTTTTATCTGGTTATCACCAATAGTGACGAGCTGACGTCTATTCTCACGGGAGGGGGGAAGTTGTAGAGGGAGGGAGGGTAGAGAAAGCGACTGAAAGAGAGTGGCAGCGTGGATGTGACACCAGCTTCATCGGCTGTGACTGACTCAGAGATCTGTCCTCCTCAGAGCTGGCTGGCTGTGACTGACAACTCAGAGATCTGTCCTCCTCAGAGCTGGCTGGCTGTGACTGACTCAGAGATCTGTCCTCCTCAGAGCCTGGGAGACTGAACCTTGTCTTCCCAGAAGATTCTGTTTCCAAGAAATGTCTCTTGGGTCCTCAAGAGCGATGCTTGTGAGCTATAAGAGATGTGGGTTTTAGCACTCAGGAGGAAGAGGCAGAGGCAGGCGGATCACTGTGAGTTCAAGGACAGCCTGGTCTACAAAACAAGTCCAGGACAGCCAAGGCTACACAGAGAGACCTTGTTTTGAAAAAACAAACAAACAAACAAACAAACAAACAAGCAAAAGAGATGCATGTTTATGGCTCAGTGAATGCTTTAGGAAACGGAGTTAGAGGGCCATGCATCAGATATGTGCTGGCAACATCATGCCTTCCCAGATAGACCTGGGCCCTTCTGGGAGGGTGGGGGGACAGCTCTCTGTTGCTGTGGATCACTCTGGAATCCTGTCATTTCTCAGTGCAAGGATGATGGGGTTGCCCAGTCCTGAGAGTGCTGCAGGCCCTGAGCCCAGTGCAGTGAGACACCCAAGTGAGATGACAGCTGGTGTGTGTGTGTGTGTGCGCGCGCGCGCATGTGCGCGCATTCTAGAAAGTGCTTAGTGGCTTGGTGGTGACTCAGCTCTTTGTGCCATCTTTTGTATCTCTGATGACTTTCTCAGCTTTGTTGTTGTGGCCTGAAAACATCCAGGATGAGGGGGTGGGTTGCAATAAAGCATATTTACAAAAGCAGGTGCTCCCCCCATCTCTCCACTGAAGGATCAGATTGAAGCCAGGGAAGCAAAAGTCATTCTCTCTCCTTTACTGTCTATTTCTGTGTGTGTGTGTGTGTGTGTGTGTGTGTGTATGTGTATGTGTATACCACAGTCCAACAGGGTATCATCTAGAGCTGGGCCCTAAAGGGCAAGCAGAATTTGAAAGGGTGGGCAAGGGAGGCGAGTCCACAAGGCAGGAAGAGCTTAAGCAAGAGACAAGGATCACACAGGTAAACAAAGGGCAAGAACCTGAGGCCGGGGAGATGGCTCCGCCAGTAAAGCATTTCCATTCCTATCTTTCCTGGTGCTTTGGTTTGTTTAAACCAACCTTTCTAACCCCACGTGTACTGGCTGGACAAGCTAGAGTCATCAGAGGGGAAGGAGCCTCAGTTGAGGAAATGCCTCCATGAGATCCAGCTGTAAGGCATTTTCTCAATCAGTGATCCATGGGGAAGGGCCCAGTGCATGGTGGGAGGTGCCATCCCTGGGCTGGTGGTGCTGGGTTCAATCGGTAAGCAGGCTGAGCAAGCCATGGAGAGCAAGCCAGTAAGCAGTACCCCTCCATGGCCTCTGCATCAGCTCCTGCCTCCAGGCTCCTGCCATGTTTGGGTTTCTGTCCTGACTTCCTTTGGTGAGGGACAGCTGAATAAACCCTTTCCTCCCCGACTTTCTTTCTGGTCATGGTGTTTACTGCACAGCAAAGGAAAACCCTGACTAAGATACCCCTGGCCTCTCCTTCAGTACACTGAGCTTTCAAGAATGGTCCTTGCTTGGGTGGTGGTGGGGCACGCCTTTAATTCCAGCACTCAGGAGACCGAGGCAGGTGGATCTCTGAGTTGGAGGCCAGCCTGGTCTACAGAGTGAGTTCCAGGACAGCCAGGGCTATACAGAGAAACCCTTTCTCAAAGAAACCTGGAAAAAAAAATTTGCAGCTCTGTTAGTGGTCTGATATGTCGCAGCCATGCTCAAGAGATGAACAGCACTCCGGTGTCTTGCTTTGGGCTCTCTGCTTAGGGACATAGAGGGTTAAGAATATGCTGGAAAGGTGAGCCTGGCCCTCCCCCAGCGCCCTAGCACCGTCTCGCCAGATATTCATTCCTCTTGGACTGTTGACTTTCCATTAAAATTCTCCTGGGTGGATTCAGTCCTATGGCCCATCTAGATCATTATGAGCATGTACAGGGTGGCCCTACTCCCCGCTCACTCACAAATACTGCCTCCCCGTTGTAGACACAGAAGGCAGCCGGTGCAGATAGTAATGGTGTGGTCCCTCAAGAGACCTCAGTGCTTGTCAAGGTTCAACTCCCAGAGGCAGTATGAGAACTCTGGGGTTGCTATAGGGTGCAGTTTGGTCTTCCCAGGCCATCTTGCATCGCAGAAACTGCCCTCACCGCTTTCTTTCTTGCCTAGACTGACTTCTGTGTGGCAAATTCTGTGTTGACTGGTCTGTTCCCCATAGGCTAATTGCAATTTCATGGTATTAAGGGAAATGGGTAGGAGAGGGGGGTGGGAGGGAGAGAGAGAGAGAGCGAGGAGAGTCCCTTTTGTGGCTCGAATGAGAAATGAGAAATATTTCTAGCACCGCATACAGAAGAAACTCAATTTTGGTGCCTTCACATTGCAGAAGAACTGTTGAGAATTAATTTCACTTTTGGAGCAGGGTTGGATTGTACGGCAGCAATCTGTAAGATCAGCTAGAACAGTCTATCACTGAGCAAGTTCATAAAGCTCTAATAGGCCCCCCTGACCGTAGGAACCGCAGACCAAGCCACAAGCGAGCTTTATTTATTTGCCATCTGTATGTAAATTCTGCTGTTATGGAAATTTTGTGGCATCTAGATAAGACACAATGTACTGGGATATAGTTGAGCTGAGGTTTAAAAAAAAAAAAGCCATGTCTGTGTAAATGTGGGTGAGAAATTAGTAGGAGAATCAGCCTCATGCTTGGGGCCAACCTGTGGTCAAGAGGATGCTCATTTGAATGCACAGTCCTGGATGGCTCCTTCGAATATGCAGTGCTGGGTGGCTCACCTGAATATCCAATCCTGGATGGCTCATTTGAGCACACAGGGCTCACTTAGATGCCAGGGGGGCTTGGAAGAAGGTCTAGTGGGTAAATTTCTTGCTTTGCAAGCAGTGGCACCTGAGTTTCATCTTCAAAACCCATGCAAAAAAGCCAGCCATGCACATGAGAGTATAATCCTGGCACAAGAGCATAGTCCTGGCACTGGGGAAGTGGAGCTGGACAGCTCCATGGGACTCACTGAAGGGACAGACTGCATGGGACGAACAGGGATGTTATGAGGGGCTTTATTAGAGTGACTCACAGGATGCAGTCTGGGTAATCCAACAATGGCTGTCTTCTGACCGAAAGCTGAGAATCCAGTAGTCTTTCAGGCCAAGAGGCTGGGTGCCTCTGCAGTCCCAGTTTGGTACTGGGGTCCTGGAGGATTCCTGGAGTACTGCTGGTCTTCAGCCCATGGTGGAATCTAGAAGAAGTAGGGTTGCATATCAGCCACAGCAACAGGACAGGTGAACCTGCCAATGCGAGTGAGGGTGAGCAGGCAAAACGCAAAGTTTCCTTCTTCCAAGTGCTTTCATCTGAGCTGCCTGCAGAAGGCGTGGCCCAGGCTTAGGTTTTACTTCAAGAAAAACCCCTCCTAGGGATGCCCAGCAGTTTGGGTTTGAGTTGGTTCCAGACGCAACTGATAACCAGGATGAGACATTGTGCTTATTCTCCAAGTTCTGGGATGGGGGAGGGGAAGAGAGAGAGAGACACAGAGAGAGAGAGAGAGACAGAGAGAGAGAGAGAGAGAGACAGAGAGAGAGACAGAGAGAGAGACAGAGAGACAGAGACACAGAGAGGAGAGAGAGAGATGGGGAGAGTGAAGGAGAAAGAAGGACAGAGAGACAGACACAGAGACTCAGAGACACAGACAGAGACTCAGATACAGTCAGAGAGACAGTGACAGACAGACAAAGAGAGACAGAAATACATAGAGAAAAAGAGAGAAAGAGAGAGAGACAGACAGAAACAGAGAGACAGAGACAGAGAGACACACAGAGATACATAGACACACAGAGACAGACAGAAACACACACAGACCCTGTCTCACAAAGCAGTGGTTGGCACCTGAGGAATGACATCCAAGGGTGACTTTGGCTTTTATATGCATGTGCACAGTGCGCTCTCTCTCTCTCTCTCTCTCTCTCTCTCTCTCTCTCTCTCTCTCTCTCTCTCTGTCTCTCTCTCTTGAGACACACACACACACACACACACACACACACACACACACACACAAACACGGGCTGAGTATCCCAGGGGTCACAAATGCCCATAACCCACCTTATTATCAGTTCTCAGGGCCCAGTGTCAGTCTCCTCAGAGACTCCTCAGGTCTCTCTTCACAGAGGTTCATTTCATTGTGAAAGGACACATATTTTTTTGGAGTTAATTACAGCCAGGAATGGAGCACCACCCTCCTCTGCTTTTGAGCTTAAAAGAAACCGCACTGACAAGAGAGAAGGAAACAGGGCTCAGGTGTGTGGAGCACCCGCTAGGTTACATAATCATCAGCCCTGGTGGCTTGTTCTGTAACTGGTGGCTGCTGTGGTCTTGAAGGAGCCCACAGCACACAGGAACACTGGGTAGAAAGTTTGACCGGCTATGCTGAAGGGGCTTCATGTTACCATGGTGACAGGACAAGGGGAGGAGCAGGCATTCAGAGGAAGCCTCAGTCTGGTTGGGTGAGACCCAGCGCAAACACAGACTCACCTCTGCGTTTCCAGTGAGGCCTATGTTTTGTTAGTTCCAGCCTCCTCCCAAAAGTTACCATGGTTTGCCGTGATGCACCAGCTGTGTCCTCACATCCGGGGAAGCACCAGGCAGGAGGAAGTGGAGGTAAAGTGATATAGCCAGGAATACACATGGGGGTGAGGCAACTGGACTGACGACAGGTGCTTGTCTTGTCTTCGGTCAGTGGCCTTCCATCCCAGGTGCTTCAGGGAGTTGCTCTGTGGTACCTCACAGCCACCTGTGACTCACATCTGTTGCTCGACTATGTTGGGAATAAGGACCCACGGCCCAGGCTGCGAGCCCTTGGCAGACTGCGGCATCTGGCTGGGATTCAGTAACACTGTGCGGTTGCCATTTGTACTTATTTTAGGGGTTTCTTCTCTTTACGGAAAGTGGGGTTGCTTTGGCTTTTCGTGGCAGGAGCGGATGTGTCGCTCTCTCCCTGGAGAAGGTAATGTAAGGCCAGCCTGTTTTAAAGAGAAATAGGAAGTTGTCATGCAGACGACACCTGGGACAAAGCAAAATGGTCCAGGATGATCCAGGGACTTCCAGGACTGGGAAGGCTGAGGGACAGTGTGTGTCCCTCTAACTCAGTGGGTCATGACCTACTGGGGAGGGGGTGTCGAATGACTCTTTCAATAGGGGTCAACTAAGACCATCAGAAAACACAGATATTTACGTAAAGATTCCTACCAATAGCAAAAATCACAGTTACAAAGTAGCAGTGACATAATTTTATGGTCACTGGGGTCGCCAAAATGTAAGGAGCTGTATTAAAGGGTCCCAGCATCGGGAAGGCTGAGAACCACTGTTCTAACCGACAGTGATCAGCCTCAGGCGAAGCTGCATTTGGGTTTGTTTCTTCAGAGGCCACTGGCTGCTTGTGTCTGCGATGGCTCTCTGTGCCCCCTCGTTCAGCCACCTTCACCTGCAGCCGCCTGTCTGGAACAGGGGCTGTTTCGACTTCTCCCCTTTAAAACAGCGCCTGCTCACACTTCCTAAAGGCAATTGCCTAAGAGGGTGAATAAAGTTTGCGGTCAAGGGAGGGTTCATAGGACGACAGCTTGTTCGCTGCCCTCTCCTCTTCTAAGGGTTGGAGGAAGTCTGCTACCAAAAAGGCAAGCTGGGCCATCCCTGTGGCGATCACACGGTTCCATTGGCACAAATCTTCAATGCAGCTAGTACATCTTTGCAGATGTACCCAGGCACAGCTTCCAGCCAGTGAGCATCTAGGTAAACCGAAATAGGCGCATTTATGGCACATTCTTTTTCTTTCTCTTTCTTTTTCTTTTTTAGTTTTTTTCGAGACAAGGTTTCTCTGTGTATCCTTGACTATCCTGGACTCACTTTGTAGGCCAGGCTGGCCTCAAACTCACAGTGATCCACCTGCCTCTGACTCCCCAGTGCTGGGATTAAAGGCATGTGCCACCACCTCCTGGCTTTCTTTCTTTCTTTCTTTTTTTTGTTTGTTTTGTTTTTGTTTTTCAAGGCAAGATTTCTCTATGTATCCTGGCCTGGCCTGGCCTAATTTTGTAGACCATGCTGGCCTCGAACTCACAGAGATCCACCTGCCTCTGCCTCCCAGAGTTCTGGGATTACAGGCATGCATGACCATGCCTGGCTATTATGGCACATCCCTATGACAGGAGGATCACCATGCGTTCAAGCCAGGCCTGGGCTGCATAGGGAATCCTTGTCTCTCCCACAAATGGTGATCTGAAGCAAAATCCACGGAAATAGTTGGCTTTTCTGGAGCAGGCAGTGGGAAAGGGACCTGAGGGACCCAGTATCTTAAAGTATCTTAGCTTTGTTTTCTGTTGCTGTGATAGTCTATCCCTGGGAAGAGCTACCCGAAGGACAAAGGAGTTATCTGGGTCACAGTTTCAGGCTGCAGTCTCTTACCGAGGGACTGTTCAAATTCAAGTGTGAACTCGAAGCAGCTGTTCACATCACGTCCATAGTCAAAGGCAGAGGGCCTTGGATTCTAGCATTCAACTTCATTTCTCCACTCTTAGATGGTCCAGAAGCCCCCTACCTAGGGAATGGTGTCGCCCACAGTGGCACAGGTCTTCTCACTAACCGAGGACAGTGCCCACAGGCCAATCTAATCCAGGCAACCTCTCACTGAGATTCCCTTTCCAGGTGGTTTGACAAAGGTATCCACTCCACTCAGATTTCCCAGTTACCCATCTCTTCTATATCCCTGGGGATGATAGTGACAGAGCCCACTGGTGGATGGGCAGGTTAGTGATAAGTGTATTCCCACAGCCACATCCACATCCGTGGTGTGAGACTCCCCCCAGAGACTGGCACAGATACTCTGTGCACCTCTGGGGCCCCAAGCACCTGCTTATGGGTGAGCATGAAATTCTGTGAGCCACTCTCTTAAAGGGTGTATCTGTTTCACACTGAAGGAGAGCTGCCCTGGGAGTGTATGGAAGGTTCTCAGGGCAGAGATGAGGCAGGAGGATAGTCACCTTTGAGTATTGACAAGGAGAAACTGAGACAGAGGGAACTTCAGGCAGGAAGCCCCCTCCAAAGCTAGAGAGTTTGAAATATGGGCTCAACTGGGAGAGGGAGGCAGAAACATCATGTAGGCTGAGTGAGGCAGCCTCAAGAACCAAGATGGAGGACAGGTGGCTCAATTCAGCATCCCCCACACTGTGCTTGGTGCCTCAGTTTCCCCTTACATAAGACAGAATGATGAAGGATCTACTCTGAAGGGAGACTGAGAGGAATAAACAGGTTAGTGTGACACTGGCGATCCAGCTAGACTGTCTGTGTGGATCCAGGGAGACCATGGAAGGGCCTTGAAGGAGAAAGATGTACTTGGCGCTAGTCATCACAGTGGCGGAGCGTGGTGGAAAGACTCACTTAACCTAAGGCAGCAGGAATGAGAGGCAGCCACTCATTACAGTGTCTTCCCACCAGGAAGCAGAGGAAGGAAGCCTGGGCTGGAAGTCAGCTTGCTCAGTTCCCCCATGAGGTCCCAACATCCCGAGGATTCTATGCTGCCTCACAGCAGCACCAGCAGCTGGGGACCAGGTGTCAGACGTTTGCAGCTCTGGGCACCTCTGGCTTGCATCTCCATAGTGAAGTTCTGGTTTCATATAAAAATGGTGGAGTGGTGGGAGGAGGGGTCAGAATGGTGGAAGCAGGTGCCTGGGTGTCCTGGTTTCCTGTCTGTTGCTGTAATAAAAACACCCTGACAAAAACAACTTGGAAGGGGTTTGTTTGAGGTCGTAATTCCAGGACACAGCCCATCACAGCAGGGATGTCAAGGCAAGAGCTTGAAGCACCTGGTTGCATCACATCCACAGTTGCTATCAATAGTGAAAATTTAAAGGTGGTGCACACATGTCTTTAATCACAGCCCTTGTTATCAGCTCACCGGGGAATCTACCAGGCCAGCCCCCAGTGTATTCCTGCCTTGGGTCTCAGCAGATGGGGTGAGGGTGGCCTTCTGAAAGTTCTCTTGGTTTCAGGCCTGGTGGGAGAAGCATCGGAACACCACCTCATCCCCCTACTGATCCCAGGGGACCCTGGGAGCCGCCTCAGGAGCAACCCATGTGGGTGGATGGTGAGAGTTCTGTTGGCTTCCTGCCCTTTGCTCCTCTGTCTATGCAGAGAAACCCAGAATGACAGCTACCTCTCTGTCCTTAAACCAGGGTAGGAGACCTCAGAGCGGGATGGGGGTGGCTTGGGAGGGATTTCTCACTACTGTTGAAAATGTTAGTCTGGCCATATGAGGATGGAAATAGATTTGAATATTAGAAAGTAAAGAAGTGGAGGGGTGGCAAGATGGCTCAGCCTTTTAAAGTGCTTGCTGCACAGGCCGGATGACTTGCAGTCTCCGGAAGCCACCCTGGAAGAACAAGTTCCTGAGAGTTGACCTCTGAACTCTATGTAAGCATCAAGGTGTGTGTGCCCAGTTCCTTTCTGAAAGAGGGCGAGAGACGTTGGATGTTTTTGTTTGTATTTTTGCGTGGGTTGAGGCTTAGTTTAGCCAGGAACATTTTAAGGATGATTATGATTCTTTTTCCCCTTGATTTTGACATTTGTTATATATGTATATATACATACACACACATATATACACACACATATATGTATATATATGATTTGCCTACATGCATGTATATGTACCATGTGCACGAAGTATCCTCAGAGGCCGGAAGAGGGCATCGAATCTTCCCGGGACTGGAGTTAGATGGTTGTGGGTGTTGGGAATCAAGCATTGGTTACTTCAAGAGCAATAAGAGCTCTTAACTGTGGAGCCATCTCTCCAGGCCCCATGATTGAGACCCTTAAGAGATGATTTCACGTATACATTTATCTGTGGGCCTAGAACTTGGAAGAAAGTTCTATGGTACAAGAGGTAGTGTGATGATAGGCAAGGTTCTGAGAGTGGGTCTGCTTGCGTGTCCTCGTGGCTGTGAGCACTCTGGTTGCAGACTGATGTCCTTAACCAGGGCAGAGCCCACACATCAGAGCCAAAGAACTCCTGTGTGTATGAGAGAGAGAGAGAGAGAGAGAGAGAGAGAGAGAGAGAGAGAGAGAGAGAGAGAGAGAGAGAGAGAGAGAGAGAAGCATCTTACTGTGGCTCATCAGTGCCTGTAAAGACCCCTGTGGAAGATTCTCTGGTAGATCTACAAAAACGTATGTCACCAGAAACATTCTACAAATCGCAGGCTCGACAGAAAATGAGTTTAATTCCATAAAAAGGTCAGACTACTTTTGAGTTATGAATTGCATTTTTTTCTGTCTTAGGGTTTGTTTATTAATATTTATTACCGGGGTGATGGATGTGACAAAGGCAAGCTCTCTGACTGTTTCCAGAGATTTTCTTGATTTAATATTTACTTTCTTTTCTCACAAGGACGGGGAGAATATTAAACAGCCTTTCTTCGCCTCCTTCCTCTTGCCCTTGAATTGCGGAGCTAACTTTTTGTGTGTCTTCTGTCAACACGGGGTAGATTTCAGCTGGTCCTCTGCATGGCAGAAATGTCAGAAACTGCATGGATTTTGTCAGTTAATATTCAAGTGCAATGGCCTAAGGGGATCACTGGTTTGAGGAAGTGGACACGTTAGGAACAGTCTCAGTTCTTGCTGATGCAGGTGCTCAAATACACGTCTAGAAAACAATCTTTATCCACCCATTGTCTCTGCGTTACTACTGTTTTCATTCTCAGAGGTACGGTAGGCACCATCTTAGTCAGGGCTGCTAGTGCTGTGATGAACCTTCATGACCAACTTTGGGGAGAAAAGGGTGTATTCAGCCCATGCTTCCAATATCACAGTTTTTAACAGAACTCAGGGCCACCAGCCCAGGGATGGCTCTGCCCACAATGGGCTGGGCCCTCCCCCATTGATCACTAATTGAGAAAATGCCTTACAGCTGGATCTCATGGAGGCATTTTCTTAAGGTTCCCTTCTCTCAAGTGACTTTAGTTTGTGTCAAGTTAACATACAACTGTCTAGCACAGACACATTGAGTGCTTAATGGCTTTGTAGGAAAGAAAGTTAGGCTCAAAGATGCCTGACAAGGGGCTAGGGAGATGGATCAGTAGCTTAAGAGTGCTTGCTGTGCTTGCATGAGGACCCGAGTTCAAATCCACAGCACCCATGTAAAGTGCACAGCATAGCCATTTGTGCCTGTGAGGGCTGGAGGCAGGTGGATGCTGGGAGATTGCTGGTCAACCAGTCTAACACCCTCAGGATGTCCTTCAAGTTCAGTGAGAGATCCTGTCTTGATTTTTAAAAAAAAAATTATGTGTATAAGAGTTTTGCCTACATGTATGCTTGTTCATTGATTGCATGCCTGGTGCCTGAGGAGGGAGAAGGCAGCTTTGAACCTCCAGGAAAGTTACAGGCCATTGTGGGCCTCAGTGTGGGTGCTGGGAACTGAACCTGGGTCTCCTGGAAGAGTAGCCAGCGGTCTAACTATTGGACCATCATGTACATAGAGAGAGAGATTGCTTTGCTCTTCCAGAGGTCCTGAGTTCAGTTCCCGGCAGCCACATGGTGGCTCACAACCATGTGTAACGGGATCTGATCCCCTCTTCTGGTGTGCATGAAAACAGAGCACTCATACACATAAAATAAATAAATAAATCTCTTTTAAAAGAAACAGTCATTCAAAAATGGGCGCTCGGGGTGGCCTTCCTCCACTAACCTCCAGAGACCTGGTGGAAGAATTCGGCAGAGGCCAGAAGAGCATAACTCCCCTCCCCCTCTTATATTTTCCTTTACTACTTTGCTTGTGGCTTCTTCTTCTTCTGTCTTCTAACAATACCGTCTCTGGCTTAGCTCAGCTTCTCCTGGCCTGACCGCCTTCTCACTATGCTGGCCCAATTTGCTTTCACCCTGTTCAGTATCTTCTTCTCTCTAGCCCTACTCTCTCTTCCTTCTTCCTGCACCAGCTATCTTCTCTGAGCCTGCTCTTCTTCTAGCCGGACCCTCCCCTGCCTACTCCCTTCCTCCTCCTCCTCCCGCTCTCAGCCTCCACTAGCTTTTTATATCCTCACCCTTTCCCAGAAGTCTAAGAGCCAACTGACACTGAAGGGCATAGGGTCCTTTCAAAGGCCAGACACACACACACACACACACACACACACATACACAAAATAAATAAATAAATAAAAGTCACATTATAGAAGAGGGTGTCAAATCTCCCCCTGGAGCTGAAGTTACAGGTGGCTGTGAGCCTCCTGGCCTGTGTGTTGAGAATGTAACGGGGTCCTTGGCAAGAGCAGCAAGCACTTTATAAACTGAGCCCTCTCCCCAGCCCCTAAACCTTTCCCTTTGAGATAGTTCCGTACCCCTGAAGACTTTCCTGTGTGCTAGCCTGTCACCAAGTCACTTGGCTAACTCTCCTTATCCATCCTGGACGCTTCGTGTTGGCAACTTTTATTGCTTAGCCTTGGAAACTAGCTTACCACAGCAGCGGGGCCACTAATCTCTTCCACGTAGCTTTGGCTATTATAGATTTAAAATACCAAGTGCTAAGAATATCCCCAAGTCTGAAGATGTTTTTTTTCTAAAACAAGGTTAGTGAATATTTAAGACCTGACTTTCTCTGAGCTTAAATCTCTTTAACAAATATAGCCTGAAGTTAAGGAGGATTTACTTGGGAGAGCTTTAAGAAGAATTTCATAACTTGTGCTTAAGAGACAGGGGGCACATCAACAATTTGGCTTTACAAGTATTTGTAATACCCAGCATGCATTTCTTCCTATATGAGTTGAATTTCTTTTCAGCATCCCCTTCTTTTAAAGCCCTCCTGATATGGGATTAACCTCACCCATTATGAACAAACCAATCAGATTCAGCCTGTGAAAACTGGCTTTAGGAGTTTTGCTCTCAGAAGGAGAATCTTTTTTTTTTTTTTTTAAACTGAAGATAAAGATGTGCAATCTAGAGCTGTTGCAACCACCCCGTAGCCATGAGACGAGAATTCACTGTGGGGGCTGAACAGGGTCAGATGTCTGAAGGAGTATCCTTTGAAAGCTTGGTGACATGTGCTCAAATTTTGTGTTTTGTGTGTGTGTGTATGTGTGTGTGCATGTGTTGTGTGTGTGTGTATGTGTGTGCATGTGTTTTGTGTGTGTGTATGTGTGTGTCTATGTGTCTGTGTGTATGTGTGTGTGCATGTGTTGTGTGTGTGTGTATGTGTGTGCATGTGTTTTGTGTGTGTGTATGTGTGTGTCTATGTGTCTGTGTGTATGTGTGTGTGCATGTGTTGTGTGTGTGTGTGTGTGCATGTGTTTTGTGTGTGTGTGTGTGTGTGTCTATGTGTCTGTGTGTATGTGTGTGTGCATGTGTTGTGTACGTGTGTGTGTGTGCAGTTGTTGCACTACCACAACCTGGGCATTGGCTGGCCATCCGCTGTTCCCTAGAGTAACCTCATGAGATACATAGTTTCCCTGTGGTGAAGGGAGACGTTGGCTTTGTCTTGGCAGGGTGGGAAGAATTTTTTGCCCAGAATTAAGACCAGGAAATACTTAGATTCTGCCTGGAGACTCAGCGTAGTCCTTGGGACGCCTGGCAGCAGGGGCCCAGAAGCCCAGCCAGGTCTCCAGAGAGTGGCTCGTTCTTCCATGTTTGAATTCACCATCGATGATGGTCCTTTACCCCAGTGTCCTTTGCGCATCCTTAATCTCTACAAGATCAACCTGGGTGAGGGACTCTCGTCCAGGAAAAACTGGGTCTCACAGGCCTCTGCAGGCCAACCTGCAACTGAGTCCCACTCCCCCTCTGACCACCAGTGCCTTGACAGAGGGCTTCTGAGCCGTTGTATTTGTCGGGGGGGCTGCGGAGGGGAGATCACTGTGAGCTGTTAGAGTAGCGAGGACCCACAGGGCATAGGGTGCAGCTTCTGTGAGAAGGACTATGAATGTAGACACAGGTTCTGGAACATTCTCTTCCCTTGCTTTTTTGGCTGGAGGCAGGGATGGAACAGGACGCCTCTGTTCGTGGGATGCATAAATTAACTCCTAGGATGTCGTGGCATCAAGAAAGAAAGCTTTGTGGAAGAAGAGATTAAGACCAGAACCCAGAAGGAAGAATGCTTAGATTCTGAGGAGGAGAAAAAGGAGGAGGAAGAGAAGGAGGAGGAGGAGGAAGAGAGAAGGAGGAGGAGGAGGAGGAGGAGATGGGTGACATTGGAGCCTCTGGAGTATCTTATCCAGGCTGGGAGATGCAGTGGCCACAGGAAGGGAGTCAGAGGCAGAGTCCTGCCTTTGTATCTGAAGGACATGCAGAGGTTGATGCCCCTGAGCCCACACCACAGTCCTCAAGGCAGGTGATGAAGCCAGGCTTCAGAACTGGTCTTGGGCCCAGACATCTGCAGCTCGTGCTGCAGACCCTGCCGGGAAAGGCTTCCTTCCTTGAGCCTCCCAGATACCACCCCCTTTCATATTTCAGTCAGCTCCTCCTTCCTCTGCTAATTTTTTATTATGCGTATTCATGTATTTAGCAGCTATGTGTTGGGTGTGCATGTACCATGGTATACATATGGAGGTCAGGGGTCACACTGCACGAGTCTGTGCTCTCCCTCCACCATGTGGGTCTCCCAGGGATTGAATTCACGTCTTCAGGCTTGGTGGTAAGTGCCTTTTCCCATTGAGCCATCCTGCTGGGCCCTTGCCTCTCCTTTTAATATTAAGATAAAATTTGCATAAAATCGTTAATTTCAAAGCCAGTGACAGAAAATGGAGGTGCGGTGGCAGCATGTTGTCGCAGTTGTAAAAACGGACAGGGTTTGTTTATTTGCTTATTTATTCTTGAGGTGGTTGGCCTTGAACTTGTGGCAATTCTCCTGCCTCAGTTTTCCAAGCTCAAGGTTTTCTCATGGGAGCTTCCACACATGGCTTGGGATGCATCAGCACTGAATTTTTTCCCCCTTACATTTCTTTCTTTTGTATGTGTGGAGGTGGGTGCCTGTGCCACGGCAGTGTGCAGAGATCAGAGACCAACTTGAGGGAGTTGGTTTTCTCTTTCCACTGTATGGGGTCTGGATGCTGAACTCAGATCGACCAGCTTGGCAGCAAGCACCTTCAAGCACTGAGCCATCTTGCTGTCCCCAAGAGCAGTCTTAGAGGAAAGCTACTCACAGCTTCCCTTCCTCTAGCCTCCAGGGGCATGTGGAATCCCCATGTGATCCAGATGCTTTCTCCCATGGACCTGGCCCAGGTGGAGCCTATTTTCTTATGCATCTGCTTTCTTCTTACATCGTAGAATCAAAGCGGCCACGGGCGTGAAGATAACGGCGGTGCGGGTCAGCCACGAGGACCAGTGGGCAGTGCAGGAAGAAGTTGAGGAGGATGGTACCCAGACCACCGCCGCCCTGTCCTGCGTGGGCCACCACCCGGACACACAGAGCAGGTGAGTACTGTGATACATGGTATATAGAGCAGGTGGCAGAATAGCACGCTCAGGATGGCGGGGGGACCTTGCTTTGGCCTTGTGAGCCTGGTGCAGCCACTGCAGGGATGCCCTACAGCCTGGACCGTCCACCCTTCGTGATCCTGTGTGCAATGCACAGTGAAGCTGCCTGTCTCAAAATTTACCCTCTTTCATTTATCAGAGTTCGGAGTCTGATAGCCATATTGTTATTGTTTCCATGAAGAACTGAAGGCTGAAACGGAGAGAACGAATCAATTAAAGAGCCAGAAGGAAATTACTTTTTAAAAAGCAAGCAGGGTGCTCATAGCTATCAGTTAACTGTCCTTTGCTGCTCATTTTTAAAAACATTTAAATTTATTATTGATGTTATTGTTGTTATTAGTGTGTGAGCATCTGTCAGTCTGTCTGTGTGTCATGGTGCATGTAGAGGCCAGAAGACAGCTTTCAGGGATTGGTTCATCCCTTTTTCTATGGGCCACGGCAGGTGAGGGGGAGTGGGCAGTACGCGCGCGCGCGTGTGTGTATGTGTGTGTGTGTGTGTGTGTGTGTGTAGGTGGGGGATTTCAACTCAAGTCCTCAGGCACAAGAGGCAAGCTCCTTTACCGGCTGAGCTGCTTAAATGAACCCACTGCTGGGGATGGGGGTGGGGTGAGGGTGGGGGTGATGGTAGGGGTTGAGTGAGGGTCAGGGTGGGGGTCAGGTGGCCCTTGGCTCCAGAATCTCAAATCCGATTTCCTCACAATCTTCTGTGGCTTAGACTCTGGCTTGGAGAGGTGAGGGGTGAGGAGGGGGGTGAGTGGGGAAGGATGCTAGACCACCTGGGCAGCAGAGGGTGAAAAGCGCCTCCCCAGTCTCCACCTCCACTCTCTTCCCCTGCTGTGGGTCTGTCTGTCTGTCTGTCTGTCTCCCACTTTGGGCCAGACAGCAGAGCTGGATGTGTGGCCCCTAATCCCACCATTAGTTCTGATGGCACCCAGGGGTGAATCCCAATGTCCTGGCCGCTGTGTCATTTATCCCTGTAAATCATCCTGGTCTCTTTTCTTTCTTCCCCAGCTTTGTGTCCTTCGAGGCCCAGGAAACATGCAGGCTTTAGGGATGAGTCAGTGTAGGTCATGTGAGAGGTGGAGGCTGGAGTGTGTGTGTGTGTCAGCTTTTTCAATGGACTTGCACGGCGTGTGCCCATGTGCCGTCACTTCTCATGTGACCCCAGCCAACTCCAGAGCCATATCATGCTGCCTTTGAAGGTCTTCCAGGAGGAGGAGAAGAAGGAGGAGGAGAAGGAAGAGGAGGAGAAGGAGGAGGAGGAGGAGGAATGACTCACGCTGAGTAGTCCCATGTCAGCTGAGATGCCTCCCACTCTAAACTCATCAATCAGCACCCCTGGGCAGACAGTGTCGTGGATGGAGTGTGGGGGCTGTGACATCCCATGATCAGGGCTTCTCTGGCTATCTGAATGTGCCTGCCAGGCACCCTGAATCCCAAGTTGTCAATATTTGCTCAAGGGCTTCCAGTCATAAAGTCGTAGACCATTTCTCGAAAGCGCTTGGTGTGAAGGGATTCACCGTGGCCCGCACAGCAAAGGCAGAGGTGGGTGTTTCCACGGTCGGTTCACACAGCAGCACTCCATGTAGCCTACTGACCGTCTTCCAAGCTTGTATCCTCATGGCTACAAGATGGCTGCAACCCTTCCATGCATCTAGACTCATCCAGCAGCTTCTAAATATTGGAAAGGAGTGGGGTGTCTCCTCCTGAACCCCCTCAGCTCCCCCAAGCCAGGCTTTGGCTTAGATCTAGGTGACAGACCATGGGTTCCCTGCCTAGGACCAGGCTGGCTTGGGAGGTGACTTTTCAGTGTTGCTTTCTGGCTGTGTAGAGGCAGAATTTGCTGCCAGGGCATGAGGGGAGGGGGAGTAGGAGTGGGAGGGTCCAGTGGCCATTTTCTTCAAAGATAAGCCCTGTCCAGCTCAATTCTGTTTAGCACAGGGGTCTGATGGGCTTATATCCACAGAGGGAGAGCGCATCTCCCCTGTGGTTGTCCAGTTGTCCTTGTCCTGTGGCTGCCACTAAGTTCCATGTCGACTTTGGTCTGCATCAGAAACAGGGCCTCTGACACTCTTGAGTTTTCCCCACAATCTGTCCCTATCCCCGCACGTCTCCCGGATTTTCTCTGGCTGTGCTTTCCTCTTGGGAGCAGTGTAGTGGCTTGGGACTCCTAGTATCTCTCTGACCACACAGTCTCTTTAGGCCAGTGGCTCTCAATATTTCTAGGCTGCAACCTTTTCATACAGTTCCTCATGTTGTGGTGACCCTCCAACCATAAAATTATTTTCACTGCCACTTTATAACTGTAATTTTGCTACTGTTATGAGTCACACTGTAAATATCTGTGTTCTCCGATGGTCTTAGGTGACCCCTGTGAAAGGGTCATTCGATCCCCAAAGCAAGGGGGGGGGTCACGACCCACAGGTTGAGAACTACTGCTTTAGGGAGTTTGTTTTTCCTGGTTAAGTCTAGCATGAGCCCAAGGATGGTTATGTTGGGCTCTTCCTAGAGTCACTTGGATTGTGTGTCCATCCAGACTGACTGAGAGCCAGGGTTTGGACCAGTGTCCTCAAGGGCTTGGGCAGAGTGGGAAAAGGGAGCGGGCTTCTGAGGCTGTGGGCAGTGATGGTGACAAGGGTGCAATGTCACCGAACCTGACATTGGGCTGGCAGAGGCCAAGAGCTCTGGGCTTATGAAGATGATCTCAGTGGTACACACAGAGGAAATGAGCTTGTTGAAATGCTTGATCGTCGGAGTGCCAACATTTTGTTTTTGTGTGTGTGCAGTGTTATGTGCATGTGTGTGCACACAGAGTCTAGAAGAGGATGCCAGGTGTCCTGTTTCAGTCTCTGTCCCATTCCCTTGGGACAGGGTCTCTCACTGAACCTGGCTGGCAACCAGCAAGCCACAACAATCCTCCTGTCTCCATATCCCCAAGTGTTCAGGTTACATGCCCAGCTCTTTACGCGAGGGGTGGGGGTGAGGGAGTTTGGGGGGGGATGGCAGGGTGGGGAGGGGCGGGGGGTGGCGGGGGGTGGCAGGTAGGGATTCGAAGTCAGGCCCTTATGCTTTTGCAGCAAGCCCTCTTGCCTACTGAGCCATCATCACTGCAGCCCATGGCTGCGTTTCACATGGAGAGAAGTGTTCTGTTTCTTAGAACTGGTTGTCGATTTTTGGTTTTGTGTTGTTTTTTTTTTTTTTCTCTCTAGAAGAAAAATTTAAAAAATGCTACACGGGAAAGAGGAGGCTAATTTGCGAATGAGAGGGGTCCCCCTTCCAGTGACTTCTTTCTGTACCTCTCCTTCAGTGTTCAGCCCCCCCACCTTCCCGGCAGGCAGCCCTACTCTGGCACTGCAGTCTGTACCTACGAATATCCTTCTAAAACCATTACATAATTGAATATCCCTCTGAAACCATCCCATAATCTAAATAAATAATTGCTTCTTTTTATATGTTGGTCTCATTGTGGTATCAAATGAGGTGTGAAATACAGGCTCACGTACCAAGTCTGCTGGCGAACAAAGTGAATATATGAATATATCCCCGGCAGAACACCCCGCAGAACACTGTAATCTCTGAATTGTGACAACCTCAAGTGGAATTGAGGTTTTAATAGGATATAATGTACAAACTGCCTGAAGTCCTGTGATAAGAATTAAAAATGTGCTGTGTGGGAAAGACCCAGCGTGCTCCGCTGAGGGGGCGGTAAAGGTCTTCATTTGAAATATTTTAATGAAGGCTCTCGGGGAGGAGACATGAGCTGCAGAGACACAGACCACAAGATAAACAGCAGAGTTGCCAGCGGAGGAGAGATTAGGAAAGTAAGCAAATTTGGAATCATTTGGAATAGATAACAGCGAGTCCAGGGAAAATGAAAGGGAGCCGAGGGACTGTGGGCATGGAAACCGTGAGCTCAGAAAACCGTGAGCTCCCTGGGTGACTGGTCAGTTGGATCTGAAACCTCAGGAAATAGCTGCCACTTGGTGTGTGTGTGTGTGTGTGTGTGTGTGTGTGTGTGTTTGAGCATACACATGTGTGCTTGCATGCAGAGGTCAGAGTCAACACTTAAGCATCTTTCTCAGTTGATGTTGACCTTGCTTTATATAGATTTAGATTGATTTATTTTTACTTTATGCATATGATGCATATGAATGTTTTGCATGCTTCTCTGTGCACAGTGGGCATGCCTGGTGTCCTTGGAGGACAGAAGAGGCTGTCAGAGCCCTTGGGACTGGAGTTACAGAGGGTCGTGAGCCACCATGAAGGTGCTGGGAAACCGAACCTAGATCCTCTGGAATAGCAGCCAGTGCTGTTTGTTTGTTTATTCTTTTCTCAGATATTATACCCCAACTGCAGTTTCCCTTCTCTCCTCTCTCCCCGGCCCCACTTCCTGACCTCTCCTCTCCCTTGAGCCACTCCTCCTCCAGTCCCCTTCAGAAAAGAGCATGCCTCCTAGGGATCTCAACTGAATATGGCAGAACAAGTTAGACTAAGGCTAGGCACATATGGTCACATCAAGCAGCCAGTGCTCTTAACCACTGAGCCGTCTCTGCAGGCCCCACTCTGCCCTTGTGTGTGTGTATGTGTGTGTGTGTGTGTGTGTGTGTGTGTGTGTGTGTGTGTGTGTTCAAGACAAGGTATCTCTGTGTAACAGCCCCTGGCTATCCTAGAACTTGCTTTGTAGACCAGGCTGGCCTTGAATTCAGAGATCCACCTGTCTCTGCCTCCCAAATGCTCAGATTAAAGGCATATGACACCCTGACTCCCGCCCTGCTTTTTTTCAAGACAGTGCCTCTCACAGAGTGGGCTAGGCTCGGCTGTTCAGCCAGCAAGTCCCAGGACTCCCTCTGTCTCTGCCTCCTGAGCACAGGATTGTGTGTGTTGCCATGCCTGTTTTTTTCACATGGGTTCTGAGGACCAAACTCTGGCCCTCTGGCTTTTATGTCAGGCTCTGCATTGACTGAGCCACCTCCAGGCCCCTGTTGCTACTTTTTCCTGTGTTCAGAAAACACATTCAGAGCCCGTTCTTATGTAAGCCTTGCCACTCAGCTGAGCAAAGCTCTAGTTTCACCAGAGAGAGGACGGAACAGACAAAACATTACATTGGGTTTCTTCAGAGAAACAGCCACACACACCATTGTAGTCCTACCCAAGGGCAGATAAAAGTCAAGCCAGAGGCTCACCTAACTGAAGGTCTGGAGCAGGGCTCGGGGTGGATCTCAGTGGCAGAGGGCTTACCAGTGAGCAAGTGCTCTGGGTTTTATTCCAGTGTACACACCCCCCTCCCTGCACGCAGGCACACACATACCTGAGCAAATGAATGCAAAAGGATTCTTGGGTTAGGAGCCCCAAAACCTCCACAGAGGATCTTTCATCCTCTGGTTCCTGGACCCAGATTCAGGTTTGGTGTTGAGTGAGCGCATGGCTCGGGGACTCCGCCACACGCTCACTGGGGACTCTGATGTCATACTGCTGATCAGGAATTCCTCCCAGGTCATCTGGTTCATGATGTGTGAGACTGGTTGAAGCAGGACTGTGCAATGGAGGAGATGGGAGAGGGGTGGGATGCCTGAGACATGCTGGGAGGAAAGGCCTGTCTGGGGACACGGTATTGGTATGAGGTGGCAAGAATGGGGACAAGCCATGCAAGGGTCTGAAGAAGGACTTTCTAGGCAGAGAAGAGCAGGTGTGAAGGGCTGGGGCGGTAGTCTGTGCAGGTTGGACACATTCCTGAAACCGCGTCTAATTCCCAAGGTCCTCTCTGCCTCCTGTGCTCTGTGGGTCCACCATCAGGTCAGGAAGCCCTTGCGACCTGCTGAGAGCAGGGGTTGGGATCTGGTGATAAGCAGTCACAGAGATAGTTTCTGCTCTCTGTCTGAAGCTTAGCCATTGTTCAGAGAGACAGACGCCTGCTGAAGGCATCACGCTCTTTGTGTCAGGAGGCGATAAACACCAACAGAACAGGGCAGGGGAACAGCTTAGGACCTGGAAGGTTCCTTTAGATAGGTTGGTGGAGGAGGGCTCCTCTGAGGAACAGAGCTCAGAGGAGGTGTGGGGTGGGTCAAGGAGAGGAAGGGAAGACTCAGGTCCAGCCCTCAGGCAGCCAACTGTGGCATGTTCAAGGGTCACTGTAGAGGTTGGGGACACTGTTATGCAGGGGGCAAGGGGTGAGGACACCTGGCCAGCAAGGTGGCCAAGGGTGGCATTCTCCCAGGGCTTTGTGCCTTTTGAAAATACCTCAGATTTTATTCAGACTAGGCTGGGCATCATTGCAGGGTTTTTGAAGGCCAGGGTGTAAGACCTGCCTTATATTATGAGACCCACCACTGGCTGCCATGAGGAATGACCCAGGTCACAGCCTAGGGGACCAAGCAGGGGATCTGCTGTCATCACTAACCAAAAAATAGGCCATCTCCCTGCTCATTGCCTTGGTAATGAGACTCTTCTTCATGCTGATGATAACACAGGAAAAAAATAAGACCATCAGCAAGCCATATGTAAATGAAATAAGTGGCTGTTTTAGTCACTCTTCTATTGCTGGGAAGAGACACAAGGCAACTCTTTATAAAGAAAGAATTTAGTTGGGGGCTTGCTGTATAGTTTTAGAGGGTTGGCCTATGATCCTCATGGTGGGAAGCAGGCGGGCATGGTGTTGGAGCAGTAGCAAATATCTTTATATCCAGGGGGGGGGAGAGAGAGAGAGAAAGAGAGAGAGAGAGAGAAGAAGAAGAAGAAGAAGAAGAAGAAGAAGAAGAAGAGAGAAAGAAGAGTGGAGAAGAGAAGAGAGAGGAGAATCTGACAATGGGTATTTGAAAGCCCCAAACCCACTCCCAGAGACATGCCTCCTTTAACAAGGCCACACCTTCTCCAACAAGACCACACCTCCTAATCCTTCCCAAACGATTCCACTGAGTACCAAGCTTTCAAATATATGAAGTTATGGGGTCTCTTCTCAAACCACCACAGATGGCCAACATGAAGAGAGACAAATGGGCCAGCTCTGGGAACCTAGGCAGAGAGACATCAGTCTTCTGGGGGGAGGGATTCTGGGGGAGTGTGGCCATAAACAGAGGAGGCTGAGGATGAGAAAGAGTCTGGAATGGAAAGGAAGGACCATACCAAGTGTCCTATGTGCGTATCCTCACTGTGATGAGCCTGGTGGCCACAGGGCCCATCAGCCTCCTCTTCCACCTGACTCCATCATAGACTGTGGTTTCCAGGATGGTGCCTCCCTCTGGGGGTACCAGTAACATCCGTGCCTGGCTGCCTGCCTCAGTAGGGCATCTTGTCCTGCATGTGACCAACAGTGGAGGTGTTTGAAGCAAGGTGGCAGTAACTAGCTAATATGGATGGACAGTGGCTTAAGACACATACTGTGTTCCAGGGGCTTGTTGGGGGATGGGTGGCTGACACCACGGGATTCTTAGGACTTGAGTCTCACTCCAGGGACTTGATGTGTGAGAACTGGGGTGCAGCCTCGGGTCTCTGGTGCCTCTCTGGCTCTGCAGCGTGGTTTATGGTGCTCTGATCTGCAGTGGCTGGAGTGTGGGGGGGCTGGGCACAGGCTGTTTAGAGAATTACTTTTGTTATCTTCATGTTCAGCCAGGCTGGCTCCAGTCCCAGCTTGTGACAGGGGCACATGCACGGCCCGTGTTTTAATTGGAAGATAGCCACTGTAATCACATGGGTGGGGTAGAGTGTATCCAGGAGAAAGCTTCATTTTGGTTAGAGGGCAACAAAAGGTGGAAGAGCCAAGGAAATGCATGGAATTAAAAAAGCAAAACAAAACCTAGTGTTAGAATGTGGCTGTGACACTTTAGCTTGTTGCCTGCTGGCAGGCAGGGCATGGGGGTGTAAGAGCCTCACCTGTGCCATGTAGGCGCACAAAGGCAGGCTCTCATGATAATTTCTAATATATTTTTAAAGGTTCACTGACTTATGTGCATTGGCTCAAAACCAACAGAACCACACTCCCCCCACCCCCCAATGAGCACACTGAGGTATAATCGGCCAATCAGAACTGTGTTGTGTTTGTTGGTGACACTGGTGCTCAACTTAGCTCAGATTTGTCTTCGTAGCCACAGGAATGGCCTTTCCTCCTCCATGTCTCAGTTCATTTTCCTGTTACAGTGATAAAACACCCTGGTAAAGGCAACTTAAAGGAGAAAGGGCTGGTTCTGGCTCACAGTTTGAGGGTGCACAGTCCATCATGGTGGGGAGACCAAGGGCAGGAAGCTGAGGCAGCTGGTCACGTTGCACCCACAGTCAGGAAGAAGGGAGAGATCAAAGCTGGTGTTCAGTTCTTTTTTATACAGTCTAGGATCCAAGCCTTGGGGAATGGTACCACCTACAGTGGATGGGTCTTTTCACCTCGGTTAACCTCATGAAGAGACTCCCCCATAGGCATGCTCAGCTGCCAGTACCCCAGGCGATTCTGTATCTCACCAGGTACAGATGAGATTAACCATCAACTCCATCTGGTCTAGGGGGCCACATGCAGCTGTCACAGTCAGTACATCTGACCTACAGACAGAAGAACAAATGCTTCCTGTGAAAAGCCACTTGTTCCTAGGCACCTGGGAGGCGATGCCTGTCAGAGCACCTCTGTTTGGTCATAAATGGATGCCGGGAGTGACATGTACAAGAATGCTGTAGGGTCTTCCTGGAAGGTACTTCTGGGCCACTTCAGGACGAGCCCCTGTGACCCACATCTTTAGAGTGGGTATGTTTTTCAATTGAGTTCGTTTATATAGTTTTACTGAGGTAGAATCTCAGGTAGCCCAGGCTGGCTTTGCTTTTTGCTTTTTTGTTTTTGTTTGTTTTGTTTTGTTTTTTCTTTGTTTTGTTTTTGTTTTTTGAGACAGGGTTTCTCTGTGTAGTCTTGGCTGTACTAGACTCACTTTGTAGAAGAGGCTGGCCTCGAACTCACAGTGATCCACCTGCCAGGCTAGTTTTGAATTAACTGTTAGCTGAGGCTGGGCTTCTGATCCTCCTGCCTCTACCTTCTGAGTGTTGGGATCACAGGCATGAGCCACTGTGCCTAAATTGCTCTTAAAAGAAGGAAAGAAAGAGAGAGAGAAAGAAGTGTGTGTGAGCACATGAGTGTAGAGGCTTGAAGCAGGTGTCAGATCTCCTGGAACTGGAGTTACAGGTCGTTGTGTACCACACAATGTGGGTTCCGGGAACCTGCAGGCATACTTTTAAAATCTATTTTTATTTTGGTTTCTTCTATCTCTCTCTCCCTTCTCCATCCCAATCTTTTCCAACAGCCCAACACTGGGTAGGAGAGAATGAAGGCTAGAGGAGAAAAGGGGGCGGAGTTCTCCTTAGCTACTTCCTGCTGGTTAGGACCGGCTGGTTCTTTGTGGCAGTACCAGTCTTCATTTCAGACTATCTCCAACTTCTCAACAAGCTGCATCAACAGCAACCAGGAGCAGCAAGAGGGAGGAGCAGCCTCCTCCTCCTTTCTTGGAGCCCCTCCTCCCCTTCCCTCCGGGGCTCTGGGGTTTATTCCCCTCTCCAGAGTCCTCAGAATTAAACTATCTGCAGCTGGCAAAGGACCCCCCCCCCCTTCTCAGAGCCTGCATGAGGCAAATAGTCAGCTGCTGTGGACAGTCTGAATCAGCCCCATATCCCACACCTGGGATCAAAACAAAACAAAAAACATGTTTACATAACACAACTAAGTTTTTACAGAAACCAAGACTTTCCACTACAGGAACCAAACTTGGATCCTCTGAAAGGGCAGCAAATGCTCCTATCTGCTGAGCCATGTCTCTAGCTCCTCTTAGACACATTAAAAGTAAATGTTTTACAGAGCGAGATAAAGTGCAGCCCCCAGCATGGGCACCATGGGGCACCTTTCTATGGAATGTCTCCAAGTTGGATGCATATGGTAACCTATACCTGAATCAAGATGAGGTCACTGGTTCTACTCTAGAAGACTTCCAGTGTCTCCTACCTTGGAAGTAGACTCTCCTAATATCTGGGGCAATTACTATGTATGTATGTATGTATGTATGTATGTATGTATGTATGCATGTATGTATGACTGGCATGGACCAGCTGCCTTCCGCCCCTGCACTTGACTTCCCACCATGATGGACTGGACACTTCCATCATGACTGTGCTCATTATATATTTGTTTGTCCAGCTTTGTGAGATACGCCATGATGCTGTGTGCCTCTTCTCAATGTCCAGCTGCACTCTGTATCTCTCTGGGTACCAGGTTGCTTTTGACCCTCAAGCCAGGTCTGTCTCTAGAGTGTAGCTGTATCTGGCTATATAATTTTGATAGATGTGGGTTTTGAGAGTCACCAGGCTCCACCTGGTAGTTGACAGAATTTTCACGAAAGTATCTAAGAAAGAGAGACTCAACAAATAACTGTAATGGAGTGCACAGGGTTTTTATCTACCCTTTCCCTGCTCTGAGGATCATGGGATGGGAGGGCATGTGACCTGACTTCTCTGTTTAGGTTCTGTTCTGTGGGCTGCTCATGGTAGGGATGTCTTCAGTGCACTCAGGCATGACACAACTTGAATACGAGGAGGCTGCTTCCAATATAAGGGTGGGCATTGGTGGTCCCCTCCCTCCATAGTTATCATGAGTGCTGATGTCACAAACAGCCCGTGCACATTTCCTGTTTGAATACCTGCTTTCCATTCTGGAGTGGAGCTGTTTGCTCAGCTTAACGCATCCGATCATCTCTCGTGGCACCTGCGCCATTTTACGTTCCTGTTATCCATGGATGAGGGGTCCATATCCTCCTCATCTCTGGCTGGATGGGAAATAATGGCTTCTGTGTGAGAAGGAATGAAATGGTGACCAATGCAAGGGAACATCTGGAAACGATGGAGAGAGAACTGGGGCGCGCGGCTCAGTGGCAGTAGAAGGCCCTGCCTGGGATGCCCAATTGAGGGCTGGGGGTGTGGCTCAGTGGTAGAGACCCTGCCTAACATGGGGAAGGCCTAGGACACACACACACACACACACACACACACACACACACACACACACACGGTGAGGGGGAGGGGCTGAAGGGAAGGAATGTTATAGAATAAGGGACCAGGTGAGGCGAAAGTCTTCATATTCTGTTTAAAGGGATCATGGACATGCCCAGAAATGCGCAAATCCACAGGGACAGGAGGCAGTTTCATGGTTGTACCTGCCCAGGCTGGTATAGGGGGGTGGGGATGCAGGTGGGGTGGCATGATGGATGAGGAGTTTCCTTTTGAGGTGGTGAGAAAGTTCTAGAAATAGAGGGCAAAGTCACATGCCTGAAGTCCCACGTCTCTGAAGGCACTTAAAGCCAGTGACACACATGTACTGCAGTGACTAAGATGGGGAACATGTTACCAAGATGAAAGATGACAACAGGGCCGGGGAGGTGGCTCAGTGGTTAGAGCACTGGCTGCTCTTACAGAGAACCTGCATTCCATCCCTTGCACCCACAACAGCACCTCACAGGCTCCTGTAACTCCAGTACCAGGAGGTCCAGTGTCCTTTTTTGGCACCCGTGGGCACCACATTTTTCAGAAGGCCATCTTTGCCATCTTCATTTGGGTGTGCATCCTTTTGGTTGGGTTTTATGGATCTGCTGCTGGTGTTCTGTGGGAGGAAAGCTCACACTACTTAATTTCTCTGCTGCCAAGAGAGGTGGAATTAAAACCTCTCCTCTTTTTCAGAAAGCGGTTCAGGTAGGGAATGATGGATGTGAAACTCCGTGGTGAAACTTCGGCAGATGCCAAGACAGATCAGATGCCGTGATGGATCGGCTGTCGCTGGCGTCTTGCTACCAAAGGGAAGAAAGTGGTGTTTAATCACTTTCAAAAAATAAAACAGGGATGATGGATTTGACAGCTTTTGGTGTGCAGTGACTCATTAGGGCCACTGCTGCTTTCCCTTAATGAAGGAGCCAGGGCCCCGTGTCTTGCTTTTGATTGAGGACCTGCAAAGAAAAGACATAATTGTTACCTTTTTTTTTTTTTTTTTGAAATAGGGTCTTGTGTAATTTATGGTGGCATAGAACTTACCCTGTAGTCCAAATAGACATTTGTTTTTGTTTTTCGAGACAGGATTTCTCTGGGTAACAGCTCTAGCTGTCCTGGAACTCCCTTTGTAGACCAGGCTGGCCTCGAACTCACAGAGATCCTCCTGCCTCTGCCTCCCAAGTGTTGGGATTAAAGGCGTGCGCCACCACCGCCTGGCTCCAAATAGACTTTGAACTCACGTCGATCCTCCAGCCTCAGCCTCCATGGCTGCTGGAACGTTTGTGGTCAAGTTCAGCCCCGCTGTTGGTCCTGTTTGAAGGGATGTCACCCCATGGTGACAGTGGGGTTGATTGTTAATGCCTGTGTCCAAGTCACCAGTCCATAGGCTACCACCTTACTTGGCTTGCCTCACCTCACCCCTCGCCCCCACTTCAAGTTCAGACATGGGCTGGGAAAGATGGCTCGGTGGGTAAAATGCTTGTCACAGGAGCACGGGGACTTGAATTTGGATTCCCAGAACCCATATAACCTTGGATATAGAATCCCTGTCCATAGTCTCACCACTTCTATGGAGACAGGCTCAAAGCTCCCCTGCTATGGAAAGAGGGGACTAACATCTTAGCTTTTCTTTGACCTCTGTCCACAGGAGGGCCATGGTACACCCATGCCCACCTGAATTGATGCACAAAGGGTTTTGTTTGTTTGTTTGTTTATTTATTTTTCAGAGCTGGGACCAAACAGAGGGCCTTGTGCTTGCTAGGCAAGTGCTCTACCACTGAACTAAATCCCCAGCCACAAAGTTTTAAAAACAGACTTGACTTGGGAGCATAATTTCAGGGGTTTCTGGAAACACTTGAAACTGGCAATATTGGGTCAGGCAAAGCTTGAGTTTGACCGCTATAGCTGACTCTGATGTCCTGTTTAGATGCTGCCCAGCCTCTGGATTGCCACTGTTCCTTCTGCTTCCTACTATCCCTACCCTCCAAAAGAAAACAAACAAACAAACAAGCCAAGCAGACTGGGCATTCTATCCCACTCAGGGCAGGCTGTTTTTGTACCAGTTTCTTCAACTTGAAGACAGGAGGAAAATTTTGCGAGGTCCAATAAATGACTTTGTTTTTCTATGAAAAACACTTGCAACATCGTCTGGCGTAGAATAAATGTCCTGTGAACATCTCTGAAATTAACATCATTAGTATCCACGTCTGTATCCAAAGGGGGTGGGAAGGTAGGCAGGGAGAGTGATGGTTCCCAGAGAAATGGGAAAGCGCTTCTCTTTGCAACAATGAAGCCTGTCCCCTTGATTGATAAGCAAATAAAAGGTTTCCATTTAGAAAGAAACAATTTAAAACCGCTGTAGAAGCTAACCACAGCCCCTTCCTTTGTCAGCAGCTGGAGAGAAGCTCAAGAAAGGCTGGTCCCTGAGGGACCACCTAAGCTTCCAGGGTAAGTGGAAGGAACCGGCTCTGAGTAGGTCACTTGGGGGCTTAAATGGGAATTCTGTCTCCTGCACCAGATGGTGGAAATGAGAAGAGGCAGGTGAGGCACCGGAGAGGCAGAGGAAGGTGCATCTCTGTGAGTTCAAGGCCAGCCTGGTCCACATAGCAAGTTCCAGGGAACTTCACTTCTTGGTAGATCCAAGGACTTCAATCCAAAGGCAGGAGTTTAAAAGACAATTTTCACCCAAAGCATGGTTGGTTTTTGTTTTTTGTTTTTTTGTTTTTTTTCCTAATCCTAAACCGTGCCATTAGGCAAATGGAACTGGACCTCTCAGTGGGATTCCAGGTCTCCTGTGTTTCTCCTGGACAGTGAATAATAAAGCACATGCTTCACGGGGGAGCCTGCCTGGGACTTCCTGAAAAGGAGAAAAAAGGCTCAGAGAGTATCAGGAGAGGAGATTGCCACACGCCTGCTATTGTTCGCCCCCCCACCCCCCACCTTTAGACTCTCTGGAAGATGAAGGGAAGTGGCCTTAGAAATTGAGAGCCAGTGAAGAGATTGGGTTTTGAGCCATCCAGGGCCCACAGTACTGTGGATTTAAACATTACCCACAGGTGGGGGAAGTTTAGTGACTTTTCTGGAAGTTTCTAGAGACTTCCATAATTTAAACTTATGATCTGTGTAGTCAGAATTGGGCTTACCGTTCACCCTGTCATTTAATATACCATGTGACCCTAGACCTGTGACTTGTCCTCTGTGCCTCAGTTTCTCATCTGTGTCACAGGGAGGGGGCAGAACGAGGTAGGAAATTCAAGCTAAGCCCATGGAGGTGTTATCTCCTAGCCACATCTTAATCGTAGTCTGTCCTGTGAGTGGAGGTGAGTGTTATGTGTAGGAATGCCTGTTTTTGTATGTCGCTTACCTTCAAATACTTTTTTTTTAAGTTGGAGTTTTGTGTGCCTTGACCTCTCTGTGTAGCAGAGGATAACTTTGAACTTCCGGTCCTACTACCTCTGTTTTCCAAGTGCTGGGATTATAAGTGTGTGCCACCACACCCAGTTTATGGGGTGCTGGGGGAAGGAACCGAAAGCCTTCTGCATGACAGGCAGTGCTTCACGAGTCTAGCCGTATCCTCAGCTTGAATGTTAGTTATACCAAATGCTGAGTGGGCCAAACGAGACAGATCTGGGGGTCACAGTGGAACCCTAGTCTTTAGTCAACAACTTGGAGTTGTGAGAAAGTTGGTCAAGTAGCAAGCATGGCTCCCCGTTTCCCCCTTCTCCCGACTTTATGTTCTCACCGGCCATGACGGTCCTCTTGCCTGCTGGTCAGCACCACAAGGCCTGGGGGACCTCCATTGGTGAGCACATTATGCATTATGCCAAGAGCAACACATCTCTCCCTGTCTCCCGGGATGCTAACCGAGTGTTCCCATTACTCTTGCCCTCAGGGGCAGGATGAGAGGCTCGGCTGGTTGGTCCTTTACTTTCACCTAGTAGGAGATCCAGATTGTGTGGTCCACAGGACTCCCTCCTAGTTCATGTAAGATAGCGGGCTGGGGTGACAATGTTCAGGTCCGTGAGTGAAATATTTCTGGGGCTTTCTCTGCCTGTGGATGATGTTCGGCATGGGGGGGGGCGGATTATGAGGTACTCATTCTTGGGAACCTCAGTGGAGGCTGAGGCAGGCTAGAGAGATGAAGAATCAGGGGAACACAGAGGGAAGGGAGCCCCTCATTCTGGAGCCTGGTGGGAGCATGTCAATAGCTGGATGCTGAAAATTTTTAGTACAGCTAATAAAGTTTGTTGTGAGAGAGGATGCTATTTGCCTGGAGGGGACTATGTTCTTATTACACGGAGTTATTTGAACTGGGAGTGTTAGCGTGGCAAGAGAGCGTAGACCTTAAGGTCCATGCGTATGACCTGTGGCCGAGAGAACACCCTTCCTTTCCTGCCTGTGAGCCTGCAACCTTCTGAGAATCCCACAAACACTTGGCTAACTTTGCTTAGACACAAACGATATGACCCGATTGCATGGGTCCCTGAGATCTCATCAGCCCGTGATCTTGTTCAGGGCATCTCGTTCTAAAATGAAGTGAAATGAAATATAAAAATAAAACAAGCATCCTTTAGGAACCCTTTGAACAATGGACTTTGAACTTTAGAAGCCACCAGTTATACATGGCTATTGTTTAAGACAAGCACAGGGCTGGAGCTATGGATTAGGGAGTAGGGTGCCTGCTTGGCATGCGCAAAACAGCCAGTTTGAGCCCCAGCACCCAGTCAGTGCACACCTGAGGTCCCAGCACTCTGGAGGTACCGGCAAGAGGATCAGAAGTTCAAGGTCATCTTTGGCTACGTATTGACTCTGAGGCCAGTCTGCATGGACCGAGACCTTGTCTCAAACCAAACCCAGCGAACAGCCTGTTGAGAAGGTTGCATCTGGGCACCGTCCCTTTGGCGAGACTCCCCTTCCCCAATGTTTAATTCTACATCAAAATCTTGTCTTCATAAATTCCAATTTTTCCTCCTGATGGGTCCTGAGATTCTTTTCCGTGAGGAAGTGATAACCTGAGTGAGGGTCTAGGGTACAGCATAGGTCCAGTGGTGTGGCATCTCAGTCTCCCATTGCTGCTCCTAGGTCAAGGATCCTCTTAGGGACTTGCTTCTGACCTGCCCTCTCCATGATTATATAATGTCTTAGGGTTTCTGTTGCTGTGATGAAACACCGTGACCAGAGCAACTTGGAGGGGAAAGGGTTCATTTGGCTTAAATACCCCGAATCACGGGACTGGAGAGATGGCTCAGATGTTAAGAGCACTGGCTGCTCTTCCAGAGGTCCTGAGTCCAATTCCCAGCAACCACATGGTGGCTCACAGCCATCTATAATGAGATCTGGTGCCCTCTTCTGGCATGCAGGCACGCATGCAGGCAGAATACTGTATACATAATTAATAAATAATTTTAAAAAATACCCTGAATCACAGTCCACTGAAGGAATCCAAGACAGGAGATCACAGCAGGTGGGGACCTGAGGGCAGGAGCTGATGCAGAGGCCATGGAAGAGTGTTGCTTACTGGCTTGCTCCCCATGGCTTGCTCAACCTGCTTCCTTAAGAACCCAGGACCACCAGCCTAGAGATGACACCACCCGCAGTGGGCTAGGTCCTCCCTCATTAATCACTAACTAAGAAAATGCTCCAGAGGCTTGCCTTCAGTCAGATCTTAAGGCAGCATTTGTCTCAACTGAGGCTCCCTCTCAGATGACTCTAGCCTGTGTCAGAACAATATAAAACAGGCTGACACACTTGTCCATTCCCCCTAAGGACTCTTAGATGTCAGAGAAGCAAGTTTAGCTCACACAAGGGAGCGCAGGGGCGTTCATTGTGGTGGGGTTGGCTTTGGTCTGTGTTCTTGGAAGGATTATAATTAAACATTTATAACCAAAGCGGACTTACGGCTAGCGGTACTTACGTTAAAAAAAAAAAATTGTCAACAGATGCCACTAGAACTGAGTAGCCCATTGAAACCACAAGAAAAATGTTTTTCCCCCTCTTAAAATCTGTTAACAATGGTAGACTTTATTTTATTTATTTATTTATTTTTTTTTTTCTGGTGGCTTAGTGACACTAGACCAGGAAACAGTATGTACCATGAAACTGAGCCCGGTTGGGAAGGGCAGGCAGGAAGAGGTGATTTCCCAGTCTCTGTGGTAGTCTGTTCAGCTTACCTTCACCATGGCTGGGGAGTGCTGTGCATACTTGGGGTATCTGTGAATTAAAGATGGGGTACCCCTTATTAATTCCCAATTCTTCTCCTTGCTGCGGAACATGGGAAGATGGAGGTGGGCCTCATGTCTAATGTAGGCTGTGGAAAACCTCCTCCTCAGCCACTGTACTTCCCTCCTGCCCCCCACCCGTTTTCCAGACAGGGTTTGTGTGTGTAGTCCTGGCTGTCCTGGAACTCATTCTGTAGACTAGGCTGGCCTCGAACTCATAGAGACCCACCTGCCTCTGCCTCTCAGGGTGCTGGGATTGAAGGCCAGGGACACTGTACTTTTTAAAAATCTACAAAGCATTTTTATTCACTTCCCTCCCTATGGCCTTGAAAGCCTTGTAAGGGCATGCCGACGCTGGGGAATTGGAACAGATGGGGAAAAGCACTTAGTTGCTGTTTTCCTGGTACTTTGGTCCTTTCCTTTCCTCCTTGTTTCTTATAGTTTGTTGGAGGCAGTTTTCTCTCCAGCTTTGTGTGTGTGTGTGTGTGTGTGTGTGTGTGTGTGTATGTATGTCTTTGTTTTTATCATGGGTGTTTACAAATTGAATCACAAACCTTTGTAAGCCTTTCCTGTGTTCGCCTGTACGTACCTGGTGTGTGAACAGTTTTTTTGTTTTGTTTTGTTTTTTTCAGTATGTCTGCCATGTCAATAGTAGCCGAGAAAAAGCTGGTAGAAATTGGCAGCATTGGGGCTGAGAGGTGGCTCAGTGGTTAGAGCTCTGGCTGCTCTTGCAGAGGACCTGAGTTCAATTCCCAGCACCCACATGGTGACTCACAATTGCCCGTAACTCTAGTTACAGGGGCTCTGACACCCTATCTTGGCCTCAGTAGACACTGTACTCATGTGTACATATACAGGCACACATATATTCATAAGAAAAATAGATGTAAAGTAAAACTAAAAGAAGCTACCAGTAATATTATGTCTACATCATCATGCGTACATCCCTCCCTCCACTCTCTCTTCCTGCCTCCATACTCCTCCATCTGGCTTTTCTCTTTTTTGCCTCCCCTGTTCTGTTTAGCTGTGTTTGCCACAGGTAAATTGTATCAGTTTTTGTTTGTCTGAAAATGCTTTTATCTCATTTTTATCCTGGAAGGGTATCTCCCTTGCTTAATAGAAGCCTAAGCTGGCAGGTATTTTCTCTCAGCACTTTGAATATATCATTACGCTGTCTCTGGCTCACACAGTTTCTGTCGAGGAGTTACTGTCAATCCAACTTTTTTTATTTCTCATTCTCTTGAGGTAATTTTTCTTCTGTGATTGCTTTCTTGAAAAATGAAAAATTTTAAGGTGTAATTTTGATACAATAAGACACATCCATTGTGAACGTGCATGCTGACGAGTTTTGATGGATTCAGTCACGTGACCAGCCTGTAGACGAATTCTGTGACACAGTGTGACAGCTTCTTACCTTTGTTCTGGGAACTGTTTCCCATGTTTGCTCTCAGGTATCATGGATTCATTCTTCATCGTGGTGTGTGTGTGTGTGTGTGTGTGTGTGTGTGGTGTGTGGTGTGTGTGTGTGGTGTGTGGTGTGTGTGTGTGTCTGTGTGTGGTGTGTGTATATGTGTGTATGTGTGTGTAGTGTATGTGTGGTATGTGTGTGTGTAGTGTGTGTGTGTGTCGTGTGTATGTGTGTGTGTATACGTGTGTGTATATGTGTGTGTATATGTGTGTGTGTGTAGTATGTGTGTGGTGTGTGCGGCATCATGTGTGGCATCGTGTGTGTGGTGTGTATTGTATGTGTGGTGTGTGTGGTGTGTGTGGTGTGTGTGTGTGTGGTGTGTGTGTGGTGTGTGTGTGTGTGTGTGTGTGTATGTGTATTTGGGTGCCCTGTGGAGGCTGATGTCAATATTGCATGTAGCTTCATCTGTTGATCTCCACTTATATTTTGAGGCAGAGTCTCTCCTTGGATTTCACTGATCAGGCAGGACTGGCTGGCCAGTGAGTTCCAATCTGCCCACCTCCTTTCTCATGGTGCTGTGGTTATGGTGTGCTCTGCTGTGCCCGGCATTTTTGTGCCAGTGCTAGAGACAGAACTCGGCTCTTGGTGGTTGAGTGGTAGAGCTTTGCTGACTGAGCCTCCCCCTCGGCCTATTTTTTCTAGAGTTTAACAGAGATACAAGGACTTGTCTGGCATCATGGCACTTAGTTTTTTTTAAAAAATTATTATTTTTTTTAGATTTATTTATTTATTATTATGTACACAGTGTTCTGTCTGCATGTACACCTGCAGGCCAGAAGAGGGCATCAGATTACATTATAGGTAGTCGTTAGCCACCACGTGGTTGCTGGGAATTGAACTCAGGACCTCTGGAAGAACAGTCAGTGCTCTTAACTGCTGAGCCATCTCACCAGCCTGTGACACTTAGTTTTAACTGTCAACTTGGAACAGCCCAGAATCACCTAGGTATATAAGTGTGTACATGTGTGCATGTTACGCACATTTGTGTGAGGGTGCGTATATTTGTGTATGTGTGAATGCACACACATATGGGTATTCATATGTACATCTGAGTGTGCGTGCATATATGTGCATGCACATGTGTGTGAGTATGTATACATACATGCATATTTTGATGTGAGTGTGCATGCATGTGTGCACGTGTGTGGTGTACATATGGGCTAGTTATCTTTCTTTTTCTTTTTCCTTTTTTTGAGTCCACTGAATACCTGGCAGAAATAACTCAGGAGAGGAAGGAGGATTTATTTTGGCTCACAGTTTAGGGTACACACAAGCATCAGGTCAGCTGATACTTTGAAGGGGTATTGTTGGCTTCATTGAAATATGAGCAGTTAACAAGGTATCAGTAGTGTATGAATGTTCAAGAGATTAACTTTGATGCTATGATTTTCTTTTTCTTTCTTTCTCTCTCTCTCTCTCTCTCTCTCTCTCTCTCTCTCTCTCTTTTGGAGTCTGAGTCTCTCTCTCTCTCCAGCCTTGGCTGTCCTGGACTCATTTTGTAGATCAGCTGGCCTCCAACTCACAGAGGTCTGCCTGCCTCTGCCTCCCAACTGCTGGGATTAAAGACGTGCACCACCACTGTCTGGCTTTTAATCAAGAGCATCTGGTGGACTGTTTAGCAGGTTTCTGAAAGGGAATGCTGTCTTCTGCTCCTTTGTTTCCATCCTTTTTTTTCCTTTTCTTTCCCTCTCCAATGCTGATAGCATCATCATTGTTTGGGGCACTGTTCTAGGGAGACAGCCTGCCATGTGCCTATCTTTTTAAGCCTCGGTTTCCTCATCGTCATGGCGAGGGTGTTTCTCTGCTGTCTTTAAGGCCACTCACCACCTGCATTCTCTCCTGACACTGTTATGAGGGGTCTGATCTTCAGGATTGTTTTCAATGTCGCTCAAGACCCTCAACATGAAATTCAATCAAACACTGACAAATCACAGAACAAGGTAGAGTGTCCCTCCTGGTGTTTCCCATATGGTTAGTTAGAGATGCCTCATGAATTATCAGGGCTCCGTGACCATGTGTGTTTGAAGGGGGCTTCATATTCTTGTGTGTGTGTGTGTGTGCATGTGTGCATGTGAGCGTGTGTGTGGTATGGTTTGTATGCGTGTGTGCATATATGTGCGTGTGTTGTGTGCACATGAGCCTGCGGGATCCTGAGCCTCTGGATGCGAGAAGGACTTGGGGAGTGTCTCCCTCCCTCTGTTAGTCTCTCTCTGCCTTATCATTTTTAAAGCTCGGTGTTCAGACTGAGGGAGCTCTTAGGGTCCACCCATCTCCATCCCTGCATGCTGGGGTTACAGGTGTACGTAACCACGTCTGTCATTTTACGGGTGCCAGAGATTCATATTCAGCTCCTCATGCTTGGAGATTGGAGAGCGGGCACCCTGAGCCACCGAGCCACGTCCCTCCCCCCACCCCGACCCCAGGACCCCGTGTTTGACATTCTCCATTTACTTTCTACTCTCGATGTTCCTAGCGCACATTAGCCTATTGAACCGCTGCCCTTTTGTGGGGGGCAGCTGACTGTCACCGAAGCCCAGAGGGGGCAGAGGTTCTTAGGATGGTCTGTGCTGACTCGGCTTGTCACCGTGCCACGGCCAATCACAGTGCCCTTTGGGGTTGTCCTTGCCTTGTTAATCACTGTTTGGGCAGGTTGTCCTCATGTTCTTCTTCCAGGAACAGGGCCAGGCCCGACAGAAGACGGCCCTTGTCCTAGCTCAATGTATCACTGTTTCGCTCGTGCACATGGCCCTGGAGAGCTGAATGGAGCTTTCAAGTAGGGCTTGTTTAAACAGAAATGGGGCGCGGGGGTGGGGGAGGTAGGGGCGGCTCTGGCTCAGACCCACCTATGTAGATGGTACCCTGTTATGAATGCCAAGTTGCCATTAAAAACCATGGCAGCCTGTCTTGAACAGAAGGGTGAGTGTAAAACACGAACACCGACACTGAAGTTTTGTCAGCCGAGTCCTCCACTGTGCCAGCGGTTGCACAGAGAGACAATGGAGGGGGTACCTACCTAAACCAGATGTGTGTGCACACATGTGGGTGCACACACGTGTGCTCATGTGCTTGTGCCTGTGTACGTGTGTGCTATTTCTGGTTATCCCTACCGTTCCACTGCCAGCCAGGGTGTCAAGAGTGAACATGCCCTCAGCATTGCACTTAATTGCCAGCAAGGAGCAGGGGCCTAGGTGACATTTGAAGGGCTTTCGTATAGGCTGTTTGTGATAACAAGTTGTTTTTTTTTTTAAGTTTGTTTTGGCTTAAAGTTTAAAAGAGAAAACATTTCTGTCTATAGACATGACACAGGAAGAAAAGGAGATCGTCCCTGTGTGGAGGCAGCTGAGGGTACCAGGGTCCTTGGCTTCCATTTTCCTTAAAGAACCCACAGGACACCTCACTGGGTACTTGTTTCTAATCAAGATTGGAACTGTGAAACAGCTCTGGGTTAAGAAGCGAGGTCCTAAATGCCATATACTGGTGCTTTTCCTTCCCCTCTGTGGAGCTAACAAGAGACCTTTCAATGCAGAGGTTGAAGCTATTCGACGCTGAATTGCACTCATTAAAAACTGAGACTACACCTCGCCATCCAAGCCCCCCGAGCGATCCGAACAGAAGGCTCCTTACGTATGAGAAGAAATAAGCACTTTGAGTTTAATAGAAAGGCAACAGCCAACCATTGATGGTTCTATGAATTCTGGAGTGATTCCTAATTGGGAGGTGGGCGGGGGGGGGGGAAGGCTCCAAGTGGGGGCGGCCTCTGTGCATTTGAACAGTGGGGACAATGAGGTAGGAGGATGGCAGGAGGTGGAGAGGGGAGAATAAAGCAGGCATCAGAGGGAGAGAATGGGGAAGGAGGGTCTCAGGGTTGAGAACCAGTGAAACACAGGGTAACCGCCACCTTGGGAACTGCAGGCTGCTGGGGGCGGTGGGGGGTGTGAGGACTGATACTGGGGACGTTTGTGGGAATCACAGCTTGGGCTCAGTGACTAAAGGAAATCTGGTTTGTAGTTCTGCCCAGTCCAGGAAGGCACAGAGAGGGTGCTGGTGGGGGTGTGGGGAGCAGGTGGGGGCTCTGAGAGAGATTTGCCAGCTAGGCTAAGACCGAGGTCTGCATAAGAACATGATTTCATCAAAGCAAGGAAGTGAAAGGTGATTTATCTTTCTCAGCCCCTCCTCCTCCTTCTCTCTGTGTGTGTGTGTGCGTGTGTGTGTGTGTGTGTGTGTGTGTGTGTGTGTGTGTGTGTGTATACACGTGCATACCAAGCATGGTCATCCTTTCTTTGCTTTTCCAGTTTCCTAAGTAGGTTTACTGGACCAGATCACACACATCAATCTCCTGGGATGGATGGTTTTCAAGGGTCCTGGGATCTTTTTTATTTAGTTTATTTTATTTTAAGCAAAGAGTATGGTGCTGGGGAGACAAGTCAGGCAGTGAATGAGGACCTGAGTTCAATGCCCAAAACCCAAAAAGAAAACACCACCCCAAACCCAAAAACCCAACACAGAACAGAACAAACAAACCCCCAAACAACAAAACAAAACAACCTCAAACCAAAAAACCTGGGTGTGGTGGTGCTTGTGGGTAATCCCATGATGAGACAGACAGACAGATGGACCCCTGAAGTTTGCTGCTCAGTGAGGGTTAGGACAGTGAGACACCCTGTCTGGGAGACACAGGTGGACGGACGGCATCTGAGGAACAATTTCTGAAGGGGACTTGTAGCTTCCACACAAATATGCACACAGATGCGCGCGCGCGCGCGCACACACACACACACACACACACACACACACACCACATGCACACACACATACCAAACATACCCCACA
Source organism: Acomys russatus (assembly GCF_903995435.1). Classification (NCBI taxonomy): domain Eukaryota; kingdom Metazoa; phylum Chordata; class Mammalia; order Rodentia; family Muridae; genus Acomys; species Acomys russatus. The sequence goes on along the minus strand of NC_067155.1, from coordinate 50,834,807 downwards.
CACACACCCCACACACACACCCCACACACACACCCCACACACACACCCCACACACACACCCCACACACACACCCCACACACACCCCACACACACACCCCACACACACACCCCACACACATACTACACACACATGCATATATCACACACATGCAGACTACGCACATGAATGCCACACACACACACACACCACAAACACCACACACTCACCACACACATTACACTCACATACCACACACACATGCATGTTAACACATCATACCACAGAGAGCACACACACATCACACACTCCACACACACCATATATACGCCGTGCATGCCACATACATGTACATCCCCCACACTCCTCACACCGCACACACACACAGCACACAGATACTTCATACACAGTCCATACACATATCATACACACCCGTACCATACACACGCACGCCATGCATACCACACACACACACGCACACACGCACACACACACCACATGCACACATACCATACACATGTACTACACGCCATATACACGTACCACACATACACACTCCACAATACACTATACACATACCATACACAGCACACACACACCACACACACACACATACACACCATACACGTCACACACATACCACATACACCACATAAACACAGGCCACATGCATACTATACACACCACACATACAGGCCATACACATACCATGTATATAGAGACTACACACATACCCTATACATAGCAGGCACACATAACACACACCACATGCGAACACATAGCACATAGCACATACACACACCCTACATACCACATGGACACACACCACGAACACACACACATGTATCACACGCATATATCACACACACACACCACACACACACGAACATGTATAGGCATGCACCCATGCTCGACATACAAAAGACCATGGATGTGTGAAAGAGCTCTGGAAGTGCCGTCGCTCTGGTAAATTCACTGTGGAGTCGCCCGTGTTTCTGCCAGTGAGTTGTAAGTAGCTGCCTGTGTTATTTCCACCGTCAGAGAATTTATCAACTGCTCTGGAACTTTCTAGAAGCACCCCCCCCAAGTGATTGGTATTGGAGAGACCAAGACTTGGAGCAGAGAAGGAATCAGCATGATTTTCTGAGGAAGGCCAGGTGATGAAAGCTCTGGCTTTGCTGGTGATCTCTCACCACTCAGAGATGCTCAGCCGCACATGTGCATGGTAGTGCATGTGTGAATGAGCCTGGCTGTGTGTGTGTGTGTGTGTGTGTGTGTGTGTGTGTGTGTGTGTGTGTGTGGAGCTTCAGTCATGGGCTGGGGATGTGACTCAGTTGGGAGAGTGCTTGCCTAGCATGTATGAAGCCCTGGGTTCCCCACCAGTACACACAAACCAGGCATGGGGTGCACAGCTGTAATCCCAGCACTCAGGAGGTGGAGGCAGGCGGGTCTGCAGTTCAGGGTTACCCTCAGCTACATATCAAGTTCTAGGCTAGCCTGAGTTACATGAGACTCAGGGGGGCATGTTGGGGGAAAAGAGAGAGAGGGGAGGGAGATATAGAGAGAGGAGTCACAAAAGCGTAGGCCACATTCAGCCCACGCTCTACAGTTTGTGGCCCCTTGGAGCAGCTCCAAACCACTCTGGGACCAGCAATGTGCGCATAAGGCATGCATTTTCATATTTTTAAACTTTATTTTTACTTTTTATATAGTATTTTATTTATTCTTTGAGGGCTGCTTACATGCATGCAACACATTTCCGTCATATCCACCACCTCTTTCCCTGCTTCAGAGTCTCCTGGACCCTCTTCCCACAACCCGAATCTCTCTCCCGACTTCATGTCCTCTTGCTTCTAAAAACGTAACCTGCTAAGTCCACATAGGCACAAGTGTGGAGCCATCTGTTCAAGCACGGTCAACCAACCAGGGACCACACCCCAGAATAACACCAACTCCCTCTTCCCTTGGCAGCCATTGACTGTCAACAACTCCTCAGCTAGGGATGGGAGCTCACATGCCTCACCACTTTAATTAGCTGAAACTCCTCTTCATGTAAGATGTGTGTGTGTGTGTGTGTGTGTGTGTGTGTGTATCTATGCACGTGTGTGCTCTTGTGTGCTGGGGCACACGTGAAGGTAAGATGACAACCTGGAGGAGTCAGTCGACCCTTTCCACTGCATGGGGCCTGGGTTTGAACCCAGGCCATTTGTCTTGGCAGCAGATGCGAGTGCCCTCTGAGCCATCTGAATGACCTAACTTTTACTCGTAATGCGACTCTGAGTGTTACCTCAGCAGACCTGCGCCGCTGCAAGGTGGAAAAAAAAACCCGTATGAGCTTCTGGTTTTGTTTTGTTTTTGTTTTAATTTAAGATTTATTTATTTATTATGTATACAATGTTCAGCCTGCATGTACACCTGTAGGCCAGAAGAGGGTACCAGATCACATTATAGATGGTTGTGAGCCACCATGCAGTTGCTGGGAATTGAACTCAGGACCTTTGGCTCTTCAGGCTGGTCCTTCCTAACTATGTTGGCCACAGCAGCTCTTGCACCTGGGCACTGTTGGGTTCAGCCAGTGTGTGAGCAACTAGTGCAAGAGGGGTCACTATAGGGTCTCAAGGGAGATGAAAAACGCAGTTACTATGCCCAGAGGGGCAAGGCAGATAGATACCCAGACGCTGCTCTCCCAGACCACCTGAGGCCTTGGAAGCTTGGTAGTTATCTCTAAGGAAAAGCTGGAAGAAGAGCTTCTGGCAGCCAAGGGCTCAATGGTGCAGAGGCTTGCAGATGTGCCTGTCCAGGTCCCATGGAACATCAGGATCTGGGGATGGACAACAGATGTGAATGAGATAACCAAGTTGTTCTGCCCAGAGGCTGGGGCTGAGCAGAGCAGGGGTCAGCATGGGTGAGTTGGGGGAGGTGAGGAGGTCAACAGAGCATGTGTCAGGAAGGTCCTTGGTGACGTGTGAAGACTTGGAGGTAGAGGCCTGCTGCCTGAGGCAGCTTCGGTGAGATTGGGCTGGTGGGCTAAGGAAGTCTGAGACAAGGGACATGTATGGCTGGAACCATTAGAACTCAGGTGAAGTCTATGTGGGGGACAGTGTAGAGTGGGACACAACAGTGGGGGGCAGAGGTATTCAACTTGTCCTGGAATGGTGGTGGCATTGTAGACACTTTGGCTTTCACTATTGCCCCATCTTCTCATCCCTGGGTCGTGTGTATGTGTGTGTGTGTGTGTGTGTGTGTGTGTGTGTGTGTGTGTGTGTGTGTGTGTGTGTTGCATGGAGGCCAGAGGAGGACATGGCTCTCTCACTCTCTACCTTAGTCCCTTTGAGACAGAGCCCATTAAGGGGCCTAGAGCAAGGCTGGCAACCATCAAGCCCATCTCAGAGATCCTTATGTCCGAGCCCCATAGCCTTGTGGTTACACATGTGCAGTCATGGCCACGCCCAGCTTTTTATGCGCGTGCTCAGAGCCATAATCAGATCCTCATGCTAGCCTCTAACCCCACTAAAGTCTTATCTCTCCATCCCCACCCCCGACACCTGTTTTCCCAAGGCTTCCTGAGAGCACGCCTTGTTTTTGTCATGAAGTCAGGTCCACTGTCTGCTTCACCCTGCATGGTGTTGCTCAACCACTCGAGCGTCCCTGACCTTCCCAGAGCTCTTGGCTAGAAGTCTGGACTCTTAAGGCTAGGATACACCTGAGCCAGCTGGAGACCACCAAGTCCAGCATCCATATACGTATGACTTGAGAGTAGCCATTGATGCTGAGGGCTACTATCAGGCGAGTCACTCACATGGTGGTGCTGGGAAGTTCTCACAGCCTAATGGTGGCCGTGTTTTACACTCTTTTAGTCCCACTCTTCAAAGACAAGGAGGCCTGCTGCTTGTCATTTTCATTCTGGAAGTCTCTGAAACCCCTTAACATTCTGTTCCTCTCAGAGAGTTATTTTTGTTCTAACTCCTGCATTTTTCATTAATGAAGCAAGAAAGGGCGTGTCTCTCCTCCCCCCCCCCCCCCGTGGGATAATCTGAGTTACGAGGGTGCATTTATGACAAAGGGCTTCCTGACACATTTGAATAATGAAGGCATCCAGTAAGGTGATCTTATTGAGGGGTAATAACAGGGCTGGGCCAGAGACCTCAGCTGGGGTGGTGCCAGCCACATGCATGATGGGGAAGCCCGAAGGCTCTCCAGCCTTCTGCAAATGGGCTTTGTATATTCATCTAAACTCAGACACAGATTTGAGGCCTGAGTGTCTGATGGAGGAGGAGGCTTCTCTTAGTCAGGATCAAATACCCCCACACTTGCTGTAGATATTCTGATGGCAGGAAAACAGAAGGCAACTGTCCATGACATGATCCACGGTGGTCCACCGTGATAGAGAGCCTTTCTTTTTTTCTTTCTTTCTTTTTTTTTTTTAAGATTTATTTATTTATTATGTATACAGTGCTCTGCATGTGTGCCTGCATGACAGAAGAGGGCATCAGATCACATTATAGATGGTTGTGAGCCACCATGTGGTTGCTGGGAATTGAACTCAGGACCTCTGGAAGAGTAGTCAGTGCTCTTAACCTCTGAGCCATCTCCCCAGTCCCTAGAGAGCCTTTCTTTATCTAGTTGGGGACACCCTCAGATCAGCCCGCGGCCACCACAGAGGGACATGGACTCATGACTGCTCGCCTTCTGCTGATGGTTTCAAGAGAAGACAGAGGGTTAGGAGCCTGTGTATGAGGAAGATCCAGCAGCCTCAAAGCCTCAGGCTCCCTGGCTTAACAGGAAGCGATGGAGTCATGGACCTGCCTCCATTGCCGGGAGGAGCAGCGCAGTGCATCCCGTTTCAGCTGGACCCGGGAACCATCCCCCTCACATCCGGCCACTTGAAAGGCTTCCAAAAACTGATTGATAACGGGAGTCAGCTGACCTTCTGCAAGGTCCTTCACGTTACTGGGGAAGAGTGTCAAGGAGCCTGGGACTCACCCTGCCCGTCTCTCTATAGCCTTTGGGTTCAAGGATGGGCAGGAAGGAGCCACAGCTGCTCCACCACAAACTCACACTGCTTTTAAACACTTGATCTCTTTAGCCCCTCAAATGATGTAGATGGTGGCATGGCCACCATGCCTGGCTGATGCTTTGCTTTGTTGGCACCTTGCGTGAGAGCCTGGGTCACGACTTCCACAGAGTCTGATGCTGAGCAGGGGGTGGTCACTGCCGAAGTCCTGACCTCCCTCCAAGGGGGAAAGCTGGGTTGAATTGCCCAGCACACACCATCACTGGCTGCACCAGAACCTGAGTTCTGGGATGGACTCTCATGTCAGCCTGCAAGTGGGTTAGCACACATCCCCATCTAGGGCAAGGGATAGGTATTATTTTACTGAGCAACACTAACAATTCCATCACAGCAGCTTTGGGATGGAGGAGAAGGGCGTTTCCTGTGTCTCCTTAATGAAGCCCTGCTTGCCTTTATCTGCCGCGCTCAGCTGCGCCCTTTGGTTTGAAATGGTTTCTCAGACTGTCTCTTGGACGTGGAATCATGATTGGGAGCAGCTTTGGGATCCGCAGCTCTCCCTGGCCTTCACAACCCAACTGTAGGAACATCTTTACTGTTTTCTCTTTTAGATGCTTTATTATATCCCGTGCATTCATATATTTGCCTGCATGTATGTCTATATGAGGGTATCAGATCCCCTGGAACTGGAGTCATAGACAGTTGTGAGCTGCCATGTAGGTGTTGGGAATTGAACCTGGGTCCTTTGGAGGAGCAGCCAGTGCTCTTAACCACCAAGCCTACTGATCTTTAATGTTTTCTGTCTCTCAATCAGTTGTACTCTGTTTACTTTCAGCATCTTCTCCAACTCCTCATTAGTGTCTCCCACAGGCTGAGGCCAACCACAGGCTGAGGCCCAGTCCTAGCTCTGCTACTAGGGACCTAGAAAGCCTTTAGTGTGAGCATTTCTGGGCCTCAGTTTTTGTTTGTTGTTTGTTTGTTTGTTTTGGTAAAACTACCATGTTCATTCACTTATTCAAATGTCAAATGTTTCTTGGCCCTAGGACTGACTATAACAGAAAGTTTAGACAGGGCTTTTGATGGCTAGAAGTATATATATATTTAAACAAGGCCTCATAGTGTTTTTAAACAAGGCCATGACTGGCCTGGAACTCACAGAGATCCTCCTGCCTCAGTTTCCCAAGCGCTGAGATTAAAGGCATTTGTATTTTGGTACAATGGACTGACAGTGGGTCTGTGATATGCTCCATGGATAAAACTGCTTGCTGCGCAAGTCTAGAGCCCAGAGTTCAGTCCCCAGAACCCATATAAACCAGTTGGATATGGTGGCCCACAGATGGGAGGTAGAGAAGGTGGGGTTGTCTGAAAGCTCACGGGGCTGCTGGATTGGAGCGTGCAGCATGGTGGAAGCAAGAGAGACCCCGCCTCAAAAACAAGGTGGAAAGAGAGAACCAGCTCCAGAAATTCGTCCTCTGGTCCCCCATGCATGCTACGCCATGTGATCCACCCCCACCCGATCCCACCCTATCCCTGCTGTCAGTCCACAGTGCCACGTGAAAGATTCTTGCCCCAGCAGCCTGTGGGAATGCGTTGACACCAAAACCACGCTTTTTTTTTTTTTTTGCCTCAGTTTATTTGGTTGTCCAGGCCAGTGACATGATATGTTTTAGTGATGTCTGTTGGGCATTTATGCCAGTGGCTGGGCAGGGACAGGGCTTAGAAGAGGGTCTGATCCATGGAGGTTGCCTCTGTGGGAGGAGATTAAAGCATCACCATTCAAGATTTCTTAGGTTTCTGCCATTATCTCCCCAAGCCTGCTTTTCCACACAATAGCTGGGCTACCTGTCAGGCATTCCATTTTTATTTCCACTCCTCATGATGGATGCACATCAGGTATCCACTTGAGAATGACGTTGCTATGGGAATGTGGGTACCATAGTCATCCATGGACATATTGAAGAAGTTTGAGTCAAGGGGAAGTGTGTGTGTGTGTGTGCATACAGATGTTTGTGTGTGTGTGTGTGCGCATACAGATGTTCATGTGTGTGTGTGCATACAGATGTTCATGTGTGTGTGTGTGTGTGTGTGTGTGTGTGTGTGTGTACGTGCATGCACTAGTATGTGCATATATGTGGAGGATAGAGGAAAACATTGGATGCCATTCCTGAGGGACCATCAACTTTTTTGGGGGGTGGGGTGGGGACCGTGTCTCTTATTGGCTTAGAACTAGCCAATTAGGCAAGGCTACCTGTCCACCGGGCCTCAGAGATCCACCTGTCTCTGCCTCCCCAGTGCTGGGATTTCAAGCCTGTACTTCCACATCTGGCTTCTTTAAGATGTGCGCGCTGTGGACACTTTTCTAGTCCCTCCTGCTTGTGAGGCGAGCGGTTCACTAATGAAGCCACGTCCTCAGATCCAGGAGAAGGTTTTAAAGACAAGACCAAGGAGGATATGTCAAAGCAAAGAAAGACTGAGACTGAGCCAGCCTCTGCTGTACGGGGATCCTTGTAGAAGGGCTTGCCGCAGAAGGTGGCACGGGCTGGCGTGCAAGCCCGTGTCCCTTGCAGGGTCCTCTCAGGTACCCACGAGTCAAGAACCCCTACTTTCACAAACTCCTGGCATTATTAACTCTGCGCCTGCCTCGGGTGACACAAGCCACTCCATTTTGATTCTGACACCTGTCACCTTGCTTTTACATTTTGCCTCAGCCTGCCTGAAGCTCTGGGAACAAGTGGCCTCTGGCACGTGGGTGGAGATGTGGGCTGTCAGAAGGCAGCTCAGATAGAGCACAGTGGAAATCAGCCTGTTCCCTGTTATTAGCGGGGAAAGGGTACAGAAATATAGTCTCTTCCAGGGAGCTAATGCCAAGGCAGCTGGAGCACTAAAGCTAGGCTTGAGTGATGGGCTTGGATCCCTCCTCTGCTGAGCTTTTCTTTCTGCTGAGAGCATCCTGGCCACGCCCAGGAGCTACTGCCAGGTCACAGGCTGCTCCACAACCAGGTCACCATCTCAGAATCATGCTGGTACCCAGTAGAGGGAAAGAGGCTCTATGGGCACAGGCATCACTGTGGAGCCCAGGGTGGCCTCGAACTCAGGACTCTCTCACTTCTGCCTCCTGGATGAGTGCTGGGATCGTGGGCATGCACCATCACACCTGAAGGAGGTTCTTTGTAATGGAGGGAGGAGGGTGGAAGCTCTGAGTATGAGACTGGGCTATCTGAGTCTCATTACCTGGAGCTGGAGAAGGGGCCGGGTCCACCCCAGACCTCTGTGCAGCTCGTCTCATTGTGAATTTCCGTGACAAGCCAAGGGAGGCTTCAGTGCGCCTGGCGCTTGCTTTGTAGACCAGGATGACCTTGAGATGTCTGCGATTCTCCTGCTTCTGCCTCCTGAGCATCGAATTACAGACCATTGTGTGCCAGTGCTTCATGCAGCTTGTAGAGGACCTACTTTTTTGGCGGTGTGACTGCTGCGAGTCTTTGTGGTCCCCTGTCTGAGTTCCTGCTTTCCATTTTTACCCTTGGGTGAGGGGATGGTGTGTGGAGATGCCTAGGAGAAGTGCTGAGTCATGTCCTAATTCTGTGGTGTGTGTGTGTGTGTGTGTGTGTGTGTGTTAGTAAGGATGGAGCCCAGGAATCACATACACTAGACTAGTGCCCAGCCAGCCTCTGAGACATGTCCCTAGCCTCTTCCTGGGGGATTCTAGGCAGGTGGTCTATAATTGAGCCATACACTAATCCACCACTGGGGGATTATGGGGGATTATCGGGTGCTCTACCCATGAGCCACACCCCTAGCCCTATGTTTCCCTTTGGGAGGAAGCCTCTAAACTTTTTTCCAAGGTTGGCTTTGGCAAATAGTCAGCACAGTAGATCTCCTGGGAATCGGAGGGTTGTAAACCCCGGTTCTAACCTGGATCCTCCCGACATGGGCAGCTCTAAGGTTGAGCAGAATAGACTCAGGTTTGTTTTATTGCTGAGACTCCGACGGTGAGCAAGGTGGGTGTGAACCATCACAAGCCTCATCTACCTCCACAGCCAAACATGTGGTTGCTGGATACAGCCTCTCATGCATGGAGGGCTGGGCACATGTCAGTGGAAAGTGTTGGGATTCTGGTTTAATATCAATCCTGTTAGACTGAGGCAGCCATAGATCTCAGAATATCACCATCACCACCACCACCACCACCATCATATCATCATCATCATCACCACCGCCACCACCATCACCACCGCCACATCATCACCACCACCACCACCATCATATCATCATCATCATCACCACCGCCACCACCATCACCACCATCATTATCACCATCATCATCATCACCACCACCACCATCACCACCGCCACATCATCACCACTACCACCACCATCATTATCACCATCATCATCATCATCACCACCATCACCACCGCCACATCATCACCACCACCACCACCATCATTATCACCATCATCATCATCACCACCACCACCATCACCACCGCCACATCATCACCACTACCACCACCATCATTATCACCATCATCATCATCACCACCACCACCATCATTATCACCATCATCATCATGCTATCCATCAGCCAAGCTCTCTGCTTCTCATTGGGTTTTAAATAGAATCTCTGTCTCTCTGCCTCTGTCTCTGTGTCTCTGTGTCTTTGTCTGTGTCTGTCTGTCCGTCTGTCCGTCCGTCCGTCTCTCTCTCTCTCTCTCTCTCTCCTTGTAAAAAAGATGTTATATATTCACATTCAACAGGAGGTGTCTGAATGGATCATGAAAATATTCAAAGTCAGTAGAGATCTTACCATAATTTAAAAAATTACAGTCAGAAAACGAAACCACATAGATACTGAGTAATGCAATTAAATATGATTTACAAAGCATATTTTCAATGTCCCATGCAACCTACCCTTTTCTTGTGAGAGAAAATTCTAGGTAATCCTATAGTTAACATAGTCAGCCATTACTTCACAGTCTTTGGGTGGCCATTTCCCCAAGAATCTAAAATTTTGCCTTTTCTCACTTGAAGACAAAGTAATTATGTATTTGGTATCTTACATTCTTTCATCTTGATCATCGTGATCAACTTTTGAGGTCTTAAGGCAAAATCTTAACACACTTGTTTGGGCATTTCAACTTACTTTAATTTTTTTAAGTGTAGAAGATTATTTACTACTGTGTTAGTGCTCATGTGTGTATGCATATGTATAGAAACCAGAGGGCAACTCTTGGGAGTCAGTTCTCCCCTTCTATCATGTGGGTCTCGGGGAGTGAACTCAGGTCATTAGGCAAGCACCTTTACTTGTTGAGGTATTTTACTCAAATATTTATTATTTCTATTTACTTATTTGTGCACTTGTGCATGGATTCATATGTGTATTTCCATATACATTCATGTCTCTCTCTGTCTCCTCTCTCTGTCTCCTCTCTCTGTCTCTCTCTCTCTCCTCTCTCTCTCTCTCTCTCTCTCTCTCTGTATATACATGTGCATGCATGCCCTGGTGCACAGGTGGAAATCAGAGGACAATCTGTGGAAGCTGGGTTTTCCCTTCAACCACGTGAGTCTGGGGGATTGAAGTCAGGTCACCAAGCTTGTTGATAAGTGGTCTCTCCCTTCATACTTCCTTCTCTGAGGACAAGCTCTTTAACTTCCACACTTGGGTGACAGCGAGTAGTATTTGTTTTCCTCCATGCCCTGTCCTGTCTTGCCATGTGGGCATTAGGATTGGGACCTTAAGTCACTGGACCTGCTCTACATAGACCTAAGGATGGGGATGTGACCAGCCAGTCAGTTAATGAGTCAAGAAGAGATACACAGACTTGGTCCAGGCTGCTCCCTATACAAACTCCTGGGCAAGAACATGGCTTATCAGTGGGCTGTGGATCTGCACTGTTCAAGAAGCCATGTCAGAGTCTCGGAGGACTGTGAGGTTGCTCCAGCACCCCCTCATAAATCCTCCCCCTCCCTGACCCTGTAAACATTATTTTGCTTCCTAAATACGACAATTTTCAGGGCTCTGAGAATTGCTGAGATTTCTGTTCCTGGTGTGAGAAGACAAATAGGCTCATTTGCCGGCTGCCCTAAAGCCACTTGATTGTCTTAAGGGCTTCATTGGGCTTTAATGATGGCCTGGCTGTGTGTGCGTCATTGCTGATGGATATTAAACTTAGGTCGTTTGCCCATCTGAAGCTAAGGAGATTTTGAGTGGGAGATGAACAATCCCAGACCCCAAGGAGTCTGACCAGCATTGTTCTCTTCCTTCACTGGAGGGGGGTGGTGGTTTTTACATTTGCCTGCAGGTGTAGAGAGCCGTGTTCTATTTCTTACAATTACAGGCCTTACTATTCTCCTCTTTTCTACTTTGAAATCCTATGTTGGCTTATTTTCTTAGCTTTTTTTAACCATTCATATTTATTGTGTTTATGTGTGCATGTGTATATGTGTGCGTGCGTGCGTGCATGCGTGTGTGTGTGTGTGTGTGTGTGTGTGTGTGTGTGTGTGTGTGTGTGTGTGTGTGTAGGCCAGAGGACAGCTTTCAGGAGTCAGTTCTCTCCTTTCACCATGTGGATCTCAGGGACTGAACTCAGGTCATTGGACTTGGCAACAAGCTCCTCTACCCACTGAGCCATCTCGCTAGCCCAGACCTTGGCCCAAGATCTTTAGTTATTTGCAGGAAAACCAAAGAGATTCTTTCTTCTCTGAGTCTGAGGGTGAAGGCTGGTGAGTAGAGAGAGGATTGGGATCACTGTAACCTCCACCAGGATATATTGTTGATAACCACTCTGAACACCACCCCACATGCAGCTCTTTGTGTTAGTCAGGGTAATTGCTGTTAGCTGCTGTAACAAGTAGCTCTGTCTCATCAGGCTTCACAGTCTGATGAGGCCTGGATGGGGTTTCTGAGCTATGTCCAAGCAGCTGCATCCAAGCCCAAGCAGTGCCTCTCCAAGAGACCCCGGCTGCTTCTGTCCTCTGCGTGTGTCATGTGGAATCTTTGCCTGTTGCTATGCCATCCTTGTTTCCATGGAAACACCCCCAAGAGCTGGCAGGCACTTTTCAAAGGCCAGCCACCGGAAGCGGCTGGCATCTTCTTGAGCTGCGTTCTGCTGGTCAGCATGCAGGGAAGAGGCCCGAGGGAGTCTGCAGGCACACTTCTCCTAGGAGTCCAGGAGGAAGAAAAGAAATGTCCAAGAGAGCGCAGAGCCTGGCCAGCCCCACTTCAGTCATGCTGTATGTTTTCTAACTGCACAGCGTTTTTCTCTTAGGGCATCCTTACTTAAATGTCATCTTCCCAATTTCTGTTTTTTAAATATTATTATTTTTTTAAATACGACATGTTACTCTGACTTTTAGTTGCCCTTGAGTTCAGATTTTTATCATTTATCACATGCTCTCCTGCGGTATCAAAGGCGGGCCTCCTGCCTCTCTTTTCTGTCATCTCATTAGCATGTTCTGAGAGCAGTGTGGGGGAAGGCTGCTCAGAGCTTTAAGAATGAAAACAGCTTCTAATCCCGTCATTTAATGCAGAAACTCTCCGCAGAGTGCAAACAGGAAGAAACTTTTGACAGACAGCATGGACCAGGAGTCTGACATAAACATTCTAGATTGCAGGAAGTTACGGTAAGGACAAGGCTCAGGAAGGCCCTGGCTACCTTGGATCCGATTGTCCAGCTGGGTGGCTAGCCAAGGTCCTGAGACACGGCAGAGAAGAAGGTAACGTGGATTGCTTGTCAGTGCTTGCTATAGAAAGAATCACCTCAAATGAAGGTGCGTAAGATGGAAGCCATTAGCAGAAGGCACCTGTGGTTTGGGTTTGGCCTTGGCTCAGCCTACATGCACCTCTGCTGAATGGTTTAACAGCTGAGTGTACATTTTCTTCCTTCCTTCCTTCCTTCCTTCCTTCCTTCCTTCCTTCCTTTCTTCCCTCTCTTTGTTTCTTTCTTTCTTCCTTCCATAGCTGTGTGTGCATATTTGTGTGTCTTAGTATTTCTATTGCTGTGAAGAGACAGCATGACCATGGTAACTCTTATGCAAGAAAACATTTAGTTGGGGGTGCCTTACAGTTCAGAGGTGTTAGTCCAATATTATCATGGCAGGAAGCATGGCAGCACGCAAGCAGACACAATACTGAAGAGGTAGCTGAGTGTTCTACATCTGGCTTGGCAGGCAACAAGAAGAGCAAGAGAGTCATTGGGCCTGGTTTGAGCTTCTGAAACCTCAAAGCCCACCCCTTAGTGATACACTTCTTCCAATAAGGCCACATCTCCTCCAAGAGGGCCACACCTCCTAATAACCTCTCTATGAGTCTATGAAGGCCATTTTTATTCATATCATCATAGTGTTTGTGTGTATTGGTGGGGAGGGGCACACCTATGTGCAGAGATGCAGTACAGCTGTGTATGTGGTGTGTGTGTGTCTTGTGTGTGTGTGTATGTGTGTAGGTACAAGGTTGATGTCAGAATCTAATCTCCCCCAAGTTGGTCTTCTATAGTATTCTTTGAGGCAAGGCCTCTCAATCAAACCCAGAGCTTGCTCATATGTCTAGTCAGGTTAGCTTGCTTGCTCTGAGGGAATCCTGGTCTCCACCTTCCTAGGCTAGAATCAGAGGTGGCCTGCCATGCCCACTAGTGTTTATGTGGCTTGTGCGGATCTACACTCAGGGCTTCTTGCTTACACAGCAAGCTCTGCTCAGCACCCTGAGTGTGGGTTTAAGCTACTCAGTTTTGTAATGCTTCCTGCAGAGACACCAGAAGCTGGGTCACATCCCAGTTATTCAGGGGATTTAGGATTAGAAAAGAAGGCGAAGAAACTGATAGCAAATGTTTCACGTTGAAGCCGTGCATTTGTACCAGTCAGCACTCACTTCCTTCCCTGCCTCCTTCCTGGTGTTAGTCCTAAGGGATTCTTTGTAGTTTCATTGGCAAATGCGGCCATCCCCTTTGCTCTGACTTACAGGCTCTTGTTATGAAATCTCAGCTAAAACTGAGAGAAGTCATTAGTTTATAACTTGACAGAAGCTGGGTAGCCAGGATCTCCCTTTATGAAAGTTAGGGCCAAGATCAGCATCCTGTAGCATTCTACCAGCTTGTAAATGGGCACACACATGGCTGCTACATAGAATCTGGGCATTTTAATGACCAAAACAATATATGTCAGCATTACAGTAGTTAGATACCATATACTGTACAAAAGAAGAGGGAGCCAGCCTGAATGGTTTCAGGTGCAAGAGAGCTGAAGTGTGACTCTCCTACGGTCCTGGAACTTTTGACAGGCAGAATGTATGTGCCTAGGAATTTTGGATACTGTGTCATGATTTGGTAGGGATGCTCTGGAGACACCAGTGACTCCATATTGTGTTGGGGACCGAGAGAGCCACTTCTACGAGGTGTGACACAGAAGTGACTACAGAAGTGAGGCCATGAAAGGCATTTCTCCTTCCCTTATGGCCTTCAGTCATAGATCCTGGGAGCCAGCTGCTATGTCACGGGGCTGCCACAGCTCAGTGGAGAGGCCCCATGGTGAAGACCTGAGGCTTCCTGCTCATAGCCGCAGGGGTGCCCTCAAAGTCATGAGCCCAAGACTGTATGACGTCTTGACTCAGGCTGAAAGGCCTCTAAGAGAAGGTATTTGAAGCATGGAACTAGTTCATGTCTGTTTTTCAACATTGCTGCTTAGTGCAATGAATTACTAACAATAACATCATAAATATCAGCCCACTGCGCTTGTGTGAGTGATTGTAGATGCTAGGTCGGTAGAGCCATCACTGCCCAAAGTTCCCTCAGAGACACCTTTTCTCTAGATGTATGCTATCTATGGCCATAGCACTCACTATATCACAGACAATGCTACCCTTTTACCATTAGTGTTTGCATCTCGACTTAATCCTTCAAGAGTCAATGGGGCTGAAGAGATGGTGCAGCGGTTAAGAGCACTCGCTGCCCTTCCAGAGGACCCCGGTTCTGTTCCCAGCACCTGCACAGAAGCTCACAACCACCTGTAGCTCCAGTTCTGGGGGATCTGATGTCATCTTATGACCTCTGTAGGCACTACACATGCACAGATCTCGCAGGCAAAACACACAAACACAGGTAAAAGTTGAGAATGTTTACCTGACCTTTCACTTCTCCCTCGTGACTGCTGTATGTCTGGGATCCCACAGTATTATGGGTATTCTGCTTGCTTTCGACCCATAGGTGTCTAGGGCCAGGGGTGGAGTGGGATGGGTGGAGCAGGGTCCAGATTCCTGCAGGCATCCCCTGAGAGGGAGACTGTGGGGGAATTGTGAGGAGGAAGTGAAATTGGCCATAGAGACCCCAGGATCCTGGTGATGCCAGGAGTTTGAAACAACTGTGGGGAATGCCACCTGTAATGAGCAACAGTGCCAACAGAGTGGCTGTGGGGGGCTGCAGACAGCAAGTCCATGGCATCCTGTATCCATCAGGGATGCTGGAGCTCCCTCTGCATGCCAGGCATCGGGCTGCTGGCTTTAGTGATAGCCCTCATTTCCAGTCCTGTTTGGTCTGGTAGCCCTCCCCGACCTCTTTTTATCTCTCTATTCATGGGATGTTTCCTCTTTGCCATTGTATTTTGGGGTCTTGGCCTCATCATTGAATGTTTCCTTTGCATCTCAGAGGAGATTTTAAACTTGGCCACTTTAACCAGTGATTCTCAACCTTCCTAATACTGTAACCCCTTGATACAGTACCTCATGTGGTGATCCCCAACCATAAAATTGTTTTTCTTGCTCTTTCATAACTGGAATTTTGTTACCGTTATGAATCGGAATGCAGATATGTTTCCCGATGGCCTTAGGTGACACCTGTGAAAGGGTCATTTGACCCCTTCCCCCAAAGGCTTGAGAACCTCTGCTTTATACAGGATTAGGGTATGAAGACTGTGGGGATTCTTGGTACATATGCTCTTTGTCAACCTGAGACAGGCTAGGGCCATCCGGGAAGAAGGAACCTCAATTGAGAAAATGCCTCCACCCGATTGGCCTGTAGCCAGCTCTGTGGGATATTTTCTTGATTAATGATGGATGTGGGAGGACCTAGCTCACTGTAGACAGTGCGCCCCCCTGGGATGGTGGTCCTGGGTGTTTTAAGAGAAGGCAGGCTGAGCAAGCAATGGGGAGCAAGCTGCTAAAGTAACATTCCTCTATGGCCTCTGCTTCAGTTCCTGTCTCCAGGTTCCTGTACTGACTGACTTCCCTCTGCGATGGACTCTAAGCTGTAAACTGATGAAACCTTTTCCTTCCCAAGTTGCTTTCAGTCATGGCCTTTTATCACAGCAACAGAAAGCTAACTAGGGATACTTAGAGAGGGCCAAAATGCAGTTTATATTGTCACAGGCATGAGTATTTGTGTGTGTGTGGGGGGGGGGGCGGTGGAGGGACAGGCAGGAATGGAAGTATTATGTGTGAGGTCGCCCTGGGGTAGGCCTGGTTAACTGTGATTATCATCTTGATGGGATTCAGAATGACCTAGGAGATTGGTATGGCGGTGTCTATGAGGGCTTTCCCAAAGAGGATTATATAAGAAAGGAAGGTGTACCCTACGCATAGGTAGCACCATTGTGCGTGCGCACAGGCTGAGAGCCCAGATGGAACCGGAGGCTTGAAAAATCCTTCTAGCATGGCCGACTCTTGCTCCGCCCCTGTGAGAGACTGCTCCCTCACACCCTTTCCCATGAGCCACACTTCTCTCTGCCCCAGGGCTTGTTTTCATCAGGCCTTTGGTCTACAAGATGAGAGAGCTGATGGACACACCAGTTTTCACGAGGAGCGCGGGAGAGTTGTCATCCTGTGGGAAGTGTGGTTGGGATGAAAAGGAGCCTGCACCACCAGCTGTCAAAGTGGCAATTAAGCTGAGTTAATAAATTGGATTTTCAGGATATGAGCAGAAATGAGGAAAGATTTAATCAGGAAGGGTGGATAATCCTTCGGAGTGGAAGTGGTCCCCAGTAGATGCATGTGAATTTCTGTAGGTTCCTAAGAGGTGCCTTCCCCCCTTTCTTGAAGGACTGTGGAATCTAGCTTAGGGGGCGGAGCCTGGACTATTTGTGCTGTGCTGTGTTCAGCAACCTCTGCAAGCAGCTCAGCTTCTCTCTCCCGATGTGATTGCTGGTTATCTTTCCTCAGTGGGCTCCTGTGCTGTGCTCCCAACATGGCTTCCATGGCTTCACGCTGTTTAGACAGCTAATGGCACACATCTAGGCCAGTGTTGTTGGACTTGCAGCATCTGTTAAAAATCCAAGATCGGGGAAGGTGTCCATGCTCCTCATTCCTAGCCTCATGTGTTTGCCACATCTCTAGGTCCTCTGCCAAGCTGGCCTCTGTGGTTCCAGCCCAGGTCAGGACTACGGCATGACTCCTGAAGGCAGGTGCAGTATGGGAGAAGACTGAGGCTGCAGATGCTGGGTGGTGATCTGTTACCTGGGGTTCTGGAGCTGGGTGAGGGCTCCAGGACATGCAAGGTGCAAACTAGACATTTAGTTCTTGCTTCTAGACACTTACAGTCGAGCCAAGGAAAGGTTCTAAGGACAAGTTCACATGACCAATACACTGGATTTTAGTACATCCCTAGAGGAGAGATGATTTGTTATTGTTGTTTTTTTTTCGAGACAGTTTCTCTGTGTAGCCTTGGCTGTTCTGGACATACTCTGTAGATTAGGCTGGCCTCAAACTCACAGAGATCAGCTTGCCTCTGTCTCCCTGAGTTCTGGGATTACAGGCATGCGTCACCACACCCTGCTGGGGATGGTTATTTTATTTATTTATTTATTTTTTGAGACGGGTTATCTCTGTGTAGCCCTGGCTGTCCTGGACTCTCTTTGTAGACCTGGAACTCACAGCAATCCACCTGCCTCTGCCTCCCGAGTGCTAGGATTAAAGTCATGCGCCATCACTGCCTGGCATAATCAAGGAATACAGGTAGCTCTCTGGAGGGATATGAAGGCACTATATTTTTTTTTCTTTTTCACTTGTCTTTCTGTGCTTGGCTGCTCTGGTTTGTCATGACAATTATCCACCCATCTTTCTTGCTAACAAGCTTCTTGGAGCCGGTAGGACCTGCCTTTTCCTCAGGTGGCAGATCTGGGTCTCCTTACATGAAGTTCTTTTCAGAAACATGAAATGTGATGGGCTTTGTTTAGAAGGTGCTTCTGAATGTGCCCGAAAGCTGTGGAGAGCTCTTAGCTCTCCCGAGGTACTCTGACTTCGGTGCAGTAGGCTGCGTGTCCGGATAGGACTGTGGGGGAGAAGCCGCCCGATGGACTTCAGTGTTTGAAGCAGGAGGCTTCAGGATAGCTCCTCACACTGAGCTGACGGAATGAGGCTGGGCATCTAGCCGCTCTTCTACTCGAATTTGGAGCCATTGTTTTCAATGACTGACCTGCCCAGTGAAGAAAATCCTAAGCTTGAAGGAGAGAAGTTTGTCGAGCCCTCGGTCTCTTCCCCGCAAGCTGTCAGCTGAAATGCAGTTAACAGCAGAAGAAGGCTGCACAGTGGCGATAATGATGCAGGAGAAGGGGCACCCCTGCACTCCTGCCCCGTGAGCCTTTGTCATGCAGCCTAGTTAGCATAGCAGAGTCTGTGCAAGCCCCAGGAACTTCAGACAGATGGAGTGCCTATCAAGAACAGGTGCGGCTCAAATCGGCTTTCTTGGCCAGACCTGGAGCCTGGTGGGATGCGATTCCCTCTCTCACTCTCAGCCCCCATCATCTCTGCTTGTCCTCTCTCAGCCCGCATTCGGTCGGAGCATATCGTGGGCCCACAGGTGACTGGCTCACTCCCACCCACCCCCACAGAAAGGTCAAGTTATCAATTTCCCAGGTCTCCCCTGTCTATATTCTCTGTTTGTCGGCTCAGCCTTTCTCTAGGCTGGGAACAGCCTTCAACGGTCAGGCTCGGGTCTATTATGACAAGTATATTCTAGTCACACCTCCCTGCTTGTCGCAGCAGCCCTCGGCAATGCCCACAGTTCTCAGCCCGCCTTTACCTCACTGTGCCAGGCTCTGATGCGCTTGATGAGGTGCGTCCATTCTCTGAGGCCCTATGGCTTTTCCTCCTCTTCGAAGGCCAGTTGCCTTCATTGCTCAGCCTGGGCTGCCCTTGGTTGGCTCTGCTCCCGGGAGCCTGGAGTTCACCCTCTCTGGTCCCTTCTGCTGTTGCTCTACATAGAAACACTTGAAACAGGACAGCTTTGAGTCTTTAGGTGGGAAACAGGCTTCATCTTCATGTCTTACCTACTCCCTCTCTCCCCTGACTCCCCTTCTCCCTCTTCCTTCCTCTCGCTCTCCTTACCTTCCTCCTCCCCTTTCTCCCTCCAGTGTCTCACTATATAGCCCTGGCTGGCCTGGAACTTGCAATGTAGACCAGGCTGGCCTGGAGCTCACAGAGCTCTGCCTGTTTCTGCCTCCCAAGAGCTGGGATTAAAGGTGTGGACCGCCATGCCTAGGCTCCACCCCTCTGGAGCTAGAGGTGACATCCAGGCCTTATGACTGCTAGGCAAGTGCTCTACTACTGGACTGCACCCCCAGCCCCTAATTAGTTTTGGCTAAGGATACTCTTCAAATGTAAGAAGTTAGGCATCTGGGTTTTTCCTGTAATGGCACACGGTGCGTGGGATGGCAGTGAGGACTCCATCCTGCCTAGGCAAGGCATACAGGCTCTTTCTACACCATCTCCCACCCCAAGGTGTCCGGCACCCCATCCTTTATCCTAGAGGCTTCTTAAAAAAATTTTTTTTTACCAGATCTTTTTATGTATGTATGTATGCCTGTCACTTATGTGTGGGTGCCCCCATAGCCCAGAAGAGGGCATCGGATCCCTTGGAGCTGGACTTGTAGGAGGTTGTGAACAGTCTGCTGTTGGTGTTGGAAACTGAACTTAGGTCCTCTGGAAGAGCAGCAGATGTTCTTAAATGCTGAACCACCTCTCTAGCCCCCAGAGAATTAAAAAAAAAAAAAAAAACATTAAGTTAGTCCATTAACAAATCGGTACATGGGTAGCATGCATTCTGGCCACCCTTTCCTCTCGCACCTTCCTGTCAGCCCTATCAACCACATCCCCCTACCTCCCCACCCCTCAGTCACTTTCCAAGATTCACGACTTTTGGGTTTTGTTTTGCAGGCCCCATTTGGTTTAACCAGGGCTATCCATGTGGCCATTAGATTGGGACCATCCATTGGTGCCTGGTGGGGTCACCAGTGGGTACCCAGCTGAAGTCAGGGATGTCTCTTCTCCCTTACTTGTCAATAGTGTATTGTTCAGTATGGAGGGATGGGTCCCCCAGCCCCTCTTCCATTCTTGCTTGGCTGCTGGTAGCGCCGTCTCGTGCAGCGCTGGCACGGGCACCTGAAGCTGTTGAGTGTGTGGTTTCAGTGGCTGTGCATTGCCTAGAAGATGGCATTTCCCAAAGCTGCTTCTCACCATGTTCTGACTCTTACACCTTTTCCTTGCTACCTTTCACAATTCCCCCTGAGCCTTAGATGGGATGGATGGACGGATGGATTACACATCCTATTTAGGGCCGAGCATCCAGCTGCTACTCTTAGCACCTGGTGTGGCCTTGAGTCACCATAGCTCACCAGAAAGGGTCCATTCTGATTAAGGCCAAGCGTGGTAATTGCCTATGGGTGTAAACACACGTATATAGAAAATGGTTTTTGCTGCTATGACGGTTTAGTTAAACAATAGAACTTTGTCCCTGGCCCATGCCACTTCTTTCCTGTGAGTGGACCTCAAATCCACTTAGCAATGTTTGGTGTCTAGGGACTTTTGAACATTGGAGAGGAGAGCTGGGAAGAGGACGAGCAGAGTCTTGGGCCATAGACATGTAGCTTGTGAGGGACCCTCTTGTTTTGGCTTCTTCATCTGTCTGTTTATCTATTAAGTCATCTAGACCCTTGCCTTTCTAGAAAAGCACCCTTCCATCTTTTCATCAAAAAGGGACGAGCTGCCTTCCTGCCTGCCCTAAGCAATTCATAAGATGTTACCCATCATCCCTGAAAAGCCAGTCATTCAACACCGAAAGACTATGTAACCCCCTTTCAAGTAAGAATTTCACGCAGTAGACCTCCAGGGTGGGGCTGAGCAGTGGGTGGTGCCTGGCTACACCAGAATGGCAAACAGATGCTCCGGTCAGAAGGAGATCTGTGTATTTCTTAGCCAGGCTTCGCCAAGTGTGGAAAGAGCTTCTCTTGGTGGGTGTGAGTGTGGAGCTAGAAGTAACTGTCTTAATTCTGCCCTTTCACAGGCTGGATGGAAAAGAGCCCTGAAAGTCTCCCATTACGAGCTGGTCCCTGTGACCCCCTACCTCTGAGGCAGATAGACCTCCTCATTATTAAATGCTTCCCACTCTCAATTAAATACTTCTTTCCCAGTAGAAGATTTAAAAATGAATCGATCAAACCAGACAGTCCATCTCTACCCGAGTCCCAACTTCAGGGGACAGGAATGCAGTCCTCTTTTGTGTTCAGAAAATTGAAGGGAAGCAGCTTAGTGGTTGAGCGATTGCTGCACAAGCACAGAGACCCGAATTCTAGTCTCTGGTCCCCACATAAGAAGTTGGGCATGGTCATGCATGTGACCCCTGTAGCCCCAGTATTGTAGGATGTGGAAACAGGAGGCTGGCCAGGACTTGCTGGTGGCCAGTCCAAAGCCAACTTCGATGGGAGACCCGGTCACAAGGGTATAAGGTGGGGAGTGATGGTCTTGGACACCTGATGTACTCCTCTGATCTCCACATTTGTATATGGACCAGTGAACCCCTCTGCCATACCCCCAAAGGTAATTGAGAGCTGTTGGTCTTTAAGGAAGGCTTCTGGTGCCTTCCACTGTTGCGTGGCTACTCCACTGTTGCATTTTCCACCCTAAAACATGAGCTCCAAAAGGTCTTACCCTCTTATAGTGCCAGACAGCACCCAGAGATCTCTGTGAATGTTGAATGTGTAAGCTTCAGGCCAGACCCCAGCCAAGACGGCCCATTGTTTTTTTTTTTTTTAAGTCTCAGGAGAACTACAGATCAAGTGCAGGCGACAGCAAAGTCTCCAGCTTCCTTTTCTGTCTTCTTATGTGTGCCTACCTTGGGGTTCTAAGACACACTTAACTTCAAATGTTCAGCTCCCATAAAAGCCTGCGTGTCTTCAATCTTGTCTTCTCCTCCTGAGTTCTTCAAATGTGGACTCCAGCCCACCCCCGCATCTTTTGTCAGAGTGAGCTGACTGGCCTCCCTTACAGAGAGTGGACACATTGTCTCCTTAAGAGTGAGTTGTGGGGCTGGAGAGACCACTTAGTGGTTAAGAGCACTGACTTGTCTTCCAAAGGACCCGGGTTCGATTCCCAGTACCCACATGGCAGCTCACAACTGTCTGTAACTCCAAGATCTGACACCCTCACACAGACATACATGTAGGCAAAACACCAACGCACATACAATACAAATAAATAAACTTAAAAAAAAAGAAAAGAAAAAGAGTGAGTTGTGTTTTCAGCAAGATGGCTTCACACACACTCAGATCTCAGAGGGGATTGCTCTTTGTACAGATGCCAGACCACCGTTGATCCCTTGAAACTGGGCTTTGTCTCCAACATACCCAGGGTCCTCCCTGCTGGTAGCAGGTGTTCAGGGGACAAGCCCCTGGCGACAGAGTTCAGCTAGCTTCATGGGCCACCACACAGCCACCGGGCCCCTCATTAGTGTGGCCTGGCTTGGCTACCAGAACAGATGGCACCTGCTGCTCTTTTGTTTCCGGCCGGTTAGTGCTCTCCCTCCTCCAAAGCTCTGGCCTGGCACTCGCTCGCATCCAGCTCTCACCATGGCCTTCTCTTGGGGCCATGCACCGGCGGGCCCATTTGCAAAAATGAAACAGACAAGGGGTGGGTATTGGCCCCAAGTCCCATATAATCTCTGGCCTCCTTCCCTGCAGTCATAGGAACAGCTCTTCAAATATGCGGACAGATGCCTTCCTTGTCCCGGGACACCTCATTTTTGGACAAGTGGTCTCAAGAGATGATGGAGAACAAAAATCCAGGTTGTTGTTAGTCTACGTCTTTGTTGTGTCACAGCCAAGTCTGGCACCTACTGATACTGGGAGCCAACTCTTCTGACAGTTGGACTACGGCAGGAAAGGAATGGGCCCTAGTTCAGGAGTCTTCCAGAAGGAAGGAGGAGGGAGACAAATTACACATGTGAGGTCCTTTCCAATTGAGGTTGCCTTAAGATCTGATTATGGCAGAGTGAGGGCGGCAGTGGTGGCCGAGGCATCAGTGTGGCACACACCTTTAATCCCAGTGCTTGGGAGGCAGAGGCAGGCACATCTCTGAGTTCGAGGCCAGCCTGGTCTACAGAGTGAGTTTCCAGCACAGCCAGGGTTATACAGAGAAATCCTGTCTCGAAAAAAAAATCAAAATTGAAAAAAAAAAGAGTACTTCAAGGAAGCTGTAAATTAGCAGAAGAGGTCAAATGGAAGCTGGGATGGAGTTTCTGGTCCTAATTAATTGGTGGCAGGGGATTTCCCAGCTCCCGAGGAACAGCGCAGGGAGGGTTATGTGCTTTGGGGTGAGAGAAATACCTCCCATTAACTCTCTGCTCAGTCGATGCTTATGGAAAAGCTATCAGGTAGACAGAAGGTTATTTGAACACAGTGATCTGATTTTTGACCCAGGTGGCACTCAAAATGTCAACCTATTTTGGGGCTTCTCTTGTCTCTGCTAAAGCTTAAGGTTAATAAGGTTAGAGGTTCTAATTTGGTTTATTTTAGAATATCACTGAATGCAATCTTCCTGCCCCCCCCCCCCACTCCCTGATGATCTCACCTATTCCAGGCAAATTTTCTGCTAATGGCCACATCCCAGTCTTTTTTTTAATAGTTAACATTTTTTATTAATTTATTCATATTACATCTCAATGGTTATCCCATCCCTTGTATCCTCCCATTCCTCCCTCCCTCCCATTTTCCCCTTACTCCCCTCCCCTATGACTGTGACTGAGGGGGATTACCTCCCCCTTTATATGCTCATAGCCACATTCCAGTCTTAAATACATAGATGCACATGTGTGTATCCGAGACAAGCTTATGCTGGGTTGCCCTGGTTGGCCTCGAACCCATGGTCTTCTTGTCTCCATCTTTTGGGTAGCTGCAGTCAGGTTTGGGCCCCCTCTCCTGTCTTTAAGTTTTTTCTTTTTGCTTTCAGAGCTGAAATAATTCCTGATGACTTGAAAGCTGATGGCTGTTGTTCGTGACACCCCACAGAAGGGTTCCTGCCCTCTGTGTGAGTGCACCTGTGTGTAGGTGTGCGTGCAGTTGTATGCATGTGTGTGTGTGTGTGTGTGTGTGTGTGTGTGTGTGTGTGTAAGAAGATACCAGGGTCTAGGGTCTTCTTCAATCACTCTCCACCTTAATTTTTGGTGCAGGGTCTCTCACTGAAATCGAAGCTCACCCACTAGGCAAGGTTAGCTGATCACCAAGCTTCAGGGATCTTGTTCTGCCTCTGCCTCCCTAGCACGAGGATTAGAGGCATGCATACCATGTCTAGCTTTTTTTTTTTTTTCTGAGCCAGGGTTTCTCTGTGTAGCATTGGCTATCCTGGGCTCACTTTGTAGACCAAGCTGGCCTTGAACTCACAGAGATCTGCTTGCCTCTGCCTCCCTGAGTGCTGGGATTATAGGCATGCGCCACCACCATATAGCTTTTTGTATATGTGCTTGGGGACTTGAATTCAGGTCCCCCCACTCACACTGCAAGCCCTTTACCAGCTTCCCCCTCTTGCCAGCCCTGAGTTATTGTCACTGTTGAGTCAGACCTCCCTGCACCCATACCACGTGAGTGCTGGTGATTCCGTGTCCTGAGCTGGCCGAGGGAGAAGATGTGGCACCCACCCCTGCCCCTGCTCCTCAACACCCAAAGAGAACGGTTCAAGAAGAAGCAGTGTAGACCATTGGAACAAGGATAGCACCTCCTGAGTTTCCTGATTCGTGGCTTAGGGATGTGAGGAAAACGCCACACAGGGAGGCCAACATCAGAAAATCCAGTCTTGACACCTTGAACAACCAGAGGCCAAGTTTGGGGTCAGTCACAACAAAATGAGTAAGGACCCCTAAAGATGAAAGACTCAGAAATGGGGAGCCCTCAGATTGCATATCCAAGTCTGTGGCTGTCCCAGGAGCCACTGTGTATTCTGACAACTCGGAGATGCTCACATGAACTGTCCGGCTAATAAAGAAGCTAAGGCAGGGATTGTGGGAGAATATACCCGAATCCAGAGTCTCTACCATGTAACTCTCTGCCACGTCTAGATTACAGCCTAGTGTTGTTTGACATAAGGAAAAAATGAGACCCATATGCCAAAGGAAAAGCAAGCAGTGGGGCTAGAGTGTGTGGCTCAGTGGTAGAGCACTTGCCCAGCATGCTTGAAGCCTTGGGTTCAAACCCAGTCCTGAAAAATATAATGATCAATGGAAACGGATGTAACGAGACTAAGATTACAACAAAGTCAAAATAATTAGAAAAATGAAAGGAAACATGTGGTTTAGTTGTAGTGTGTCTCTTTGGGGTTCAGGTACTGGGGGAAGCAGCAGGTTTGGTCTTCTGGGTAGCAGTGATGAGAGGTGTTGGGGCCTAGCAGGAGGTCATAGGTCATTGGAGGACAGCCCTTAGAAGAGATTGAAGTAGTTCTTATGGGACGCTAGTTAGTTCTCACTTGGAGATAACTTAGAAAGAACAAGCTTGGCTCCTTCTCACGTGATCACATGACCTCTTTTAGCCCCACACAGGTACCCCAACCCTACTGTCATGCCACTTGCCATGAGGCTATTTTCAGGGTCAGATCAGTGCGATCTTACACTTCAGTCCTCCAAAACATGAGTCAAGCCAGTCTCCTTTCATCACCCAGCCTTGTGTATTTTCTCATAGTAACAGAAAATAAACCAATACAATGGAAAGAAGCAGGCGTTACATAGAAACTATCAAAGAATAAAGCTGAAATTCCAGTCCTGAACTTCCGAATATCTGATTTTTTTTTTTAAAACTGGATGGTTTACCAGAAGATTTAAGACTGTGGAAAAAATAGAAATCTTAAAGGTAGGCCAGTGGAATTTATCTGATCCAAAGAACAGGAAAAATCTGAAAGATTGTAAACTGAGCCTCAGGGCCTTGTGTGACAATAGCAGGACTTCTATGAGAAACTGGAGTTGAAGGAGAGGCGAGAGAAATGGTACTGGAAAACTATTGTAGAAGAAGTGATGGCTCTGAACCTTCCAACTTGGTGAAAGGCATGTGTTTGCTGTTTGATGAGGCACGCCCAGTGTTTAATTATGAGAAATGAAAAAACTGTCCCCCCGCAAGACTTCTAAACTGTCCACAGCCTTGTCTGCATAGCCCTGAAAGAAGAATAGCACTTGGTGAATGGTTAAACGCATACATAAACACACATGCATAAGGCACATGCACACACACACATGCACACACACACATGCATGCATATATACACGCTTATGAAATATGACTTACTGTGGGTGGATGCATACTACTGTGTGTGTTGTGGGCGGATTAGAGTGTGTGAACGTGTCATAACGGACCCATTAGTTTGTATGTTAACTGAAAACAACAATCATAAAAAAAAAATGCCTTCATTGGTCTACAGTATAGCCCATGGTAGAACTCTTGATTTGGTGGTGCGTATGAGGCCCCGAATTCAGTCCTGAGCACCTTAAAACAACAAAATAGGTGAATGTATGAGTGGGTGGGTGGATTGTGTGTGGATGAGTGAGTAGGCGGATAGACGAACAGATGAATGTGCAGATAAGTGAATGAATGGATGGATGGATGGATGGGTGGATGGGTGGGTGGTAGACATGAGTGGAGGTGTGGGTAGAAGAATAAATGGTGGTTAGTAGGCGAATGAATGGATGGAACAGAATGGAGGATGAATGGATGAAGGGGTGGTTGGGTAGACAGATGAGTGGATGGATGAAGGATGAATGGATGAAGGGGTGGTTGGGCAGACAGATGAGTGGATGGATGAAGGATGAATGGATGAAGGGGTACCTGGGTAGACAGATGAGTGGATGGATGGATGGATGGATAGATACATACATGGGTGGATAGATGGGTGGAGGCATTCATGCATGAACAAGCCATGAACCTCTGAGTAAAGATGCTTTGCTACTTCCGGCTTTTCCAGAATTCCAGAATAGAGGGATAGAGGGGAACTATGGAGTATGTGTGTGTGTGTGTGTGTGTGTGTGTGTGTGTGTGTGTGTGTGTGCGTGCGTGCGCTGAAAAGATGGGTCTAAATTGGAAGAATGAGGGGTGAAGCTGAACTGGTGGCTAGACTGGTCACAAGTAGTTAGGAACAAGGGTTGAAGAAGTGTCTAATGAAGTGTCTTTAACAAGCTTGACATCTGGACCCCAGATTACTTAGCCTTTTGTGTTTTGGAAAAAAACTAAAAAAAAAAAAAAAAAAAAAAAAAGGAGTACTTTAGCATATATACATACACAGGAAAGGCAGAAGATTTCGGCCTCACCCTTTGATGTTATAAACATTTTAGGTTTGAGTACAAAGTCATGAATTTTGCTGTGTCTTCATCCCTATGTCATTATACCTTGTTCTTACCCACTCTTTTTCTTGTTATCTGCCCTCTCCCCAAATGTCTTTCCACCTCCAAGTGCCAACCCCCATCCTTGAAACTGCACCAGTGGGTAGATTCTGGCCACATGAGGTCTGGCCTTTTGTCTGAGCAGTGAGCGTCTCTCCTTAAATTCTCCTGGAGGTGAATCTGAGCCTTTTATTCAGATCTTATTTTCTCCAGGCAGTTTATCTTGGGTTTGACCTTTGTAGGTCAGCCATGAAGGATCCCTGGTCATCTAATTGTTACAGTCCCCTTGATGGGCAGCCCAGCACAGTCCTTCCTGCACGGTGTCACTCCCATCTCAGCAGGGAAAGTACCAGGGCTGGGAATAAATGACCATTGGTTGCTTTTGTGACTGCCACCTGTGCCCTGGTGTCCAGGGCAGCCTGAAGGGTGTTGGACCTACAGGTGCCCTCATGGCCATCAGGAAAACCCCACAGATACCCAGCATGCACAGGGTTTGACCCCAGGACCCCATTCTCATTAGCAGTTGCTCTCCCTTGGAGACCTACCTAGACTGTTAAGTATTAGGAAAAAAAAAATCCACACTTACAGAGGCTGCTCCCTGCCCAGCTGTAGATGGAGGAACAGGCTTTCTGCAGGTTTCTGTTCCATGTGGAGGCAGGCATTCTCCCCCTGTCTCTCTCTGCCTCTGTGTGTGTCTGTGTCTTTCATTTCCCCCATCCATATGTAAGCCGTAGAGGCCTGGGGACACTGTGATCCCACAATAGCTGTATCTTTGACAATTATATGTAAGTGTTTGGAGAGTGTCTCCAGTGCAGCTCTGGAGTAAGACTGGGGTCTGGGAAGCTCCACCTGTGGCTGTGTGACTTCTTCTGCCAGGTCCTTGTTGGCCATGTCTATACTGGGCATGCAGGAGAGTCACCCTTGTTGGCTGCCTCAGCAGACAAAGCCAGGTGCCTGATCCTGCCATGCATCCCTCTGTCAGTGAGGGGAGTGTCAGGGCTCTCCTCATGCAGAGATCTGGAGTTCTAGATGCAGAAGAGACTGTTCATGGCATTTATTCATGTGGAAATGGCTGACCCCTTCTGGAAGCCCACTAAGAGCAGGCTCCTGGTGGACTGAGGGTACAGTTGGAGGGTCATAGGAGAAGACATTCACTGTTCTTATGTCTTTGGGATTTGTGTGTATGTGTGTGTGTGTAAAATAATGCATGTGTGCAATGCATGCATATGTGTGTGGACATGTGTGTGCACTTGGGTGTGGAGGCCAGAGGACATCTTTAGGTATTCCTCAGGCACCATCCACCTGTTTATTTGAGACAGGGTCTCTCAGTAGCCCAGGACATGTTAATGACTCTCCATTTGCTGGCCACTTATGTGTCCGTCTTCCCAGTACTAGGGTCACAGGCATGGGTCACAGTGTCGAACCTTCCATGTGGGCACTGAGGACCAACCCCAGGTTCTCCCCCAGGAAAGGCATGTCCTTTCCAAGCTTTGCCATCTCCCCTGTTCTTAAGGATTTTTGCCGCTGGAAACACACCCTTTCTTTAACATGATGGTGAAAAACGGTAGTTAGATCCTCAGCCCTGCTCTTAGCAGAAGCCATGGATGTTTCCTTCTGTCTCTGTCTCTCTAGGAAAGCTAATGGGATTAGAGGCTCCATCTACCATGCCATTGTCATAAGTCTGTCATGTCATCTCCCTGACGGTCAAGCTCGGGGTTCCCTTTTTCTCTGAGGAGAATCTAAATAGGAACAGAACCCACTAGGGACGTCTGCTACTTTATCTAATGGAATTTTTTTTTCTGTCAGGTCAGTAATAAAATGGACAAGAGAGAGAGAGAGAGAGAGAGAGAGAGAGAGAGAGAGAGAGAGAGAGAGAGAGAGAGAGAGAGAGAGAGAAGGAGGAGGAGGAGGGGCGGCGTGGGGGGGAAGTCTCCAGGAAGTTGTATTAGAAACTGTAAGTAAGAGAACTTTAAGCCATCATTCGTTTCCTGGAAGGGTTTGGGATATTGTCAGATAATGACAGAGGAGGAAAAAAAAATAAGTGTGGCAATTGTCTTAGCTGTCTCCGGGCTTGTCATGGTGACACTGATAAAATCAAATAAGCTGGAAGTGAGGTGGCTTGTTAGTGTGGGAAATGGCCTGGCTCTGGCAGCCGAGGAGGTGGAGGTGTCCAAAGTGCCGGCTCATTACTGGGATTGATTGGCTCCAGCGCTGGGAAAGCGTTGGTAAGCAAAAACAATGTCTCCACTCGCAGACCTAGCATCCTCCCGCGTGGGGCAGTTGGGGTAGCCGCTGGCTGTCTGGCGGCAGCTGATCTGGGAAGTGGACAGAGAATCTAGGGAGATGTTTGCTCTCAAAAAATGGTTTTAAGTTTTAAACAAAAGCTGAACAAACTTGGTAAGAGGGATGAGGATAGTAGCTTTATTTTTTAAAGTAGAAAAAATTTTAAGTAAATATTTATTTTCCTTATCTCCCTTCCTCTCCCTAGTGTTCTCTCTCTCTCTCTCTCTCTCTCTCCTCTCTCTCTCTCTCTCTCTCTCTCTCTCTCTCTCTCTCTCTCTCTCTCTCTCCTCTCTCTCTCTCTCTCTCCCTCTCTCCCTCCCTCCCTCCCCTTCCTCCCTCCCTCCCCCTTTCTCCCTCCCTCCCCCTTTCTCTGATAAGAACTCATTCTGCTGTCCTGGCTGTCCTGAACCTTACTCTGTAGCCCAGGCTGGTTTTAAACTTTTAGCAGTCATCTTGTCCCAGCCTTCCAAGTACTGGAATGACAGGTGTGAACCATCTTACAGTTCAGTGGTTTTTTTGGCCTATTTGTCAATTTCTGGAATCACCACCATTATATGATTTGGTGGCATTTTTTTTTCAGACCAAAGGAAACTACCCACTAGCAGTCAGTTCCCATTCTCCACCTGCCCTGGTGCTTGGTAACCACTCCCCTGCTTCCTGCCTGCAAGTACGTACCTGATGTGGACACGTCAGACATCAGACTCAAGGCCTTCTGTATGGCAGCTGGAGTCCATTATGTCATGTGTATCCCAGTTCAGCCTCCCCATGGAAATCAGCGCAGGGTGGAGCCGTAGGTTCCCAGCACCTGTGACATAGCCCCTTGGGACTCACTCTGCACGTGTTCCTCTGAGGCCCACAAACCGCTGGCTGCTTGCTGAGTCATTGGTTTGTCTGATACATACTTAATGAATGCCCAGTGTGTCTCAGGTGGTGTTCTGGGGACACGTTAGCAGGAGAAAAAAAAAAAAAAAAAAGCAGGCAAAAAAATAATTACTTACTTTCGTGGCAGTTATGTGCCTCTGAGTATGTGTCTGCCTGTGACAATCAACACTATCAATAAATAATAGTATGTCAGGAACGAAAAGCATGGAGCAGCCAGATCCGGGAACAGGCAGGAGAGCTACAAGGATGAGAGCTAGCCTGTAATGAGACTTCATCAAGCAGGCGCCACTGAACAAAAGCTGCTCCTTTTAACATAGCACCTTGTGTTCATGTTAATGCTCTGGACACATTTATCTGTGATTAAAAAAAAATTTTTTTTGGCTTAAAATAGATTTACTCATTTATTCAACAAATGTTTGCTGATAATCTGCTTGGCTCCCAGCTATATTTTAGGTCTTGGCTCAAATGTCGATACCTTATGAAACCTTCTTTCCTTCTAAACCTTTTCCTGCTATTTCCTATTGTAATCCACAGCCTGTGTGTATTAAGAAAAGTTAAAAATGACTGTAATTTGCCATCTCTCGATTTTTAATAATTGAAAAAAATTTATTTTCTGAAAATTTCACACAATGTATGCAGTGCATCTTGATCGTATCCAACCCTTACTGTCCCCCCTCAGGTTTCACCAGAGCCCCCTTATTAATCTCTTCTCTTCTTTGTGGGTGTGATGTTATCAGCCACTGTGAGTTTCCTACTTTGACTTCCCCCACAAAGCGATACACAGGAAGAAGCTGGACTCATAAGCTGATTAAACGACTTCTCTCTCATTCTCCATGGGTGTTTTCTTTGTTTCACAAAGAGAAACAAAACTAGGACTGTACCTGAATTTTCTGTTTTGACTGTGGTCAGGGCAGTGGCAAGGGATGTCAGGTGGGAGTGGAGGGCCAGGCACACACTGGTCTGCTGTTTGTCATCAGCAGATTCCATCCTGGAACACTCACCGTAGTGATCAGTGGCCAGTGTGCCTTCCACTCTCACCCACTTTTTATAACTAGCATCCAGGAGAAGGGTCCCAAGATAAAGCGAACCTAAGGCCATAGACAACCTCCTGCGTCTCATTTCTAGAAAAATCTCATTTGCTGAAGATGGCACCGTCTCGGCTTGGTGGCTCAGAGCTATTTAGAAGTTGGTGGGGGAGAAAACCAGTCTGTGTCAATGACGGCATGTCATCCCATTTTAATTTTCTTCTTTTTCTCCTCCATCTCCTGCCCTGTGAGGGATGCAGGGACCTGTGTCTGGATGTGGTCCTTGGGGACAAGCTGCTGGGTTGGCCTTCCTCATGACTTTCTCTCTCATACACATATATGACGTACAGCCACACTGTGTACCTCTACCCCATCTTAGGAGTTCCCAGGGACTTAGGGAGGGGGCTAGCCTGTACTATAAGGTGATGCTTCTCCTAGAGATAGGGCTTCAGAAGGAAAGTCTTTCTACAAGAAGGAGACTTCTACTTTAGCCTGAGGTGCCATATGCCCAAGTCTGCCCAACACACACATACCTGCATATTCCTGTTCCTGCTACACACACTCACACTCTTTCTGCTACACACACTCACACTCTCTCTTGCACATGCCCACACACACACACACACACACACACACACACACACACACGCTCCTGAACATGCTCACACACACTCATGCAAGCCATGCACACTCACTTCATGGTCACTTGCTGGCTGGCCTATGGCCCACCTCATGGCTGGCACTCGGGTGCTGGTTCCTCAGCGGCACCCACCGTTATTAAACTGAGACTCAGTGAGCTCTTTCCTCAGTTTTTCAAGGCCTAAAGAGTGGCTTGGGAGCAGGTAAAATTAATAGTTACGAGCCAATTTCCACAGAAATGAACTTATCAGAAAGTACCCCCAGATGCCCGAAGTAAAAGATTTCTTTCTGGATCCAGGGAAAAATACTTAAAAAAAAAAAACAACCCTCATGGTTATGACTCCACAGTGAGCACCTTGCCATCCATTGATGGTTGGGGCAGCTCCCGCATCTGGACCAACTCACAGGCTGGTGAATCAGGGAGCAGCAGGAAATGTATGGTTTAGAGGGCAACTCTCACATCTTACCTGACAGGGCTGACTTTTCTCCTTGTTCCCCTCAGAGCCCCACACACAGCTTTAACAAGGATGGCACATGGAGATTCCTCATTGTTCCCTTGATGGTCGCTCACAGACAGCCACCATCCTTCAGTGGTGGGAAAGAACCCCTTGCTTCTGAGAGAAAGCCAAGGGTCCATCTTCCAGGATAGATTATCCCTTTTAGGAGGCACACGGATAGGTGCCATTCTACATCCAAGCATTAAACGCTCTTGAAATAGGACAGGCTAGAGTTGAGCGGTTCCCACGCCTTGTTCCCCAGGAAGTCCTTGGTGTGGGGAGCTGTCCATGGTAAGAGATTTCTCTTGGTGAAGCAGCAGGCAGCAGGTTCTTTTTTTTCCCCAATGTTTTCCTCACAGACTGAATACTGGGGCAGCAGATGCAGAGCTTGCCAGGCTCCGTGAGGCAGAGCAGAGGTCTCCAGCCCCCTTTGGTCCAAACAGAATCACCAACAGGAAGAACACAAGCTGGCCTGGGGGACTCAGCCTGTGGCGAGCTGGGAAATCATCTTCCCCTCTGTCATCTGCCTGTGGTACCAGTCAAGAGAGATGTAGGGAGATGGCAAGAGGCTCACAGGGTAGGGTCCACTCACAGACCCATACTGATGGCCTTTTGTTCTTCTCTGTCTTTGGTAAGTGATTTCCAGTGCAGTAGACAGCCTTTGCTTTCTAAAAGCCCTCATGTGCAGGAGTGTGTGTGTGTGTGTGTGTGTGTGTGTGTGTGTGTGTGTGTGTATGTATGTATGTATGTATGTGTGTGTTATGAATTAGGCAGATAGGTGGTATTTTTGTACAGTATGTTTAATTTGGGGCAGATCAAATGGAAAGTCCAGCATAGCCCTCCTGTCACTCACAGGTCTGGGGTAATCCCTGTTACCTGTGCTCTCCTGTCTAACCATTGATCACATGTCCATTCCACAATCCCACAAAAGCAGCATCATTGTGTGAATCTCGAAGAGTATGAGCCAGGGGCTCATGAGTTACAGAGAAGGCTGCATAAGCTCAAACAGGAGCTATGCCTTGTTGATTGGGGCTGGGGAGTGGGGAAGCTCTATCCCATAGTTTTGGGCTTTCCCTGAGCATGGCCTGATGGTGCTGTGGGGGTGTGTGGAGGGCAGAGAACTATGTGGGGCATGCCCAGAGATGGCACAAACCTGGGCTCTTGTATTCATTCGTTGTTGTTTGACATAAGCTAGGGCCATTTAGGAAGAGGAAAACCCTATTAAAAGCCTCCATAAGATTGGCCTGGGCATTATGTTGATTAGTGGTTGATGTGGGTGGGGCCTAGTCTGCTGTGGGCAGTGTCATCCCTGGGCAGGTGGTCTTGGGGGTGCATGACAAAGCAGGCCAAGCAAGCCAGTAAAGAGGTGCTCCTCCATGGCCCTTTGCTTCAGTTTCTGCCTCCCAGTTCCTGCCATGACTTCCCTCCAGGATGGAACGTGAGGTGTAAGCTGAACCCCTGCTCCCCCCTCCCCAAGTCGCTTCATGTCATGGTGCTTGTCACAGCAACAAAAAAAGCAAACTAAAAGAGGTCCGTACTCAATAAAGGTCACCTCACCTTTAGGGAAGAATTGCATACCCACTCTGGGGTGCTGCCACCCATAAGTAGCCTGGGAGTGTGTCTCTGCCCACCCTACCTGTCAGTCTAATACCTATTGACAAGGAGGACTGTGGCAGCCTACTGTGTCCTTTGCTTTCTACAGAACCACACGCTTTACGTTAAACCTCCTCTGTTTTCCAGGGTCAATGGCTCTTTGTATGAGATTCTGCAGGTGGACTTTGGAGCTGACAATAGCAGTGGCCTGGCCGGGGCCCAGCAAATCACCTGGCAGGTAGAATACCCAGCGCAAGACGTCATGAGTGAGCTCTTTGTCTCCGAGATCTTCATCAGCCAGACGACCTTTGTGGGCATCGTCCCTCTCACCATGGTAAGAAACAAGGCCTCAGGAAGATGAGCTGGGAAGAAGCTTTCTTTTAGTGTTATTTTTTTTTCATCATCATGGATGTGTGTGGGTGCACTTGCACGTGCGTGCATGATGAGGTAGGTCCTGGGCTTATGCTGGGAATCAGCCTTTATGGTTCTTTTTCTATCTGATTCAACAAGTTTGAGTCTTTCAGTCAAATACAGAACTTGCCCATGATGTCTAGTCTCTTGAGCCAGCTTGCTTTGGGGATCCTCTGTTTCCACCTTCCCAGGCTAGAGGTACACATGGGCCACCTAACCTACCAGGATTTGCATGGGTTTCTGGGGATCTGAACCCCAGTCCGCACACTTGAAAGGCAAGCAGTTGAGACCACTTGAAGAAACATGAGGCATCTTTAAACCCATCACCCCTCGCACACTCAGTGTGCACTGTTTAAACAAGGGCAATATACTTAAGTGGTGTTTTATTTACCTGCTTGCCGTAAGGGCTCTTGGGAAACTGTTCGGGGTTTACCGTATGAATCTCTTTTCATTTGTGGTGTTGCCGAGTGGCTCCTGGGGACCTCTTGTCTTTTATCGTCTCCATCTGTGTTCATATCAGATCCAAGCGCTACACTCGGGGAAGACGGTTTCACTGAAGTATGTCGGGAACGTGTGCTGGGGACAGAGGCTTTAGATGCCCAGAAACCAGCCCCTTGTCAGTTGGCGTGGCTCTGAGAGTCCCCAGGTGGCCTTTGGGGATTGGCAAAGTTTAAAATGCAGATGGCCTAAAAGAGTCTTGTTGGGAACTGACCAGCTGAAGCTGGACAGGGTCCCGGAGCCTGTTAAACTGCCCACATGTCTGCCCTGTTGGCATGGCAGGGGTAGCATTTCTTCCTTTGAGCTTTCTGGAACTCAGTTCACATTAGGCTCAGGAATTGCAGTTGAGAACATGGTCCTGAGTAGAATCCGGGAACTGTAAAAAAGCATGGCTGATGATGGGTGCACATTGGAAATCTTAAATATTTTTGGTACCACTTGGACCTTTTTCTATTGGACCCAAATGTGGGGGAATCCACATTGAGCTATTCTGGGCCACCTGTGACTTAGTTGCTGAACACGTGACCCCAGGGCTTCCATCTCAGCTGCCAGTCATCCTTGCTTTGTCACAGTGATCCACATTCGGCTGTGTGGCAGCCCTGCTCGGCAGGAAATTATTTGTTAAGGGGCAGCGGTGGACGGACCTCAGACCCAGGATTTTCCTGCCTCTCCTTTCCCTGGGAGCTCATTCTCCAGCTCAACTTGCACAAGGCTGGCGTGGCCGATCATCTTTTTAGCGCTATTGTGGTTTTGCTCCATGGGTAATGGATAACAGCCAGTTCCCCACAGGCGCTGGGGATGGGATGGGACTGGATACTGAAGGGAGTGCACCTCACTGTCTTCAAAGGCAGGTGCCAGTTCCCAGGGGAGCTGTGGAGTGACGTGCACATAACTGCTAGGAAGGTGGCATCAGGGCAGGACACGCAGGTTGACTAAATGCAGTCCTCAGGCCAAATCCAGGCCGATGCCTGTTTTAGCAAATAAAGTATTATGGGAGCCGAGAGCCCACTTAGGATGAGTCACCTGTGGCTACTTGGATGCTGTGACGAGGCTATATATTTGCAGGCAGGAATGCAACCGTGGCTCAGGTTTAATTTTAGCACGCCTGTAATGAGTAGCACGTGGAGGTGAATCCTGAGAATGGGGCTGCTAGGAGGCTTTGGGGAAATCTTATCTCCTGCACAAGAGCCCGTTTCCCAAGGAGAGCTTCACTAAAATGCTGCCTCAACCCTCTTTGCCCGGTGGTTCCTTGGCCTCTCTCATGATGCATCCCGAAGCCCAGGCTGGTGTGTCACTCGTGGGGTCGGGTCACATGGTAGGGATAGAATAGAACTGGGGGAGCTGGAGCTGGCTGAACGCAAAGTGAATGAAGTCAGGGGAAAACAGGCTGGTGCACTGGCTGGCCAGACAGTGGCCACTTCATGGTGGGACAGCATGCCTCCCATGTGGCTCATCTAGGGCTTGTTCCTGTCCCTCATCTGCTTCCACTGCTTCCTTCTAGCACAGTTTGAACCTCCTGCATCCCCTCCAGGTGTCAGTTTATATCCCAGGCATCCCGCCCCATCCTATTTGCATCTCTCCATGCCGGTGACTTCGCTTGCCATTGGCTGAAAAGTGGGACAGCTGAATGTGTCATGTCTTGGTACCCTGTGAAGGGCTCAGGATGACTCCAGGTAGGGGATGAGGGATGGCTGAGCTTGCTCAGTAGAGTTTCCTAAGGATTTGATGAGCTGTTCTAGATAAAGCGCCCTCATTAATATTAATATTGCTATTTACATCATTGTCAGCATGCTAATTAGCATGTGAGAACAAGCAGGAGTTGGATCTCAGGCAAGAAGATGGTGCTTCTCCTGGACGTGCGATTTCACCGTAGGCTCAAGTGTGTGACCATTTGGTCCCCAGCTGGTGGCACTGTTTCAGGAGGGTACAGACCCTTCAGGAGGTGGGGCCTAGCTGGAGGAAGTAGGTTGCTGGGGGTGGGGGTGGAGTGGTGGGCTTTGAGGTCTATACACTGCCCTGCTTCCTGTTCCTCTCTGCTGAGCTGTATGAGGCTAGTTCTGCTGGCACACAATCTGGCCGTTTTCCCGTACATCCCCTGACATGATGGACTGTGTCGCCTCGAGCTATGAGCTGGACCGAACCCCCTCTTCCTTCCACCCTCTATTTCCAGCTACTTTATCACAGGGATGAGTGAAGAAATCGGTATCAAAGGCCAGTTTGCTGTTGTGAGTGGGCTTTCTCTGGGGAGACTCAACCCACGTGTTTCCTTGCCCAAGACAGAGGACTCACTTTTTGGTACAAAAGCCACGATTGTACCAAAGTCCAACTTGGGGAACTGTCTCCTTACTACTTGCTAATATCCCCCCCAAACCTCCTGACTGGGCCTGCATAATCCACGTTGCCCTCAGCACCACTGTCCTCCATGTCCCTACTAAGATGGCCCGTCAGACCCCAATTAAAACATTCAACAAGTTGTCTAGTCCAAACTCCCAAAGTCATCCATATTTTCCCAACAAACAGCATGCTCAGGCCTGTAACAGTAATACCCGACTCCTGATACCAAGGTCTGCCTCCCTTACTGTTCTATTGCTAGGAAGAGACACCGAGACCGAGGGATTTCTTATAAAAGAAAGCATTTAATTGTGGACGTGCTTACATTTTCAGAGGTTTAAGTCCATTATTGTTATGGTTGGAATTGTGGCAGCATGCAGGCAGACATGGTGCTGGAGAAGGAGCTGAGAGCATTACATCCTGATCTGCAGGCACCAGGCAGAGAGGAGGGGGAGCTACCATGGGATTTGGAAACCTCAAAGCCCACCCGCAATGACACATTTCCTCCAATGAGGCCACACCTCCTAATCCTTCCCAAACAGTTCCACTACCTGGGGACCAAACATGCAAGCATATGAGTCTCTGTGAAGCATTCTCATTCAAAGCACCATAGGAATCAGCGAGTTTATTGGGGTTGCTAACAGGAGTGAGGGTGAGGGTTTACTTACAGGAGCAGGGCTAACTCAAAAGCAGCCATTATCACTAAAGGAAGTCTACCCCAATGCTGGTGACAGCTCTCTGCAAGCCACAGCCCTGGAGCTCTCTACAGAACTTGCAGGAAGTTGGACAGTTTGGAGAGTCTCCCCCAGGCAGCTCAGCAGGCTCAGAGTCTGCTTGTCCTGTAACTGCTGCCTGCTTCTAAATATCGGGGAGGGTCCCCTCCTGAATCTCTTACATTTCAGCTTTCCCAGACATGAGAAGCTTGCTTACTTCCTGAGTCTCTTGAGCCTTCTGGACCTTCCCAGAGTATACGACACTTAGAGAGCCAGCCACAGCCACTGGGTGGGTGGGGATACAGTGTACCCCAAGATTCATCTACTGACAAGTCAAGGGAGGCTTGGGGGGCAGTCTATATGACTATTAAAGGTGATTGATGGCTAGGAGGGCAGGAAGGTTGAGGAGCAGGAAGGTGTTTGGGGAGCACAGCAGGAACACATGTAAATGACAAGTCCTGGGCTGCCAGTGAGGTGGCATTGCTGCCCCCTAAGGACAGGGCAGGTGAGGCAGGGTGGGGAAGGAGACGGCCATGTTGGGTTCATCTGCTATGCTATGATGTCAGAACTCTGGTCTAAGGTCATCATTTATTTGTTTACCAAATTTCCTGGCTCACAATAAATTTGTCAGGGTTTTGTTAGGGTTTGTGTTCTCTGCCCCCGTGGAGGATTATTTTTTTAAAATATATTTTATTATTTTATTTATATTACATCTCAATTGTTATCCCATCCCTTGTATCCTCCCATTCCTCCCTCCCTCCCATTTTTCCCTTACTCCCTTCCCATATGTCTGTGACTGAGGGGGACCTCTTCCCCTTGTATATGCTCATAGGGTATCAAGTCTCTTCTTGGTAGCCTGCTATTCTTCCTCTGAGTGCCACCAGGCCTCCCCATCCAGGGGACATGGTTAAATATGGGGCACCAGAGTTCGTGTGAAAGTCAGACCCCACTCTCCACTCAACTGTGAAGAATGTCCTGTCCATTGGTTAGATCTGTGTAGGGGTTCAAAGTTTACTACATTTTTGTCCTTGGCTGGTGCCATAGTTTGAGCAGGACCCCTGGGCCCAGATCTGTCCATCATAATGTTCTTCTTGTAGGTTTCTAGGACCCTCTGGATCCTTCTATTTCCCCATTCTCCCATGCTTCTCTCACCTACAGTCTGTGGAGGATTATGACCTTATAAAAGGGCCTGGAGGTGCTATCTTCCATCCCTTTGCCTTTTATTCTTTCTGCTATGTGAAGGTGCAGCCTCTCGCTTTTCTCTAGAGGACACAGCCATCTAAGGCATCCTCTAAGAGATAAAGAGACCAGATCTTCACAGATACTAAGCCCAATCGCAACCTGATATTCTCAGCTTCAGGAGATAGAATGAACATTTTATTCTTCATAAGCTATCTAGCCTCAGGTATCTTGCTATAGCAGCACAAATGGACCAAGACACCTGCAGTGTGCCGAGGCTTGTATTATGTCACCTTAAGGCAGAATTTGCAATAGCAAACAAACAAACAAACAAACAAAAAACAAAGACCATTTTCTATAGCAGGATTGTTTCCTGTCATTAAGAAGACTCACAGGTACCTTCCCAATTGCAACCCTCATGGTAACTTTTTTTTCTGTTTGTGCCTGCTTGCATCACTGTGTGGTGATGGATTCCTAGGCTCATTGAAAGACTTCTTTTTGTGATCGTTTATCTATGTCTTTCCTGGGTAGAGTAGGAGTGGAGGTAATGCCTGCCATGCCCTAATCTTTCCATCTAACCAGTACTTTGGGACATTGAAAGAGAGTCTAGTCCCACTTCCTGCCTCCCAAGTTTCTTGCTAATAGGTCTTTGCTCTTTCTTTGCCTGGCCACCCCTATCTGCCCATTAGCTAAGCAGGGTCCCTCCAGCCTAGGGTAGTATGTGGATTAACCTAATTCATCAATGGAGTGTCACCCATTTGCTGGTGATTATTATAGGGACTGTCTTATGGCGTTGTCCTGGCTAATAAAATCCCAGGGGAAGTCTGCTGGGAACAAGTCATGGATGCTTCAGTCTTATGTCCCTGGCACAAGGTGTAAGGGATGAAGCCACCATCCCTTGAGAGGAGCTGCAGGTATTTGGGGATGGTAGAGCAGAAACAGAGAGAGCCTGGTGTCACCAGAGGCTGAGAACCTGTCAGGGATATCCCAGCTCCAGCCACCTTGACTTGGGGACTATAAATGCCCTACTTTATATTGACCATAGGCTGCAAAGAAGGGTTTCAGTGGGGGCTCTTTCATGGTCCCACATCTTGCCCCTCAACCTGGTTCTCACCCCCTCACTCAGGGGTCATCACGCACAGAGATCCCCTTCTCTGTGCATCTCTCAGTGCAGAGATGTGGGGAAATGTTTCTGGTTTCTGTCTGTGATGGGGTAAGCAGCCAGTGGCACCTAACACCTGTGGGCTATCTTGTTCAATCCACCTGGAACCCTTTGAGAAGGTGTCTTATCTGGGGCTTTTAGTCCAGGCTTATTCATGAGAACTTTTGCCAAGGGTCTGTGATCCTGAATTGGGTTAGATGTTGTGGATGCCTGTTGGTTGTATTTCAACCTTGCTTTCATGTAGCTAAATATAAAGCTTTGAAGGTGTCCCTGCGAGTGCTGAGAAGAGACCTTGGGTAAGGAAGCTAATGCGGGGCTGATGCAATTGTACAGAGATGATATTTTGTCAAGGGCAGTGGCTGTGATGATTTACTCATTCATTTTTCCGTCTGTCTGTCTGTCTGTCTGTCTATCTATCTATCCATCCATCCATCCAGGTATGTATGTATGTATGTATGTATGTATGTATGTATGTATGTATCCATCCAGTCATTATCCATTATCCAATACCCCTATTGATCCATCCATTAATACATCTATTCACACACTCATCCATTGATCCAGTCCCTCACTGATCCATCAGTTGATCGACACATCTGACCCTACATTGGACCATCTATTTCTCCACTGGCCCATCCCCCTCCATAGATGCACTCATCATTTTATCTGTTGGTCCACCGACCCACATATCCTTCCATCTGTCCTTCATCCCCCATCAATCTAACCATTCATTCATTCACTGATCCATCCTCCATCCTCCATTTATCTTTCCATAAGTCCACTGATTGATACATCCCTCCTTCCAATGAACCACCTATCCCTCCATTGATTCATCTGATCCCCCCCTCCTCTTATCCCTTCATTGATCCACCTACCCACCTATCCATCATCCATCTATCTATTGGTCAATCCATCTATAGATCTGTCCATTGGCCCATTCATTTATCCATCTGCCTGTCCATCCATTGGTCTATCCCTCAATCAGTTGATTGATCTATCCACTCACTCATCCCCATTGAGCAAACACTTGTGCAGCATACACTGTGCGCTAAGTTTATCGATCTTTAGTAACACAGAAAATGGAGCAGGTAGGAATTTTGAGTTGGACTCAGTAGGCCTTGGAAACCATTTTGTCTAATCTCCTTCACATCTAGAAGATCAGCACAGCTGGTCCCAAGCTGCAGAAGTCTTCACCAGGGCTCACACACAGAGAGGGTCGTGGCCCTGGGCACTGACACCACCTTCTGTAGTAATTGTTGCTTTCTGCCTCCTCCGTGGCTTGGAAATGCTAACAAATGTGCCCATTTCTTTCCCTTTAGACCTTTCTGAATACACCGCTTTCCCTTTACTTTCCAGTGTCCCTTTTTTTTGGTGTGTGTTTTGTGTTCAGCTATTGAGCTTTGAGCATCGAGATTTGTTCCTGTGGGTGGCTTGGAGTTCAGGACAGCAACCCACCATTCAACTCCAGATCCTACAACTAAAATGCCCCAGTTCTGCACATGCAGATAAAAAAACACATTATCTTTCAAAAAGGTTGGAATTAAAAAAAAAAAAAAAAAAAGAACACACGTGGTGAGTTTCTAGGCAACTGGTGCCACGGGCTGAGTGCAGGCTGCAGCGAGATAGTCAGCCTCCCCTTTCAGTCACGCTGGCTGAACCCTTCCAGCACAGCCTGGGCACAAACGCCTCTTTATTTCCAATGGCGTTTGGGTGTTGACAGTGCCAAGCACCATCCCAGAGGATGGCAATGAACAAGCCAGGCAGGGTCCTAGCTCCTCAGCCCGACAGTCTACAGATCCGGATAGCCCTTCATTTCTGAAGGAGGACTCTTTTGAGCAAGACAGAGAAACTGAGGACAAGGCTGGGCAGTGCTGGGGTGGTGGGGAAGGAGTCCTCCGAAGGACTTAACGTTTGCTTTGAGAACTGGATGAGAAGGAAGTGCAAGCCACAGCAAGCTGTGGAGGAAGAACATTCCAGACGAAGGGGACAGCACAGGTCTTCAGGCAGGATTTAGGTAGGACGAAGAAGCCTCGTCAGCTGGAGTGTGGAGGGCAGGAGGAGAGGGTCAGGGACAGAGAGACGATAAGAAGAGGGCAGGATAGGAGATGGGGGTACAGTCTGCATTGGCTCCCTGCTCAGGGGGCTTCTTTCATTAGTTTCCTGTTGCTTCTGTGACCAGTGACCTCCAGCAGGAGAATGGCTCCCGCAGTACGAATTGACCTTGCAAACCTGGAGGTCAGAAATGGTCCTTCCACGATAAGATGGAGGCCTTGGCAGGATGGAGTGCTTTCTGGATTTTTTTTTTTTGGAGCGCGGGGTGGGGGCGGGGGAAGAGCCTGTCCCAGGGTATGCTTGCTGGCTCACTGAGGTTGTCAGCATTCTGTTGGTTGTGGCCCCCTTTCGCTGACAGCATTCCTTCTAACGTCATCTCGGACTGGCCCTCCCTGTCCCTTCCATGAGGACCCCATGCTCATCCTTATGCCACGTGGATGACATAAGGTCAATTCTTCACCTCTGTAGCCTGAATTAGTCATAGCACCAAAGATCCCTTCTGCGTGGTGTCCTGAGATTAAGGCGCAGACATCTTTGGGGGAGGAAGTTTTGTTTTTTTCCGATCATCTTCAGTGGCTTTGGACTGTTACCGTAATAAACCGCACTTAGCAACTTGCGGGGGTGGGGTGGGGGTAAGTTTGTTTTACCTGTGCTCTGAACTTGAGACTTAGATCTGCAACAGCCCAGTCATTACAATCACTATCTGCAGGGAATGAGGTTCTGGATACCAAGTATTACAGGCTCCCATGGCTTCCCCTAGACCCAGCCACAGAGCAGCCAGACAGTGGGCTGCACTCTGCCTACCAAGACAACAGCAGCTCCCATTGTCCTTTCTGGAGCCCTGACATCGGAACCCTGACATTCTAAGCCCTCCCCCCCTTTTCAAATATGCATTAGTGTGAAAGTGTCAGATCCCCTGGAGCTGGAGTTACAGACAGGTGTGAGCTGCCATGTGGGTGCTGGGAATTGAACCCACGTCCTTCGGAAGAGCAGACTGTGTTCTTATCCATCGAGCCGTCTCTCCAGCCCCCAACTAAAGCCTTTTTAAATATTCTACATATTTTCTTTTTTTTTCTTAAGCCCAGCCTGTCTGAGACACTGCCGGAGACCACACCCAGTGCTGGCAGCTGGTGCCTAAAATGAACTGCAGCAGGTCTGTCTTCTATGTTCACCTTGCACCAGGCAGAGCAGAGGGATTCTACACATGGCAGCACACACTGGCCGCCCCCGTTGCCCCCGTCGCCCCCACCCTCTCCCACCTGATCCATCCAAGAATCTCACAGCTCAAATGGGCAGCTTTTAGTTGTCAAGGGCAATGTGTGTTCAGCTAATGCCCTTTGCAAATGGCTGCAAACAGAAGGCACATGCTGAAGAATGCTGCTGTCTGCACGCCCACGGCCGAGTGGGTGCCACCTATGCAGCACCAGCCACAGCAGGGCATCGTCCTAGAGTGTGGCACCAATGAGATTCAGAAGTGTCTCTCTCCCCACCCTAGAGGTCCCACAACTGGGCTGAAGTGTTGTTCCTGCCCGGCATACATTAAATACACAACAACCCATGAGGGTCGCTTTGGGGAGGGTAACTGCTGCACAGTGAAAACAATAGCAAGAGACTATCATGATGTTTAGTGGAGTCCCCTGCGTCTTCCCAAGAAAGCGTTTGTAAAAGGGATTTAAAAGCTTGAGCCAGCTAAGCAAGCTCTGGAGACAAACCAGGCTGTCAGTCAGAGGCACAAAACAGCAGAATCCAGGCACTTCGATGGCAGGGACACGACAAGACAAATCTTTAAAGGCTCTGTCAATACCATTAATATTTATGACCTATCCCATAGACACAGCCACCGAGCTGCACATCCCTCAAAGACTTCTGCTCTGAGATCGTTCAGCTTTGCTGGGTGATGGGTCTTGAATGATGAAACCCAGAGTAGTTGTGTGTAGGATCACGTCCCTGTCTCACACCCCCCTGAAAGGAAGCGAAATAATCGGGAAATTGTATTTTGAGACAATAATTTTCCTAAGAAACAA
Source organism: Acomys russatus (assembly GCF_903995435.1). Taxonomy (NCBI): domain Eukaryota; kingdom Metazoa; phylum Chordata; class Mammalia; order Rodentia; family Muridae; genus Acomys; species Acomys russatus. The sequence continues at coordinate 50,789,929 of NC_067155.1, read as the reverse complement.
AACAAAACAAAACCCAAAAAAGCCTTTGGCTGTTGGCAGGTTAGCTGGGTTGTTGATTATAGCTTGAGCTGCAAATAGGTAAATTTTCCTTGAGTGCTCTGCTTCCCAGTCCTGTTGAAAAAATAAATGGCACAGGACAGCTCACCAGCAGATGCCTTTGGCAGACCCTGCAATGGTCCAGGAGGGGAGAACATTCTCCCATCTCCTGTGGTGATGTGCGTTGGGGCTGGTGAGATGGCTTAGTCAGTACAACGTTGTGCAAGCATTGGTGGGTCTGAGTTCAGATCTCCTGGATGGACATAGATGGCTGGATGTGGCAGTGCGTACCCCTCTAATTCTAGCATGGAGGAGGTGGAGAGAGGGGCATCCCTGGGGTTTGCTGGCCACACCATCCAGCAGAGTCTATGAACCCCAGCTTTAGTGAGAATAAAGTAGAGAGAAATGGAGGAAGACACTGGACAAAGTGTCTGGGCTTTACACGCACACATGTGTACCAGCACACCACACACACACACACACACACACACACACACACATCCCTAGCCTCAGTTCAAGTCAGACTTTGACCTTTCCTTAAGCTGTGTGCCCTTCAGTAAGATTTGCCTTATTTTCCTGTCTGTGGAAAAGGTCGTGTAAATTCCCCCCGATACCCAAAGATGGGGATAGAAGGAAGCCATAGATGCTTAGTGCTCAGCGTCCAAAGTCATTCCTTTATTTAATTAAAAATATTATGTATGTGGACGTTTGACATGCATGTCTGTCTGTCTGTGACCACTTGGGTGTCTGATGCTTGAGGTGGTCAGAAGGGGGCGTCAGAGCTTCAGGAAGTGGACTTAGATGTGGTTGTAAGCCACCATGTGGGTGCTGGGAATTGAACTCAGGTCCTCTGGAAGAACAGTCAGTGCTCTTAATCACCAAGCCATCTCTGCAGCTCTTTATTCTTTGCTTATTGCTTTAGAGCACTTATGTGACATAGTTAAATGCAAAGTATTTGATAACAGGAGGTGCAGCTACTGACCAACTGGAAGACATACAGCTTGTAGCGTTATTGAATCTTCCCTCAGCCCGGGACACATGTCAGCCCCGCAAGGATCAATCAGTGAGGAGATGCTCCAAGGCATAATGCTTGCCTCACTCACCGAAGAGCCCAGCAAACCACTTTTAAAATGGCTTTCATTCCACAAATGGTCAGGCTGATGTTCACCCCCAATTTGACTTTTCCCCCCCTGAGGATCGACTCACAAGTGTCAATCCCCAGACTGCCCACTAGGTGGTGCTAGCAGATCAAGTTGTATCCACAGGTGTCTGCCCATCTCTCCAGTGATCTAATTCCTCAGGAGCCTTTCCAAGGATCCAGGTCCCCAACCAATTACAGAGGAAGGATTTGCCCTTCTCACCAGGGTTCAGCACAGTCCTAGCTACCAGCGCCTGGCTGCCTAGATAACTGCTTCTTCCTTGGCCAACATGCCTGCCCTGTGTAGCTGCAACCCCGCCTCCCCACCCCCTTTGCCTTTGCAAACCACATAGGGAAAAACCCAAGCTACAGCATGTCCAGTGTGACCGCCAGCCTATTTAGGACAGACACCACAGATGTAGTTAGTGGAGGTCCACACCGTGCAGGGAGATGGCTCCTTGAGTGGTGCTGAATGTGCAGGTGGCAAACTGGTTAAAATGTTTAGACTTCCATTTACTTACACTTAAAACAAGGTGAAGGAACCGGGTGTGAAATGCCTAACCTCCCTGCCTGCGCATGTGCCTGTGCAAATTCAAAACAAACAACGAAACGAATAAGTAAAATTATGACAAAAAGCATAAGGTCATCTTGTCTTACTATTATCAATAGCATTCGGGTGATTAGGACTATCTCCACTCTAGCTGTCACTGTTTGTTCTCTGTGTGTGTGCGTGTGTATATGTGTGCACGTGCACATGCATGTATGCGAAGCAGAGCGCCAGTATATAGAAGCTCTCCACCTTTAAACAGTTTTACCATGCACACAGTGTATCTTGCTTACCTCCACCATTACTCTCCCCTCCAAGTTTCCCCAGGACCCCTGCCACGTCTTACCCCAAACTTTATGTCTTCCTTGTTTACTTATGACCCACTGAGTTCATTCCGTCCAGCCCCTTGGTGGCTTACCCCTAGCTTAGAAACTGAATGCCCGACATATTAGCCACTAGCCACCTGCGATGGTTTCAATTAGAATTAATACCAAACAAAAAGAAACATTCAGCCCCTTGTCTGGCCTGGTCACATCTGACATGCTTAGTGGACACATGAGACTGCTTTTGCCCTCCTCAGTGCAGTTCCAGAACATTCCATTGTCCGTGGGGGAGATTTCAGCTAGACAGAATTCTGACCGCGGGGTGAATTACACCCTTTCTCTCATCCCAATTCATTCTGCTTAGATAATTTATTAGTTTCATAGATAACTAATGAAATATTGAGATGACTATTATATAATTTATGTATGTGTGTTTACACTGTCAGGTTTGATTTCACTCAGGCTCTTTTGTAGAACTCCGAGATTAATGCATTATTCAGTGCAGTAGTTATTTTTCTCCCCGCTGTAACAAAATGTCTGACAAGAACAATTTGAGGAAGGAAGGGTTTATTCTGGCCCACTGTTTGCGGGCCACGCAGTCCACCATAGTTATGGGAGGCGTGGCGACAGGAGTGTGAGGGAGGCAGATGGTCCCGAGGCATCTGTGGTCAGGAAGCAGAGAGAGATGAGGGAAGAGTCCAGATCACTTGCTCCTTTTATTTTCACCCAGGACCTCAGCCTGTGGGATGGTGCGGCCCACAGTCAGAGTGCTCTTTCCATGTCAGTTAACCCAATCTAGAAACTCACAGATACACCTAGAGGCTTGTTTCCATGGTGATTCTAGATAAAGCCAAATTGATGGTCAATCTTAACCATCACAGCCTGTATCCCACCCTGCCCCAGGCCCTGCGCTGACTTTACCAGTTAGTACAGCTGTCCCAGCAAGACCTGGCCTCTGGCCACCAACTCCCCCCCCCCCCTTTTTTTTTAATGGGGCCTCTCTTCTTCCTCACTCCTTTACCCTTGTTTAAATGACCTTTCAGGGGAGGAGAATCGGGTGCTCTGCCCACCCATGTTGAACCTCACAAGCTTGATGGGGTCTGTGTGCATGAGTGGGCTGGGGCCATCGACAAGCATAAAGGATGAGACCAAAGTCCTCTACCCAGAGATGGAAGGAACAGACTTCCACTTTTCCAAAGTTGTTCTTTAACAAGGGAGGAGGGCTTCTCTCCAGTGCTAAAGACAGAGCCCGGAAACTCCAGCCAGCATCCTTGGGTTGGAGTGATGCGGCTCTGTGTCTCAGAATAGAGCCTGAGATGCTGCTAGATTCTTCTCTGACACAGAAAAGGAGCTAGAACATTTAGAAAAGGCTGGGGGAAGGTACACTCCCTCCCTCCATGGCACACCCCTCCCCATATGACACCTCCCTTCCCACCGTGGCACACTCCTGCCCCCCATTGATTCAGAACAGGCATGTCTATCTTTTCCTCCTCTGGAATCGCTATGACTGATGAAAACATTGCTTTGACTGGTGACAGTTACAAGGTCCCATCCTTACTACAAGGGGGGGGGGAGCTGTGGGTGGAGATATGGACCAAAGATGGGGTTTTCATGGCTCCCCCCTGCACTGTCCAGGGACTGTCCAGGCACAAGAAGCCCACAGGGACAGACAGCTGAGGGATATGGTTTCACTTTGATTTTTACATCCATACCAGTCTTTCTTGCCAATGCTCCCGGGGCCTGTTTGTGGGTTTCCATTTGGAAGACAGCATGTTAAAAAGCCAGGATGGCTTCCCAGGGAGAGGTTGTATCTAAGAATGATGGGGATGAGCTGTTTGCACACACTGAATGCCAGTGAAACTTGATGCTACTGTGCCTCTCACCTGCTGAGGATGAAGGATACAGATGCCCAGATCCACGTCCTGTAGGGTGTTGCTGAGTCAGACAAGATAGCAACGGACATGGCATGGTGTGGGTACCAATCAGAACAAAGCAGGAGACGAAGGCATGAGGAAGCACTGTCTCCGAGGGCCGAGGCTGTCTGTTTTTCTAGTGTATAGAGTCAGGAATATACAGTGGGAATCCCAGGGGCCTGGCAAGTCCTGGCGTCTCTCCTGGTGACTATCCTGTTTCTTAGAAACCTGTAGAGGATGGGGCCACAGAGAGGCTTGCAGAAGCCTGCAAGGCCCCTGGCTGTGCCATGAACATTTACTCATCCAGTTTCTCTGGGAACCAGGCTTTTGTGGGTGAGTGAAGACTTTGTGCCAAAGGAGATGGGGTGGGGGGACAGGGGACTGTCCAGCTCCCTTCCTGTCTGACGTGGGTGCTGACACTCCTGGTCGCCACTCATCTTCCCCAGGGCTATCAGAACCTCCAGGTTTCAATTGCAAGGTGGACTTGTTATGCTTTTAGTTGCGTCAAGTTTAAAAAAATAAATTTCTTAGTTTCCAGCTGGCCGATGTTCCTCTAATACAGCTTACACAGTAAGCTGGTGCTCTCCTCTATCAGGTGGCCCAAGGTCAAGTCCAGCACACTTACTCTGTGATGCTGGTCATCCACTGAATGATGTGTCTCTTCTGAAGTGTGCAGAGGGAACAGTGGTCCCCACTTTGCACTGTGGAGCAAGGATTAAATAAGTTAATATGCACGAGTGCTGAAACACCATTCCGTACACAGATGACTATCATCTTTCTTTCTTTCTTTCTTTCTTTCTTTCTTTCTTTCTTTCTTTCTTCCTATATCATCTATCTACCTGTCTACCTACTTATTTTCTATCTATAATCTATCTATCTATCTATCATCTATCTATCTATAATCTATCTATCTATCTATCATCTGTCTATCTATCCTCTTCATCTACCTACCTATTATCTGTCTCTGTCTATTTCTCTCTGTCTCTCTGTCTCTCTAATCTATCATCTATTCATCTACCTTCCTACATATTCATTATCTGTCATCTTATCATCTATGTATCTGTAGATACATTCATATGAGAGCTTACAACGCTACCTGACACATCATCTGTTCTCATTAAATGCCCGTTATTTTTCTTCAATATGGTTGTCTAATGTCAGCTTGCTACCAAATGATCATTTGGGAATAACTCCATGGGCAACCTTATATCCGCCATGGAAGGCAGAATGGTGTGGCTTTCGGGGATGGCCACAAGCCTGGTCCCTGGATCCCATGGTTAGCATTTTTTTTTTTTTTGGTAGCAAATGTTGAAACTCTTGGTGAGTTAAGGGTATGTGCAGCTATCCCGAGAGACCGGTAGCAACACAAACATCCTTTACCATCTAGTGTAAGAAATGTAATTACCAAGAGAGATGGATGTTGCATTCTCTCTTGGAGTGTGTGTGTTTAAAAAATGTTCAAGCATTGAGCAAGTTCCCGTAAGTGTGCTGCAGCAGAAAATGCTCCAGAAAGTACATTAGGCCCAAAATGCTCAAAACTCCAAGACGTCCCAAGGTTCCATGTAGCAGAAAGATAAATTAAAGTCCCCAGTTGTCTTTGCTTCAGGTTGCTTTTCTGATGACCTTGTTGTTGACCTGTGACCTTTCATTCCCTTGGTTCTGGGATTTTGTCCTGGGTATCAGCTGCAAGGAGAAAGCAGGGGCAGTGATGGGAGGCTGGCTGAGCGCATCCCTGAATGTTTCTATGGTATGAGGCAGAGAGGCAAGGAGAGGCGGGAAGCTCCACTGTCTGCCTCCTGGATGGAGAAGTCTCTGGGCCACTTGTCCTGGCTATTATGAGGAGAGACATCTAAGAGGCGGAGTGCCAGAGAGACAGCAGACGGAAGTGCTCAAAGACAGTGGTCAGGAACGCTTGGGTCTGGTCGACCTGGGTTCAAACCCCTGCTCTCCCAAGTCTTAGCTGTGTGCCTCGGGAAGGTCCATGATTGTCTGTGAGCTTCATTGTCCCCACCCACTTCACGGACCACTGGCATAGACGATACAACATCAACAAAGTTCACCTTAGCTTCCACCAGCTGAGTCTCAATACAGAAAGTTCACAGACTGTATTCAACTGAAGCGAAGATGTAAAAATTCTCTGATGGTGGCAAGGGGGTCTTCCTCCAAGGGGAACTGAAGTATGGGAAAGGTGATTTTTTTTTCCTAGCTCCTTTATATTGTTCTTGCTTTGGTTCAGAAAATATGCATTCATGGTTCCTGGCCCAGTAGGGGCTTTGCTGACCGAAGAACTCACACCCCCTGAGTGACGGCTTTCCCATGACGGGGAGTAACCATGAGGGGGTGTTCCCAGTGGACATGACCGTGGCTGCTGCCAGGTGCTCATCAATGTGCTTGGTGCCCCCACTGCTGAATGCCACCATCTCAGATATGTCACACAGCCCTTCATTAATGGCAGACCAGTGAGTACTTCTTAAGTAATTAGCTGTGAGGCAGTCATTTGGACAGGGGCCATGTGTGTCTCACCAGGACTTCCTTCTTATTCTGCTGCCGGCTGATTAAGCCTTGGTCCCTGGCTGAGCCTGCGCCTCTGTCTGGGCTTCAGTTCAGAGGGCATCACAGCGCTGAGAGCCAGCCTCTCACGGAATGAGAATGAGACCTCCGCTAATTAACTCTGTCGGGCGCATTTGGTTTTTGGAAATTGACTCTCAAAAGGGCTGTGAATGCTTGCTTTTGGGAATTTCAGGAACTTCTGGGAGTCTCGCACTGTGTCCGCAGACAGAACTTTCCTCAATGACATCCTCCGTCAGGAGAGGGTCCTACCATCTATTCAGTTGCGGGGAATAAAAATCTCTAAGTCACCCGGTGCTCCTCCATTTTCATCCACCATCATACCCAGACTGTCACCAAGCCCTGACGGTTCCCAACCTCCCCACCATACCCATGATGGAACCAGTGCAGCGTCCATCCGCACACAGACATCATCTGTTACCCGGATGACTGCCATGGCCTCCTGCTGGCCTTCCCTGCTGTGTGCTGATCTTCTGGTCCTTTCTCCACATCCTAGCCAGGCTCTCTGTTTAATTCATTAAGCAGACGACGGACACCCTTGATTGACAGACTCCCCAAGCTTCCTGTTGTATTTGGAGCCACACTCGAGTTGCCCACGCACTCCTCACAGCTCTGTAGGCTTTCTCTTCTGTGCACCCGCCCCCCCTCATCACTCTTCCCCCCTCCCCCATCACTCCTCGTTTCCACTCAGCCATATCCCATCCCAGCCTGCCTTAGTCAGACGTCTCATCGCCACGACAGAAGGACTTTATGTGAAAGGTTCAGTCCATTGTGTGGTGTGCTGGGCTCGTTGGATTTACTGAGACAGAACACAGTGGTTGGACTGTGTGGTAGAGGGTTACCTTCTTATGTCACGGCAAATGGGATGAGGCAGGGGGACCTGTAGGGCCTTCAAAATATGTCTATTGGCAATGAGTGGATGCTGAGGCAGGGTGTCTCTTCTGTTGGTGTTGCCACTGTTATACTTATCATGCCTAATCTCTGGTAAATAACTTCCCAACTATACAATTCTAATTAGCAGAGCACACACACACACACACACACACACACACACACACACACACAGACACATCCCACATAAACACACATGTACACACACATATACACAAATGCACACACTGCATACACTATACACACATATTCACACATACACACAAACTTACACACATTTTCACACACATACATACACACATACACATTTGGATACATACTATACACATACACACACAGGCACACATACACATACACATATGTGCATGTGCTCCCCCACACACTACAGATAACTAAAATTCACTACATACAGAAATAAAACTGTCAAAGGCTAAAAACAAACAAATAAAAAATCCAGCAACTCCCAAAGCAGCCATGTCCCCAGTGAACCACTTCCTCCGGTTGCACCCCTCTTCGAAATCCCTGCTGGGGACCTCGCCTTCGGCATGGGAATCTGTGGGGGACTTCTCAGAATCCTGCCACAGTCCTCCTGACCTCCCTGTTGCCCAGGATGGGCCGATCTTACCCTCACCACAAGGCCATGGCACACACCCACTGCACCATAGATGGTGGATCCTTCTCCTTATGTGGCTCTCGGCCTGGTGGTTTCCCCTCCTTGGAACAGCTGTACAGTCTCCAGCCACCCACTGTGATGTCCAGATTTTCTCTCTCCTTTACAGAATTAGCACTCCCCAAAGCCACCCAGTCACACCGGAGCGGAGCTGAGCGTGGCAGAGGCTCAACTCGCTCTCCAGGAGAGTGTGAGCCTGGAGGGCGTGGCCTTGTTCATCCTTATCCCTTTGATTAGCAGATGGGTTTAAGGCTCTGCGTCTTCCCGAGTGGATGCTCTCCCCATCGTGCTTTTGGTAGGTCTGTAGTAGTTGATGGTGTTTCTCCGCTCCTTCTCCATCATCTTTCTTTTGCTCCCGAACTGTCTTATTACTTTATCAGTCTCATGTCCTCAAGAGACACCGTGACCAAGACAACTTATAAAAGAAAGTGTTTAAGTTGGAGGCTTGTGTTTCATAGGGTGAGTCCATGACCATCATGGCGGGGAGCATGGCAACAGGCAGGTAGACATGGTCCAGTGGCAGAGAACTTATATAAATATTTATAAGCACAAGGCTGAGAGAGGGCTAACGGGGAATGGTGGGGTGTGGGTGCTACGGCTCCTGGGTGGGGCCTGGTGGATGGTGAGGGGCTTTCCATATTCCTGTAAGAGTATGTCTGCCTGTGTTTGCTGGCATACCATGTGACACACACACACACACACAAAATAGAGAATTCTGGAAAATTAGTAGAACCTCAGAATGAGCCAGGAATGGGGTGGTGACTGTGTCCCCTGTCTTCATGGAAGTTCCTTTGGGTGCTGGTGTCCTGGCACCTCCTCCTAGTGACAGTCGGATGGTTGGCTACCCAAGCTCATGTCAGTCAGTTCCCCATTGGCTGAAAAGCTGCATAAAAATGCTTTCTGCTGTGCAGTGAAATAGATCTGCACATGGATGCTGGTTTCCAGGTTTTGTTTCCTGGGTTCATGACTCCATCTCCCTTGATGTCCCCCTGGATCTCTGGTCCCCACCGTGGGGGTCTTTGAAACCTCAAAGCCCACCCCTAGCAATATACCTCCTCCAACAAAGCCACACCCCCCTAATCCTTTCCAAACAATTCCACCAAGTAGGGACCAGACATTCAAATAGATATACAAGCCTATGGGGATCATTCTCGTCCAAACCATCAATACCCATAAATCATCAAACTTACCAACTTTTGGTTTTGGAGATAATTCTGTTTTATTGATGCCTGCTCTGGTACTTGTGGCTTCTCTTCATTTGCTTGCTTTGGGTTTAAGAGACCTAGATGCTGAGATCATTGGCTTACAACCAATTTTGTTCTCAGCCACAGGTAGCTCATGTTAGAATTTTCCTTTTGATTAAAAAAAAAAAAAAGATTATTTTCATTTATGTGTGTCTGTGCGCGTGAGTGCAATGTCTACTGCAGCCAGAGGAGGGTGTCAGACTGTCCTGGAACTTGAGTTACAGATGGCTATGAGCTGCCAGGTGTCGTTAATTAGTGGGAACTGATCAGGTTCCTCTTCAAGAGCAGCCAGTGCTCTTAACTGCTCAGCCATCTCCCCAGTCCCTTCCTTGAATTCTTACGTTGTATTTTTGTTTGATCTAGTTCACAGAACTCGACTTTGGCTTTCACATTTTAAATTCTTTGTAAAAAAAAATTGTTGAGTCATGAATTAGAAACAGAGTTTTCATAACCACCAACAAAATACCCTTCAAAGTGGACGCAGGCGGTGCTTGGGTGATGCCTCAGGATACAAAGTGTTTGCCATGCAGGCCTGAGGAGTTTGGAGTCCCTGAAACCCAGGTAAACCCCAAGTGAATGTGATGACCCACCTATAGCTTCAGCTCCGGAAGGCAGAGACAGGGGATAACTAGAGGAAATTGACTAGCAGGACCAGTCATATTGATGAGCTCTGGGTCAGATAGGGAGATCCTCCTGCCTCAGTGAATAAGGTGGAGGGGCCAGGATGATTCCTGCTATCAACCTTTGACCTCTATGTCCATGATCACACATGTACACATGCACTCACACACATCTGTGCCCACGTATATACGAATATACATGCACACACCACACTCACACATAAAAATAGACAAACTAAGTAACAAAAAGAAGTAGTCTTAAGATGTAAGAAGCAGTTGTCCCCAAGAAACTTTCTAAAGAAAAAAAAAAAAAAGAACCCAACCCAAACCAAACCAAACCAAAACACCACCACCAACAAAAAACATTTGCTCAAACAGACTTGAGTGATTTTTTTTCCACTGTGGAGATAATTTGCTTGTCCTAACACCAAGTAACATGTCAGTCAGCTGCCAAGTATTTATGGGCGTGGGCTCTTTGAGATGTTGGTAGTTCAAGGCTTCGTAAATGGGAGGTGGTTGTGCTTGCTCACAATCTGTTGTGGAGGGAGGCAGGCAACTCGTGCATTCACACCCACCCCAGCTGCCTCTGCTCTAGCATAGCAGTTCTCAGTCTATGGGTCGGGACCCTTGGGTGGTGAGTGTCAAACAACTCTTTCACAGGGCTTTGCCTAAGACCATTGGAAAACTCAGATATTTAAATCACAATTGGTAACAGTTATGAGGTAGCAACGAAATAATTTTATGGTGATGGGTGAGTTCACCACAACATGAGGAACTGTACTAAAGGTTTTATGCCCAAATTTTGAGAGACTCCCCAAACAGACCACCCAAGAGTCAAGTCCAAATGCAATCACAAGGCAGTCTTTACTGCAGGTTCGAACCCGGGCCACACTTCCTATGCACTGACACAACTGATATAGGAAAGTGGCCCAGAGTCTCAATTGAGAGGGGATTTTATAGGTTTTAGACAAAGAAATGGGTTTTACAGTATATGATTGGATGGCATTTCGGCAGAAAAGCTGCAAGCAGGGAGTTACAAGCCTTTGTGTTTCATGGTTGGGTAATAGGTGTAGGGACAAGTTGACCTATAGAAAAGATTGGTTGAAGCCGTCATGAGGGCATTAAGAACTTTGGCCTGGCTTCTCCTAATAGGTTGTTGCTATGTGCCAGACCACCTGCTGGTCAGCTTGACCAGCAGAGAGCATATTTGGACTTTCCCAAGGTGAGCTGATTGTGTTGCTAGGAAATATTTTTCTGTTTAGACTAGTTTGTTGTTTTTATGGAATCTGGGTTCAACCCTTGGCCAGGCTTAACACAAAATGGAGTTTCTTTTTCAAGATGGAGTTTGTCTGGTCCTTACGAAGCGTAGCAGGATGAGAAACCACTGTTCTAGGGGAGCACAGAACAAAGCTGTGATGGCCTTTCAGGAACTTTTCCTCTCTGGTTTAGTTGATTTAAAGTGCCCCGCCTGGGATGACAACTTGATTTTCCTGTCCATTCCTAATTATCTGTGTGACACTCAGGCACATGGTTGGTCTTCGCTCCTTTATTTCTCCTTTGGAAACTAGCACTGTACAGAAATTAAAAGTTATCAACCGCTTAGTAAACCCTCTCAAACTTCAGACTGAAGGAAGAGAGAAAACGGGCACCATGATGAGAAATCCTGCTTACAAATTCCTGGTGCTTCTAGAACTTTTCAGGTGCACTGTGAGAGCTGTCATGTTACTCTGTTAGCTCCAGCCAACCCAAGACTCACTCCTTCACACCTAATTCCTCCACCAGTGTGCAGTACCGGTCTTCCCCACTAGGGGCGCCTATGGGACACAGGGCATTGTTACTCACTTCCCAGAAAGTTCTACTGTCCAGCTAGTGGGTCATTTCCTATGCTTACGGGCTGTGGACCAGCTCTAGGCAGCATCACCCAGCACACATCTGCAGCATGCAAGGGGCTGCAGATACAGCTCCAGGAGCTCTGAGCCTCAGTCTGGCTAGGAGGGCGCTTCAAATTTCCATACCTCCCTCAGCACTGCAGATGGGAGATGATTTTTCTATCGGCTGTTCCAGAACTTTCTTTTGTGTTCCTTTATTTATTATTTTAAATCCCACTTAGTAGTCACCCATCTTTTTACTAGTGATTCTTCTTTTAATACATTGAAAAAAAACTATTTTCAGACAGGGTGTCATATAACCTAAGGTAGCCTTAAATTCTCTATGTAGCCAAGAATGACCCTGAGTGCTTGATCCTCCTGCCTCTACCTCCTGAATGCTCATAGGCATGCCTATGTCTAGTTTCCTAAATTACTCTAAAATTTTATTTACATTTATTTTAATGTGTCCCGGTGTTTTGCCTAAATGTATGTCTTTGTACCACATACATGTGCCATATGCACCACAGAGGCCACAATAGGACAACAGATACCCCTTGAACTGGAGTTACAAGTGGTTGTCAGCTGCCTTATGGGTGCTGGGAATTGAACCTGGACCCTCTGCAAAAACAGCCAATACTCTTACTCCCTGAGCCATCTCTCCAACCGCCCCCCCCACAAAGTACCTTTTGAAATAAAGTTTTCTTTAGCATACGGAGAAATGGGTTCCAATGTGATGTGATGTGTGTGTGTGTGTGTGTGTGTGTGTGTGTTTGTGTGTGTGTGTGTGTGTGTGTTTGTGTGTGTGTGTTTTCTTTGTCCTTTATTACCCCCTTCCTTTTCTTGCTTTCCCCGCTTTCACATGAGTGGTGGTCCTCCTGCCCACTCCCATAGTCTTTCTTCTCTGTGTTAGTGTTCTGTAAGGTAGTCACTCCTAGCTTAAAAACTTCCTGTGAGGTTGCAAATGCATCTTATCTCCTGACCAGACGGAGCCATTACCACACGTGGCTTGTGTTGGCGTTGGTAGTGATGTCGCCTTCTAGTAGTATTTTTTTTTTCCCCCTACAACCAATTCATTCCCAGGAGATGTAGTGAACAGAACAGTGTTCTCGCAGCTGGCTGTGGTATTAAAGGCAACACATCACTTCTCCCTGAAGCACTGGGTAACTGCCTGTGGTGGCTTTGTTCTTCAGGGCTGAGTAGGAGGAGAGGCAGTTGAAGTGTGTGTGTGTTCTTGGACCCCTCCCCCAAGATTTGGAGTCATCCTGATGAATTCATCAGGAAGTGGCCTTTCTGTGTACACTATCCCCAGAGAGCAGTAGAGCAAGTGTCAGGTCCTTTGATTTCATCCTCAGTTTCAGTGGCTCCAAGTCTCTTGAAGGCACATCAGGTGTTTGTGGGGACGTCAAACACAAACCTTCCCTTCCTTCCCACCAGACCCTAAGGCTTCTCCTGCACACAGTAATGTTTGTTTTTCATATATATATATATATACACACACACACACACACACACACACACACACACACACACACAGGTGATGAAGAAATAAAGTCAGGCGGATTATTTTTTACAAAACATCTTCTTGTTCTAGAAGGGCTGTTATACATAGCCTCTCAAAAAATAGAAAATAAAAATAATCTTTCCTCCTACCGCCAAGAGACGAGTTTTGACACATCTATTTCTGAGCCTTTCTATGCATCTGGCTTGTTTTGAACAAGATGAGGGGCTGTAGATTGCCTTTTAACCTATTCATTCTCTCATTCTCTCTCTCCCTCTCCCTCTCTCTACCCCCTCTCTGACTGTCTGTCTGTCTGTCTCTAGCTGCCTCTCTCTTTCCTAGAGATTGAACTTGGGGGCCTCATAAATGCTGGCCGAGTATCCACTATTGTGCTGTACCCTCAGACCATTTTTTATTTTGGAACAAGACTCACTAAGTTGTACAACCCCTTAACCTTTGGGTTTATATATATGATATATACACACACACACACACACACACACACACACACCACACACACACACACACACCACACAAAGCATATAGTGATGTTGAATAGCACTGTACATGTTTATATAAACACATGTGTATGCATGTATAGTGTTATTAGATATTGCTATGTATATACATATATATGTGTGCATGTATGGTATAATTAGATATCTATCTATCTATATATATCTATAGTGTTATTAGATTTTGGTGCTGCTGGCTTAGACCTCCTGTGAAAATGCAGAATAGATGTGTATCCCACAGAATTGCAGATGACTAACCGAACCAGGCTACATTCTCCCTTGGGATTTGCAAGTGCGTTGGTTCTGGAAGTTCACTGGTCACCATGAGCAGCTGGAGTTTTTGTCCCTAGAAATGGACAGAGGGTGGCCTGGGTTCTGGCAGTGGGTGAGAGAGAGTGTGAACCTTCCTGTGCCCTCGCTCCAATATTAACCGCTTGCTGGTGAGGCAAAGCTGGAAATCGGACCAAGCTTTGTCCTCCATCCCCAGTGTGTGTGTGTGTTGAGTCTATTGATGGAAAACCAAAGCCACTCAGTAAACGACACCTCAGCTGCCCTTGCTCGCCCCTCACCATGCCCTGTTCTCCAGCAGAGCCCTGCCTACACTCAGCTCACTTCCCCCGAGTGTCTCATTTCTCTGCAGGGTTTATCTTCTTTAATTTTTGGATAATGGTTCGACCTCGGAGTAGACACAGACTTCTTCCTCAGTAGCCTTGTCACACGGTTGGACTGCAGTTCCACTTTTGTTATCAGCACCTGAGTGCACAGAGACATTCTGGATTGGAGGGCACTGTCCTGGCTAGTTCTTATGTCAGCTTGACACAAGCTGGTGTCATCTGAGAGGAGGGAGCTTCACTGGAGACAGTACCTCCATAATACTGAGCTGTAGACAAGCCCGTAGGACATTTTATTAATTAGTGACTGATGTGGGAGGGCCCCAGGCCATTTGTGGGTGATGCCAGCACCAGGCTGGTGGTCCTGGTTTTTATAAGAAATCAGTCTAAACAAGCCATAGGGAGAAAGTCAGTAAGCAGCAGTCCTCCATGACCTCTGCATCAGCTCCTGCCTCCACCTTCCTGCTTGGCCTGATTTCCAGTCTTGGCTTCCTTCAGTGGACTCTGATTCAATATACAGAACCCAAACCTTTCTTCTCAAAGTTTACCCTAGTCATAGTGTTTTATCACAGAAGTAAAGTAAACCCCTACCTAGGGCAAGCCATGATGGGCAGACCCCCATGTGAGAGGTTTGGGGGAAGGAGTGTGTTCTCAGGTCCAGCCTGGCCATGGCAGGGTCCGGCTGTGTTCCTGCTTAGTGGCCTTTCAGTCTAGGGGCCTTGATCGCACTCAGGCTGTACATGGAAGGTTGAGTAAAGTAGGTTGTGCTGTGGGCGGTGCCAATTACAACCTTGGCATTGATTTGGGCATTGATTTAAGTCAACTGTACTGCAGACACAAGGGTTTTGCTCTCTTATAAAACAGTACAGCCAATTTTCAAGGGCTGGAGGAGGCGCCATTTAAAAAATTTGCACGGGGCTCTTCGTGGACCAACGGTAGCATTCCCCACACCGAATGACCTTTAGGGAACTCACTGCTACCCTCAACTGTAGCCACTCAACAACATTCAACAAATGTCACACAAACAAGTGTTTGGCGCCAGTTTAGGCGTGTCCCCAGTGTGATTGAACACAAGAGACGTCTGTGTGCGTGTCTGATGTAGGTGCACTTTTCATTTCTATTTGCTTTTGTCCTAGCCCTCTCTTCATTTTGAGGCAGGATCTCACTAAGTTGCCAAGTCTGGTCACTCTGTAATCCAGGCGGTGCTCCGACGTGTGTAGCTCCTGCTTCCTGAGCAGCTGAGGCTATTTGTTTATTATTTATTCTCATGGTGTGTCCCTAGCTGGCTGGGAATTTGCTGTATAGACAAGACTGGCTTTGAACTTACAGAGATCCGCCTGCCTCCTCCTCCTCCTTGCAAAAGGTGTGTAATACTATGCCTGGCTTGGCAATTAATTTTTTTTTCTAATTCATGACTGGCTGGATCCAGATCTGAGAACATCGAATGTGCTCACCATTCAGGTGTCCCAGTTCTTAGCCAGGTGCCTGTCAAAAAGCATTAAGTGGAAAGAAGGAACATAGAGAACATCTTTTGTGTACAAATTATACCCAGCAAGGCTGACAGCAAACTATGTGCCATGTGACATTTTGGTTGGAGGCAAAAGGCTGACAAAGTGGGTCCAAGGCTGGTTAAACCTTTTTTTTTTCCCACTCGTGGCCCCATTGACCCAAGGAACTTGTATATGACCCTAGTTCTATGGTCTATAAGAGAGGCATGAAAATCAGACATTCACTGATAAGAAGCCATTAAAGAAATTTATCTTAACACAATTCTTTGGTATGCATGTGATTTTACAGTTTATTAAAGAGGAGGCAAATTTGCACAAGTGTGAGATGGATGTGATTGTTTATATTCCAATAAAGAACTGGGGTTTGGGGTGGTGGCTCATGGGAAAAATGTTCGATGTGCAAGCATGAAGGCTTGTCTTTCCACCCCCAGCACTTACATAAAAGCTAGGTGTGGTGGGGTGTACTTGCTATCTTAGTGCTGAGGAGGTAGAGACAGGTGGCTTCCTGGAGCTTACTAGCCAGCTAGTTATGCTGAGGTAGCAAACTCCAGGTTGAAAGAGAGACCTGTTCCAACAAATAGTGATTGAGGAAGACAAAAATACTGGTGCCTGTGTGCACCAGTCAGCAAGCACACACACACACATGCGCGTGTACACACATGCACACACATACACGGAATTAAATCTTGGCTGGATACTTAATACTGAAGGATAAAGAGCGCCTTCATTGCTTTTCTGACTTCATCAACATTTCGATTTTATAATTGTTAATTCTGAGAACACGCTTCATGTAAATGCTTCGTGCACAATGTTAAAAGTCCTTTTAGAACTTGTCAGAGATTTTGTCCTAATTCTAAGCCAAAAACCCACTTGGTAGTTAAAAAAAAAAAATATCCAAGTCAGTAGCTCAAACAACACATTTTGAAATCGCACGTCCTAGCACCATCCAGTCTAGTGACGAGCTAACTGTGGCTCAACGCAGTAGGCAAGTATTTAGGTAAGTATTGAAAAGCCTTTGTTCTCTGTTATCAAACCATTTGTTTCTGCAAGGGCAGGAAGCTTTGTATACGTAGTGGAAACGCTGCCAGGCACAACACGGAACATTCTGGGATGTGAGCTGAGGTAGTCTAGGAAGCAGGTGTTGGTGCTGCATACCTCATGTAAACTGTGCATATGTGAGCCAGGGCTTCAGTGAAGTGTCGAGACACAACACAGGCGAGCACTGCCAGCTAGGACACCTCTGTTCACTATACATCTAATTTTCAATTAATTGTTGACCTAGTCAGAAAACTTTTGTCACTGTCAGATTTTTCTTCCCTTCTGTCCTCCTTTAGTTACATGAAACCTCCCCTCCCCTCGTGTTGGCCAGGAGCCAGATTTTAAGAATCCATGAACAAAGCTGTCCACACTCACAAGAATGCTTATGAAAAACTCCTCAGGAGTCTACAACTATCAAAAAGCCATCATTTTCATCTTAGAAAAAGGACACAGAACCAAAAGCAAGCTACCCAATCCATCCCGTCCTCCAAGGATGTCTGTGTAGGGATGACGTCATCTGAGTGAAGGAAGGGTGGGAAGCCAGATGTAGCCTCTCATTCTGGCTGCCAAGGAGGCAGAGCTGGGAGGAGAGCGATGGTTTTGAAGGCAGGAGGCAAGTCACTGGCTCTTCTGATGCTTGTGTTGCGTTCAAAAGAAGGAATACCAGAGACAGCGCGCATGTGAGTGGGTGGTTAAAATTGACAAGGGAGCCACCAGGAAGAGAGGCTGTCACCAGACTTTGGAAGTCGGGAGCATTGACAGACACAGCAGCAGAGGAGAATGGATGCCTGCTGTCAGAATACAGATGTACCCTTGCCGAATCGGAGGACCGAGTCTAACGTGTGTTTTGTTCATTAAAGAAAACCCATTTTGGTATAAAGTGGCTGCCAGTTCAGAAACTTCATGGAAGTTGGTGTTCCCGTCATGTGTCAGTGGTCGCGGTTGTCCCGCGGCGTCTTCTGGTACCTTCTTTTTGCTCTGTGTTTCCATTCCTTATCCTGTCATCCTTTAGTTTGTGTCCCATCACAGGTACTGATATCCCATCGGCCCTAAATTCTTTTATTGTTCAGACCTAAGCATTGCGGGGCCTGTAGCTGGTACTTAGCATCTTCTCAGTGTTTTGAGAATCAAAACCAAGCGCCTGGTTTGAGGTCCTGCCTGGTGACGGCATCTGCTGGCCTTGCTTCATTGGTTTCATGGCACTGGGGCCAAGTTCTCGGGACTCTCTGGGCCCTTTCTTTTTTTATTATTTTTTTTATTTTTTATTTTTATTTTATTTTATTTTATTAATTTATTCTTGTTACATCTCAATGTTTATCCCATCCCTTGTATCCTCCCATCCCCCGCCCCCCGCCATTTTCCCATTATTCCCCTCCCCTATGACTGTTCCTGAGGGGGATTACCTCCCCCTATATATTCTCATAGGGTATCAAGTCTCTTCTTGGCTACCTGCTGTCCTTCCTCTGAGTGCCACCAGGTCTCCCCCTCCAGGGGACATGGTCAAACGTGAGGCACCAGAGTACGTGAGAAAGTCATATCACACTCTCCACTCAACTGTGGAGAATGTTCTGACCCTTGGCTAGATCTGGGTAGAGGTTTAAAGTTTACCTCCTGTATTGTCCTTGGCTGGTGCCTTAGTTTGAGCGGGACCCCTGGGCCCAAATCTGCCTATCATAACGTTCTACTTGTAGGTTCTGGGCCCTTTCTTTATATGCATAGCCTCATGATCATAGACAGGCTGCCGTGTCTCCAGGTATACATACATCTCCTTTCCTGGATGGAAGAAAGACAAAAAGATAAGGGCCTTGTCCTTATCAAGAGTTGACTCAGCGGGCTGGATAGATAGCTCAGTGGTGAGGACTGCCTGCTGCTCTTACAGAGGAGCCAGGTTCAAGTCCCAGCACCTGCATTGAGCAACTCTCAACTTCCTATTACTCCAGCTCAAGGGGACTTGTTGCCCTCTTCTGGCCTCATTGGGCACTGCATGCATATGGGGTACATAGCCACATATATAACATACATACACACACACACACACACATATATATATATATACATATTAAAATAAATCTTAAGAGTAAGTACACTATATACATTAGCTTCTTAGAACAGTGCTTGGGACATACTTTATTTTTCCACAGACACACATGTAATTGTTTTTAGCCATAGACATTTATCTTTATGCACATACAGACATAGGTACCTATCTTTATAATCATGTATTACATGGCATAGATATGTGAACCTGCTGGGTGGTATGGACATCATCTTTGATACTGTTTACTCTGCTCTTTTGTGTGATCAGGACTCAGTACTGTCCTGTCTGTCACCCAGGCAGGAACTAGACAGAACATTCTGTTAGAAATCTCACAGAATTCTTATTTTTTATTTTTGAGATTTTATATTTTCCTAGATGCATATAAGTGCTTTCATTACATCCATCCTCTCTCCTCCAACTCCACCCTCTACTTTCTATACTTTCCTCTCCCTACTTCATATGTTCCACCCCTTTAAAGCTACTTAGTGTTTCCTCTAAGTGCCTGGGTGTGGGAACCATCTGCTGGAGGACAGGCGGCCTCTCGGGGCTGCATCCCTGAGGGAAACCGACTCTTCTCCTCCTAGCAGCCAGAAACTGCCAATGGCCCCTCAGCTAGCAGTGCGACATCATAAGGCCCTTCCCACCCACGCTGGGCTTTTGTCTGGCTTGATCTTGCATAGGTCTTGTGCGTACTGTCACAACCACCGAGTTCACCTGTGCAGTGGGAGAGCGCAGTTTCACTGCACTCACCCTGTGCCTCTGGCTCTTACATTTGATGTCTCCACAATGATCCCTGAGCATGACACAGCTCATGATGGCGGAGCAACTCACCAGTCACGTATTCCCTGCTCATCGATCAGTTTCGGGTCTCTGTGTTACTTACTCTCTGTGTACTACAAAAAAAAAGCTTCTCTGGTGAGGGTGGGGAGACGCATTAGCCTGTGGGTATAGTGATAAGAACGCAGGGGGATGTTTAGTACTGTGTCCATGTAGCAGGGTACTAGTGGTAGGTTCTCTTCAAGGGCACATGACTGCGTCAGCCATGGGTTCTTGGCTCTGCCAAGGGTACCAGGCATGAGTTCCACCTCGTGGAGCAGACCTTTAAATCCAACCTCCCAGGTTTTCTATAAGAAGCCTATAGATTTGAAGGGGGAAAAACCACAGAACATTTAACTTGAGGTCAAGTAAATATTCATACATTCAGTGCAACTTATACTCTTACGGAGTTTACCAACCCTTGCCAGTCTGACAGGGAAAACAAGGGGAGGAATCTTGGGAACCAAAGCCTGAGGAACCAAAGTCATTTGACTCCGGGATTCATAGTATGGGCAAATTTCTTAAATTTAGACTTTTACGGCAAAGGAAATGGGAGTGACGCAGACCAAGGTGCAAAGAATGCAGATCGTCATCTCTGACGTTACAAACATCGTTAAGGTTGCTTAGGAGAGCGATGCTTAGGAGAGCCAGCACTCAGCTGCAGAGCACTTCAGCGTGAGAAGACCCTGGGGCCAGCTCCCAGGCATTATAAATCAAGAAGGGCCGGATCAGATGGCGCATTAGTCAAGCTGTGAATGCATCCACCTCCCTCCACCCCCTGCAACTCACCAAATCTCTCTCTAGCATCTACTTGTTCGGAGGCAAGATAAAGGGAGCTAGACAGGTAAGTTGCCTGCTTCACTACCCCCCCCCCCCCTCAGGGGACCTGTAAGGATGAAAATACTATGAACTCCAGAGAACAATATGTGATCAAGAAGGAAAAAAAGTGGCGTGTGATGGAGATTATCAAGAACACGGGTGGAGGCCTTTCCATTTGTCTATGTGTTTGGGAGGTCCTGTGTCCTGTGGAGGTCGGAGGACGACTTATGGTTCTCTCTTTATATCATGTGGGTCTGGGGACTGAACTCTGGTCATCCGGGCCTGACAGAAAGTCCCTTTACTGGCTGAACCACGTCACTGGCCTCAATCATATTTTTAATGGTAAGGTTGAGACTTTAAGAAAATATATCCCCATACTCAAGCCCACTTGCTTAGGGAAGAAAGGCTCAGGACTTTGGGTCAAGAATGACCCAGCGCCTTTATTTTTTCCACTCTCCCACAATGCATACTGCGGGAGCAGAGATTAAGTAGAAAGCGCATCCAGCCTCATTAAAATAAGTAATAATGAATATGTCCCCATAGCAATATTTATTCAGAAGATAGACGGTGTGGGCTCTTTCCCCAGGGAATATTTTATCACCAGATCTGTGACCTTGAGCAAGCAGGATGCCCTCTGAGCTGCAGCAGCATCTTCCTCTGGATGACTAGAACAGCCATTCCTTCCCTGCCTGCCTCCCAGGGATGCTGTAAAGCTGTTGACAGGTGGGTGATAGGAGGAGCGGTGTTACCGTGCAAACGAAATCACAGTTACATCCAGCCGAGGGCGAAGGGAGCAGGTGCCGGCAGGTGTAATTAGGAGAGAAAATTATTACCATCCGTTTTGCAAGCAGATGTGGTGGCCCCGGGGTTCTGTTATGGCTGGGAGCCTTGGGCTTAGATATAATTGAGACTGACATCTTGCATTAGGCAATAACAAAATGCCACGGGCAAGGGGGGCCTAAGCAACAGGGTTTTATTCCTCACCTTGTGAAGGCTGAGAAGCCCAAGGTGCTGGTGAGGTGTGTTTCTTCTTCCTGATGGTTCTTTTTTTAGCTGGTGGGTGACGTCACAAGGTGCCCGCTAGCCTTTCTGTACATCTCTGTGCCTGTTGGTAGCTCCCTCTAGCAGGTACATTTGCCCTCTGACGCCACAATATGGTATTGTTATTTACAAAAGCTCAACTCTCAAGAGCCGCGCAGTCGGGACTGGAGAGATGACTCGGTGGTTAAGAGCACTGGCTGCTCTTCCAGAGGATGCGGGTTCAATTCGCAGTACCCACATGGCGGTTCACGATCTTCTGTAACCCTCCAGTTTCAGGGTGTCTGACACCCTCACACCAATGCGCATAAAATAAAACTTAAAAAATTATTTTTAAAAAAAGCCACCCAGTTGAGTAGAAGAACAATATCTCACTCCCTCTCCCTCCTTACCCCCCTCGATGTTTTCAGTGAGTTAACATTTTGTGCTGGGTGGCATTCATAGCTGTCTTGGGGGTACATGTGACCAGTGGGCTGGAGGGTTAGACATGCCTGCTGGTGTGTTTTCCTTTCCAGTGCCTGGCCTGATGATCTTATTTAATCTTAATTTCTTCTTAGAGGTTCCAGCTGCAAAAACAGCTGCATTAGGGAACATGAAGATTCTCCCTCTGAGCTTGGGAAGCAGGATGTGTCCCAAATACTCCTGTAAGGGACATTTCCACTTTGCTTAGGCAGTAACTGAATTCAGCTCGGTCCCTTTTTAAAAGTTGTTTCTCTATGAGCACATACAGGGGGAGGAGGCCCCCCTCAGTCACAGTCATGGGGGGAGAGTAAGAGGGAAATGGGAGGGAGGGAGGAATGGGAGGATAGAAGAGATGGGATAACAATTGAGATGTAATATGAATAAATTAATAAAATATTTTTAAAAATTGTTCCAGAGCCCGAGGGAGGCAGGTTGGTTGCTGTCTTGCCCAGAGGGGTCCCTGGGACCCACTGGCTTCAGTGTGATCTCCAGCCTCAGCTTTATAAACTATAGCCGCATAACCACAACCCCACAACACAAGTGTTAAGTCTTAAGCACCCGTTAGGGTAGCTTGTTCCCCTGTAATGGCCCAGTAGCAAGGAGGAGTCTGTCAGTCAAAAAAAGCCAGATCCCATTGGACCAGCTAGAGTCATATGCAGGACTTTGAGCCAATTGGAGGGGCCAGAGGAATGCCAAATGCTGATTGGTTGTTAGATGTCAGGTGCCCTACTGTCAATCAACTTCCTAGCCAGGTAGGCTTAGCAGTTAGGAAACAGCTTCCACTCGAAGCCAGTGGCACTTTGTAGAAAAGCATGGTCCGCCAGAAGACTGGGGACAGCTGAATCAGCATTCTCTCCCCTATCCCAGAAGTGGACAGGCATTGCTTGTCTGGGTCAACTCTTTGGAAGCCAAAAGAAAAACCTCTAATCTTTTGAGGTGTCTATGGACAATGGAACGTTATAGGTCTTACTTACAGGAAGGCGTCACCATCGCTGGGAAGTGATTACTTGCTTTGCAAGTTGTTTTTATTAGGAAAAAATGAACATTATTAATTTGCCCGAAGTAGTGATGGGGTTATTTATTTGTTTTTACCTAATTGATTTGTATTTTTGAGACACGGTCTCCTTATGGCCCTGAAGCATAGAGCCTCCAACCATCGACTCGTGAGTATTGGTGATGGCTAGGCCACCAGTCTATATCCACGCCCCTCTCTTTTTTTCCTGGGTTTAATCTTAGGACTTTGTACATGTCAGGCACGTGTCTCACTCTACTGAGTTACATTCTGGCCTTTTTGGTTTAAAATAATACTTAAAACGGAACTTTTCTGTGAATATAAAAGAGAGACAAAATGATTTTTTTTAAAACAAAAGATAAATGCTTGTTATCATGTGCCACATTTTATATCCTCTTGAAAGATGAACCCTATTAGAGGGATGGATCAGTGATTTAAAGCTGTGACTTCCCATTACAGAGGGATTCCCATTGAGTTTGATTCCCAGCGCCCATATGGGGCAGCTAACTGCCTGAGCCTCCGGCTCCCAGAGGGAGCCAATGTCTCAGGGCTCTGTGCACTTGCACCTATGTGCACAAGCCCTCGCACACACATAATTAAAAATAAAGCAAATCTTAAAAATACAGCAATAAGCCTTGGCTTTTAAAAAGGTTTATTCAGCTTCTAAACAGCTAGCACCTTGTGGGTTAGAGAAATTTTACTTCAAAATGGAGCCTCTATATATTATGAGAGAGTCCACCTGGGCCCTAGGGTGGTGCCTAAACCCATCAACCACAGTTCTTTTAATTAAAAAAAAAAAAAAAAAAAAAGGAACCTTAAGACACACAGAAGACAAACAGAGCAGGGAGTCATGTGGATGTGAGGAGGATGCGCCCATGAGCCAAGTGACACTTGGAGGTGTCAGGCTCTGTGAGAAGCAAGCCTCTCTCCCTTAGAGTCTCCTGGGAGAGTGTGGCCTGAGCAGATCTCAGACTTATGGCCTCCAGAACCCCGAAAGAATACACTTCTGTTGTTTTAAGCCATTAGGTTTGTGGTAGTTTGTGGTGGCAGCCCTGCGAAGCTTGTCTGCGCTTCCTCACGCCCCTCACCACCTAGGCAGGGAAAGGAGACGCTGAGATTCTATGTTGGGAGCCAAGAAGCCAAGGGTGGGGTTGTAGTCAGCACTTCCATCAGCATGAGTGTCAAAACCTGTTTCACAGGCAGCACAGCCGTTACTCTGAGTTACAGTCACGGGGCACACTGCTCATGGTCTGTTTTAGTCTCCCTGCTTGTGCCTAATAAGGGAAGATGCCGCATTAAGCACGCTGGGAAGGAGGGCTTCAGTTCCGACACCACGCTTTTGGTCTTGGCAGGTTCACTCTGGAAAAGAAAAAAGAAATCCCGTGAAACAACAGACTAGGACGTAATTTTCAGAATTCTGCTTCCTGCTACCTTCGTTTAGCATCTCAAGATGTAAATTCTCAAATTCCTTCTCTCAGGTTTGCCCAGAAAGGTTCAATTTCCTCTTCTTTATAGACTTTTTTGTTTTTTTAAGCCAAAACTTTCTTGATTATAATAGAGACGCCTTCTGAGGTGACTTAGTTTTGTGTGTGTCAGGGGGATGCGTGCACATGTGTGTGAGGGTTTGTATGCGAGTCAGTGTGTGCATCTATCCAATTATTCATCTGTCCACTCAACTATCTGCTCATCATCTGTCTACTCATCCAACCATCTCTCTCCATCCATCCATCCGTCCGTCCATTCATCCGTCTGTCCATCCATTTATTCATCCAGCTATCTGTTCAACCATTTGTCTGTCATCTGTCCAACCATTCATCCATTTTTTCTGTCTACGCGTTCACCCACTTATCCATTTGTCCATCTGCTTATCTACCTACCCACCCATCATCCATTTGTTCATCCAGCTATCCATCTGTGTGCTCATTGTCCATCCATCTGCCCAGTCATTTGTTCATCCACACATCTACCCATCCAATCACCTCTTTGCCCAATTGCCTACCCACCTATCATCCATTCATCTATCTGTCCATCTGTCCAATCATCCATCCATTTCTCTGTCCATCCATCCCCCCATTGACATAATTATCTGTCTATTCCTTGCCCATCCATTAACCTTCTACCCATCCTTCTATTGCCTACCCATTTACGCCCATCTGCTCGTCTGCCGGCTTGTCATGTAGCCACCCACCCTCCTATTTCTCTGTCCATACATTGTCTGTCTTTCCATTCAGCGGTCTGACTGCAGAGCTAGCCAGCAGGTGCCCCCTCTCATGCTCACTGTGGGCACCGGGCATCAGGCAGTTCACAGTAACTATCCCAGAAGGTGTATTCGTGTTTAAATGAAGTCGTCATCATGGGCTTGGGTCTCGGTGGTGCCATCCTCAGTGCTGCCATCAGCCTGTTTTAGATTTTAATCAGACAGATACCCTTGCTTGATAGTCCTGTGGCAACTGGAAGCTGCGTTGGATTTTAATTTAGCTCAAATAGGCTGAGATACCCCCGCCAACCCAAGACAATGAGGAAACACTCTTAAGAGATCGCAGTTGTAATTAAGGGAGTGCTAACGGGTAGAAGGGGATTAGAGAGAATGCGTGTAATTATTACACAGTGCAGGAGCCTGCTGTGTGGATAAACAGCCCCCTACACCCCCTCCAAGGAGGAACACTGGAAAGAGGCTCCCCTGGAAACCAGGCTGGCTCAGTCCTCTTGTGGCTGTAATTCTGACACTGGCATGCCTAGAGTTCTCTCTGCTGCATCCATCCGTCCCACAAGGCTTTCTTTAAACCTATGTGTTTCTCTGATCATGGGCCTATTTTTCCCATGAACGCCACTTGTTTCTGTCAGCAGGTGCTCAGCTCTGTCTGACAACCTGTTCTGAGAAGGTCCGTGTCCCCAGGCTCCTCGGAGCCCAGACTCAGAACCCCACATGGTGTTTTGTAGACTCCTGTTCTCAAATTTCCACCTTGACAGCCCCTTGAAGGGATAGTGGAGGGCTTGGGGGTGTCAAGGGAACATCACAGTAAAGTGGCCTCTTTCTTTTTCTCTACTGAATGTGGAGCCAGAGCCATGGGCAGCGTTGTTACTCAAGTGTCCTGTACTCTTCCATATCATGACCCAACCATCACTCACCCTAACCCTAACCTTAACCCTAACCCTAACCCTAACCCTAACCCTAGCCCTAGCCCTAACCCTAACCCTAACCCTAACCCTAACCCTAACCCTAACCCAGTGGCAGCCAGGTCTCTTGATTCTTAGTTCAGGCTCTTTCATATTGACCGGTTCCACCCACCTAGCACTCAGGTATCGGGCCCTGCAGGGAAGAATGCAGGCAGGCTTCTGTTCAGTTCTAGTTAATAAACTGAGCATGTGCACTGCTTTGGTGTTACTTTGAAAAGCGGAGGCTGAGAAGGTGGCTCCATTTGGTTAAATGTTTGCCACACAAGTGGTAAGACCTGAGCTTGATCCTCAGAAAGAGGTAAGAAAGGTAGTGATGATAGTGTGTGCTTAGCCTGTTAGTGAGGAGATGGAGACAGGGGCATCCCTGGGCTTCCCTGGCTGGCCAGCCTAGCCTATCCAGTGATCTTCAGGGCTATGAGAGATTCTGCCTCAACAAACAAGGGCATAGCACACAAGGTTTACTCTCTGGCTTCCATACGCATGTGGACACATGTGAATGTGAACACACACACACACACACACACACACACACACTTGGAGGGTGAGAGAGAGAGAGAGAGGAAGGGGGAGAGAGAGAGAGGGAGGGAGGGAGGGAGGGAGAGAGAGAGAAGGGGGAGAGAGAGAGAGAGAGAGGAGAGAGGGAGGGAGGGAGGGAGGGAAAGAGGGGAGAGAGGGAGAGAGGGGGAGGGGGGGGGGGGGGAGAGGAGAGGGGGAGAGAAGGGAGAGAGAGAAGGGAGGAGAGAGAGAGAGAGAGAGAGAGAGAGAGAGAGAGAGAGGTGGGTGGGTAAAGACCCTTTGGGCTGGCAGCTCATCTGTCTTCCTTGTAGGACCCAAGATACCAAGGACATTGATGTCCTTTAGGGATGTTTGGGTGTGACTCCTTTAGCAGTGTCCTTGATTGTTTTTCTGTTGCTGTGATAAAATACTAGGTAGATGCAATTTTGGGATGAATTGTTTTCTTTTTTGGTTTAAGCTTATAGTTCATCGTGAAGGTAAATCAGGGAAGGAACTCAAGACAGGAACCCAAAGGCAGGAACTGAAGCAGAGGCCAGAGAGGAACACTGTTTTTTGGCTTGCTTCCAGGAGCATCTTCAGCTAAGTTTCTTATATAGCTGAGGCCCACTTGCCTAGGGATGGTACTGCCCACAGGGAGCCAGACTCTCCTACATTAATAAATGATGATGATGATGATAAGGCCCTACAGACATTCCATAGTCCAAGCTGATGGAAGAAATTTCTCAGTTGAAGTTTCCTTGTCCCAGGTGACTCTAGGTTAATGTCCAGTTGACAGCTGAAGCTAACCCAGGAAAGGCAGCAAGTGGCAGAGACCCACCAGTACCTGTGGGAGCCAGATGTTGGGGGTTCTTCACAGGGATGTGGTGTGTCCTGGGATAGGAGGAAGAGGACGGCGTGGAATGTAAGCAGTGACGGGAGCTCTGCAGGGCGCCTCCATGTCTCATGTGTGCCTTGTTCCTCCTGCCACTCTGCTGGCAGAAGCACCCAGCAATTGCTTCTTAGTTCAGAGTTTCCTTTCTGGAAAAAAATAATGCCATGCAGAGGTCAGAGTCTCTTAACCCTGGTTCTAAATTGTTTTCCAGGAGACAGCTCGTTGACTCAGCACGGACCATTGCTCACATCTACACCGGTCAATGGGTGGTTATAAAATGCTGACTTGGTGCCTTGTCACTGTTGCCATGGTGATAGGGAGCAGAGGAGGAAGGTTTCCACGCTTGGTCCTTACATCATACTGGATGGCTTTACCACCTCTCCCACAGTCTTTTAGATCTTAATGCACTCCAGGCAGCTGTAGGAAACCACGGCAAAGACGGGACCATGGATTCTGCTCCTGTAGCTTTACAGGGTGCAGTTCCTACTCTCTGTGGGACTCCTGCACATGTAGGGGGCTGGCTGCATTCCCTGCTTGGTATTTTGCTGTGGTAGACCTCTAGCATCCCCATGGGTAACCTTGACTTTCATCAGCCAGTGGGTGCCATTCTATTGCTCTCAGCCTCTGGTGTGAAGGGCCTGTCCTGGACACTGGCTCCTGGTGGCTACTACTCTCAAACAGCTTTCTCCTTGCCCCTGGCCATGTACTCTTGAGGATGGCAGCCCAGCCCTTCTCTGGAGGCCAGCTTGGCTCTCGAGGCCTGTCCTATTCGAAACAGTGCCACTCATACCCCTCAAGGTGTCTGGGGTTCTTTGTCGCCTTGTGGATAGCAAATTGCCACTGTCTAAAAATAGCCACAGAGAGTGGAGGGGCGGGCCTCACTTTAGAAGCCGTATAACACCCAACACTGTATTGAATGTTGTTATTTAAATTAGAGTCTGTGTCCTTGCTGAGTGAAGTTTTACAACTTCCCTGTGGCTTTAAAAATGAGAAATCATGGTATCTGGGAGTAAAAACATTGTTAGAATCAGATTCCTACTCAGAACCCCAGAGCCTCCTGGGCTGGGGGTAGAAACTAAGATGAAGCATTCCAGAAGCCACGTGTGCGCATCGTCTGTGGCTCTGAGATCACTTCTGTTTTTTATAAAGATCGCATTGATATTTATGTAACATTTAAAATTTTCCACTTGTCATGTAGACGTGGTCTGGGTATATGTGTGTATGCGTGTTTTTGCACGTGTAAGGGCACATGTTCCTGCAAGGACACACATGTGGAGGCTTGATGCTGACTTTTGCCATCTTATTCATCACAGCAGAGACCTGTCAATCAAGAACTCAACAGTATAACAAAGTCTCACTAGCTAGCTTGCTCTGGGGACCCCAGTCTCTGCCTTCTGAGGCTGGAATCAATGGCTGTCCTCTATGCCCACCTGGCGTTTGTGTGGATTTCTGGGGATCTGTATTCCAGCCCTTATGTTTTTGTGGCAGTCAGCACTGATCACCTAGCCATCGCCTGAATCCCCGCATAACATATTTGTGTGGAGATTTTGAAATCCGTGTTTCTATAAGTCCATCTTTTATAGTTAAAGTTTCGTTTGGAGTTAGGAGATGGAATGAGACTAAGGGTCTGCTGGGCAGGTGTGCTGAAAAGGCCAGCTTAGTGCCCAGGATGGGGGCTGGAGCATCTGAGAGCTTCTGTCCCTATCCTAGTCCTGTTGCTTAGCAACACCATGATTCTGGCCAAATCATGGAAGTCTTCTTCTTAGCTTCCATTTCATCATTTGTGCAGTGGGGACACAGATAGTCACCCTCCAGTGGGGTTATCTCAGGACTAAATAACACGTCAGTGAAATCAGTGGATATCATCAATAGAAAATGATTTCGATAAATGACAGAAATTGCTTACCACAGTGCCTGGCTCTTATCTAATATTTAAGAAAAGCATTAGCTAAGCTTAGTAATATTCATTTAGCACTTAAGAGCCTCTATCTGTGCATTTATTATTTTATTCTTCCTTGCCATGTTCTTATGGTTTTCTGATTGGACCCATGAGCCTGAAGAAATGTCTTTCTCAAGTTCTCTAGACTCCTCCCAAGTGTTAGTGTTCTCTCTCTCAACACAAATACATTTTAGTATTATCAATAATAATAAATAAGGTTTAATAAGTAACAATAATGACCAATTATTGATCAATTATTAACTAATTATTAATGGTAAGTATTTTGATTATATTTAGTTATACATATTAAAATTAACAACAATAACAATTATTATTATGTCACTTTGTGGCACTGGCTTGCCTGGAACACGTTATATAATGACCAGGCTGGTCTTGAACTTACACAGAGAACTATGCCTACTTTTGCCTCCTGGGTGCTGAGATTAAAGGGCTGCACCGTCACACCTGACTAACCACTTTATTTTGAAGTGTTTGAGAGTGAGTCACATACACAATGGCCCCATTTCTGTGATACTTTAATGAGGTTATGGTGGTTTAAATGAGAAATGTCCCCCACAGGCCCTTTTCTTTTAATACTTGGTCTTGGGCAGTGGTAGCGCATGCCTTAAATCCCAGTGCTCAGGAGGCAGAGGGAGGCAGGTTTCTGTGAGTTCGAGGCCAGCCTGGTCTATAGAGGTAGTTCCGGGGCAGCCAAAGCTACACAAAGAAACCCTGTCTTAAAAAGCAAAAAAGCAAAAAAAAAAAAAAAAAAAACCAAACCAAACAAACAAACAAACCACCCCCCCAAACAAAACACACACACACACACACACACACACACACACACACAACACACACACACACACACAAATACAAACAAAAAACACTTGGTCTCCAGCAGGTGGCGCCTTTTTTTTTTGGTGGGGGCGAGGTTGTAGAATCTTTAGGAGGTGGAGCCTTGCTGGAGGAAGTAGGTCACTGGGGCTGGACTTTAAGGTTCTTTTTAGTCTGGCCCCACTTCCTGCTCTCCCTCTGCTTCCTGGTTGCTTGGCCTGCCTAATTTGCCTGGTACAATGCCATCCCCTCTAGCACTATAAAACAAAGTAAATCATTTTTTCTCGTAGGTTGCTTTCTGCTGAGGTTTTTTATTACAACAACGAAAGGGTGACTGGTGCGCAGGCTTCTCCTTGAGTATGCAGAGAGACATTTCAATGCACAATTATCTCATCTCCAAGCTTTCCCCACATTTTATCATTTGTCTGCCTGTGTCCATTTGCAGCCAACTTCTTCTTTTTTTTTTCCTCCAGTCTGAGGTCCTAGTCCAGGACTCTGCATAATCGATAGCACTCTCCCAGCCTTTATCTTTCAGACTGTGACACACTTGTGAAGTCCACGCTCTGCCTAATGCCTCCTGGCTGGGTTTATCCCACCTGTCTTCATTCTGGGCTCTGTCTATACTTCAAAAGTGGCAACTGTGACCTTTTCAAGATCCAGGGCCCGCTCCTCGCGAGCAAAGGCTTCTTTGATCACCACAATGAGATGGGATGTGCTAGGGTCTGGACCATAAAGCTGCAGGTGCTTTATTTGGACACTGAGACACTGTGACACTTGGTAAATAACTAGTTTCTTATACTTTGAGTCAGCCATAGAACCTGTTAATGATTCTCACCTGAGACAATTAAGGCATTAAAAAAAAATGCTGGCTGCTAGGTGGCGGTGGTGTTTCCAGTTTCGTGAGTCCTTTTGCACTTATGAGTCGGCGCGCCACCCCGAGGACCTGGCTTCCTTCTCCGCTGTGTGTTTAATCATAGTGGTGTGGATCCAGGAACTCATTTTATTCCACAGATTATAATTGGCTTCTAAGATTGTTTACCTGGATGCTAAATTGTCCCACGTCGGCAACAGACAACCCATCATGCTGTCTCCTGTGTCCTCTTTGACATTTCTGTTGTTTGAGCACTTAGTTACCTCCTGGCTGCCTGGGATATTTTAGGCTCCTGCTCTCTGCCTCCCTCTGCCTATCAACCCGCCGTTTCTCCACGGAGCCCTGTTATCTTCTTCTTTCAGACAATGGTATTTAGAGCTTAAACTCCAGCACTTGGCGGGTTGATTGCTGAATGAGTCTGGTGTTTGCATCCAAGGCCTCTCTCAGAGAACTGAAGTGAGGAAAAGCCTCATGTATACACACACTTACACACTCCCTACTGTATACACACAAACATATATAGAGCCCAGCAGCACATGCGTTCTTCTCATTAGTTCTCCCCTGTAATGGGAGAAACATTGCAATGCAGCGGCTCGGAGGAGACTGCTTGCTGCATTTGATATCGACGGAGATTGGTATTGCCCCCAAAAGAACCCATTGATGCTTAACAGCCAGGAGAAGTAAAGGGGTCTGTGCCCCCTCTCCCTCACCGACCTTCTTTCTCATACCCAGGGCTAAAGGGTTGGTGGAAGAGAGGTTGATGCTTCAATACCCCAGATAAAATGGAGTTTAAGAACAGGCATCAACACTCCCCAATCTCCTTTATGCTCAGAGTTCCCACTGCATCTTCCTTTCCATTTTAAGACCTACTTTTCTCATGGTAAGAACTGGGGCTCTCATCACCCAGTGCACTGAAGTGGTGTCAGTGGCTAACCTGCCTGCCAGGCTGTGGAAGACAAGCCCATCTGGGGCTCAGAGTGCGTCTGCATCAATTTTGAATCTTGACTCTCAGGAGTCTGTGTGTGTGTGTGTGTGTGTGTGTGTGTGTGTGTGTGTGCAAGTTACTTGCAAATAATGCTAATAGTTTTATGCATTGACAGGGCCTTGCTCATGCCACTTGTCAAGTCCAGGGCAGATGCAGGGCTCTCCTCTGTCCTCTCCCTGGGGCCTGGCTGGCAGGGATTACTTTGTCTCTCATCCTTCAATCATTTATTAATCATTTCTATATTTACCCATCTGCTTATCTATCTATCTATCTATCGTCATCTATTACCTGTCTTCTATATATGAATCATCAGTCATCTATCTGTCATCACTCTATCTTTCATCCGTCATTTATTTATTCATTGTCACTCTGCCATCTATGTACATATCTGTCTGTGTATCATCTATCTCTCTACCTGCTAACTACCTATGTGTCCCTCTGTCAATATAGCAAGTCTATTTATCTCTGTATCTATTGTCCTGTTTATGTATTTATCTCTGTAACTGTTATATATCATTCTACATTTTTATCATCTACCTGTTATCTATGTTTCTCTTAGTCTGTCTATTGATACATCAATCTATGTAGCTATCTGTTTGTATGTCTACATATCCATTATTCTATCAATTGTTATCTATCTATCTATCTACCTACCTACCTACCTACCATGTCTTCATAGTTGACTTTGTTGGCATTTGTTTTGCTCTCTTGTGTAGGAACCAGGCCCGACTGGGCTGCCTGCTTGCCTTGCTGTTTCATGTCCTGTTTCTAGCAGCTTCCATGTCTGTGTCTATCTTGCTTAGCTAGTCATGTTTACTGCTCTGAGAACGCACCCCTCCCTTCCTCGAGACTTTTCCTCCTGTGTGCAATCACCTCTTGAGGGATTTCACCTGGGAGGAGGATTCCTGTTTTGCGGCCTACAAGAAGGCTCTTTGGAACTCTGAAGGGGATGAGAGTAATAAACTGCTGCCGTGGCTGCTGCTGCGGCTGCTGCTCTCTTAGCACGAAGGACCCGCTGTGTTAGTGTGTGTGTATGTGTGTGTGCGTACATGAATTAAATCTGCAGTCCCTCGCCCTCAACTTGGTACTGCGGTGGCGCGGGCGCCACATTCTTGTTTCTTTTATGGAGCAGAGACTCTTCTTCTGGTCTTATCACACCATCCCTCCCCCCGCCCCCCATGCCACTCTGTTCAACACCAATAGAAATGCATTTCTGAGAAGGCTGCTAAACCTTCTGCAGCTGGGAGCTGAGAGGCGTGCCTCTGGACGGATGCTGATGCTTTGTGTTATGATGTCGCTGTGATGCTGAGCACAGTGGTTTCTCTTGCTGAGGGCTGGGGAGGATTACCTTTGGAATTATGGGGAGGGCGTCCAGAGATAAAGGGGGTTAAGGTGCAGAAGTGCAAGCCACTCATGAAAGAGTCAGAACATGGAAACATGGTGACTAAGCTGCTTACAGTGGGGCTGTAAGTCAGGGTCAACCACGATTCCCTCTTAGAAGCTATGCCCTGCCTTGGAGCTTAGTCTGGGAGGCACAGCAGTATCTCCTCTGAGGGCTTCTTCCCCAGGGAGCAGGCAGATGCATTAGCTGGCTTCTTTCCCTAGAGCCCACTCTGTCACCTGGTCTCACTCAAGACTTTTCAGTTGCAAGTGACAAAATTCAGTTTGAAGTGGCTCTAGGTGAAGTTGAAGTTTTGCAAAACCAAAAATTTATTTACATGTCTAAAGGCCGTGCCCTTCATGGGGAGCTGGGTTCAGGAACCCAGAAATCTTGACTAGAAACCTGGTCTCACTTCTGATTGCCGCCCGCCCCCCCCACCGGTTTCACTTTAACCAGAGTTTGTAGACATGGGGTTAGGATATTTTCACTGGCTGTTTTGGGGTCATGTGACTTTTCATTAAGTCCTAATCAGGGCAGCTGGCATCAATTCTAGTCAATCCAGGATGGCAAAAGATTGGCAGATGGAGGCAAAGGATGAAGTGGACCCTACCAAGCCCCAGCAGCTCACCAGACAAAAAGAGGCAAGCCCTCAAATGCCTGCATTTGAAGGGAGGGCTCTGGGAGAGCTGGAAGGTGAGGGGCAGGAAGGCGCTGGTGGGACCCGGGATGTGCAAGAGCTTATGTGTGGCCAGTTCTCTCCGGCTTTTTGTGCCACTGCTTTCTTAATTTAAACCCCAAATTACATCTATGATCACTGTGCCATGAAGCCCCCGCAAATGAGCAATCACTTTCCAGATCAATCTCAAGCTAAGACTTGGAAGATACTCAGGAGAGAGATTTGCTTAGTTGATGGATAACACACCTGCAGGTGTGAGGGCCCGAGTTCAGTCTCCAGAGACCCCATTAAATGCTTGCCAGGGTGGTGGTCTGCCCTTGTAATGTCAGTGCTGGGGGAGGTGGCAGCTAGTCTATTCAGAGAGCCCCAGGTCCCAGCGAGTGATAATGTTGAAATATACTTGGCAGATGGTTTCTGAGGAACAATACTTAAAGTTGTCCTCTGGTCTACACATACACACACACCAAAAAAATCTTCCCAACCCCCCAACTCCTCTAAAACATTCCCACATACCTGGAGATGGACACATGCAAATTAATTATTAATTAATGAATATTAAAAAATAATTCTTGAGCCAAATGATAGTCACGTCTGCAAGATGGTCGGAGGTGGGGTGGGAGAAGGGAGGTAGCACTCACAGTGTTGGACAGTGCCCTGCTCCTGGGGACTAAAATGGGGTTAGCTGTTGGGCTTACTTATCTTCAGCATGAGGTGGAACCCCACCAAACTGTCTTGACCCTTCCATCCCCCAGGGACCCATCTCCTCTGGGTAGCTGCACCTACTCAAGGGTCCACAACGTCCCAGACAGTGCCCCAGCTGCTTGCTGTTAAGTAGAATAGAGCAGCTGTGGAGGCACTCTCAGCTATGCTTTAGCACTGTGGCTTAATAAATGGAAGGGCCTGGAGACCACGGTCAGGCCTGGAGGGGGGAGGGAAAGTAGATGGGACTAGTATGATATATGTGACAAGCAGACATGACAGAAGGGAAGGAAGGAAGGATGGAAGGGTTTCCTTTTAAAACCTGGAGGTGAAATTTAGAGAGAGAAAGAGAGAGAGAGAGAGAGAGAGAGAGAGAGACAGAGAGAGACAGAGAGAGAGAAAGAGAGAGAGAGAGAGAGACAGAGACAGAGACAGAGACACAGAAACAGACACACACACACAGAGGCACACAGAGAGAGACACACACACAGAGACAGAGAGACATACACACAGAGACAGAGACCGACAGAGAGAGACAGGACAGGGGAGAACAGCACACGGCCATCAGAGGGATGGCGGAGAGGAGGCCAGAGGAACCTCTTCAGAGACAATATCCATAGCAGAGAAGATATCATGATTCTGTAAGATTTAAGGGGTCGAAGGACACTTCACATCACATGATTTAGTGACCGGAAGCGTGGAGCAGCCGGGTTCTAGGTTGCAAGGAGCGAGTGAAGTCCTGAGTAAAAATGTGTCGTTGACAGGGGCACAGTCATGTCAAGGAAGCCAGTGCATCAGCTCCATGAGGACCACAAAACCTTTCTCCAGTGAGGCTCGGGAGGGGTGGCAAAGCTTTCGTCTGGTCTGAGTGCAGATGTTGGCAGTGTGTGCAGAAAATGCCCACCATAGTTCTCTCCCCTGCTACTTATGGCCTGCAGCCGGCTCTCTGAAAGAGATTGCTCCCACCAAGATGAGCTAAATCTACCTCCTTGTTCAGCTGTATGCAATATAACCCCAGGTCCCTGTTCAGTTGTATATAATAAACATGCTGAGCTTCCAGGGTGCTGTGGCTTCAGCATTAGAGAGCCCGGTCTGCCTGACCCCAGCTTTTTTTTTTTTTTGTCAATGTATGTTCATCTTTTTTCTGGGCAGGACACAGTGCTTTCTAGGACAGTGAATCAGGGACTGCTGTTAAGCCACTGCACAGGCAGCTTCTTAACTCTGTCTGAAAGAAGAGCTGCAAGCAAGGCTGTAGTCTGATCTTCACTGTGGGATCTGGCCTCTTAAGGGTGACCACCATTTTAAATATAAATTTTAAAATATTTATTTTATTTATATGTATTCTCCCCCCCCCCTCTCTCTCTCTCTCTGTGTGTGTGTGTGTGTGTGTGTGTGTGTGTGTGTGCATATGCATCATGTGCATGCACTACCTATGGAGGCCAGGGTGTCAGATCCTATAGAACTGGAGTTACAGTTGGTTGTGAGCCACTGTGTAAGTGCTAGGAATCGAATCTCAGTCCTCTAAAAGACCAGCCAGTGCTCTTAACTGCTGAGCCATCTCTCCAGGCCAAGAATGACCACTGTCTTAAAGGGGCGGGACCCATGTCCTAACGGAGACCACATGTTCAAGTATGTGAACCCGTGGAGGGTATTTCCTGTTTCTAACAGCAGTCCAGGTGGCAGGTGGCTGCCAGTCAGTCACCCCTCCCTCGTGGCTCACTCCTATCCTGTTTGCTCACCTGTGCTCTCTTTTCTCTTGTTCAGGACACAGAAGTTTTGAACACTGCCATCCTCACCGGAAAGCCCGTGTCGGTTCCCGTCAAGGTCGTGGGGGTTCAAGAAGACGGATCTGTGGTAGACGTGTTGGAGTCTGTGGAGTGCAGGTCGGCAGATGAAGATGTCGTGAAGGTACTAAAGACAGTTGGTGACCACCACTCACACACGTTGCAGTCTCTCTCTCCCACAGCATGCTGTATCTGAATGTGCCTCATCTGAAGGGAGGGAGACCGACCTCACTGAGAAGGACGTCAGTGTCGACAGAAGCCCATGCATGGGTCAGCAGAAGGCTGCTATTTCCTTCTTAGCCTCAAGTGAAACATCTACTTTCCTTTCTCCCTCTTTTTTCCCTCTCCCTCTTCTCTTTTCCCCCTGCCTTGCCCAGAAGCATGCTATTTCCTTTAATCTAGCAATCCATACATCATTTCAGTTTTTACCAACTGTCTATGCCCAGTCGGGCTATTTACTGAGGATATTGCCTTTACATGGCCTGCTTTCCTGGAGCAGCTGTTTGCCTCAGCTGGCTGAGGTCTGGTGCTAATAAGAGCCTCCCTTTCTCAACCTTAAAAACGAATTTAGGGTCATTATAAGATAATAAAACCCAGGAGCTTGATGTGTTAAAATTTTGTTAATATACATTAAAGTAAACGACTATTAAAATAATGATACAAAACCTCATCACGCACCTCCTGGCTTAATTTGAATACTTCCAAAGGGACACATCTTGCTGAGAAATCTGGACACAAAGTATTTCTGCTGGATTCTTTTCATTACTGATCAGTGAATATTTTGGCTTCAAATTCCCCCTGAATCTGTTGGGAGTTTAATTGTCCTTGCTGTTTGTGTGGAAACTTTAAGATTTTCTGTTGTGATTGTTTTTTCGCCCCTTCCCCCTTAGCACGTTGGTTGCTCCTTGCTTTTACATCATCTATCACAGAAAGGATTTCATCTTTGAGCCTCCGAGAGAGCTTCCAGTTCCAATCTGCTCAGATATTTTAGGGAAATCTAACACCCTGAGTCCTGTCCTTCACGTTGTATCTGCTTCTGTTTGGAGGTAAAATGGGACTTGGCCTCAGCCACTTCAAACCCACATGGATTAATTCCGTTTCTCAGTGTGTGCATATGCAAGCAGATGCACACTTGCCACGGGCAGAGGGCAACTTTCTGAGGGTCTTCCGTCCTTCCACCATATGGATCCCTGGACTTGAACTGAGGTCATGAAG
Organism: Acomys russatus; assembly: GCF_903995435.1. NCBI lineage: Eukaryota > Metazoa > Chordata > Mammalia > Rodentia > Muridae > Acomys > Acomys russatus. The sequence goes on along the minus strand of NC_067155.1, from coordinate 50,751,808 downwards.
CTTGGAGGCGGCTGGCTGCCTTTACCAGCTGAGCTACCTCGACAGCCCTTGGTGTCAGTCACCAGCATTCTCTGGTGGTTAGCAGAGGATGTCTGCACTAGGTTGACACCTTCTCTGTGTGACCTGCACGAGACTGTGTTTTGGTTTGATAAAGAAGAATGGCTCCCACTTGGGAGGCAGAGGCAGGCGGATCGCTGTGAGTTCGAGGCCAGCCTGGTCTACAAAGTGAGTCTAGGACAGCCAAGGCTACACAGAGAAACCCCCATCTTGAAAAACCAAAAAAAAAAAAAAAAAAAAAAAAAAAAAAAAAAAAAAGAAGGATGGCTCCGTAAGTCTATTGAACAGCCATGGAGCTGTAGGAGCCTCCAGTGTGACATAGCTTGTTTCCTGAGCACGGGGCATGAATTCTTCCTCAAAGAAAAGGCAGGCTAGTTTAAAATCTGCAATATGGCCTCACCTCAGGACTCCTGACAATCTGTGTGTTCTGTGGCAAGCCAGATCAAATAAACCTCTAAGGCCTTCCACATTAAGAGTCTAGAAAGACCTGAGTCCAGTTGCATGAGGTCAGTATACGTGAAACATAAAGACAGTGAATGTATACCCGTGCGTGCGCACATACACAGAGACACACACACACACACAAACACACACACACACACACACACACACACACACACACACACACACACACACACACACACACCCCTGAGAGCTTGTGTGCACACATGACTGTGCATGTAGAGTTCCACCTTATTTTTTGAGACAGGTCTCTCACTGAACCGGATCCTTAGGGATCTGTCTAGACCAGCTGTCTAGTGAGCCCCAGGGAATCCTCCTGCCCTCCGCTTGCCTGAGCCTGACTCACAAACACACTCTGCACTCCTGGTTTATTTATGTTGGAGTTGGGGAGCTGACCTCGGCCCTCATACTTACTCTTTTCCAACTTAGCCATGTCCCCAGCCCAGTCTATTTGTTTTCCTTTCTCCATATCATTCAAGAAAAGGGGGACATTAACGTGTGGCCTAGGCAGGTGGTGACTGAATGCTTATGTTGATGTGGGCTCAAATAAATGACTTCCTATTTCCCCTGAGCCTTTGTGTGCACCTCCCGGACCCCCACATTCATTCCTTCCCCCCTCCCTGCCCAAGGATCCTGTGGAGCCTTGTGGTGCAGGATGGAATCTGTGTTCTCCTTGTTCTGGAGAAACCTACCGCAGAGAACTGTGTCCAAATTCACGAATCCCATCGCTGTCACATCTATAGTTGTTTCCCATTGCCAGAAACGAGCTAGAACCACCCTCTGCCATTCCTGAAGGAAATGATGTTTAGGAAGATAGCGTTCTTTTCGTTTCTTTTTCTTCTTGGCTTTCATTGAAGGAGCCTCATGCAGAAGGGTCCCACTTTTTAGAGGAGGCAAATAGAGTGGAGTTGTCAGATCACAAAGCCCAGGGCTGCATTCAGACAAGGGCTTTGCTGGCGACCCTGGGATTTAATTAAGTGGCTCTGATGCATTTGCTATGGCTCCTCTGTGTTGTAATACATTTTTTTTCCCTGCGGCTCGAGGATGGATGGAGTTGTCTACAGGGCTTTGCGCTGGGCCTCAGCGGCACGCCAGGGGTTGGTGCGGCACAACGTAGTCATTAGCACTCTCTGGAGAGATGTGTGTGTCTGTCACCGGCCATTTCTGCACCCTACTCCTGGAGAGATGGTGTGCATCTGTTGCCAAGCCATTTCTGTGCCTCAGGTTTGGGACTTAGAGGACTGAGGCAAGTGTTGAGTTTGGAGAAATGGGACTTTTGGAGGCAACCAGGCTTACTTTCAATTACCTAGGGAACTTGTATGTTCAGAGAACAGCGTCCAGGGGTATAAGCAGTTGGAAAGGGCCGAGATGTCCTCTGCATCTGGTGAGAGTGGAGGGGCTAACACAAACTAAAGAAAGCAGAGACAGCCTTACAGGTGTAACGGTGTGAGCGACTCTGTGTGTTGTATGTGTGTGTG